>NC_090442.1:294360613-294985613 GCF_031143425.1 Pleurodeles waltl
TAACTTCTTTAACGGGTAGGCGGTGTGCAGACCCCCTCCCCAAGCCCTGAATGACCCGGGGACCAAATACTCTGGGGCAGTAGCATTTAGTACTTAAAGAGTGGGGTGTGAGGTCCCCCTCCTTGAGCCATCCAGTGGCGCCAGGGACCCCATCCCACAGGACCTGTAGGAAGCAGTGCCAGGGACCCCAATCCCCGGGACACTGCTGTTCTCTACCCACAACAGTGTGGCAAGGAGAACTTCTACTATTTGGTCCACGCTCTTGCAGGCAGGAAACATAGGTTTACTCCCACCCAACAGGAGCAGAAAGAAAAGCTGCTCCCCATGGATGGGAGAAAACAAATGCACCCGGCTCCCACTGCACATGGGAAGGGTGCAGGCACGTGAGCTGTCAGGAGCCACAGGGGACCACAGGTCTCCTCCGTATACCCAATGCCTCTAGTTGCTGTGGGTGTCTCAGGTGGAACTGGGGCTCCCACAACAACATAATCTAGGCCCCAGGAGTTGGAGTCCTGGGGCTCAAGTGTTTGCTTAAGGATGAGGGACATATTCCACTTCACCATAAAAAGCTAATTGGCCTGGGGAATGGGTTCTCCAGGGCATACAAATGGCTCTGGGAATAGGGCTGCATGCCTCTTCTCTTACACTTTGTATTGCACTGACCCACCGGCCCTGGCCCATACCAGTGGGCCTGCATAACTGATTAAAAACAAAACACACTATTGACCCAGCAAGAATCCTTCCATGACCTGCCCACCAGGCCTAGGGGGTCAGGGTATTCCAACTCTGCCCCAGTATGTTTTTTATAATCATTTTGCAGGGACTAAGGGCCTCATTACGAGGCTGGTGGCTTCACGCTGGCGATCGTACTGCCGCAACTGTGGTGGTCTGACTGCCACACTATGAGTTAGGTGGTTGGCCTGCCTAAAGACCAAACCCCGATGGGGTCACAGCGGTCTCCGTGGTAATCAGCCAAGGCGGTGCTGAACTCAGTGCCGCCCTGCTGATTCCAACCTTGTTCTCCGCCAGCCTTTTCATGGCTGCTTCCCCACCATAAAAACACAGGCAGAGAACAATTGCCGGGGGCCACTGCATTGCTCATGCCATCTGCCCATGCCATCGGCCCCGTGCCCAGCACTGTCGAAATGCACACTGTCTGTTGCACGTTTTCCACTGGGCTGATCGGCAGAAACCTTTCAAACTTTGCCCAAAACGTCCAAACTATCTTTAAAAGGTATCAACAGTACTGACATACAACCACTAAGGAATTTTACGAACTTAGATTCACCTGACACTGTGTAATTATGAGTCATTTTCCACCACATCCACAACTTTAAATGGCAATTAAATTAAGGCAATGGTTTGTATCCCTTTGGTCAACTGAAGCACCCATACAAAACCTTAGTAATAAACCGTAACAAGTGATTTCACCAACAGCACACAGCTTATACTTAGGACGCATACAAAAAACATACTTTATACACACGTGGTACACACACTTAACACAAGACACAAACCCAGCACACACAGTTCATGTGACATAGATGCACCACTCCTCCCTACCTACGTCTGACTCTACACACTCTTGAAAGGCACAAACGTATGACTCCTAATAAGCACACTCAAAAAACAGGCAGACTCCTTAGAAATATATGCTCTGACTGATAAACATGCCTGACACAGATGACAGACACACATTTTACAGCTGATGCACACCATTGACTTCTGACCGAGCAATGAAATTTTCACCTACAAATCATTGATCCTAGATATGTTAGTCTATTTAGTTCAATGGATGCAAAACAAGCCTACAACACTCAGAATAAATCAGACCATCACAAAAAAGTCCACGACTCAAAACAGTGACCATTATGACCTAAAGCCTTTCAGATGGATACAGGCACTTCACAACATCTGGAACACAATATCATAGAAAGGTAGCTTTATGTAGTTGTTTTGTTCGTCAATAAAAGCGAAATGTGGCCAAGTAAATGAATATGGACTCACTAATAATCTGCTGTCATCTAATCCTCCGATAATAATAAAATAAAAACACAAATCTGTAATAAAATAATGCTGTATGAATCATAGACATGTAAAGAGAACTAGTAAGATTAACAGATGACAGGCTATTAGTCATGGTATAATGTGTATGACACCACTGGTATGCCACTACTCAAATGTACAAACCAAAGGTTATCAAAGCTACCATCTAAACATGACTGGAATAAGCTTGCAGTAACAAAACTAAATAAAGGAGGTGAGGACTAGTCTTTCAAAAGTATTATAAATAATCTGTTGCTGTTTTAAAGTTCAAGCACGCCCACCGCATTTAAAACCAATGTGCTGGCCATCTTTGAATGGTAAACCTGCATTCCATAATGGCCTCCTGGTAGAAGAAGTGGCCTTGTTAGATGTGGGGGTACTGCAGATAAAATGAGCGGCAAGCATGTAACCTGTGAGAAATGCCCTGAGGATCTGAAGTATTGTCTTAAAATGCATTAAAATAAAGAGGAAAAGTAAAGAATTAAAAAGGGAACTATAAAATGAGAACATTCAAAGCTAAAGAACTGGCCAACCAGCCAGGGCACCGAAGGGCACCCATTTTCAGGTGAATATACAAATGTAATCAGAAAATTCTCTAATTTTCAGAGCAAGTTATTCAATGACGATTTCCACATGCAGTTCACTCTCATGGATGGAAGCAGAGTGTAAATTGCACTCAGACAGACCAATGGCAAAACAGACATTGCCCAAAGGCCCTCTATCTATGCATGTAGATATACATTTATTTATATGGATGGATGCATTTGGAAAACAGCTAATAAGGGATTCTAGCAGGAATTATTACAGTACAGATTTGTTACCTCAAGAAATTGTAAGAAGCAGTAACCAACACCCACATTATTCCCTTCAAAGGTAATTTGTGACACTTCATGTACTAAAATACCTATCTGTAGTGACTATTGATTTTAACATATGCTTTTCTCAATCAATGTGTCAGGTCTAATTGTTTTATCATAACTTACATAATAAACACATCAGACCTATGGAATCTAAATTGAACTAAGGCCTTTACCTGTTTTCATTGGCTTATCGCCATAAGTAGCTCAGACCATCTGTACTGAACCTAAGCACTCTCGCAAACCATCCGTCAGACATACAGTTATAAAATTACTGCACAGCTTTTCATTATAAACATTCAGGCCTACAGCCTTTATCATTGGCTTGCAACCATAACCAACTCACACCTACTGTGTTGGTTCATAATCCTTCCCACGAGACAACCATCAGGTAAACATAATAAAATAAGAAATATGTACAAAAAAGATTTGTCAAAACAGTATAGATCTAAACTAATGGATTACAATAATGTAAATCGCCTACACCTGTCGTTTGTTCAGGTGGATCACCAACACCAAAACCCTTGCCTATTATACTAATGTAGGAGATTTAATGTAGCAAAATACCAGGCTACATGATTTAGCACAGTGTAATAATAATCCACCCTTACAAGCCTAGTGTACAGGTGTTTTTCACCGTAAGTAAGGCCTACTTGCATCATCATATAATTTTGTTATAAATAGATAACACCTAAGAAATCTGATATAATTACCTCAGTGACCTACTAAGGCCTCTACTCTTTACCAATGGCTTGGGACTATAAACAACCCAAGCATATTGAAGCACACATAATTAGCAACCATCAGGCATACATTTGTAAAATTATAAATTTGTACAAAATACAGTCTGCAAAACATCATACAACCCCTCTCAATAGGGTCTAACAAGAATCTTCAAGGTAACATTCTATTTCCAGGGTTTGTTAGAGAGGATGAGCAACACCAAAACCTTTTCCTACTGTGGTAATCTGTAAGATTACATACAGCCTGTAACATAAAGTGATAACAGTCCACCGTTAGAGACCTATTTGCTTTGCCATACACTTTTCATGATAAACAAACCAGGCCTACAGCCTTTGTAATAACTTTTCATAATAAACAGACCAGATCTATGCCACCAGGCATAACAGTTCCCTGCACACCAATCAAGCCTTTAGCTGTTATCATTGGCTTATCGCAAGGATACTCAAAGTACGGCCCGCGGGGCTCATGCGGCCCCTATGACCTTTACATGCGGCCCCTGGAGCAACAGGAGCACTGGGCAGCTGTTTGCTCGACTCCGCACTAACAAATATTAAATACACACACAATCATTTATTTCAAACTTAATTGGTGTTAAAGGAAGTTACTAGGGACTCCTGCACTTGACTTTAGAAACGCCTTCATGTTTAAAGACGTCTTGCAGCATAAGTGTAAAAATATAACAGTCACTTCAAAGTTCAAAAAGTGTATTAATTTAACATGCAGTCCATTTCACCTAAGTATAATTTATTGTATCAGTACAATGAGAACTATTCCTTCAATGTGATAGTTTTCAAACAAGAATTTAGAAACAAATTTTCGCCTCTACCCTGACAAATACGCCAATAGTGAATTAAACAAGCGAGTCAAATGTTATGTGCACTTTTTGAGTGATCTGGGTTACTATTATAGATGAACAGCATTATAGTTTATTAAATCAAACTCAGGAGCAGATTTGTACGATGCAGACCCTGAACCTAATATTAAGCAGTTGCCTAGGATCACACAATTTGCAAAAGTGGGGAAGCCAAGATTAATCCCAGGTTTTCTAGTTCCATATTGCTCAATTCAGCCACTAGATGTATATCATTTGCTTCGCCTACCAATACTTAACTGCCAGTCCTCCCAACCCTCTCGCCCAACCACCATTCCGCTGGCATTGATGCGGCCCTCGGGCATATCACAAACCAAACTTTTTGGCCCCTGGGAAAATGTTTGTGAGTACCCATGGCTTATCGCCATAACCAACTCAGTCCTACTGGGCTGTGTGTAAACCTTCTCGCAACACAACCATTAGGCATACAGTAATAAAACTGCAAATGTATCAATGCTATCTCTTTAACAGGGCATAACAAGGATTTTCACAGTGCAAATCTTCTATACTCATGGTTTGTAAGAGGGGGTGACCAACATCAAATGTCTTGCATACTAAGGCAGTCTATGATATTCCATACAACAAAAACATATATGTTGGCTTTAATTTAGAGTGATAACAACACCATTAAATGTCTATTGACTTTAACATATGTTTCACAATCAATATGTCATAACTACTGCCTTTATCAAGACCTTTCATAATAAACAATCACCTTAATAGCTTTATCATTGACTTGTCATCATCACCAGCCTAAGCCCACTGTACTGAGCATAAGCTTTCCACCAGGCAACCATCCAGTATGCAGTCATAAAAGTACAAACATAGAGAATTACAGTTAGCAAAAAAAAAATCACTATCGCTTCTTAGAATGTTTGTCGAGTATTACTCTAATGCTTACAGCACCAAAACAAGTGATCATCAACACAAACACCAGAATTCTTGTTTGCTACAGTAATCTTTGAAATTCCCAAAATTTGGAGAAAGGCAAATCAGTGCAAGTCGCTGCACTGCATTAATCTGCGCTAAGGAGGCATTCCATGAGAACTGCGGCGGGTAGAAATGGGGTCTCTAGTTGGCAGAGGAATACACTCTTGTCCAAGTAGGGACCACAATTCTAGTCGGGGTAATTCACAAACAATCCAAATGATCCTGTATCCACCCTTTGATAGCTTGCCACTGAGCAGCCAGCCTTAACTTAGAAGGCAATGTGTAAAGTATTTGTGCAATAAATCATGCAATAACACAGTGAAAACACCACAAAAATGCACCACACAGGTTTAGAAAAATTTAAGATATTTATCTGATTAAATTAAGGTCAAAACGATAAAGATTCGATAAGCACAAGTTGAAATATCACTTTATCAAAGTTAAGGAGAGTCTTAAGTCTTAAAAATCAACAATTGTCTCTTGTGTGCACAAAGTACCTGATTTGCGTCAAACTTACACGTACAGAGACCGTAGAGAAGGAGATGCGTGAAAAAAGGAAGGTGTGCATCGGATTTCCTGACACAGCACATACGATGTGTTGTTTCTTCCCAAACTGCAAGGGCTTTGTGTAGATTTCCAGCACGCAGTCTTGGGTCCTGACTGTGATGTGAGGTTTTTTTGACACCCAAGGATGATGCGTATAAATCCTGGGCATGCTGGAAGAAGTCACAGGCGCTGCGTTGACTCGGTGGGCGATGCGTCAGAGTTTGTCGCACGGCAGGTGCTGCATCGATTCTTCACTCAGGAAGTCGGGCTGCGTCGTTCCGGTTCGCTGTGCGTCGATCCGGTATGGCTGTGCGTCAAAGTTCCGGTTGCAATGCAGGCGCTGCATCGATCTTCACTCGGGAAGTTGGGCTGCGTCGTTCCGGTTCAGCTGTGCAGCGATTTTCTCATTGCAGGGCAGGCTGTGCGTAGTTTCTGGCAGGCTGTGCATCTAGTTTTGGCGCACAAGAAGTTTCCTTGAAGAGAGGAACTCTTTTTGGCCCTGAGACTTCAGAAACAGGAGGCAAGCTCAATCCATGCCCTTGGATAGCACTTCTCAGCAAAGTCAGAGGCCAGCAAGGCAGCAGTCCTTAACAGCAAAGCAGTCCAGGTGAGTCCTTTGGGCAGCTAGGCAGCTCCTCTTGACAGGTTGCAGGATCTGGTCCAGAGGTGTCTGAGCTGGTGGGGTCAGAGACCCAGTTTATATACCCAGAAAGGCCTTTGAAGTGGGGGAAGACTTCAAAGAGTGGTTTTGAAGTGCACATGGTCCCCTTTCAGTACAGGTCTACCTGCAGGGTCCCAGTAGGGGGTTTGGCAGTCCACTGTGTGAGGGCAAGCCACGAGCCATTGAAATGTAGGTGTCAGGCCCTCCACCTTCCCAGCCAAGGAAGACCCATTCAGTATGTAGATGAGTGCAGGTGTTACTGAGTATCCTATGTTTGTGGTTGTCTGGGTGAAATGCACAAAGAAGCTGTCTACCAGCCCAGCCAGACGAGGATTAGAGACCGGCTGTAAGGCACAGATTGATTTCAAGTGCAGAGAAATGCTCACTTTCTAAAAGTGGTATTTCTAAAATAGTAATAAAAGAATCCAACTTCACCAATAAGCAGGATTTTCTATTATCATTCTGGCCATATTAAATATGACCTGGTTACCCCTTTCTGATCAGAATCTACCACTCAAGCAGTTTATGCAGGTAGCCCTAATGTTTGAAAGGAGAAGTGGAAAATTAATTTAGGGGTTTTCCACTACCAGGACATATAAAGCACATAGGTACATGTCCTGCCTTTTACCTACATAGCACTCTGCCCTATGGGTTACCTAAGGCCTACCTGAGGGGTGACTTATATGTAGAAAAAGGGGAGTTTTAAGGCTTGGTAAGTACTTTTAAATGCCAAGTCGAAGTGGCAGTGAAACTGCACACACAGGCCTTGCAATGGCAGGCCTGAGACATGGCTAAGAGACTACTTTTGTCGGTGGCGCAACCAGTTATGCAGGCCCACTAGTAGCATTCAATCTACAGGACCTGGGCACATGTAGTACACTTTACTAAGGACTTACAAGAAGATCAAATATGCCAGCTGGGTATGCACCAATGTTACCATGTTTAAGGGAGAGAGCATATGCACTTTAGCACTGGTTAGCAGTGGTAAAGTGTGCAGAGTCCTATAAACAGCAAAACCAGTGTCAGAAAAGTGGAGGGAGGCAGGCAAAAAGTTGGGGGATGACCACCCTAAGGCTGTCAGGTCAAACACCACCCAACACCCATGGAGTTTGGTGCATCCCCAGATTTACAAGGCCTTGTAATCCTGGGGATACGCCAAAACCTTATGTCTCCCCAAGGGAAGTGCAACAAGGAGAAATATCTTTATTTACTCTCATTGTTTACTATTTCTATGTGTGCTGCATTCTGGCTCTATGAATTGTTTTTGTGCTGGAAGGTGCTCCTCCGTACACAAAAACATTCCTCCCTACAACACGGGCACTCTTGCACTATGGGCAAAATGGCACCAGTGCAGTGGGTAAGGATAGGAATGCACCATATTGTTTAAATATGGTGCATTCCTGCACTTTACCTGTGATACAGGGCAGCGCAGCAAGGTAACTTGATGCTTTGCCCTGTGCCACATTTCTCGTAAATATGCCCCTCTATGTTTTGTATGCACAAGTGTGAGAAAGTGGATTATTCAGTGAAGTGGATGGTAGCCCTCTTCAAGTAATAATGACACTAATCCGTACCACGTCCAGTTGGGTCTTAATAATTTAAACCTGAGCACAACCTCTGGCAGCTGTAGCACAGAGCAAACAGGTGTAACTTAAGAGAAATGTGTATATCATTGAGCAGCACCACAACACTCAAAAAGTAGAAAACATAATAAAATTATTCTCCAATTTATAAAAAATAGAGTGAATATTAATCAGCAAATAGACACAAAAATATCAAAAATCAGATATAGGAAACCTATGACTTTTGGAAGTTTTAACCAATTTTAGCACCATAAATCACAAAGTGCCATCTGTGGCTCATCAGCAAGTTGAGTCTGACTGGTAGTTTGACGTTGGCGGCTCTAGCTTGGCAGCAGGCCAGTAGTAGCATCTGGTTCATTTAGTGAGAACTTCTAAAAATGTTTCTAAAAGTCCAGTCGTGCAATTTTGAAGGGGTAAAGAGTATACTACAACAACAACCAATGGTCCAAGGCAACAGTTATGGGTGAGGACTCCCACAAGCCACCAGCAGAGTCCAAAATGAATCCTGTTAGAACTGGTGAGCTGAGCTCAGCGGAGATTCAGTCTTCCTGTAGCTTATGTGTTCCTGGAGCTGAACAGGAGGCTAATAATTAGCCTGTGGATCCACTCTTCTGTCCTGGGTATAAGTGCAGAGCAAGATCAGCCCTTGGAGTCCCTCTTTAAATGTTCAGCAGCAGGTGCAGTCCTTCTGTTTTCCCCAGGTCCAGAGGTGTTCTGCAGAAGGTACAGAGAGGTGCCATTTTATGCCAGGCACTAGCTTGTCATTGAGAGAGACTTCCTGATTAATGTGGACGATGTCTCCTGGGGCACCCCTACCCACTATGACATCACTTCCTGGGGGCTTAGCCCTAAACAACCCCACAGTGGAATGTCCTGCCAAAATCAACATTGAAGAACCTTTCTTCCCCTGGATAGAGCTCTGGACACACCCCAGAGGTCTGTCTAGGCAAATTAACCCCACCACCTTCAAACCAGTTCTCAAGCAGGTTTTCTGCCCACTGGGATTGGTGCCACTCTGGCTACTTGGACAGTAGTAAGGCAGGCCTAGGCATGAGCTACATCTGCCTGTGACAGATGATGCCCTTTTGCTGCTTGTGCAGGTGGTGGGCACATCTCCCAGGTCATCCTGTCAGAGAAGGTCACACTTCCTCGCACTCAAGGCCCTTTAGTTACCTTTCCTGGACGCCATTCACACCTCCTTGAAAAGGACCACAATGCTGCCTGGTGCCAGTTGGAAATTACCTCTGAAAAGCCTATTAGAGGTGTTCGGCAGAAAGTGGTATTTTCAAACTAATAATTTAAAATCTGACTTGAATACTATACTGGATTTTAAGTTACTATTAATTTGAGTCCTTGAATCATTGTTCTAAGTATTCCCAAACTGAGGTTGTACATTATAAGTTATAATGTAACCCAGTGCTTTTCTATGGGACAGCCAGCCTTGCCACACTGAAACATTACTTTGAAGATTGCTCCCTGGAATGACATGTAAAATTGAATTACACAAACCCTATTTTTTTTAATTACAGTACAACTGTCCTTTGGTCATTAAGGGCCTCCCCTAAGCTTGAGTTATAAGCATTAAAAAGGAATGTTGTGTGGTGGAATTTTCAGTTTTAAAACTGCACACCCAGGTTGCAGGGGCAGGCCTAAAACATGCTATGCACTGTCACTTTACTGATGGCACAAAAGGTGCAGCAGCCCACTGGTGGTGTTTAGCTTAAAGGCCCTGGGTACAAGAGGTTACCATATACTAGGGACATATAGGTAAATTCAATATGGCAATTATAGTTGTTAGCCAATTCAACAAGTTTAGTGGGGTCAGGCACATCCTTTGGGGCCATCTTAGCAGGGTCCCAATTTACAGAGTCTAAAAGAACAAAACAGCATCAGCCCAAAACAATTGGGGTGATCATGCAAAAAGAAGGTATTTTATTACAACAAGTGACAACACCATGGGAAAATGTGTGCAAACAGACTACATTAGGACAAACACATTGAGAAATATTTATTTAATCAGATATGGTTTGGGGCTGCGCCCTGCTGAAAATATCATCATCATAAAATCTTTATTCGGTCCAATTGTCGACTATAAAAGCACACATAATACACAGTAAGTAATAAAACAAGATATACAAACAAATACTAAAAGCCCACAGCAGCTTAGGCCCCTTCCCATACCAATAAATAAAACAAAAATACAAATTTAACACTATATCAATTATTAGGACAATCTCTCTAAAAAACTGATTAAGTGCCATGGATTTTCTGTGATTTAATTGCAGCCCTAAAACAATTTACAACATAGAAGCAAATTGCTGGAGTGGCTAAAGATTGCAAGTATATAAGGCCATACGTATGTCATAAAGTGCTTGTGCTTTAAAAACGAGGACTACAATTTACAAAAAAGCATAAAGTGGGCGGTTGATTGTGGTGATAAGACATTATCTCACGGGCAGCAAGAAAAAGAGGTCACTCTCGAAGCAGCTACGGGGAAGCCGGCAAGATGATGAATTATATTAAGCCTTAACCTTGTTAGATCAAATCTATACTGGCTGTAAGTTATCCATGATAGATAAGAATTCAAACATGAACCATTAAAAATCTGCATATAAGGCAACACTGAATCCATACTGAGGGACCTTACAATTTGCCTTTCCTCTTTGTAACATTTTTTTTACCTTATCCCTCAATTGAGGGCTTATTTCCCCTGGGGCAAGGAGCACATGCCAAGATTGTGAAAATTATTCCTAACATAGGTCAGGTGGGCTTGCAGGCCTATTATCTATATATATATATATATATATATATATATATATATATATATATATATATATATATATATATATCTAGAAGACGGTAGAAAATTTTTGTTTCCACAACCTGTTGTTTCCCAGGAGCTTCACAGCCCCAAACACCTGCTCCATACACATCTAACGAGAACCATTTACTCTTGTACAGACAAGTAATTTCCCTAATGGGTTTACAACCTAGCCTATTGGCAAATCCAAATATAAAATTACAGGTTGCCCCCACTTTTAGAGCTCTTTGGGCAATAAGCCTCTCCCAAGAGCCACTGGCATCAAACAAGTTGTCTAATTAATTGAAAAATGGTTCTTTAATTGTAGTCCCTACGATATTAAAACATTTGGTTTCAGCATTTTTGGGCCCACTAGTCAATACAAATTATTTCCGGAGGTTAACCTTTAATTTCAGTTTTGTCATAAAATCATTGAACCCATTTAAAAGATTTTGCAAGCCATTTGCAGTTAATACCAGAAGAAAGGCATTGTCTGCATATCAAAGCACTGGGACGCCCTGTGCGCCAACGCGGGGGACAACTTTACTATACAAATATAAAAAAGTGCCTAAGGAATAATACACAAATACAAAAAAGGAGCTAAAATGCAGCCTTGTCTCACACCTCTAGGACCCCCGAATAAATCTTCCCCAGATAGTGTGAAGCGTACCTTAATAGTTGTATCTGTATGGAGACACTGCACTAGGTCCAGCAACAGTTGATCAATTCCTTCCTGGACCATTAAAGCCCATGGTATGCCCTGATCCACTAGGTCAAAAGCACAGGAGAATTCCATAAAGGCCATATGGAGGGTACCTCCCCTGGCTTAACATACTTTCCCCAAATAATTCACTCCTCTTTGTTTTAAGAACAATCTTTGAGAATCTAGTTGAGCAGCTGTAGTGTTTGACAAGAGTTAATGGATGCTTTTCTGAAAAGAAGGTCAGCAGTTGAGACACAATGGCAGTATTACCTTATAGCAAAAAATAACAAGCTTTTTTCCAAATCAACTCTGAACGCTCAAACAATACATTTAAATTGTATTTCGTGAATTCGTAAGCAAGGCAGTTTTCGAAGCATAAAATGATTTGAGTGGTTGTTTGCTGAGTACTTTGGGGATTTGACAATAGTCTCCCTACTACTCTACTGTGTTTTTTTCGCGCGTGACCTGTTCGGGAGAAGAACAACATCGCTCTAACATTTTCAACCTGCGAAGAAGCACAGCTATACTCCGGGTTATATTGTGTTTAAATTTTGAATCGAGTCAGTTCTGCATTCACCTGGGAAACTAAAAACCCATACTATAATTTAAACTTTCAGGGGTAAACAGATTTTTTGAAAAGGTCTATGGAAATCATACATTTTAGATCTGTGGGGTCAGGCTGAAAGATCCTGGATTTCCTCTAGGGAGTTGGAGAAACACTTTTTTTCTGCAGAGAAATGTCTCATTACTTAGCTGGCAAGATGTTACAGCGAGTTGGCCTCTTGCTGCTGAAAAATGCAGTGATATCAAGGAATGGTCAAAAGCTCGAATCCTAGGCTTGGCCTTCAATCACTTCAAAGTCATTAAATGTATTACTACTAAGTTGGGTAGTAGTAACGCCTATCATATACAGTGCCAGAACTGCTGTATGAAAACACAATCACCACATTAAGTAGGATACATTGTGAAAAAAGAGTCATCACTCATCAACTTCCTTGGTCCACAATGAGGGTCTAAAGATAACACAACATAATAACTTTATTACCTCACCATGTGATAGAACATTGAATAATTAACAAAAGGTTATTAATTGATACATTATTGTATGTCACAGTAGCAACGAGTGCTAATATTTTTACACTAGCACAGTGGTTAAATAAGTCTCCTGCAGACGTGTGTGTGTTACTACCAGGTCCTGATGTAAGGGAACCCTTAGCCTCGCCTCCTACCCAGGTGGGTAAAATTAATTGAGTGTGGTGATAGTAAACGCTATTGTAAAATCTATTGTTGACATCAGTCCATGCTCTGGTGGTGTGTTGTTCTCAACCAAACATTCATATTGTTAGTCAACTACACATGCTGATGAACCCCAAAAAAAGATACACACTATATCAATATACATCAGTTGCAGAATATTATGTTTGCATTGCATGCCCACTTTGGAGAAAAGGCATCTTAACCTTTCATTAGAAATTCAGAAGCAAGTCTGCAAACTGAACTATCAGAAACAAACATATCTTCATCTTGAATACCAACCTTTCCATCCTGATCTTTCAACACATAAAAAACCTGTCCTGAAAATTCCACAGATGCACTTCCTTAATACTAAACTACTCATCCTGCCTCCTAATCCTGTGTTTAATATAGCACTTTAAAACACAACAGCCATTTCTAAGTGCTGTAAATAATTGGTGTAGGTCTTACCTAGGTTTATGGTTGACATATTGCCGACCTTGGAAGGCTGGGTTGCCTGGCCAATATTCAAATGAACAACTTGGACTATTACAAAAGAATTCTGCAAGATAGGACATCTTTTTGCGCGGTCTCCACATTGTTTTGGATTTTTGATGGCGTTAGGACTCTGTGCTCTATGACAATGAATTAAGTGTCATAAGGTGTAAGCTTTTACCCTATAGAGCTAATGAAAAGTTGGCTACACACCAGTTGGCTTATGTAACTTTCCAGTAAGATCATTGTAAGTTGGCACAGAAAATAGCCCTGTGTTGTGAAAGTTAAATGGCATATGTTGGATGCAGTGTATATTTACACTGACCACATGTATCATGAAAATATACATAAATATATGAGAGGTTGCAGCTTAAACCTGTGCGCTGCCATGTAGAAAAAAAAAAAAAAATTCATTAACCCCTGCGCTGCCAGGCCTTTTCCCCCTCCTGTGCCAGGCCTTTTTTGGCTATTTGGGGCAGTTCGCGCTTAGGCCCTCATAACGTTTTGTCCACATAAGCTAGCCAAGCCAAATTTGCGTCCTTTTTTTCCAACATCCTAGGGATTCTAGAGGTACCCAGACTTTGTGGTTTCCCCTGAAGGAGGCCAAGAAATTAGCCAAAATACAGTGAAAATTTCGTTTTTTTCAACAAAATGGGAAAAAGTGGCTGCAGAAGAAGGCTTGTGTTTTTTTCCCTGAAAATGGCATCAACAAAGGGTTTGCGGTGCTAAAATCACCAGCTTTCAGGAACAGGCAGACTTGAATCAGAAAACCCAATTTTTCAACACAAATTTGGCATTTTACTGGGACATACCCCATTTTAAAAAAAAATTGTGCTTTCAGCCTCCTTCCAGTCAGTGACAGAAATGGGCGTGAAACCAATGCTGGATCCCAGAAACCTAAACATCTCTGAAAAGTAGACAAATTTCTGAATTCAGCAAGGGGTCATTTGTGTAGATCCAACAAGGGTTTCCTACAGAAAATAACAACTGAAAAAGAAAAATATTGAAATTGAGGTGAAAAAAACTTTTTTCCTGCAATGTCAGATTTTCAAAAGCAATATACCGTTACGTCTGCTGGACTCCTCTGGTTGCGGGGATATATAGGACTTGTAGGTTCATCAAGAACCCTAGGTACCCAGAGCCAATAAATGAGCTGCACCCTGCAGTGCGTTTTCATTCTATACCGGGTATACAGAAATTCATTTGTTGAAATATAAAGAGTGAAAAATAGCTATCAAGAAAACCTTTGTATTTCCAAAATAGGCACAAGATAAGGTGTTGCGGAGCAGTGGTTATTTGCACATCTCTGAATTCCGGGCTGACCATACTAGCATGTGAATTAGAGGGTATTTCTCAAATAGATGTCTTTTTTACACACTCTCTTATATTTGGAAGGAAAAAATGTAGAGAAAGACAAGGGGCAATAACACTTGTTTTGCTAATCTATGTTTCCCCAAGTCCCCAATAAAAAGGATACCTCACTTGTGTGGGTAGGCCTAGCGCCCGCGACAGGAAACGCCCCAAAATGCAACGTGGACACATCACATTTTTTTAAAGAAAACAGAGGTGTTTTTTGCAAAGTGCCTACCTGTAGATTTTGGCCTCTAGCTCAGCCGGCACCAAGGGAAACCTTTTTTTGAAAACTAGAGACCTAGGGGAATCCAAGATGGGGTGACTTGTGGGGCTCTGACCAGGTTCTGTTACCCAGAATCCTTTGCAAACCTCAAAATGTGGCTAAAAAAAACATTTTCCTCACATTTTGGTGACAGAAAGTTCTGGAATCAGAGAGGAGCCACAAATGTCCTTCCACCCAGCGTTCCCCCAAGTCTCTCCATAAAAATGGTACCTCACTTGTGTGGGTAGGCCTAGCGCCCACGAAAGGAAACGGACCAAAACACAACGTGGACACATCAAATTTTTTCACAGAAAACAGAGGTGTTGTTTGCAATGTGCCTACCTGTGGATTTTGGCCTCTAGCTAATAACAATAGGCCGATGGTCTAAATACAATTTGCCCCCCAGGGGAGCGACCCTTGCCTAATGGGTCACACCCCATCTCTAAAAAAACAAACAAACAAAAAAAATAAAAATAAAAAAAATAATTGCCCTGGCACCTATAGGTTTCTGCCCCCCCTGGGGCAGATCGGCCTAATAACAATAGGCCAATCTGCCCCCAGGGGGGGCAGAAATGGCCTAAAATAAATTCCCCCCCCCCCACTGGGAGCGACCCTTGCCTACGGGGTCGCTCCCCCTGCATGAAATCTCCGGTGCCTAGTGGTTTCTGCCCCCTTGGGGGCAGATTGACCTAAAATCGGCCAATCTGCCCCCAAGGGGGGCAGAAATGGTCTAAATTCAATTTGTCCCCCAGGGGAGCGACCCTTGCCTAATGGGTCGCTCTCCATCTCTAAAAAAACAAAAAACAAAAAATAATTGCCCTGGCGCCTAGAGGTTTCTGCCCCCCCCTTGGGTGCAGATCGGCCTAATAACAATAGGCCGATCTGCCCCCAGGGAGGGCAGAAATGGCCTAAAATAAATTTGCCCCCCAACCCCTCGCCCGGGAGCGACCCTTGCCTACGGGGTCGCTCCCCCTACGTGACATTGGCGCCAAAAAAAATCCCCGGTGCCTAGTGGTTTCTGCCCCCCTTGGGGGTAGATCGGCCTAATCAAAATAAGCTGATCTACCCCCCAGGAGGGCAGAAATGGCCTAAAATGCCTAAGGGGTCGCTCCCCTTGCGTGAAATTCACGAAAACAAAAAAAACTCCCTGGTGTCTAGTGGTCTAAATATAATTTGCCCCCTAGGGGAGCGACCCTTGCCTAAGGGGTCCATCCCCACCTAAAAAAAAAAAATGATCCCTGGTGCCTAGAGGTTTCTGCCCCCCCTGGGGGCAGATCGGCCTAATAATAGACCGAAAAGGCCTTCCAAAAAATGCCCCCCATTGGGAGCGAACCTTGCCCAATGGGTCGCTCCCTTATGCCAGTTTAAAAAAAAAGAAAAAAAATCCCTGGTGTCTAGTGGGCGTTTCAAAAGCCGGATTGCAAGCAATCAGGCTTTTGAAACGCTCAGAGAGACTTCAAAGGGAAGGAAATACATTTCCTTCCCTTTGAAGCCTCTCCGGGCCTCCCCCATGTGATCGAAAGAGAAATGCTGAGCATTTCTCTTTCGATCGCGCTGGAAGCTGAGCGCGATGGAGGAGGCCCTGTGACAAATATGGGCGCGCTTGTGCGCTGACGTCACAGGGGGGCCGGGGGGGGTCAGGGTGGAAGGGGAAGGGCTTCCCCTTCTATCCTGCCTTGGGGGTTGGGTGGGGAGCACAGGGGGGGAGCGCTAGCGCTCCCCCCAGTTCCCGTGCCTTGGACGAGGTGACCTCGTCCATGGCACCCGAAAGGTTAAGTCACCTTTAAATGAGCCTACTACGCTCACAAAGCTGGGAGGCATATTTATGAGAGGCTTGCGCCACCAATGCGTCACTTTTAGTGACGCTGCAGTGGCGCAAACCTCTCAGCCATATCTATGAGGCCACACAAAGCCTCATGGTGTGGCTTTGAATGTCCTCATAGATAAGGAGTAGGGCAAGGCAGTGCAAATCGTTGTGTTGCCTTACTCTGCGCCATGAGACATACCATGAGCTTTGCAGTGGATTTTTCCCCGTAACACCCATGGATTGTGACACATCACCAAATTTACAAGAGCCTGTAAACCTGGGGATGTGCCAAAAACATCCGCCTCCTCATGGGAGGCGCAAGAAGGGGAAATGTCTTAATTTCACCTTGTTTTTCCTCTTTTTATGAATGCTGCATTGTGCAGCACACATAGAAAGAGGAAAAAGCCTCTGAGGATTGTTTTTGTGCAGTATGGTGCCCCTTCCTGCACAAAAACAATCCTGCCTACAATGCAGACCCCTTACACCATGGTGCAATGTCATAGATAGGGTGCATTCCTGCTCTTTCACTTTGACACAGGGCGGCACAGCAAGGTAACTGGCTGCACTGCCCTGCATCAAATACACCTATGTTTGGGCCTGGGTGTTTAAGGTGGAAAAGTGAGACATGATAAATAAAAAAGAAATGTATGCCTCTACAACAGCAAAGGCTGTTAGTCACTGTATGTGTAAAACTGAATTTTCTAGACTATCTAAATGTGAATAAAAGTCTATCTTTACATTGTTGTCTACAAGAATAAGAGAAATTTAATTTGAAAGTTCTTTTTGCTCACTTATAAAAAATATATTCCAGTGGTGACATCAAAATGTCGATATCAGTAATGGTAGAGTAATTTTATATAGCACAATCTACTCTACCTGAAAGGCAAGTAAGGTAAACGAGTTCTCCAGACTTTCTTTTTCTTCAGTGACAGTAAGCTGTATTCCAGTTTCATGTGTAGAATTGTGTAGCAAGCAAACAATATGCCATCTTCGCATGAAAGGAAGACTGGTGTGGGGCAAATACTGATCACTTATCTGGTCTCTCAGACATGTGCCAATGCTTACAGCATGAGGGAAAGTTGTTCCATGCCCCGGGAGTTCTAATTCCTCATCTTCATAGCACTGAAAGCAGGAGGGGGCTCTGAGCTCCTGGGAAGGGATTTTTTTGCCATTTGTGATAGAGGTCTATGGGAAGGTTTACGGTCAAGCAAGCCAGGAAAATGCTGAAAAGAGATTGGGGTATCTTTACTAACATTTTGCACCGGCTTTGTGTGATAAAAGTGACGCAACTAAGCATAGAATGTTTATTTGAAGTTAACTTTCCAGCACAAAACGTGTTGCCTGAAAGTACTGCAAATAAGCACCAGTGCTTCTTTGCATTACTTAGCATCAAGGAGGCATTCCAAGAGGGGTGCTTGGGCATTCACATGCAATCATCCATAATTTTTGGCGCAAAAATCTATCAAAAAAACAAGGGTTTGCATCAATAACACTGTTTTGACACTCGTGGCATCAAGGCAAATGCTTTTATTTCTCTTACCTTGTCCGACTTTGCATGTGTGCTGCACACATCCAAAGTGGGTAAAGTTTAAAAGTTAGACTGTGTAGTATTTTGTACCGGTATTTTGTATTCTAGTATAAATCCTATGCTGGACATGACACAGTCACCTGGGGGACTCTTGCTTTCAAGTTGCAACCAATGACACAAAGTGCCTTCTAGGGAAAAGCTGGCTGCCTTCCTGCTGTCTGCTTTAGCGACACAAAAGCCAAACATCTTCCTTGGAAAACGCAGCTGTTAAGTTAGGAGTGGAAAGCACAAGAGACCCTTCGGAGCCCTGTGCAGGAAGGTACCTGGAACATAGAAACTTGCCCTAATAAACAGGAAGCTGTAGAAAGCTGTAGGAGAAATCTGGTGTTATTTCTCAGCAGAAAGAACAGAGAAACAGAAAAGAGCCTCATTCAGAATTTGACACAGCAGGAGCAATACTGTAAATCAGCAGCGTTTCCACCGCATCAAGCTAACCGTTTGGCTGCTCTATTTAGATCACTTGGTCTACACTGGCAGAGTCTCCACTAGCTCTAGTGATGTAGTCATCGAAGCTCACAAAAGAGCCATTTGGTCATAATGCTGATTACCCTGCCCTAGTTAGGGCAGGAACCATCGCTATATTTCCCAGCCCATGACCACCATGCGCAGTTCAGCATGGTGGTCCCAGACAGAAAAATAACTCAATGGTACTCTATTTGCAGGGAGTAAAATCCTAGGGTGTCAGAGTCACTGACATCCTGCTCACTCTGGAGGTTTCAACTAAAAAAAACATTAAAAAATTGACACATTTGAGCATCAAACATAACCCAGCTCAGAAAAGCTTCACTTTCTTCAATGGAGCCAGGGAAGTAGCAGCAAATCCCAGACTCCCAGTAAGGTGAAATACCTTTTGCTGCAAAGGGCGAGGCATCTGCTTCCACCTACCCAGAAAACTTTTTCCATACTTTAAATAAGCCGCCAAGTCAGAATGTAAGATTTGGCACCAGGGTGAGGCAACAATTTTATCCAGGTGGCAAGGCTACCTCTGCGGCTATAAAATATTGTTTTTTCCAGCTCAGATCTTTTGGTGCCAAAACAAAGCCTTCAGCATGAGCTTATGTTGACTTTGAGGGATTTTTGTTGTCTTCGTCATCCTACCTTGCCCAGCTGGAAGAAACTAAGGGGGTCATTCTGACCCTGGCGGTTGACTACCGCCAGGGCCAACGACCGCGGATGCACCGCCAACAGGCTCGCGGTGCATCCATGGGCATTCTTACCGCGGCGGTACAGCCGCGGTCAGAAAAGGAAAACCAACGGTGTCCCGCCGGTTTCCTGCTGCCCTGGGGAATCCTCCATGGCGGCGCTGCAGGCAGCGCCGCCATGGGGATTCTGACCCCCTTACCGCCAGCCTAGTTCTGGCGGTTTTGACCACCAGAACCTGGCTGGCAGTAATGGGTGTCGGGCCCCACTAAGATTTTCAGTGTCTGCATAGCAGACACTGAAAATCGCGACGGGTGCCACTGCACCCGTCGCACGCCTTCAACTCCGCCGGCTCCATTTGGAGCCAGCTTCCTTGTTGAAGGCGCTTTCCCCGCCAGCCCAGCGGGAAAGCCAGAATGGCCGCCGCGGTCATTTGACCGCGGTGCGGTCATTCGGCGGCTCCTGCCGGCCCTGCGGTTACCGCGGCCGGCGGGAGTCAGAATGACCCCCTAAGACCCCCCAAAAAAATGCCCCAAGGTAAACGTTTTGACTACCATGACCTTTAAGGATTTAACCCGTTCCCCTTTCCACCACAGTTAGTCTACTCTGAATACTGATGGCATTCTGTTGTTTCTTAACACTTTGCAATAACACAAAGACTAGACTAAAGAAAAATAAATCAGTATTTTGCAACAAACATTTCAACCATTAACAGAAATCACACAGTAATCAACAATAATTGGTGGTGAAAAACATGAGCACATAAACAAAATAGCATTTGATTATTTGCACATTTGTCAGCTTAAGAAATATTCTTACAATAACTATATTGTGCAAAACATCTGCATAACTGTATACTTTTGCACAGCTTAAACATATTATGCATTTCTCTGTGGAATAGCCTCCTACTTGTGCTATCACTACTAGGGTTTGAGTAGAATGTCACATCGAACAGTGTCGTGACCTGTCATGATTAGTTTTTTTTAGGTACAGTCATCATGCCTCCCAAATAATAAACCACTTTCTCATGAATATGTTACACAAAGCATTTAATAATAGTGTGATGTGGCTGAACATCAAACACAGTGCCTTATGTTCCTTTTGAAGCCTTGGGGGTATAATGGGAAAGTGACATTTCTCCAGTTCAGTTAACAGAGGTAAACAAGATTCCTTGACTCACGTTTGCTAACTAAGCCAGAGCAGTAAGGCAATCACCCTAGAATATACATGACTTCTTATGTTCGCAGCAAACCAAACAACAATATTGTAAGACACAGATATCAAAAGTTTCTCACCAAGTTTAAATAAAAAAATATAAGGATTTAAAAAGACACAATAATTGAAAAAGGTGATTATTCACAACATTCAAAAACAGTAGTAGAAACACGCCCTTAAAAAATTGGGGCAACAGTAATTCAAAGTTGTGAAAAAGAAAGCAAGAGAAGTCCACGGACAAAGCACAACCCCTGGGTGTAAGTCTGTAGACAGCACCAAGGGGTTGTACCTTCAGACTTGCAATGCTTTCAGTTTGCATTCCAGTGGGATGAGCCACCAAAGGATGCCTATTGAGATTGCTTCATATTAGATTGCAAGCAGGTCGCTGTGACACACATTCTTTGGTGGCTACAGTTCATCTTCACCCATGTGCAGTGTCAGTGACCGTTTGACTGCATCATCAGTTTCACCCGTGGCACAAAAATAATGTTGGAGGCGCCTGATCCACTGAAGCCATCTTGGACCAGCAGTTGCTGGATCAGCTAGCTGGCTGAATGGAGGTGCGGTTATGACTTGTGTGTGTGCACAGTGCTGTGGCATTGGACGTGCAGCTCCCAGTGGGGGTGCCAACATGATGCCTCACTTTTCACTTGGCGTAAATTCTTTCCTCATTTCTACAGTGTTGCCTGATTCCTCGGCGTGCCTGTTTCTTGATTTGTGTCTTTTATCTTGTTCTCTTTCTTTTTTTCTGCAGATGCTTCTGCAGCCAAAATCCCAACAGCAGAGAACCCCACACCATGCACTTTGGGTGAAAGACAGTCTCTGCTTTGGGTGCCCGGTCCGTTGTTCCTACATGAGGCAAAAATGCCTGTCTCCATGTAGGTCGGAACATGTCTGTCCATGTCTTGTCAGGGCGGGAAAATTCTAAACAGGTAAAGGCCTTCACTCAAGCCCTCCCAATGCATGTCGCTTGTTCAGCTGAGACTGGGCCGGCATGTTGCAGGCACATGTGCAAGCATAGCGCTGTTACCTGGGAATCAGGTACTAAGTTAGAAGTTCTGTGCAGCAGCTCCGCCTAGGTCATGTGCACCAGCGGGATCACAGCAGGAGCGCCGCGTGTAGTTGCGGGTGAGAGCAGCAATCTTCTGGGGCCGCGGTCAGGTCTCCAGCGCGAGGTGTCTTCCAGGCTTTGGGGCAGGGGCTGTGCTGCTGTTACTCGAGTACTGCCTTACATTCACTGTTGCATGGGGAAACAGCTCTCGGTGGAATCAGGCTGGTTGTGTCGAGCAGTGCCTCTTCGATAGCGCTGCTTTTTCGCACACCGGACGGTGCCATGAGAGGTAAGCACTCTCACTGCTTTTCTGTGCACATGACGGGCATCCTGGGATCCTCGCCAATGTGGGGATCTGCCACTTTGTGCCTCTAGGCCTGACTCTGGCCTACTGGGGAGGCAGAGAATGGACATGTACATAGTGAGTCGGGGTAACACCGAGTGACCTCAAGCGACTACCTCGCATTTATTTATACTCTCGGACCGCGCCCCGTCCTCAGGTTCTGTACTGCATACATTGTATGGTAGAGGCCGGGTGGCACTCTACACGTCCTTTGCCAGCTTCACTAATTTGTTAAACTTAAAAATACATGGTGAAAAACACAAAATGTAAGATTTGCAGGGAAAAACACAAAACGTAGTTTTGCAGTAAAATTCTTGTGAATAAAAATATTTGCGGAAAAACCTGTAAAACCTTTGAATCTTATAATTCCATTTTAATTGTAATTTGATCAGACTGTGCTACTATGAAATAAAGCGCAAACTACATTTGCATCTCTCAAAGATTTGCTTATATGGAGTGACGAAGCCAGAAAATCCACTTTTAGCAGCCGGAGCCGAAAAATAGCCTGTTACTTTGGCTTATGTTTTGTCCTTTATTATGTTATTATCATCTCTGCCCCTGACAAGCGTCCTACATTTTAATTTTAATGATTAAATTAGTTACTTTTTAGAATAAAGAATACATATTGTTCCAGCCAATGACAAATATTTTGTGCGTTAAAATTGCAATTGTGATATTCCATTGCCAGTTATGTCGAAAATATTATCACATAAGATATTCTAATTTAAAACATCTTTGATTATATTTTAAGAAAGATCTTTGTAAAATGTACTATAAAGTAGTTTGATTTAATCAAGTGATTTCAGCTGGCCAGTAAGTATAAAACATTTTATTTTACTTAGCTCAAATCAACCCTCAGCAAATGTTTGGAAATGATTGCCACTGCACACAAGAAGGCTTTTATGTGCATTTCTCCATTCGCATGTACACACAAAGCTTCTCTCTGTTGGTTATTATGTGAAAAAAGCTGATGACACTGACTGGAAAATGATTGATAGGCAAAGGGGAGAGACAAGAACGGCAGGGGGCTCATAACGCCAATTGAATGTGCAAGTGGGATTTGAATTTCTATGTATATGGTTCTCTAGTGGGTGGAATTTTTCAAGCTGTCTGATACTTTGTATGACACCGAATTTCCCTTGCTCTTAATATAGATCGTTTCTAGGAGAGATTCTGTAGGCAAAGAGGCTGGGGTCAATGCAAAAGAAAAAGCTGGTTACAGCCAGGAGAACAGCTGTCGAAGAAGCTGATATGGATGTGCCCTCTAGTGAATTCAGGTGAAGATTATGAATAGGACTCTGGAGAAGAAATGGAGTGAAGTCAGTACTTCATGCAGCGAGAAGGTCATGTCTTGCATCTGAAAGCAGAAGCCTGTGTGGAGGTCTAACACTGGAGAGAAAAAGCTCATATAGATGCTAGCACTTATCTAATATATCGTGGGGGGTATCACAAGAGTAAATTAGGCAATACCATATGTTCGTAACTAAGAATGGAAAAGCTACTTAATGTATTGGAGCAGCAAAGAAGCTTTTGTGTAATTACACAAACTTTTGAAAAAAATACTTGTAATACACATAGTTATGCGAAATACAAAACTGACATTTTGATCTGTATTTCAACATGAAATTATTCCTCGCATCTACTTAGGACGTGAGAATGAATTTGTGCTAAACAAGTATCAAAAAGTACAATGGCACTGCGAACAACATCTGTTCATGTTACGTGGTTCACGCTGTTCCTGTGAACTAGGGTAAGTTGCATAAATGGTGTACACTTATGGTAAGAAATTGGAGTATTAATGGGGTGGCGGGGGTTAGAACCAACATCAAATGATAATCACAATCCTTGTCAGAGCAAACCGCTAAAGTCACTAAATAAACCTATGCTTAACCGTCCTGCAGCTTGACACAAGGCAGTCTGAATTATCTTAGAGGTAATATGTAAAGAATTTATGCAGTACTGAACCAGTAGTAATGTGAAAACACAACACCAAAAATCCCAGACCAATTTAGAAAAACAGAGTAAACTTAAATAAATAAAATGTCAGCCAATGACAAACATTCAATAAGTAGAACCAAAGATATGAGTTTTTAAAGTTTGCACTAAAAATAGTGCCACAAAGCACAAAATGGCAGCTGAAGTTATCTGGTCATGCTAGACCAGGTCAAAGCCACACATTAAGGCTGGCCATGATGGATCACCAGTTAGATATAGCGACCAGGTTTGTCCAGGTTTAAAGTTTACCTTTCAGACTTTTATAAGAAAACCAGCAGTCGCAGATGAGGCCTTGGTGGGGTAAGCTGCTAGATGGATCCAAAACATGTCTTGGCCATGACAGGTTGTTGGCGAATGGTGTCCCAGTGTGGTCATAAGTGAAGGTGGGAAAGCTCTGAGAAGGCAAAGTATGAAGTCCTTATCCAGGAAGGCCTCAAAGTCACAGGTTGCTGGTCAGAGCCAGTCATGATGAAGCCCTCTACGTTTGAACTTCGAAGACGGATCTCTTTCAGTGGGGCAAACCAGTGAGTTGAGGGTGACAAGCAATTTGATAGCTGTGGCTTCGACTGATCGTGGTTCCTGATGGTTCTCCAGGCAGAAAGTTGCAAAAACATGTCTAAGTCCCATGTTTTGCAATGTGGACAGAAGGAGTGCATTCTAACACCAGCCAAAGGTGCAGGACCTAGAGTCACCACTAGAGGCACCACTTTGGGGATAGGGCTCGCTTCAACAGAGGCCAACAGCAGGGTCCAGGGCAGTTCCAGTTGGCAATGGTCAGTTGGGCAGTTGCAGGGAGCCTCTGGTAGTGTATGTCCCTGCAGCTCAAACAGGAGGTCAGCCAAATGACTCTTAGATTGACTTCTGGTTTCTTGGGGTAAGGTAAGCATGTCCAATCTACGTTCAGGTTCTTTGGGCAGTAGGGAAGTCCTTCTTCTGATTCTCCACATGTGCAGGAGTGTTCTGAGGAGAGTACTGCGGAAGCCACCTTTGACCCCAATGCCAACCTGTGACACTCCCTAACCAGTGGGGTAAGAGTTCCCATGGGTGACCCTACCCACTTCCTGTGTGTTGCACTGTAATCTATCCCACAGTGTCCCTCTCTACCTAAATCCGAAATGGCAGAAACTTTTCTCCCCTGTGCCCAGACAGAGGTCTGGCTAGGAAAATGGACACTCCAAACCAGTTAAAGGGCGGCTGCCCCTCCCACTGGGTTTGGAGCCAAGCTGATTAGAAAGACAAAAGTGAGGCACGCTTAGGCGTGTGAGCTACATCAGCCAGTGACATGGGCACATCATGTGGTCACTATCCCCTCTCATGCTGTTCATTTCCAACAGTGGGGGAGCCAGGAATGAAAGCTGAAAGCAGCAAAGAGAAGCAAATGGAGCAAGAGTCCTATTAGGGTTGGACCATTGCTACTGGTATGTGTTCATCAAGTAGGAGCCAGGATTCCAAGCATTGTGTGATCTGATGGATGACGGATTAAAATGTGTATGGTGGAGCATCAACCTGGGAGTGATGGTAAGCCTAATTCTGTGTCTAGACCCTTGGTTGGCAAGTTTGAATGTTCCTAAGCATACTCATTTTGAAAGGGATGCCTAATGACAAAATACAAAAAAACAATATGAAGATGGGGAGAAATTCTTTATTTTACTTTTCGTTTTGTATTCTGCAAGTGATAAACACAAGGGAGGTAAAGCCGAAAGACAGATGAGCAACCTTATTAAGACACTTGTTTTTGTAGCCATTTTGGAAGCAAGGATGCATGTTGTGCTAAAGTGGCGCAAAATGCTGGTACGGCATTTTGTGTAATTTTGCATAATTTTTCTGGAATTTAGTGTAATTTCTTAAAAGGACAATTAGTGGATTTCTGTCAGACTGAGACAAAGCTGAATTTTCTGATTGCATCTCACTTTGTGGTTCTAAGAAGGTCATCGGCTACTCTTGCTTGCTGTGAATGACGCAAAAGTAATTAATTCAATTAATTAAATCTAGGAGTTGGCAAGTAGAGTAACATTAATTTGATCATCGAATTTCACTATAAGTGATGACAGAATTTTTATTTTCTATTGAAATAGAATGTGTTTAATGTCAAGAATATTGGTAAGAAAAATAAGCTGCTCTTCTTTGATCAACAGCTTTTACACAGCCCTGAAGGACTCATTAGCCCATGGTCATATTTCCAAAGAGCTAGTATGGCCTTCTTACCTAAGGGAATTAAATGCTAACTTAGATGATGCTTATATTAGGATGAAATCGCGTTCCTAGAGGATTGATAAATTTCTTCTGAAGTGCTCAAGAAGGAAAAATATATACATTGAATATTTTTTGGCCTAAGATGAGATGCATAACATGGATTTGCTGTTGGTGGGCAGCCACCAGCTCACACTCCTTCATGGCAAATCATAACATTGTATTGAAAACTGCTGTTTTTCTGTGCCATATACTCCCTGTTGATATTATGATTATAAACAGAGGTAAAAATTAAAAGCAACAAGATTGGAAGCAAGGAACTAGAAAGGTGTAGGATTAAAATAACCAATGTTCTTTTTGCTTTAGTGAAAAACATTATCCTAATTGTGCAAGAAGGTGCATTCCAGTTATTAAAAATCCTCATTTAGAGCCAATAATCCTTTGAAGAATTTTACTGAGACATGGGTAATATATTGTTGTGGAGGAAAACTGCTAACGAGTTTAAGATCAAAGCCATGCTCACCTTGCCTCATGTGCTGACTGGCCCTGTCTCTTCTATGGCTCAATTTGTTCAGTCTGGGCGGTTCTCAGTGATGCAGATTAAAACCTTTGGAAGATTATGTTTTAGACACACTCAGGAAGAGCCCACAACATGCAAGCCACAAATATGTGGACCCCCCCAACACTGCCGAGCCTCACAGCTACCCCTCTGTCAAGCAAAGGGCCTCTCTTGAGTGAGTTGCAATCTCCCTTTGCCTGGATTATTGGATAGCCACCAATGCAGTCTCAACAATAACACCATCAATCTTCTTCATCAAATTCAACCCAAAGGTGTGAGAGTTATCCTCATCTCAAATCATAAGATGTCCTTTCAGTGGTTACCTGTTCAGTGTCTACTGTCTCCCTTATCGAATGCTGTACTAGTAAGGCCCACTGAATCTGAGGACTAGAGCCTTTTGTTACATTTTAGGCATATTTAGATCTGCTATGTCAGTCAGACCTCATTTTGGACAGTTACAATCTTCAACAGATCAATATTTTTATTACATACTATCCAAAGGCATCCAACAACTCATCTGGTAGTCGTGGCTCCATCTGCCCAGAGTACATGCATTTTCATTGCTTTTCTTAAGGACAGCAGATTGGGACACAAGCAAACTTACTCCTGTAATGTGTTCTACAGAGAAGTGGCTTTGCGGAGAATACTCTTTCCCCCTATCCTTGTCCCTAAAATCCTACACTGCTTAATGTAAAAAAAAAATCATTGGAAATTAAGTTCTATTCTGATAGAACATATGCAGTTTTATATATATATATATATATATATATATATATATATATATATATATATATATATATATATAAAAACTTTTTTTTTTTTTAAAAAGGCCACAAAAAGAATAAATGAGCAGTAGTTTATTTATCATTCACAGCTCCTGCAACAATAGCCCCATAATGCCCAACGGCTTTTTAAAATTGTATTTTTTCATCCTGGCCCGTAGGAGAGACAGGGGTACCACCAACCGTTTTTTTAATGTTGTGAGGGGCTGCAGGAAGTGCAGCAGCCCCTTCAGCAACATTAAAAAACACACAGTAAGTTTCCCGAGTCTTTTAATTTATGACCCCAGAACAGCTTACTATATGTTTTTTTTAAACATGCAAGTTGGTGCTGTATGCTCTTTAGCTAGAGGGCAGGGCTCACTTGTGGTGGGTTCTAAGATTGTATTTTATGGCTAGAAAAATGTTTGTTTTTTTAAACTCATCATAATTTTTTTTTTCTAATGCATTATTGAAAATATTTGTTTAACTTTTTACTGACAATTACTTTTGTTAAACATTGAAATGTTTGAGCTTATAAAATAGACATTATATTCTAATTATTGGTGACTTTTTGACAAAGACGATAGGTCTGCTCTAGATATGTTGATCTCCTGACCTTTTGATAAAGTCAGTAGTCCTACTTATAATATTTTGGTGTTCTGATCCTTTGACAAAGTCAGAAGATCCTCCTTACATAAAATTACACCCTTTGTATTGTTACATCATGTAGTTAGCTGTGCGCATCCAACCCCTCGCCGTGAATGGCCAAAATCTATGTGCTGCAGGAGGTAGGGATCTCACAGGGTGTTGGGCATAGGACCTGTATGCAGGACATGCCCTGCGCCCAACCCATGAGTGGCGGAAGGTCAGGTGCCCAAGCAGCGCTTGGTGATGGACATCTTACTTTACATTAAAAAAATAGAAATTTACTGGAAAAATCAAAGGTTAAAGTGATCTTATAATTAGGGATTGTAGAAATATCTTACTTTATGATAAAAATACCTTAGAAATCCACTGAAAAAAACAAAGGTTAAAGGGATGTTATAGTTGGGTGAAAATGGCAGGTAAAACATAACGTTTTAAACTAACAAAACCACTCAAATTCACCAGTTATAGTTATCTCAAGTAACTATAACGCATGCCCTAAAATAACTAACCTGCACCCCGCCATGCACTGCTAAATATTTCACATACTACATCACACAACACGATCTGTGATTCCATAGATAAAATTACTGCAACATATGAAATGACATAATCGATGACAACACTGTGCATGGTACAGGTGTGAGTTATAGTTACTTTTCCACCTAACTATAACGTCACTTTAACATTTGATTTCTTCAGTGAATATATAAGTATGTCTCCTCAGTCATTGAACTGAACAAGCAAGAGGGAGACAGGAATGGAAGAAGCGAAAAATGGTAAACAGAAGAGAGAAATTGGTGGAAAAACATGTTTGAGTTGGATAAAGAGACAAAAAGTGTAGTGTGTTGAAAGAAAGATGTGGGAGAATCATAACTGTATCTGGCAGCAGCAGCAGTATTCTAAGTAAAAGCTTTGGGAACCTACACTTTTTTTTACAATTAAGCACTGCTTCAGATATTTCAGCATGAACAGCTTTGTGCGTCAGTGTGGAAGACTTAAAATACATGCTTTCAGCCATGGGCAACCGAGGTACTTCTTTCAGAACAGAGAAAATGTTGTTTACAGGTGGTAACTTTTACAGCTCTGGCTGCAGTTACATGAAAGGCCAGCAATTTTCCAGCATTGGCTTTAGGGGGTGTCAGTGTACTAGGCTTTGCAATGATTTTATTTGCACCAATTAGTCTTACAACAGTAGCTTTATGCTATTCCCCTAATAAAGCTTTATTTAATTTCTTACCGTACGGTGGTAATTTGCAGATAGTACATGGTTTAACAGTCCAAGGATAGGATGACACAAATCCACGTGCAGTGAGAGTAGCACTTCTCTTGAATGTTCTACTGCTCTGCTGAATAAATTAGGAGGTGATAAATTGCGAACTACCTACATTTACGAACATCACTGGAGACCTGATTCTGCTAGAAAACATGTCATTGTTAAACTTTATTAAAAACTTTGCTTCTACACCAATTATATTTATATATAAATGCTCTACATCGCCATTGAGCAGTAAGGGGCAAGATGGAAATCAACAATAAAACAGCAAAATATTAAATTATTGGTGCCAACAATAATTTCCTCCTTTGCTGAAATAGTTAGGTCTTGGAAAAAAAATTCACACCTCTGAAAGTCCTGATCCTGCACTATATTTCTTAACCTTTTCCTGGATCGCTGCTAAAAGCAATAATCAGCAGTTTTGATATTTTCTTTTTCAATGCAGAGGTAGTATACCTATTTCACGGAGAACGCCCTGCCAGCATCATGAAAGAATGTGTATTCTTGCTCCTATAAAACCTGTCTACTGGCAACATGGATTTCAAAAACCCGGCCCTTTACAACTAACTGACTTAAAACGAAGGCATTCATAAACTCATGTGAATTGGTCTAGTCTCTGTCATGGAGATCCACTTGACAGGAGATCTTAAAACCATGATATAGCATGGAAACAAGCAGTTTGTATGCCATCAATAATCCTCCCTGTACAATGCATACACGAGAGGTGCCATACGTCATCTGACAGCAGCACTACAAATAGCAGGCTTTGAAATCCTTCTCAGCTTCCTGAGGAACCATATGGGCATTGGTGGTAGAGTGCTTGGATGTACCTTGCTATTCCTGCATCACCACACTCAACTCATCACTGAATATGATTCAGAACCCACCTGTGCTAATGCCATTGAGAACGACAAAACGACCGATATCCTGGCATGTGCTCTTTAATGTTTGCATGGGACCTCTCGGAAGACTGATGATCAGCCTTTACATTGTGGAGCATCAATATGCAATTGCCATGCAACTCTATTAGAAAGAAAAAACAATTGCATAATGGTACTCATACAATTGCATAATGGTACTCATACCATAAACCCTGGATGTTTATGGTTAACAGCCACCCTACAAGTCCTTTTTGAAACTTTAGCCAAAGTGCTTACGCCCATCGTTGATCCTAATCCAATATATTTAGGGTCTATGCTGTACACCAAACTGCAACTTGATCTCTGTATAGAGAAGGCAAAAAATAAACTACCTGGAAATGATGTGCAAGCAACAACATCAGTACTAATTCAGCCCAGAGAGGACTACAAAAACTCACTATTGGCAGGACCCCCAATGAGCAAACTGACAATGCTCACAGCTGTAAAACAAGAAACAGGTTCACACTGACATGACTACACACCACTTGACATGATTTCCTTTCACTGGTTACCTATTGAAGCCTATTCGATCTTCAAGACAGTTTGTCTACCTGCAAAGTCAACCATCATAACGCTCAGGATCCCTGTTGAAATCAAGCCATCTGAGAAGGCACTTACTGACTGCAAAATGAAGACTGCATATGCCTAGAAATACCAACAGTTTTAAAAAAAACAATCCTTGGAAGCATCTGTAAGATTTTCTCCAGGTCAGGCCATAGAGAGCACCAGTCACTGTGCACAGAGATAGATTAAACCATCATGAATACTGCACAAACTCACACCCAGATTGGTCCGAGGCCCATGTAGTTATACCTTCTACCATACCTGACGTTTGGGTGCCTGCAGTGTTTAGACGTTACCCTTATGGTTTCAGCAGGTGGCTACTACACCTTCTTTCTTCAAAATCAGGAGCTTAGGTCCAATCCAACTTCTGTAAGGCAAGACTTCAAACTATATGATGCATATACCACCGAATGAAGAACCTATATGTAGTCCTATTCGACCCACATCTCACCTGTATACTACCCTTTGTTTTGTAGTGGAAGGGGTTTTGGTTCAAGAGGATTGCAAAGTGCTTTGAAGTTATTGAGATCAGATCATTAAATTGTGGGAGACTTATTTTTATTGATGAAATCAAGTTTTCCTCTTCCCACACGTAGTTTGCTCAAGATTAGAGAGAACGGGGATTGGCTAACTATATGGGCTTATGAGCAGGGCCAATCAAAAGGTCAGGCTCCTCTATAAAAGCATCCATTTTGTGACACAAACCTTTACGTTGTGGGGAAAGAACTATTCTTTCCAGGCAAGATGTCTGTTTAACAAAAAGTACTTTTCATAGTTAAGAAGTTATTAAAGACTATAATTTTCCAATCTCTGACTGATAATTAGGAAGTGTAAGATTCTTATTCCTCATTTTTGGAGTTGGTAGGACCAGTCTATCTGGATGTTTTGTGACTAGAAACACTACTTAGCTGGTGTCAACATCAGACCCCACCACAAAAGTATATAATATTTGGTCGGACACCTGCTGAAGTGATCTTGAAAGTTCAGTGCGGTTTCTTGCGCACTGATCAGGAATCTGCAAATATCTAATATCCAGGTCTTCAACAAAACGTTTCTGCACACTTAACACTGGAGTAAATGAGCAAATATTGATGGAGCCAGATGAAGAAAGATCCCTGCTGAGAAGCTGTGGACTCCTCTCAGAATAACTGATGGTTCCAGAGTGGAGTCAGTTACATTGTCTGCTCTCCACTGACTTTTTCCACACACTATTTTTGTGCATGAAGAAAAAGAGTTTTCTCACTTCGACATTTCACATATTCTTGTGACTGGAGCTCCCCAGGGCACCTGGATGAAAGCACTGGTCCTGCTGCACTTAAGGATACTCAAATGGATCAATAGTCCTCTGGAATCTAGAAACAATTACACCAAAGTCCTCAGATGGAATTGTCTCGGCATTGACAAATGTTTCCTGATTGTACATGACAACTTTCATACTGCTATAGTTATTGATATTCCAACACGTATGTACAGGAGTTTGCATTCCTTTTTACTCAATTGTTAAGTCAGCTTACAAGATGCAGGAGAAAATCCTGAATCCACAGCATACCATTAAATCAGCCCTGAGTGGCTGGATTTCCTCCATGTACATTTTATAGAACCAGGGACAGAGAGAGAAGATATGATAGTTTGCAGTATGCGTGGTTCCTGGTCTTCTGTCAAGGACTTTTGTCATAGTCTCCTTCACACAGAAAATCTGACCAAGGGATCCATTGGCTACAAATACATGGAAATTGATGATTTTGTTTTCTGTAAAATGTGAATATTATTCTCTCCAGAAATAATTGGCACTTAGATTCAGTTTCCATGTATTTAAGTGATAAGGTGCATAGTTCATTTTAGAAGAAGAATGCTAAACGGTTGCTGACTATTTTGTTTTTCAGGAGGCCTTAGATTACACATTAGTTACAACAATGCTGTATCATTCTGTGAGAAAGTGCCTCTTTTGACAAAGTTAGCCCCCCACTTTTTGCCTGGAATATGATATGGTTTTAAAGTTGTAAGTGCCTTGGGCCCCTGCCAAACAGGTTCCTAGGGCCAGATCTCTTTCCCAAAAACTGTTGTGATACATTGTCACAATTGCCAACACCTTTAGCTGCCACTATAAGTCCCTAGTAAATGATACTTAGGGACCCAGGGCATGGGGTACTAAGGGTAGGCCCCTGAGGGCAGCAGCACAGATTGTGCCACCCTCATGGAGCCTGCATCCAAGTGCACTCAGCCCTGCCATTGCAGGCTGTGTGTCCTGGTGCAATCCTAAAATGCAAACATGACATGGCACACAGCCTGTGTGATCTGTCTACTACACATTGCATGCAATATAGGTAAGCCACCCCGTTGGCAGGCCTTTCAGCCTAAAGCAGGGTGCACTATAATGCATGTGTGGGCACAGGTGCATGAGCAATATGTCCCTACTGTGTCCTTGCCAAACCTGGGACATAGTAAGTGTACATAGCAGCCATTTTAAATGCATGTCCTGGACACTGGTCAGTACGTGTTTCACAGCTACATGAAGGCCACTTTGAACCCTGGATTGTTTGGTATCAAACAACTAAGAACAACAAATCCAAACTGGTACCTGTATTGGATTCTTTGCACTGACAATAGAGCACAAGTAATAAAGTCATATCTTTGGGGAATCTAGAGAGCATTCATGACTTAAAAAATTAAGAAGGAACCTTATAGCATAGGAATAGTTAATTCTATGAACAAATACACAGAACTTAAGGTCATTAGCTACCCATTTGGACAGAAAAGGCTGGCTATTTGGTCAAACATGCTCTCTGATACAATGATTTTAACAAGCAATTGAACCGAGAATCTAAACTAGACCGATTTATGTGAAGGGATGATTCACAAATGAATAGAGGGTCATCGGCTGTCAAAAGAACAGTTAGAAGCTGAGAAGGTACTCCAGAGAATGGTGGCTACTGACATTATGGAGCAAATAGAATAAATAAATAAATGGTATAAATCGAAGTTATGGGAAGCAAACAGGATGTTTAGTTTTGTTTACTATACATGAGACTATTAAACTGAAGGACACTATACAATTCTGGTTAATTATATTTGTATTGAAGGGCTTAGAGCAATCTACAAACATAAATACCATAACTACTAAACAGAATTCATCCCATTAAAGTTGTTTCTATGTAAGTCCTTCGGCATCTAGGAAGGAACCAATTGGAGAGATTACTAGTTTTATAAATATAGAAAGTGATAACGGTATAGATTGATATGACCCAGTAGACTGTCATGTTCCCTGGGCCCCAATGATCTCCCAGTCGAACGTTTGAAGCACGATGCTGGCGTTTGGGAATATTTATTGTTGCCATGATTTTGACCATTCTCAATTCTTCTGAGATTCTAGACTATTGGAGAAGTTTGATAATTAATCCACTCTTCAATAAGGTACTACAATTTGCTGTATGATACCATTGCTAGATGTAGAGGGGGAATGTATCCTAAGATGCTGACAGTGGAGCTGCAGGGGTGGGCATGTGATTAGGGCATACTTCCAGTAAACTAAACAGGTATCAGGGTGGTGTGTGACATCATGGACAATGAGTGGGCATTGTTGATGATTACCCAGACTGTCACAAAATTTAGCAACGGCACACTGTATCTTAGTCCATTGGATTTCTTCTAGGTATTTGACAGAGTAAACAGTGAAGTATTCTAGTCAAAATTGGCAAAGTAAGGTAGTCATTCATCCCCCTTAACAGCTATACAGCCATGCCACACTGATGCTTGCATTGCTGTAAAAGTAGGAGACACATATAACATTTCTAGCTATGCTGAGTTAAGGCAAGTAAATGCATTGGCACCCATTCTCTTTAAATTCATCTTTATGTAAAAAGTGATCTGTTTCCCCTGAACTGGTGGGCATTTATTTTAATCAATATATAACATGCAGGGAGATGAAGACATGATTATTATGGACTTAAATATCATTGGATTACAACATCCTTTAAATGCTTTAAAAATGTATAACCGTCAGAATTATTTGTGAGTTAATATTACCTCTAAAATGACAATGTTTTTTGATCATGGTAAATCAAACTACCCATGGTATATAGCCTCAAACTGAAGGCAGTCACATCTTGTGAGTATTTATTAGTTACAATGCAATTTGGGGTGGACTATGACTCATCTCAACAAATTAGGATGTAAATTGTCATCACTTAACTTTGAGATGTGTTGACGATATTGGCAGTTACTGTCACTACCCATAAAACTTGTATTTAGGGTAATTACAACATTTAACCAATCATTGCTTTATGGAGCAACAGTATTTTGAGATGCTTCGCATTCTTGGTTACAGTCCTCATTTCATGATTGTGTTCCTGATAATCATGGTACTCAAGTCCAGCCCTCAAGCTCAATGGAGACTGAAATTTGGATTGATGAGATCATCGTGCCTAACAGATACAGAAAATCTGAACGATGTTTTGAAGTTACACATTCACCAGAAAGACTCCTTGAGCGTTTGATCTGGAATGAAATGTTGTCAGATTCTAATATATTGAATGTTCCTATTTTAACTTGTTGCATACATTTGTATTATCACTAGATGGTCAGTGGAATTAACAAAACGATGCAAATCTGGTTTGATTGCCAAGATAACGTTTTTTCCCATTTTTGGATGAACGACCGGTTGAGAAAGTGAAATGATGTGATCTACTTAGATTTAATTTAAGAATTTAACACCACAGCCTTTAATAACTCCCCTCTTCCCGTCTCCCATTTATAAAGGGATTCAGCATAAGTTGTTCAGGATTCGTTTTCTGTGCACTCCAATCCTTCATTTTAAGTGTCATTGCCAGGAATCGGTATGTAAGGGATGAAAGTCTAGCTGAATAAGAAGTTATAGGCTTGAGTTGGTGTCTCATGTGTTTGTATCTGCCCTGGTCCTTTACAGAAGAAAATGTTCTGTTTGCATAGAATTTTCTGCGCATTGGACATCTGAAGTGCCATGGCTGCTCTACTACATTATGAAGGGTGATGATGGTCATTTGGTGGGTAGAACCATGGAGTCTGCGGATAATACAGAGAAACGACTAAAACTACTAAAGGACTTTATTATGTGCAAATATTTGTTTAGTATAGGTTAGTATTGTTTGTTACATATGAAGTGTTTTATTTCAATGGTTTTTGATTACACAATATGTTTACTCTGAATCTTCTAAACAATGAGGTGTAGTGGCAAAATACAGCTTATGGACAATTCAGCCTTCTAACTTTACAACAGTCTATACCGAACGTATTTCAATAGCCTTGTATAATGATTGATCCAAAGAACTGAGATTTTCTCTAGAGACCAAAAAACAAGAACACAGAGATCAAATCAAATCTTCCGCATGACTAGACCGCTCACTCACCTTTGAGTTCTTTCTGTGGACAATGGGCTTCCGCTCCCATGTCTGGGCACGGGGAGTTCAATGTCGTTCTCAAGGATCTGATGGCGGTGTATTGGATCCCCAGGGAGGCACACACTAATAGCAGGACCGTTTTCCACGAACACTCCATTGTTCATACATCACACAGCTTCGGGAGCATCTGATTGCGCCCTTTAAACAGAAAAAACACAAAAATACATAGTTTATACACATAATCCAAACTATTTGGTTTTTAGTGCAATAAAGTAAAGCTTAACTAATACCGCAGTTCTGTTTATGTAGCAGAACAGGGGTAATGGCAAGCACAGATTGTGACTTTATTTTTCTTTCTTAAGTAATTTAATACATTTTTTCAAGTGGAATCTCATAAACTCATATATCATTTAAATTGCATCTTCAAATGCCGGCGGGTATTAGTGAATTGCCTGAGTTTTATGATGAACTAAACCATCTGATGTAGAATACTAAAATAAATGAGCTGAAACAGAAATGTCCATTTCTTTTGCTAAACATATCAAAATCGGTTTGGTCATCATCATTTTTAACACACTTTGCAACAAAAAATGACACAAATGCTCTTAGTATGTTTTTAACAAATTAATGCACTTATTTTCCTATCTTGGTCACCAGTGTATTGAAATGGATTATACTTAGCTGCACAACATTCAAGGGCATATGTATAAATTCGGACTTTTAACAAATTTATGCGCATGCTGCTCAAATCTACATGCAAATAGGTAAGTATGAATGAAGTTATGGAGAAAGCGCATGAACACTTATATGTTATTGACCAAGGTCCTTCCACCCTAGGACAAGATGGACTTCATACGAAGATGAACCAAAAAGCATCCCAAAGATTCTCACGTGTCACCTTGTAGATATATTGCCCTCCAGAGCATGAAAACCGAGGTGACTTATTTTCTGGATTCTGACCTTTTTCTGAATCTCTGCCTGTGCTTCTACCGGGGGCACAGACCCATATTTGTGAGGAATTGGCGTAGAGCAGCGCTGAAAGTCTTCTTGCTGCTCTGCCCTGTGCTAATGTGAAAGGATTGTTTTTGTACAGGAAGAGATAATCTCTTGCACACAAACAATTCTGAGTGGCGTTTTCCTCTATGTGTGCTGCAGAATGCAACACACATGGAAGGAGGAAAAAATGAGGACAAATGAAAATACTTCTCCTTATGCTTGCTCTGGGAGGCATAAGGTTTTGGCGCTGCACCAGATTTACGTGATTAGGTAAATCGGGGGCAGCGTCAAAATCCATGAGTGTTGTGTGGGAAAACCCACTGCAATGCCCATGGAATACCTCCCGGGCTCAGAATAAGACAACGCAGCGACTTGTGCTGCTTAGTCTTACTCCATCTCTAGGAGTCTACGCAAAGTCACACAAAGTGGTTTGCGTGGCCTTATAGTTATGGTTGAGAGGCTTAGGCAGCTGGAGCATCAAAAAAAGTGAGGCTCCGGCAGCGCAAGTCTTTTATAAATATGCCCTTATGTTTTTATAACTGTAAACCCTTCATTCTGAAGTGTCCAGATCCCAGGTCAGTGTGTAAAATAGTTTTACATGCGACTTGTTTCTCAACACAAATTCCTCCAGATAATTGCTGAAGGAGTTTGTGCAAGGAAAAAAACAGGTCGATGCACTAAGAATCCAATTTCAGGTTCATAGTAGGACTGAGAAGGAAACCATGGGTGTGCAAAAAAAGCACTTCAGCAGACAACATCATCTCCATTTGCGCAATGGATTGTGCCAAAGGGACTTCCACTGTCATTATTGCAGCATTGTTACAGTGAACTAGGTACCACTGAGAACATACACAAGTATGTTCTACAATGTCCGGACTCCATTATTCTAGCCATGAAGACAATTATTGGAAAAAGTTCACATAAACAATCCACAGCCAGGAATTAAGCAGCTAAGTAATGACAACCGAGTTTTCAGTAGGGTTAAGTGACTATTAAAATCTTGTTTTTGTCTCTCCATCGTAGCACTACAAATGTTGACGACTTGGATTAATTCAATATAAAATGCAAAGCAGAACAACGCATAAGGTTAAAAGGTCACAGAGTTCCCCTTGAGATACCTGCTCCAGGATTAACCTAAATCAGTTGGTGAACAGTTTTTGCCAATCAATAAATTCTATTCTGACAAATACAGCCACATTTATGAACAGATGCAGACCACTGTAATGCGATCTGCTCACTTTTTGCATGCACCAGATTGATTGCTATACTCCAGAAATAACAAAATTGTCCTTGAGAGTCACAAAACCACCTAAAACTCACAATTTCACTTTACTACATTGCGATGTTTGTTTCTGCAATCATAAAGATGCCGAATTGTGCAGTTTCAAAAAACCTTTGTACTTCTAGCTCTCAATGCACATATCTCTCACTCATCAGTACATTATAACAACTTGGTAAGTTGAAGTTAGAGGTAGTGTGTAGTAAACCCATAAGATATGGAACTGGAGCTCCTGAGTAAATTAGTATATAGGAGACATGATGTAAAAACCACAACGAATACTTCTATAGTCACAGACTGTGTAAATGTGCCTCATTCATGTATGCTTGGAGTATTTGCACTGCGGTGTCTTTATGCCTTGTGAAATCCTTCAGAATTATGGCATTTACTATCTTTTGAATAATAAGACAGAAAAGAAATCATGATGATCGAACAAGCAAAAAAGATGGAAGCATTCAAAATAAGGGCAGAAAGAGGTAAAAAAAAAAAAACCTAAAACCTATGGAATCAAAGCTCTGCATTAAAACAACATTGAAAAATTTAGACCTAGACTTTTCTTGCCACATGAATTGGTCAACCCTGTCTCATAATTTTGTCTTTTCCTGCCATGTTTCGGTGCTCACTGGCGGGTACTGCCTTCAGAAATCACAAGCCCTTGAGGAGAGACGAGAGGATGACTGCACTATCTCGAGTTGAATAAAAGTCTGAGCAGAAATTGGAAAATAAGGCAGGAAAAGTATTTTCCATTTATTTTAACAGAATGTAGTCTTGCAAGTGTTCTTGCCTCACATTTCAACAAAGCTCTAAGAAATTTAACAATAGCAGAGCAGCCTGAGAAGATTTATGGCCCCAATAGAGGAGATAAGCAATGCCCTGTGTCCAATGTCCTGATTGCTGGCAGGGAGGGGCCCAGGAGAGAGACTCGAGATGAGATGCGAGGCTAAGCAAGTTTCACATAATTGCTCTTAGGTTTAGCTACATTCTACCAGAAAGCGCATATTCTTGCCTTCGTGAGCAGTGAGCTAAACAACTGGGTGTTTCTTTTGTAAAATGAGCTTATTTATGAGCCAGAAGTAAATGAGGACAGCACTGGAATAAAGCCAAAGCAAATGTCAGCGACATGGGAGGAGATGGAACGAACAGAATGCTGCAATAAAAAGCAGGCAGCTACCAGCCTAAAACATCCACATCGAAAAGGGTGCACAAAAGAAAAAACAAAAATAGACAATCACATCAACAGATAAAAAAATCACAAAGTAGAACTATACAGTAGTTGGCAACTGGTCTGAAACATAAAAAAGAGGGAGAAAAAGGCTGAACTGACCTCCAGCAAGCAAGAATGTTTAAAGGACACTGCAACCAACAAATGAAATCGCAATAAGTTAGAAGAAGTATACTAAAAGTATACCTGAAGTTGAACGATTATGCTCGACCTAAAAAGGAGAATAAGTTATAGAGTAGAGGTAAAGGAGGTGAATGTGATACTGAGGGACTGACCAGCAATGGTCATAAATATCCCAGCTAACATTATTAATGATAGCCAACGAACGTTGACTACCAACAGACAAAAAGAACTGGCAAAGTGAAATCACTATATCAGCAAAATAAAGGGAAACAAAGGAAATCCGAGAAAGAAAGAGAAACAAAGGAAAACAGTAAATAGCCTAAGAGAGCAGACTAAAACTGGGGCATATCACGAGATGGGTGCGTAAATCAAGAAGTACCTGCTTGTGGACAGGATTGTTTCAACAATAAAATAAGCAGAACCTCCCAGACTCATCAAAACACTCTAACCTCCGAAACCTGCCGGATCCGATAGGGAACTACTTCATGTCTTGCCACATCTACTGAGACCTGAAAGATGTTCAAGTAATATGGTTCAAGACCAGCCCAGGGGAAACCCAGGGGAAATAGATAAGCAACGTAAGGAGTTTAGGAGAAAAGGATCAAGACATAAACAAGGCAAATGCATTAGGTTTTTATTTATACTTAAGAAATGACTTCAGTTTTGCCTATTTTTGTTGAATATGTATGATGAGTTACAAATGTACATTCAATATCCATGTCAAAAAGAGCGCTTATATCAAAAACAATACATGTGTGTTATTTATTGTCAACACATCACCAATAAGATGTAATGCACTGTCAGTTTTGTACCGAACACGGTATTCTATCATAAATAGTGGAACCGGCCAATCTCCTTTCATCAACTAAACAGTCATGATACCACTAGAACAATCAGAGCATAGAATTCTCCTATCCCTGTTTTCCTCATTGTGAGGGTCACCTCCCAGCTATTGCCTTAGCAAACATACTGATCCAGAAATGGGGTGCATGTTGCAAGCCCTGTGCACCCCTTGGGATCTGTGTGTGTGACTGCTGATGTTAAAATGTTACCCACAATTCTTCAAATTCTTTGAACTGTGACATGCTATTTTTCAATTTGTTTATGGAGTGCTCAAAAGTTGCAAGTTTTCTGCATCTCTTCAAGACAGTTATCGTATGTGGGCAGCACTTTAAATTTCTAGACATAAAATACCAATTTTTGTCAACAACAAAGCCATGGCCTCCCATCTGCGCATGTTAACTCGTATAGGTGGAAAATCTGACATGTCATGTAAAAATCACTATTCGGGGAGTATGTTACATTCGTATATCGGAGACAGACTATTGCTCTGACAAAACTTTGTCCCAATATTGTTTAATCTTCAAATATAGCCATATTACGCAGACTTTATCGCCCTCCCCATCATCACCTAACCAGCATCTCACACAAGCTTTCATGCCTGCACTGTGTAGTTTGTATGGCGTCCAATGCTACCTGTTTAGGATTGCATAATATGAAAAAATTCTCCTTCAATAGCTTGTATTGATCGTCCATTAATTCTGACCAGTCTTCATCAGTAACCTGTGTCTCAAGAAGGCCTTCCCCCACTGATTAAGTGCTAACGAGGTCAGGGAAAGAGAAAAGGATGTCAGTTACAGGTATATATAACCCTGACACTGTTCCAGCAAATTATTTCCGGCTATGGATGTAGTTCACAGTTGTGATTTCGGGAGGGATAGGTTTGCAGTTTCAGTGCCCCCTCTTAGTGAAGGCATACAGTTTCACCCCTGTGAATCGTGGTTGCTGCCCATTCCAAATAAAAATGTAATAGTGTTGTCCAGTGTATATAATAGTGCTTTCAACATGTGTAAGGGAAACGTCTCTGAATAACTGCACTTAGCTGGTATATCCATTTCATTATTTGCATTTAGCACCACAAGGACAGTTGCAAAGAGGAACATCTCTTAAAGTCCATATTCATTTTATTGAGGAGGGGGTTTATTCTATCATTCACCAAAATGACAAGGCAGGTGTTGATGTAACTACCTAAATATTTCAGGTTAGAAAGGGTCTATTGAAAGCTTATGTGTTTTCAAATATGATACTGGATGTGTTGGAGTTCATGGGTAATGCCTCACATTTAAATCAGTTTACCTTAGAGGGCTGCAGTACGAGAATGCTACAAGTGAATGAAGGCCATATGTGCTAGAATTAATGATTCTGAACATGATACAATCACTAAGATTGCATCTGCTTAGCACAATGCTTTGTGTTATCCTAGATTAGAGCACACACTCCTGATCATTCAGTCTTCCCTAACGGCCACCATGGACTCCAATTCCAGTATCAGCAGTGATAAAGGGCCACTCTGGGTACCCCGCAGTAGACAAATGACCTCTGCAGTTTATCACTGCTGTCAGAATGGCATGCAGCCACTGAATCTTCTTAATAAACTCCTGCCCTAGTCCCATCTCCCTCATCATGTAAAACAAGTAAGACCATTCAATGCGGTCAAATACTTTTTCAGCATCAAGAGAAAAAAATGTGTTCATCTGTGTCATTTCTGTGTGTCAAAAAAGTTGTTAAATCATTCTAAGATGATTTACAGAAAATCTGCCTGGGACAAGCCTAATGTTATGGATGTATGAGATGAACTACAAAGGTTCACAGCGTATTTGTGAGCATTTTGCTAATATTATAATATTGCAATTCAATACTAATATTTGCTTGTATTTGGCACATTGCAGAGGCTCTGATTGATCAATTGGTATGAGGGAAATCCGCTCTCTAAGAAATTTAGTGTGAAGGGGTCCTTTTTCCTCAATTTCTTTATACATTTTGCACAGCAGAATGGTTACCAAGACATTATAATTTGTCATACGCTAGTGTCACTGTCTTCGCCAGGTGTTTATTAGTAGCCATTTTATCATTTGACTACTTTATTTCTTCCTTCGTTATTTCACTATCTAATGTTTCTCAGTGATTGACATGTACAAGTGGCAAAGATATGGACTGCAAGAAGTCCTCTATTGCGGGTTGAGGGGTCATAAGAGTTGAGCTGTAAAATGGTTTATAAAAAGACACACTCTCCACTGATCTGTAATGGATTGTTAATTAATTTACACTCAGTGTTTGTAATTTCTAGTATCGTTCTATTAAATTCTCTTTGTCCCTGTTGGTCTGCTAATAGAAGATCAGCTTTCCTGTCTCTTTCGTAATGACATTGGCCCCGATTTAGATTTCGGCAGATGGGTTACTCCGTTGCAATGGTGACGGATATCCCGTCCACCCAAAAATATATCTCATTATTTCCTATGGGATTTATATTTCGCCGGACGTGATATTTGTCACCATTGTGACGGAGTAACCCATGCGCGGAAATCTAAATCTGGCCTACTGTCTTAACTTAGAGGGTGGATTCTGCCTTTGTAGAGTATGACCTACTAAATTTATGTTCATGTTTGGTTTGTAGTAACACTTTCAATACCTCTGAAGCCAGGTGGATATTGTATAGTTCCATCTGTTGGATCACCTACCTTTTCTGACTTTTCCTGTCCAGGTCAGTGTCATTGAGTGCAAGAAGAAGTCAATTGGGGAGCATGTACCATACACTCAAGACATGACCTTGTACTCTCTATCTTCTTCAAATAATTGCCCCTATAAATTTATGAAGGAGTGGTCTGACGTTATCCCTTGGAGTATCTTATCCTCTTGTAACAATTTCAGATGTATAGTGCCTGACTGATCAAGCCGAGGGTCTAGCACCATGTTTCAATATCTCCAAAGTCTTTTGTCAATAGATGCAAGAAGCCTACAATGGCCCAAGAGGAAGTTTAATTCTGCCCTTACAGTAGCATACACAGAGCCCACTATAAATACAGTGTCCTGTATTTTCCGTTTTGAAAATAAGGATTGGTCTACTGTGGTCAGACGGGTGTGAAGCGTACAATTCTTAAGTGTGAACACCCTGCAACTTTGTGTGTCTCGATGCTGCTTATCATCCTTACGCATACCACAAGGGCAGTAAAGTGGGAACATGAAAACCTTCTCATGAAAACATATAACATACCTGCCACTTGGTGAGTCGATCCGGCAGTCATGTTTACATTTGATGGAACGTTACCTAGTTCAGGTAGTTGAGGTTCAGTATTCAGAAGAACATAACCCAGATTTGAGTTCACCCGTTTGTCTTCTTTTGAGATAGGTGTCTTCTATAATGTTGGAGCCTGAACTCACATCACTAGTGGACATGTCATCACGTCCCACAATGCAGAATTCCTCCCCTCTGGTGAAATTCCACCTCTTTCTATTTCTAGACCAAGGTGTACGTTATGTCTTCAGCAGGGAGCATGACCAGTCCCTGATCTGGAGTCTGCTTCTACCGTTATCTGCCCATTGTTAGGACACATGTTCCAGTCTCATTCATTCCTCTCTATCATTATTGTGTGTTGTTATTGGTTATGACATACTTGCCAAAGCATTGTGTCGAACATTAGTCTCTGTGTCTGTTTCACACTGATCTAGAAAGTTAAGCAAACTTTGTAGATCTTCAGGTTTTTCATATTCTTTAGTCGATAATCAGTGATCATCATCGTGATTCTTTCCAGTAGTCTATATCTGATGTCCTGCGCACCAAAAATCGCTTCTGTTTAAGGTTTGTTTTCTTAAAATAAATCTGCAGTTAGGTATAACTGTTAATCCAAGTAAGAATAGGGCCCGTGTTTGTTGGCCTCTGAGATTACCATGGGAATTATTGCTGCCTCTAAAAGCACACAAGGGTTTGCTGAGATGGACTACGCTTGTGAGGATTCTGGCGGCTTCCTATCCTGTGGGCTCCTTGAAATTCCAATATCAGTTCCAACGTGATAGTCATCAATGTGGGGATTTTTTTTTTTTTTTTAAGAAAAACATCATATCACCTTTTTTGTTGCTCTGGAACTCCTGAAATTGTTACAGTGTAACTATGATCTTCCAAATCCATCACTTTATTATGTAAAGTATTCTACTTTTCCAGACCCCCTTCTGGAAGTGAGTCCACACATGTTTCCAGATCCATCACTCTTTTTTCAGTGGTGTCTGACCAGCTGTTACAGCTCTCTATGTCTGTCCATAGTGATTGTATGTTGGTAGCCATCTATGAAACGGCAGTGTCAAAGATTTGATGAAGCTTTTTATGTTAGCTAAGTTCTTTCAGCTGACTTTCCAGGACAGACTGTATGCCCTGAGATACCCCTGACATTGTTTTGGTTTGGGATAGTGGTTGAGCTGCTGTTACTTCTGAAAAAAAAAAAAAAAGTGTTGCACATTCTTCTACTTCGACATGCGAAGCCTTTTTAAAAGAGGAGGATGGGAGCTGATTTGCCAAAAACTGTTAGATTTGAGTGTGTTTCACCTTGCATTGCACCAGTCTTTCAGGCAGTCACTGGTGTGCTCCTCCAATCTGCGACGATAGCATGGGGGTCCCATGCAGTGATGGCTTTGGAGGCGTTTTGAGTCACCTTTCCATGCATTATTTCACCAGCCAATCCCTCTGATATTGCCCCTCCCCTTCAAGTGTGCAATGAGTAGGTTATCAGTTTGACATCCACCAGAAAAGGGATGTGGGGTTTTGGATAACCTCTTCCATCCGTAATTTGCCTCCTCTACTAAGGCAGAGCAGTCATGTCCATTTATTTTGGTTGGATAGATGTATAAAATAAACAGGGCAACCACTGGCATTCGGCCCTAGTGCCCTGTTAGTTCTATTACGATCAGCGCCAGAGATAATATTCTGAGCTCTGCCAAAGTAATCCAGGCCTCCTTTCACCTCTGATTTGTACCTCCCTCATGTTGTGACTTTGTCTACTCACCATCCCCAGGCCTTTCAGAGCACTAGCAATGGGGTAAGGAATGTCCGCGATGCCACCAAACTCCTCTGGTCAGGTATTGGGTCCACTTGCCTGGGGTTGGTGAATATGTGGAAAGGGGCCCACTTGCTTGGGGTTGGTGCATGGGAGGAAGGGGGCATTGGGGAATCCAGGTTTAATGTTGCCAGCTTCTTGATGTGGTTCCTGCTCGCGCTGCAATAATTCTAGCCTCAGGTCATTCTTCAGTTTTTGCAGTTGGGTATTGGCGGCATTGTTTTATGACGAAGTGGGAAGATGGGGGCGGTCTCTTCCCTAGAGCATCAGTTCCTCCTGGTACTCCAACAAGTATTGCTCTCCACCTCAGTGCTTCACAATGACATTGATGTTACCCCAATAGCAGAAGTGAGAACGTTATCACTTGGGAGCTTCAGCAGCACCAGCCATTGTGCCCGGTTCCACGCCCCGCCTCCCAGGAAATTCATTCAGGACTCCACCACAAAAAACAGTAGTTACATGTTTTTAATGACATAGTTGGACCTTTATTTTATTCACACAGACAATAATTTCAGATACCTTTTGTAAGATTCAAGAAGCTAGAGTAGAGCAATTTTACCAGAGGCCCAATTTCTGTATTGCTTTTGTATGTAATAGGAATTGGCACATAGCAGAAAGTGTGCTCCTCAGAAAGTCAATGTATAATAACTTTTAAATCACATCTTCAAGTGTTAGTGTCCAGTAGTGACAATGAATAATTAAGATAATATACGCTTAGCTACCTTTCAAATTCGGGATTACTGTTTATAGTGTAGTTATACTCACGTTTCCAAGGTCTCACTTTCAAATGCATTATTTTAAATTGCATGGTTGTGTTCACGCTTTAAGAGGATATTTGAGTGAATCTGAAAACAGAAGTAAAGTGTATTTTAGTATATTTCCTATAAATCTTCATAAAGAATCAATTGTGTAAAGATTTTTGAAACATGTTCTATATGTATTGATCATTCTTTGTAATCACGGGGCTTTAAACCAAACTACTAAAAATTTCCAAAATAAGAAGTGCCTATGGGCAAAGAAAATCACATTACATATTACAATTGCTCAATAGCAGGAGAGTGTTGCCAAGCCTGAGGGAGGAAGTGGGTTTACAGAAAGATATCAAAGACATGTGGCACAAGAATGTCAGGTTTCAGGTAGAGAAATCGAGAGTTATGCTACATTTGTGCAACAACATACTAAAATGGTTGGGGAGGCGTGACAACTTGCACTCTAAACTGTATCTCTACCCTCCCCTACCGCCCCAACTTTGATCCCATTTTCTGATCCTCTCTGTTTTTGTACAACGTACTGTCATTCAATATAAACATGAATGTACCTGTCTGTATTCTCTCACATTGGGTTACATTTCTTTATGCTTTGCACAGAGGTTCAATCCTCTTTGGAACTAGGTCTGCACTTTTTAATTTCCTCTAAAACATATGGGAACATAACATCTCTCTGGGAAAACGAATAAGGACTAGAAAAAAAACAGGAAATTTAGGTAAATAGGGGAAACCAAATGGATTCGAATACAACATTTTAGAAAACAAAGACTAGTGGTAAAATATGCTAGCAAAGAGAAGAAATGTAAGATGAGGTTTATGAATGACAGATATAAGGAACTGTATAGGAGTTCCAGAGGGAGTTCGAGTTTTATTGTGAAGAAGTCAGTGGTAGAGAAACAATATCAAAAGGCTTTGAATAACATTCTTTTATGGTATTACCGTTTGCGGTATAAATAGATACACTTTAAAATGTGGGAAACATCAAGAGAACATGATAATTTCAGGACAACGAAGATAAAGTTATAGAGGGAAAGGGATAGGCGAATGAGAACTGCAAAAGAGAGCAATTCATCCAGAGGTACTCAAAGGCGGTGCCCGACATGTCACTATGCAGAGAAAATAACCAAGAGATCAAGAAAAGAAGAGCTTTTATCGTTGACAGTACAAGTGTGATAATGTGGGAGGATACATTAAGGAAAACGGGGCATTACCAATCGAACAAGTGGGAGTGAAGCCATTTAAACATGAAAGGCACAATAGTGAAAACCCGGAAAAACAGAATTAACTCGCGCTTTCAAAATTATGATTGAAAAGGGAATTAAATAACGGAATTAATGTGACCCCATTCAGTGACAGGTGAGATGCAAAACCTTGTCAAACTTTGAACCAATGTTGGAAGAAAGAATGCGAAAAGTGAATACCTGTTGTAAGAGCAGAGGACCAGAGAAAATGTTATTCCTCCTACAATCAGGTCCACGGTCTCAAAGAGAGGGGGGTGGTGATGATGGAGCGAGGTGAACTGTTTGGCTCTTTGAAAAAAGAAGAGCACATTCCAACAGAGAAAGTAAAGGTTTGCGCGTTTTACAGCCCAATGTTCAGAACCTGGTGGACTGACACAAGACCTGACACGGATTGATGTTTCTCCAAGCAAGTCACATGATAATGCCAAATTTGCTTACAAACATCATAGTTGTCGGTCAGTACGCTCAATTAAAAAACGGCATTTGTTTTAGTTGAACTCAATTATACTTATGGTAATATCTGCATAGAAACAGCGTGCAGACAAGGATGACTTCACTGGCTGCTTTAAAAACAATTACTTTGACACGGATTACACATACATACATAAAAAGCAGTTAAACTGTAAGGGGGGGCGTGGCCTAGGCGTCAAGATGGCGGACGCACTTCTGTAGTGCTCCGGACCCCTCCGTCATCCGTCGGGAATCCACCTAAAACTAGTGACCACTTATGTCATCCTCCTTCTGGAGGGGCCTCGACATTCTGCCCTCGACGGAATGGCGTAGGAGAGGAGAGTTTGAGTCGGGCAGCGAACAGGATTAAGACCGCTGAGATCAGCGGCCCTGCCTGCCGGTGGATGCGAGCGGCTGGGGTGCCGGAGGAGTCGAGAGCCGTGGGGGGGTCGTCCCAGGAAGACCAGAAACAATTAAGGAGGTGACAGCAGAGAGGGGGTCCCCCTTCCCTTTCTGCAGGCCCCTCTCCCTTCTGGCACCGGCAGGAGTGTGGCGTGTCCAGGGTCCGAGGGGATGAAGACTTAGCCTCACCCAAGATGGCGGGTAGAACGCCGGACAAGAGGAGCAGCACTCGCAGAGAGAGCCTACTCGGACAGCTATGATGGACTCAGATTGCGGAGACTTTCAGGTGAGCCGCGGGGTCAGGAGGCTGGATCGTGCAGCCGGAACGGACGAGACCGGAGATCAGGAGCTGCGGCCCTCCTCTGGGACCTGGGAGGCGGCGGAGGGTGCAGTGCTGACGGTGGTGGGGGAGAGGATTTTCCCGGACGGCTAACCTACATCGGGCCCCCCTGGCCATGGTTGACGGAGGAGATTCCACTCGGACTGACAGGAGAATGCCCGGGCCGGGCATTGAGCGGAATCTTATTCAACTCCCAATCGAAGAAAGTAAATACCAAAAGAATCCGCACAAGGTCGCGAAGACGTCGGGAGCGCCGTGGATCCCGCTCAAGTTCCCTGCCGAGGGGTGTGGCTGATAACGGGGGAGATCACCAGCAGGCCCCGAGGCTTGAAGAAGATGAGAAAGCCCCGGAGACACAAAGCCCGCAGCGATCTGGCTCGACTTCATCCGAGATCACAGACTTATCTCGCAGCCCGATAATATAAATTGGAGACTGGGGGAGGTCTCGGAGGGTGAAACACTCACTACGGTGAGCTGTCAAAGGCACACATTTAGTCCATCATTATCAATGGTTCTTCTTCAATGATCCGTCTAAATGGAGGGGTCCACCACTGCTCAACTGGTTCAGGTTTTATCCCGCCAAGTTTATAGGCGAGATGTTTAAGGGTAAGGGCGACATATGCTTCTGGGGGGAAGTATGGGGTGGGGCAGGAGTTGGGGGGGACAGGCCAAGTCCTACGGGAAGGGGTCTAGTTCGGTTCAAGGCCATGTTGGCAAGTTCACGAATCTGGGTTGAGGTATAAGACAGACAGCAGATAGACGCACATGACTTCCAAAGGCTCACATATTTGCACAGAGGGAGCAGGGGGGGAGGGGATGAGAACCTAGGGCGAATACAACAGAGACATGGAGTAGGGACAAGATTATACACAGATTCAGATGAACCAAATACAAGCAATCTCCTGGAACGTTAATGGGCTGGTTGACAAAATCAAACGCACAGCAGTTTTTACATACATACATAGATATAGACCTGAAGTGCTCCTATTACAAGAGACACACCTCATAGGAGAACGCTGCCCCTTCTTGGCGCGACGAGGGTTCGACAGAATTTATCATGCAGGTTTCACACGGGGATCGCGAGGAGTCGCGGTTTTACTACACCGTGCCTTCCCTTTGACGGTGATGCAGGTTTCGAGGGACAGCCAGGGAAGATTTGTGGCAGTCACCAGTAGACTTGAGGGAGTGACGGTCAATATCATTAGTATATACATCCCCCCCAACGACACAACATGGAACAACCAAGGAGCTGACACAGCTTCTCTTGGAGCTTCCCCTGGGATTTCAACGCCGTCCCTGATCCTGTAGCAGATGTAAGTGGCCCAATAACTGCCCATTGGCGCGAAATGTCAACAGGTCTCCCGAACTGGCTGACAGCGGCAGGGCTCCACGACATGTGGCGGCTGTGGCACCCGAGACACAGGCAGTTTACCCATACATCAGCGGCACATGGATCACAGTCCCGAATCGACCTACTGTTACTACCCAGCACTGACTGCAACGCTCTGACCCACATTGAAACTCTGGCAAGAGGCATTGCGGACCACGCACCAATTTGATTCATGATAGGACATGCCCGATCTACGAATCGGCCCATGTGGAGACTAAACGCCTGGTATTTACAGGATGAAGGGTTCGGGGAACAATTGCGAACGGCGCAAAGTGAATTCTTTACCCTCAATCACGGGTCGGTGTCCTCTCCCAGTACCTTATGGGCTGCAAGTAAAGCTGTATTGAGAGAACAGCCAAGGGCCTAATACGCGAGATAGAACACCAAAAAGCCCAAGACATGACAACACTCGAAGAAAGAGTGGCAACACTCGAATGCACGCAGGAGGGGGCACCCTGCGAGAAAGTGACAAGACAGCTCTCCCTAATACGAAACGAAATTAAAGACAGATCATTAGAAGCAGCGAAGGCTATATGGAGGGCGAGTACGGCAAAAATATACGGATGGGGGGTTAAGACCGGAAAACGATTACACTGGCTGGTCTCGCAGCATTATCCCCCGAAATATGGGATGAAAAATGACAGGGTGCTATACAGAGCCTCAGACATAGTAGAACCGACCCACCCCCACAGGTTAATAGACACTATCTCCTTGCCCCGACTGCCCCCTGTGGATGTACGGAATTTAGATGAGCCTCTGAGAGAGGAAGAGATAGAGAGAGCCATCTCGGCACTAGGAGCTGGGAAAACGCCCGGTCCAGGTGGCTACCCATCAGAATACTATAAGAAATACAGAAAGGAACTGACGCCCCATCTGATGACTCTCTTTTCAGAGGTAGTACAACGGAAATCCTTTCCGAGAGGATTAGATGAAGCAACTATAGTAGTTATTCCCAAGTCCCAACCCCCATCGATACAATGTGCGGATTACAGACCGATATCTCTGATCAATTGAGAGGTCAAGATCCTCGCCACCATCCTAGCGACACGTTTTAAGAGAGTTATGCTACAGCTGGTCCATTCCGACCAATGTGGATTCATGGCAACTAGAAGTACTCGCCACTGTACCCGTCGACTTCACGTAGCCCTCGCGGAGCGCCACGTGCTGCCCTGAGACCTTGCACTGCTCTTCATGGATTTTGAGAAAACCTTTGACTCTGTAGACTGGGACTTTCTCTTCTTGGTGCTCCAATGAGCGGGTATAGGACCGAGATTCAGCCGCCTAGTCCGAGCGTTATACGCTGAACCCTCGGCCCGAGTACAGGTTAACGGAACCATGTCATCAATCTTCCAAATAAGACGAGATACGAGGCAGGGATGCCCGCTCTCCCCCTTCTCTTCGCCCTCGTTATTGAGCCTTTAGCCCAGATGTTTAGGGCGGACCCGGAATATAGTGGCTGGAAATGGAACAATGCCAGAGAGGACAGGATAGCCCTTTATGCAGATGATGTGCTGCTATATATGAGCTCGCCAAGTGTATCGGGCCCACGCAGCCTCCTACTCCTCAAGAGCTACGCGCTGGCATCAGGCTTGAAAATGAACCCCACCAAATCAGTACTGGTCCCCCTTGTAAACGGCCGTGACTGTTATGACTGGCAAGACACAATACCGCTTCGCAGATTAAGTTTCAAATATCTGTGAGTTTGGGTGACTCTACCAGAGCTGACATGGGCAAGGAACCTAGGGCCAGATGTATCAAAATATTTTGCACTTGCAAACGGCAAGATCGTGGTCTGCAATGCATCAAAGGCATTCGCAGACCACAAAATGAAAATCGCAAAAATTGCGATTTTCTGCGTTGCGACCTGGATTTTGCGAATCGCAATTTTCGATTCGCAAAATCCAGGTTGCAAGGCAATTCTGCAAAAAATTGCAAATTGCGATTTTTCGCAGAATGGTATTTTGCACATGCAAAATACAATTGTCTGCAACCAGGTGGTAACCTGGTGCAAAATTAAAAAATGCAGTAAAACTGCATTTTTACATTTAATATGTAAAGCACACATGCCCTTTTGGCATGTGTGTACTTTACATTGTACATTTGGGGTGCAGGAGAGGGGGCCTTAGGTCCCCAGCACCCTGGCCTTTTGCATTTCCCAAATTGCGATTTCTGGTTCAGAAATCGCAATTTAGGAAATGCAATAAATTCGCAGCTATGGGCCAACAGGCCCATAGCTGCGAATGGGGCCAGTATCGCAATTTGCGATTCGGTAATTGCATTTGCTATTTTTAAGAAATCGCAATTACCGAATTGCAAATGTGATACATGGCCCTTTGCGAGTCGGTAATTGCGATTTCTTAAAAATCGCAATTACCGAATCGCAATGGGCCAGATTCATACATCTGGCCCCTAGATTCGCTGGTGAAACGAGTCAAGACTGATATGCAGAGATGGCGGGCTCTGCCACTGAATGTAATGGGACGAGTTGCTTTATACAAGATGATGATTCTACCCAGATTACTGTACGCTTTCCAGAATTTCCCATTCCCAATCTCCAAATCGTGGTTCAGGTCCCTAGAGGCAGCCACAACATTATTTCTCTGGGGGGGGAGCCAGACACAGAGTGGCAACAAGACACTGTAAGAAAGGGAAATATGAAGGGGGACTAGGAGCGTCTGATCCATACTTGTTCTACGTGGTGACACAGTTACTGGTAATACACAATTGGTTTAACGGGGGCTGGTCGGACCCGGCATACCAGGTGGAGTTGGGAACTCTGGGTTTCCTGCGCGTCTCAGATATGCCATACGGTACTCCCCTCCCACAAAATATGGAAGCTACTACCAAGGCAGTTTTCCTGGCTTGGAGAGCCGCACTGAGACACACCTGTTGGAACAATGTGATCACTCTGCAGACCCCGGTATGGAGGGAGAGGTGGATGAGTGCCACAGCAGCATTAGAGGGGTTCACAGAGTGGCACTTGCTAGGCATATCTTTGGTAGGGGACGTGTGGAAGGGGGAGACACTAAAGACTTTCCAGGAACTTCAAGCAGACTTCCGTCTCACTAAAACACAGTTCTTTAGATACCTCCAATTTAGTCACGCCATAGGCACACACTTTACAAGAAATCCACTACCAGAATTCAACCCACTCGAAGCTAAGCTACTTTTAGGAAACCTGGGAGGGAAAGGGCCCTCACAAATATACCAAATGTTAGTTAGCACTGCGTCAGAGGAAGCAGACCCGACTAAGAGAGGTTGGGAGGCCCGGGTGGGTACCCTGGAAGACTCAGAGTGGGAATAAGCACTGAGAGGCCCTAGGACACTAGCCATTTTGGCAAAATTGCGCACCATACAGTTTTTCTACCTCCACAAAGCATACCTAACACCATCTAGACTCCACAGAGCAGTATTAAGGTCAGATGGCCGATGCCCTCGCTGTGCCCGGGACCCAGCCGACTTCTTTCACATGGTATGGGACTGCCCAGTCATGCAGTCCTATTGGGAGGGGATACTAAATGACCTCAACAAGATACTGGGAATGACATTGCAGCTCTCTGCTGGTATGGTACTGGTGGGGGTAATGGAGGACGTGGTAAGGCCACGGGCGAGGCGAACCTTGGTTGGGGTTGCCCTCTCAGTGGCAAAACGAGACAGCTCTGCAGCTTGGGCCTCGTCCTCTGGACCGTCCCTTCAGAAATGGATAATGGGAATGGACTGGTGTGCAGATCAGGAGAAGAGAGTGTACGAAGTGAGGGGCTGCCCCCCAGAAAGATGATAAGATATGGGGCCCCTGGCTAGGGGCGCTGTCATAGAATGAACTGATACAGCCGTCCCATGGAGATGCCAAGTCAAAGTAGCATGTACTCTCCCTCACCTATCACTTGTGCAAGTGTTAACAACACAAAACTGAACTGCTGTGCTATGTCTGTACTAAGGGCCAGATGTATCAAGCGATTTTGCATTCGCAAACGGTGCGAATCGCAAAATTCGGCCGTTTGCTAATGCAAAAATGCCTTTCAGAATGTATGAAAGGCATTCGCAGTGCAATTTTAACGAATCGCTAAAATAGCGATTCCTTAAAATTGCGACCCCATTTAGAGAATCGCAAATTGCGATTCTCTAAATAGGAAATCGCTGATAAGGAATCCTTATTTGCGATTTCTTAAGCACATGTATCAAGCATTTCCTAAATGCGAATTGGGCATTTAGGAAATGCAATTACCACCAACAGAAGTTTGGTGGTAACCATGTTCAAATTTTAAAAATGCATTTTAAATGCATTTTTAAAATTGACATGTAGCGCACACCTAAGGCATGTGTGTGCTTCACATGTCCGTAAAAATATTTTTGGGGTGCAGCAGAGGGTGCCTTAGGCCCCCAGCACCCTGGGATTTGTATTTCCTAAATTGCGAATTCCTAACTGGAATTCGCAATTTAGGAAATGCAAAACCATTTGCAGCAGGCCCATAGGTGCAAATGGAGTTGGATTCTCTATTTGCGATTCGGTAATATCATTTGCGAATTTTAAGAAATCGCTATTACCGAATCGCAAAAATCATGCATACCATTTTGCATTTCTTAAATAGCGATTTCTTAAAATTCGCTATTTAAGAAATGCAATTTGTTTTTTTGATACATCTGGCCCTAAATGTTTACTATTATATCTTTATGAAAACAATAACAATTGTTTATTAAAAAAAAAAAAAAAAAAAAAGAGGGCGGGGGCTTGTGAGCAGCAACACCATAGCAAAGCTTGCAAAAATGTTTCCAAAAAATTAGAGGAAAGACGAACAGTTGTTTCCTAAGAACACATGACCAGAAAAAATAGAGGGCCCGTATATTGTTAACTGAAGTTGGCTAGGCAGATGAAGAGACAGACAGTCGAGGGATTTGGCTTCGAGTGTAACAACACATTCCTTAAGAGATAGTGAATTTATAGATATTGTCCTTCTCTGGAGAGGCTTTGGTAAACAGCCTAACAAACTGCCTTATTAAAAAAGGGCAACATTTCAACAAAATAACAAATTAAAAGAGGAAAGAGATGATTGGAGTGTCTTTTTTTCAGGCGAGTTGCTATCATTACATAATGAAATGCAGAAGAAATGGTAGAACAGCGAGAAGGATGGTCAAGTACGTGATAAATATGGAATTAAAAAACACTATTCTAGTGACTGAAAATCACAATGTTAGTGATGAGTTGCTGCAAAGTCTGTACCAGGGATTGTGGAAGCAAGAACGAGATCACTAGGGAAAAATGTGAGAAGGTAATCGGACATGGAAAGAGGTGGTGGGGATTGAAAGGTGGGAGTGGATAATATCTTTACACTACACCTTCTGCTAATGTAAAATCTACTGACTCACTACAGGTGTAATACATCTGCAATCAGTGGGATTAATGTCGGCAGAATTACCACTATCATTGTTCTACAACATATCAACTGTAAATCTCCCAATTATGAATTTAACGATTTATGTTATGTTATAGGTTCTTGCAGGGGGCGTGGCCAAGATGGCGACCGGAGCAGCAGCATAATCTGCAGCTCCGATCCCGGCCGTACAAAATCTCCTGTTAAATACGTGATCCCCGATTTATGTTGGTGGATCGTATGTCTCCCTGCTGACCTGGCGCCGCTGGGGGTGCCCCGACAGTGATAGACTGCCTGGAGGCTCGGTTGGGCCGGACGGAGGGATGTGAGGCTCGAGTCATGCCGGTTGGAGGTGGGGTCTGAGGTGCGGCCGCAGGCCATCGTACACGGAGGCGCCTACCGGTTGAAGCGGAGACCGAAAGTGGCCTTCGGTTACACTGTGCCGCTTGGGCTGTCTACAGAAGCCCTGTGCTCAGCTCTGGGGCGCGGACGGAGCCGAGTAGGCCGTGTGCGGCCGTGAGGAGGTGCCGTGGGGCACGACGGGCTAGTCAGCAGCACACATCTGGCCACGCCGCCCCGACGCCACTGGCCCTGGGGCCCCACAGCTTGGTGCCCTCCCTCGTGGGGGCCGTCGACCACAAGATTCAAGGTGGGAGTGTACAATATAGAAGCGCTGCGCTACTGAAACGCACCATAAGTCGTGGAACCTATGGGGAGCCGGGTCTATGGCCTGAATGAGAGTGGCCCCGGGCCTTTGACCCTGCATTTGTCCCTGCTACGTACCAGGTTTACACTGAACCCCAGGAGCGCTAGCCGGAATACCGGGCACTACCTCTCACCCCTGTAAAGAAGACTGAAGTTTACATCCTGAGGTCTGCGCTTGCTGCAATATGTCGAGTGGTAGCCGGGTGAGAGTATGTGTAGAGATATGACAGCGGAAGCCTGCTGCAGATGTGAGTAAGCAGACACAAAACTATGAGCATCGAATGATCTCTTTCCCGCATCATTGATCTACAGGGATGCAATCTGGGTGGTTTTAATCAGAAGGTTGCCATTTGGAGGTCTCTCTCGCAGCTGTAGGGACCAAATGGGTAAGCCAAAAATGGCGAAAGCACCTTCTGGGGCTAGGGATGTCCCAGACGCCCCAACTACGGAGCAAGATACGACTGTCCAGGCGTTGCAGCAGATGGAACTCACTTTGCGCCACCATACTTCGCAGTTTGAGAAGGTGTTTGTGGCCACTGTTGAAACTAAGACTACCCTGGAATCAAAGATTGGAGAGGTGGTGGTGGATGTCGAGCTGCTCAGGGCCGACCAACGCGCGCTGGCAGACCGGGACTCGGAGACGGAGAAAGACCTGATTGGACTAAACCCAACGGTCCAAGCGCTACAAGAAAAGGTACTACGCTTGTCATCAGAGGTGGACGGACTGAAGTGCAGAGATGATAATGCCGAAGGTAGATCTAGGCGGAATAATATCCCCCTGCTAGGGTTTCGGGAGAGAGCCGAGGGCCCCTGTGCTGAACTATTTATAGAAAAATGGCTAACAGAAACTGTACTGCGGGACAAAATCCCTAAATTCTTTTTGATTCAACGTGCTCACAGAGTCACGGGCAGATCACCACTGCCGGGAGCGCATCCTCGCCCGATAATAGCCAGGTTACTTAATTATCGGGACAGAGACCTCATACTTCAGATGTTTCACATAATGGGTCCACAGCACTTTGAGAACGCATCAATCACGGCTTATCCAGACTTCACTGCAGAAGTCCAGAAAAAACATAGCGCCTTCTACCAGATAAAACGTAACTTTAAATACGCGCTCATGTTCCCCGCCAAACTGCGTGTTTAAGACGGGCCCAAAGTGCATATCTTCACCTCCCCAGATGATGCACGGACCTGGCTCCACGCCAAGGGTCTTGCCCGATCTGTGTGCCCGGGAAACTCGGTGGAGGGATTGTCATCCCCCAAGGAGAAACATAAATGCCGACAGCGCTCAAGGATCAAACCAACTGTGGAACAAGTGGCGGAGGAGCGCTCTCGACTACTATGAGAGACGACGCGATTTGTGTCGGACCCTCTAGTGGAGACATTGGAACATGGTAAAACTGACCCAGAGCATGAAACCCATTCTGATTCTGCAGACTCCCTCCCGGGTCCTCTTTTCACCCCGCGGTTGGCAAATGGCATTTGATTTGTATTCGGATATGGTTGACTGCCTAGGTACTGAGCACCTGTGGCCTCAGCGTGATTGGCCAAGCTGCCATTGGAGATCGTACCGAGGTGCGGGGAGTGGCACATGATCCGGGGCCTCCCTCGTCGGCGTGCTACGAGGCAGGTTGAGCAAGTCCATCCGTTGGGCTAGGAATGGACGCCTCTAAAACTGATCTACATCAGCCACGCCCCGTTCCATATGAACCGGTTCGACCCTATACCTGCTTGCAGGAACTGTTCTGTTTTTTGCACACTTAGTGCTATTGTTTATCAGTGTTGTTGTTGCTTTTGTTTTTCCTCAATGGGGCTCTCTTTTTGTTTTTAAATGGGACTATTATATCATTGTCACACAATACACTTATCCCGGAGGGTGGTGAGTACATCGTGGGCTTTTAGGGGCAGGCGTGTCTGGGATAGGATGATCCGGATACTCCTCGTGGTCGTCATGGGGTGGGACCTCTGCACCTCCCCACCGTTCTACTTTCCTGCATTCCCATGACTATACATGGCCAATCGCATACACCAAGATATAACGTGCTTACATGGAATGTAAGGGGGATGGCGAACCCAAACAGGCGGCAGCGTATACATGCCTACTTGAAACGTCACCAGATACATTTTGCCCTGCTCCAGGAAACACACTTGTCGGACACCACCCTGGGTAGAATACAGACGAATTGGAGGGCACAACTGTTGGGCACAAGGTCCTCATCCTTTGCCCACGGGGTAGCGATCTGAATCGCTCCGGGGGTACCATGTGTGGTTGTCTACACGCGGATTGATCCTGGTGGCAGATATGTAGTAGTGGAGGGAAGCCTGGATGGTACACCACTGGCACTGGTTGCGCTGTATGCTCCCAACATTAATTAGCCTGGTTTTCTGCACACATTATCAGCAGGCCTGTTCCGTGATCCAACAGTAGATAGCATATGGGGCGGGGACTTTAACTGTGTCATGGATGTTCACATAGATAGGTCCTTCCCGCCACTTCCGACTGCCCCAAGCGGTCGCATCTCGCGAGAGCTGACTGCTTGGAAGTCGACACATCGGTTGTGTGATGTCTGGCGACTGCGATACCTGGCACAGCGCGAGTATTCCTTTTACTCCCCCGTCCACGCTCTACATACCAGGATAGACATGATTCTCACATCGCCGGCTGTAATACATAAAATCCATGCAGCAGATTACCTGGCTTGCACTTTATAAGATCATAGCCCTCTTCGTGTGACATTGGGTTGGGGAAAGCCGCGCACACGAATCCCTAAATGGTGCCTGCAGGTAGAAGCACTGTCGGACCCCCCCTTTTGTGCTTAACTTGCTCAGTGTTTATCCACCTACTTCTCTATAAATGAAACCACCGCGTCTAGCCGAGCAATAGAATGGGACACCCATAAGGTGGTGGTGCGGGGCCACTGTATGGCCACCTCGTTGGGGGTCAGGCAGGTGTTGATAAGGGAGATTTCAGATCTGGAGTCCCGGTTGCGTGAGGCGGAGACCGCCTTGGCACGCAATGAGATGGCAATAGAGGAGCTACAATCACTGAGGGCGAGTTATAGGGAAGCGGACACCAGACTAAGCAAACATGATTATAGACATTATATGACACGTAAATATGCAGAGCGAGATAGAGCAGGCCGTCTACTGACCTGGCTAGTTCGACAACCCTCTCAACCCTCACCTATAGGAGCAATCAGGTTGGGTTCAGGGCGGATGGTAAATTCACAGGTAGAAATTAATGAGGCCTTTTACAAGTACTATTGGTCCCTGTACTCGTCCAGCCCCTCTCCACCTGCAATGCAGATGGCTGATTTCTTGGTGTCCACTCCTCAGACGCTTACAGCCTGAGCAGGCTGACGCATTAGATGGTCCAATTAGCATAGAAGAAATCTGCCTGGCGATATCACAGATGGCCCAAAACAAGGCACTGGGTTCAGACAGCCTGCCAGTGGAATATCTGACATCTCAAACTACTCATCTTCTACAACCACTGCTCCGGGTCTTTAATGAGGCATATGATAGGGTGCAATTACCTGATTCGATGAATGAGGCTCTCCCAAAGCCTGGCCGCGACCCCCTGGACGTCCGATCATATCGCCCCCTTTCCTTGCTTAATACCGACTGTAAGTTGCTGGGAATTTGTTTTGCCAATAGACTCCTTCCATTTCTGCCACATCTGATCCATGAGGATCAATCGGGGTTTATACATGGCAGAGGAACCTTCCTCATTATCAGAAGATTGCTTCGTATAATACACAGAGCCAAATCTGAATCCCCTACCAGTGCGGTGGGCCTGTCCCTGGATATAGAAAATGTGTTTGATACATTGAGTTGGGACTTTCTTACTGACACGTTAGAAACTATGGGATTTGGGGCTGGATACGTTCAATGGATTAAGACGTTGTATGCTAAGCCCATGGCCCGCGTGAAAACGGGGCAAGTTATCTCTGAGTCCTTCTAAATATGCAGAGGCACCAGACACAGGTGTCCGTTGTCTCCCCTTCTCTTTGCAATCACCTTGGAGCTGCTGGCGGCCAAGCTCCGCACGTGAGCATCTATATGGGGCATCCCGGAACTTAATACACATCATACCATTTCTTTGTATGCAGATGACGCTTTGATATATTTGCGTGATCATACTATCTCCATGGTCGGTGTTATGGAAACACTCGACACCTTTGCAACCATATCTGCCCTACGGGACAACTGGTCTAAATCTTGTATTTTTCCTCTCTTTCCTGTACCATCGGAGCTCCGCTCGGCTCTCCCAAATCATCAATTACCATGGTGCCATACCACTTTTAAGTATTTGGGCATACAGATCTATCACTCTGTGGATGACCTCAGGGAGTGCAAAGTAGATAGGGTTATTCACTCAGTGCAAGGTTCTTTACCATTCTGGATGGCTCTCCCTCTGTCGCCTATGGGGCGGATAGCTATTGCAAAAATGCTCATCCTCCCGAGATTTTTATATTATTTTACAGCGCTCCCGATTATCCTCCCTCACTCTTTTTTCAAGACCTTACACTCCATAATGACCGTTTTACTATGGGGCAGGGACAGACGCAGAGTGGCGCTGTCCATAACGCAATACCCACAATTGAAGGGAGGACTGGGCTGCAAACTTTCACAGGTCCTTTAGAACCCTGTCTTCTTTGCTGATAGAGCGTTTACTCGTTTGCTTTAGTTTGAAAAACTTCATATATACAACAGGCCATGCTCTAGGTCTCACTTCAACACAAAACACCACTAGGTTACAAATATCAATATCACAACTGCTGTTACTCTATCCTCTAATTACCCAACCAATTATATAATATCTAACAGCCTTCAAGCTTCCAAACATGGATGAAATTTGAGAACCTGCGAATATGATCAAAGTTTTAAATCTGTGTGTTGAGCCAGGTCAGGCTTAAGTCATCAAAAACATCCTACTGTGGGCATGTTTAATAATACCCACCTCAAAGAACACTTGGAACTGAAAGACACTTATGGCTGATTATAAGAAACTGGATTATTATATGCGGTCAGCGCCTGCCATCCTCAAGAAATAATCATGGATGAACCCTTAAGTCGCTAAACAGCCTGAGCTCAATCTCCTGGTACCTATGGCTCAGAGAAGAAACGCGTAACTTAAGGCAATGTGTAAAGTATTTATGCAAGCCCAAAACACTACTTCTTTGTCCTGGGTACAAAGGGGAGCAGGACAGGTCCTCCAGGTCCCCACTCAGATCACTTACAGCAGGTCCAGTCCTCTTCTGTTGTTCCACAGGGCCAGATAAAGTTCTGTTCAGACTCCTTGGGGTGCCACATTTATGCCTAGCACAAGTTAGTGTGAGGGGGTGACTCCTAGGCACTCTCTAAACAATGGGATTAAAGTTCCCATGGGTAACCCTATCCACATTTGCCTTCCTGCAAACAAGCCCAAAATGCCATATGTCAGGGTATTTTCAAGATGGTGAACATTTTCTGCCACACTAAACTTGGGCTCTCACGGTTGTAGGTGTGTAGGGCAGTGCACTATTTTGGTATCCTCCCACATCTAATACTAAAATCTAGTTTGAAGCAGTCATTGTAACCACAAGAAACCCAGAGACAGATGTCTGGTAGGGCAAAAGCAGGGTCATTCAACAGCTGTGTTTTCTAAAGAGCAAAGCTAGGTCTGCCACAGTGATTAATGCTTTTTGGGTGCTAGTCACTGTGATAATAAATTTCCACAGGTCCTACTTTTAAATTTCATGCACACAGCCTTGTGGACTATAAGGCCCACATAGGGGTTATTACTTATTAATATTTGAAAGCGAGGTTTTGATCTGTCAAAAGGGTTTATTTTGACAGTTCATATTGTAGTTTTTATGCTGCTACAGCCAGGCTACACAGAGTAGTGCTGAAGCCATGTTTGTAGTGGATGGTACCATAGGTGCTGCAGTCCACTATGGTATTTAAGTTCCTGGCCCTGGACACATTTTACACCACATAGTAGGATCATTAATTAGGAGTCCGCCAATTCAACCATGTTAAAAGGAGGGCACACAGGGGTAAAGTGTATATAGTTCTCAAACCAGCACAAATACAGACTCCAGCAAAAGGCAAAATATCTATGATGACTGCACAGAAATGCTGGATTTCTTACAAAGGTATTATATGGAGTACTGATAGACCATGAAGAAATGTTCTAAAATTCATGTTTCTGCTATGCTTCAAAATTGGCATTGCCAAATTTATTGTAGAGAAATAGATATGATCCATAATAAACTAGAAAATGTTAGCAAATATGTTACAGCAGTGGAAGGGCATTGATATATAGGAATCTATAGGAGCCACACGTGTTGAAGAAGAACAGTTCCACGCTGCTTTTATGCACGTTTGAAAATGCTGGAATGCGGCCAGATGTACTTCGCTTTGGATTTGGCCATGGGTTTTCAGTAACAGATTGTTGTGTCAAAAAAACAAGCTGTGGGTAAACAATTCACATTTCTAATTAAATTAACCCCGGATTGCCTATTGATGTGTATGCACATGTATGCCTGTTCAACACAGATATGGCTCCTTTAGTGCACATCCCAGGTGGCCAGGCTGTCTGCTATGATATGATATGTACAAGGATGGACAGATGATACACAGAACCTCTTAAAATTGGAAGGAAGTTCAGCAGCAACCCATCATGTCATGATCGTCTTGAAGCAAATTCCAAGCAGGATGAACCAAAATTGTCTTTACCCGAATAGCCAAAAAATACAACTCTTACTTCAACAGTCAACCTCCTCACCAGACAAATCATGGGTATGCCTCTAAAGCCAGCCCAGAAAGTTTGGGATATGTGTGTTTTCACCAGCAGCATCCCCTCATGTGAGAACAGTCACTAAAATGCATTTCTCCATTTGTGCCTGCTTCAATGAGTCTCTTTTTTTATTCACTTCTTCCAAAATATTGTGCTTGCCTTCATCAAAATGGTATTCCACCTGGAATGTTGCAAACGCATTTTTACCGGCCTCTCTAAGAACTTGATTGACAACTTGCAAAGAATTCAAAACCATACCTTAAGGCACACCTATGGTGTAAAAAATAAAAATTACGTCACCTTTGCCTTAATCATTACATTGGCTATCAATTGAAATGACAGCCAAATTTAACTATGTATGGCTCACAAATCTGTTTAGAGTTGTGCAGCTAAGATGTTTTCATACTTGTCAGCTCGGTGGCATTTGAAATCTCTTCTACAAAGTTTGTGGTTGCGCAACTTCTTAAAGCTAAAACGATTTGGTGGCAGATTGCTTCACATCCAAGCCAACCCCCTTTGGAACGTTCTTCCTCCATCATTGAAATATAAGGATTACCATATGGGGCTTAAGAGAAGCCTACAGACTTTCATGTTTCGCTCATTCTGTGGCCTGAGCTCTGCTGATGTCAGGAATCCCACTGCTCGATACATCCCAAAAGAATCTCCTTCTTACGGTCAGAGGCCTATGAATAGCTGTCAGATAATTTTGATTGGCTGTTGATTGCCCAGTCCTCGTTGTCAATGATTTTCCATCTTCAAAGCCATTATTGTTTCTCCTTTGCAGGATTTAATCTTCACAAAGTTGTTTCTACTTTGCATGCATTATTGTCCAATGATGTGTTGCCAACTGTCTCTCACAATTCCCCATGACAACAATTTGTAATTTACATGTACAAAAGCTCCCAATTAATAATTTAAAAACCTTACAGCCACTCCCATGTGCCATGTTCCATGTTCCATGGTATTTACCCAAGCCGACCTCAGCAGTTAAGAGTCTAGGCTTTTGGATAGGCAAGGACCTTACTATGAAAGCCCAAGCCAAAAATCTTGTAGGCTCCTGTAGGCATAGGCTACCACATCCCACTAGAAGGATTGTGGTACAGGGCCTAATAAATGCACACCTAAACTATGGGAACTCCCTATGTTTAGGAAGCACAAAATATGTCATAAAACATCTCCAAGTAATCCAGAATGCAGCTGCCAGAATCCTTTCTAAAATTCAGAAATGGCAATCGACCAGAGAGGCTTTAATAGCTCTGTACTGGCTCCATGTGGAAAAGGGAATTCTCTTTCAGGCCATGTGTTTTGTGCACCGTTCCATTCACGAGAAAGGCCAAATCATCACCCGGAATCTTTTGGCTTCCTACATCCCTATTTGGTCTCTTCGCTTAAGTAATCAGTGGCTTCTTTCAGTAGCTAGGGTAACAAAAAGCAAGAAGCGGTGGTCGTTCATTCACCTTCTGGTGCCTAGGCCTTGGAATGCTTTCCCGCTCCCATCAGAATTCAGAAGTCTGAATCGGTTTTTAGAAAACTTCTTAAAACTCACCTTTTTATGGCCTGAGTTGGTTTGACTCCTGGAGACAGTTGAAGTGGTTGTCAAAAGCACGGGGAGGCCAATTGGGTAGCCAGGCGCTATACATAACCAAAAAAAATATTTATATGTCTTGGTCATGACCTACAAAGGAAAAGAAGAGCCTGTTCAATGGTTGCAGGATGTCTATGAACACCTAGTAGAGAATATCTGGCACTGGAGTCAGAAGGGTAGCTTCGGGGGGGTCTTTGGGGTGTGACCTCTTCCCTCCCAAAAATGAATTTTTTATTTGGTAGTGTGGTCTGGGGGCCCTGGTCAGGTCTGCTATCTCTGTGTCAGTTTTTGTCCATGTGAACCAAGAATGAAAGACAAAACCGTGACCTTTGATGTATACATGAGAGAGAGACAGAGATATCTATCTGCTGGCTTAATTTCGAAATTAGAAACCAGATAACCTGGAATCAATACCATCTTCTATGCTTGTCAACATTGTGTGATCCTAGGCACATATTTTATTTCACAGAGCCTTTTTTTTTATTTTTATTTTAACATCTTATCATATATGAGTGCATATTCAAATACTTGGGTTCAGGATGTGCGGTTTACGAGCATCTCTTATATTTGATTTAGTCGACTAATGATGATCCATCCATAATAAGAATGTAGGCAACTTTTAGGGATTACATGACTACTGACTTGCCTCCTAGTTGACTAATGGCATTGTTGTTGGGATGTGAGCCAAACATGTTTCTAAAAACTATAATTTTATCTGATGTACTACTGTGAACCACTAATGCACGTTAATGAAACACACTTTTTTTAAAAATCTGAACACATTGTATCATATTTGTACGTTATGTTTTTGTACTATATACATGCCAAATGTTTTCATGGCTGGGCTTGTGCATGGTCTGTTAAAGGCAAGCCAGACCCAAGGCTCGGCTCCCCCTATTAATTTGCCTACTTCTCCTCCTCCATTTGTGACTCAGGCTTAGAACTTGGAGCCACCAGTCACTTGATAAAATTATTTGTAAAAGGTGAAAACTAGAAGCATGAAGCCCTAACTACATGCATTGATTTGACAACTCCAACATCAGTGTTTTTTGTAGCAGAGACGAAGCAGTGAATACAGTGAAAATACATTTAAAATAAATGATCCAGGTTGTAGTGTTATTTATGGCAATAGACATGAGATTCCAGGGAGAACTACCAGCCCAGGTGGGACGGACAGGGGCCTAGCTTCAGTGGGGGTGTTTGTGATGTGATCTCCTCAATTGTATTTTTGGTTTGGTAGCTGGATCTGGGAACCTTGAGTTCTATCTCCTGTGTCTGTGTCAGTTTTTCTTGTCATTGCCATTTCACTAAGAGGTTTTACTTAGCTCATTTTTTTGGATTGGGATCTTATATGTGGTGACCGGTTTATCCAAAAGTAGTAAATCTGCATCCAGAGAAGTACTCTTTGAATGAATGTAAATGTATTTTCTTTTGGAATTCACAAAAAAAACAAATCCATCCTTCCTCCATATCCCATTTTGGGTCAATCAGGCAAATTTGTGCTTGCATATTTCATTTAACAAAACAAGTTTAGCCAAGACTTTAAGAGGAATGCAAAAAGTGGGGGAGGGTCTAAAAGGGGATTGGCCTATTTAATTAAGTGTGGCTTAAATACATAAACTAAATATTTGTGGTTACCAAATAGTGCCACTCAATCAGTACTGTGGTTCCTCTTAGAGCTTTGCATTATTGCATCCACACAACAACTGACATACACCTAACAGCCACCAAGATTATTGGCTTTGTCGATTGTTGGTAGCTGTTTAAGACAAATTTGTAACAGAGTAACAATGATTTTTTGGCAATAATATTGAGAATGTTTTAATACTGAAATTGTGAACTACACATTGCTGAGGCCTGTGGAAGTGGTAATGGACTTGAGAGTGTATTATTCATCTCCTCCTTCCCCATATCTTAGAACTTATCTTTTTCCTGTTCAGCACAGTTTTCACTCTCTCCTGAATGTCCTTCCTCAAAGCTCCCGCACTTTACTACCCCCAAGCACACTACACACCCACTTGGCCACTTGCAAGCACTGTTCTTTTACTTTCGGAGTAAATATTTTGACAAATGTGTACTTCTTTCACATTTTCAACTGGAAAACATGACTATTGTTCTGTGCACCCTGAAAAGGGGCCAATTGTTTTTTTTAACACATTTATGCCCCATTAAGGGAAACAGTGTGAAACTTGCACATGCCTTCAGCCTCAACTCCAGAGCTCTCAATAGCAACGCATTATGAACACCAGGAAGCCATTCAGGTCAAAATATGCACTGCACAAGGTAATATACTACACGGAAAAATGCGGAAACACATGATCCTGGAAATAGCCAACACTGTTAGAAAACGCAGAATTAAGTAAATTATGCAAAATATAAAAAGTAACTAAATCGCTGATCAGGATTACCTTAAGGTTTTCCACAATAAATTTTTAGAAAACGATCAGTGTTGTTTCCCAGTAAAGTTAAAAAACATAATGAATACAGTGCTATATAGTGACCTGCTTCAATGTCAGTGACATTCCATTGGCCTGTCCAAAGCAGGGTCTGGCCTGAATATCCCTCCTACAGCTTATTAACTGTCCTACCTGTCGTCCACCCACCAGTATCAGCGTAGAATGAGACTTCTTCAGGTCCAGATGTTGCAGGTTGACAATCATCGCCGTCGACGTCGGTCTGGATGGGCCGGCTGGAATCTCTCTTCTTTCAGGAGGCCGGAAACAGGAAGAGTGCAGGGTCACCTGCATTCCTACCATGTGAGATAGGCCAGATTTGCGTTGAAACTAGAAGACTGACATACGCATAGTCAGTCTGGGCTTTACATGCAAACGCCCAAAGCCTGCACTGTATGAGCTCAAAGGCTCTTATGGCGTTTCAGCTGGACGTACACTGCAGTAAAGTGCTGTGGAGAGGTAAGCCCTGCGTTACCCTGTCATTCCTACAGCCTCGATGTGCAAACTTTTATATATGCTGCTGTACAGTGCTTGGCTGACTGACCCGGGGGCCAGGAAGAGGCCAGGCACTGACAATAATTATGTTAAAACAATGTGTTTAATATGCATGGGGAGAGATTGTAAATGTTTACTTTGAGCTAATAACGAGGGAGGGAGTGGAGCCCCAATGCCCTAAGGGAGAAATTGCCTCTGCACTCTACTGATTTGCATCAGAGGGGACTCTGTCTACTTGCCCTGTTCCACATGGAGGCAGTCTGTAGGAAAGTGCCACTGTTGACATGGTTATCCCCCTCCCCCACGTTTTGGCTTGTGTTGATGCCAACTTTGAAAGTGGGCTGGGACCCTGCTAACCAGGCCTCAGTCCCAAAGGGAGTGGGCACAAGGAGGGTGTAGCCACCCTCAGGGACAGTAGCTATTGGCTACTGCCCTCTGACCCCTAAAACGCCCCTAAATCTAGGATTGAGGGGCCTCCCTGAACCCAGCTCACCAGATTCTTGACGACCTACAATAAGGATTGCTAATCTGAAACAGCTATCAGAGAAGGAAGGCGACAACTGCTTTGGCCCCAGCCCTACCGGCCTGTCTCCTGCTTCAAAGAACCTGCAAAATAACAGTGACACGTCCAGCGAGACCAGCGACCTATGCCCAACTCCTGAGGACTGCCCTGCACCCAAAAGGACAAAGAACTATAGAGGACAGCAGCTCTGTCTAAGGAAAACCTACAACCAAGGACTCCCACCTCACTCCAGATGGGTGAGTCCTGACCCTTGTGCACCCGACACCCACAGTGTGTGTCCAGGTGGTCAACCCAGCATGAGAGGGTACCCAAGCGATTGCGAGCAAGTGCCCGCCCTGGGTTGACCTCTTCACCCCTCCACTGTGACACCTGCAGAGGGAATCCTGAGGACCCCCCTGACCACAAAGCTCCGGGTGAAGATATCCGACACCTAAGAACACACTACACCCGCAGCCCCCATGTCTTGAGGAAACCGACCCTTGGTGCCTCAACATTCAGCAGGTGGCCCTCCTCCCTGTCCAACTGGTGGTGTGCCCGAGACCTCGTCTGCAGCCTCTGAGTGACCCCCGGGGCCCCCTCATAGACCAGCATTGAAAACCCGAAATCATGTTTGCACCCTGCACCCAGCTGCCCCTGTGCCACTGAAGGTGTGTGTTTGGTGCCTACTTGTGGCCCCTTCAGTGCCCTTCTAATCCCCCCTGGTCTGTCCTCTGAATCGCAGGTACTAACCTGCTGGCAGACCGGATATCGAGTACCCCCGTCTCCAGAGGAGCCTATGTTAAATTTGCTCAACTTTGCCCTCTGCACCCGGCCGGCCCCGTGTTGCTGGTGGTGGGTGTTTGGAGTTAACTTGAACCACAACCGGTGGACTTCCTAAAACCCGGAGACTGAAACTGTAAGTGTTGGACTTACCTGCAAAACAATCTAACACTTCTTCCCCCAGAAACTGTTTCTGCAAATTGTAGTGTCCATTTTTAAAACAGATTATTGCCAATAATTCAAACACTGTATTACTTACCTACTTCAAACAAAGTACTGCTGATACCTGTGTGAAATACAAATCTATTGAAGTACTTTCCCGCAACTTGAATCTTGTGGTTCTAAAAATAAATTAATAAAATATATTTTTGCAATATAAAAAGCAGTGGTCTGGAGTTAACTCATTGAGTGTGTGCTTCTTCTACTGCCTGTGTGTGTACAACAAATGCTTTGCATTACCCTCTGATAAGCCTAACTGCTCGACCACACTACCACAAAAGAGAGCATTAGTATTATCTACTTTAGCCTCTGTTAAGCCTTTGGGGAACCCTTGGACTCTGCACACTGTATCTAATATTGATATAGTATATACCGAGCCAGCTTCCTGCACAGTCCATCCTGAATCTTGGAAATCTCACCCCTCCACTTGCCTCCCACTGCTTTTTAGTTTGGAAATTTGAGATTCACACCCCCTCAATTTCACTGACCAAGGTACACCCCCCCTGACTGGAGTCAGCTGACATCTCGGCAGTCATGCGTTAAAGTGTCATGGCAGTTTATTATATAGGCTAGTTCCTTTTAAAAGGTTAAAACGAAATCCAGTTTAGACAAAACACCTTAACACGTTCCAAACAGTCATGGTTACAGATGACTACCGAAGTATTGTACTTAACTGTCTCTTGTCCGTCGCAAATCAATTCGGCCTCACACATCTTAGCTGTACTGGCCCATATGATTTTATTCATAACATCCCATTTTTGTCACATGTATTTGATTTCACTTACCTTCAGGTTCTAAATGTACCTCCTTTTTTAAGTTCGGTCACTTTCACATCTGCCCCCTCAGACTTCGTATTCACTTCCTTTGTGCTACTCCTCTACTCACTTCTTCATTTTATTAAGGATTGGATAAATCTTTCTTGCTTCTAGGATCATTTACTTGACCCATTCAAAGATAGTCCTAAAGCATCTCTTTCCAAAACACTATCTGTTGATCCTACAGCTGGTACTATTTTGCTTCTCATGTTACCTGCTAAGGTTCATCAACTCATCTTGCTTACTCGGCTACCTGTCTTTTTGATAAATTCCTCTTGTCAGTCTGATCTCAGGTCTCAACAACAAGCTTAACTGTCTGTCTTCCTTCAGTTACACCACTACCGTTACTGTTGAACCTTGGCAACGTTTTCATGAATACATTTGAATCTGTAAGTTAGGGTCTGCCTATAAATAGCCTCCTGTCAGCTACATAGTTGCTTTGTTCAACTCTTTCCTTGAGTCGTCCTGTGATGTATTGCTTCTGTGGATACTGTTAACAAACTTCCAGCCCTTCTCTAACCTACTGGATCATGTCTAGATCTGCCCCCTTTCTCGATCCATAAAGCATATAATATACTTTTACTTTTTTTTCTTCCATCATATTGAAGTTGCTTTGTACAGTCACATCATGGGGTAAGTTTCCATGTTAGATAAATTTAAAGTCATCACATCACTGGAAGAGGGCTCGATTCCTCCAGTGCAACACCTCTAAAATAGAGACCCCAGTGGTATGCAGCACATATTGTAATGTAATGCAACGTGCATTTGTAGAGTGCAAACTTGTCACCCTTGAGAGTATCCAGACGTATACATTCTTGGACTATAGCGCTGGCAGAAAAAGTTAGATTTTATATTTGACTTTTAATTCCCTAATCGTTCTGCAAGTCAAAACAGATGGTTAGAGTGTCTAGATCAAGCTTTTCATTTTGTGCTTCTTCAAATCAGCTACGACATGGAGATGTTAAGATACCTTGTGATGGTTGAAAGTCTTTGTGGTGAAATGCTGCAATGTGATTTACTGTGGTCTTCAAAACCATCTACCAGGTGGGCTGCAAAGAGTTAAGAAAACGGCCAAGATACCCTTGCGGGTAATAGTGCACATAACATGAACACATCAGCTCCATACAAAAATGACTTCTCTGGCTTCTTGGCAATCTTGATTAACATTAAACCACATTTATACCAGCACAATGTGTTTTGGAAGAAGTGTACTCCAAAAGACGTTGGTCCCTCACTCAGCACCCACATGGAGCCCCCTCTGAACAGTCTACCAATAGAAATACACAGAGAATAGACATGGGGCAGGACCCTGCACGTGCAGGGCCCGAGGGACTGGAATGTATGGTTACTTACCGGTAATCTTTATTACTCCAAGTCCAGGTCTTCCTGTTCCATTACTGAGCCGTTCCCTCCCAGGTTTCGGTTTATAGTGATATTTTTTTTTTTGTCTTATTGTTCTTTTTTTGTATTATCAGGCTGTCTTGGTGGTGTACTACCCCCTTTATGCATGCTGGGTAATCTGCGCCTCATAGGGGTAGGTATTTTGCCCTCAGCTAGGTGATAGGTTCTGTGGAGCAGGCGAGTAATAATAATAATGTGTTTAGCGCAGGCCCAAGGCACAATCAAACTACTTCTTCCAGGAGTCAGCTAAAACTGAACAACAGATATTGTCTGAACAGGAATATTGGAAAACAGTGAGTTGCAATGCTTTGGTACCCGGGCTGCTGAGCTGGCCAAGCAAAACATCCCAGCACTTCACCAGCCACCCCATCTTCCATTGCTAACTACCCTCTTTCACACTCACAACTAAACGCTTTACCACCGGAGCCTTGCTAGAAGTATCTCACTTGTTCATCAGCTCCAGCAGTGAGTAGGGCCCGTGATCATACAATGTTAATATGAATGCATTTTGAAATTACAACAAAGATAGTCAGGAAATATAAAAAACATGTGCGGTAAATCACCCACTCATCCACCAGGCCCCCCCCCCCAAAACGACTCGCCTGTCTCCCACCCATTTAATCACTCACCCAGCCCACGAATCAGTCACACACTCATTCGCCAAGCACATCAGAACTGTATAACTGTGAACATCGTAAGGCATGTAAATAGATTCAGATTAGATATTGTGATTATCTGGGCACAAGGTCTCAGTGTACCACTTCAATGATTTCACCTCAAGACCCCCCAACTTGACGTAACAGCCCAGTAGCTAGCTATTCGCATGGCTTGAGGTTCGATTAATTACTAATATTTTAGACATTCAGGCAGAACATTTGTCGGCCAATTGAAAGCCAAAGAAGCAGCAGTCTCTCCAGAGCCTGACAGACGCGAGAAGAGAGCAAGGCTGCCGTGTTATTCAAACGAATGGGTAAGTGGCAGACATTTTATTCACGCTAATGGCGAGGGGGGTTTCTTCCAGTGAGAAAAGCGAAGCAACCTTAATAGCTATTAGCCAGAGGAGCGGTCGGGGTTGCATAAGGAAAGAGAGAAGTTTTAACTAATGTTTAAACACAGCGAAAGAAGTGAGCTTGTGCAAGAAAGGCTAGCGAGGATTTTTTAAGGCAGCATAACCTGAGAGAGACGTGTGTATCATGTATTTAAAGTATTAACAATAACAAAAAACAGGGTAAAAAAGAAGCAAGAAAGCTGGACATCCAGAACTGTGTGGGCGACATATTTTGAAGGATTATTTTGCAAAATGGGTTTATGATCTGGTAAAAGATGACTGTCAGAGACGACAGACAAGGCTGTTTGGGTGAACTGAACTTGAGGGCGGCGTATGAAACGCAACTTAAAACAAAGCGGGATAAGGCTTCTAGGCGTGCATTCAGATGATGGTTGTGTGACTAAAAACAACTCACCTGAGACATCTGCGATACCAAATTAAAACAGCACCGTATTAGAGAGAAAGGCGTGGGTTGCATGAGGAAACCGAATGCCCAGACAGTCTGATCCACAGACTTAACCTCGTTTCTGGAAGAATCAATTTGGTCCAGCCTTGGTAACTTGGCCGAAGCAGAGAAAGTGAACGTCGGATGTATATGTCAGCAAGTCACACAATAGCATCGAAGCAGAACTTAGAGGTGCAAACGAAATGTGTTAAATAGAAATATTTTACACAAAGTAAGATAAGTCGCACACTAGCGTGAAATCAACAAAAAGCATCCAATTTTTGGATGCAAAAAACACCAATAAACAATTTGGGGGGCATTAAATGGTTCAGACACTCCCAAAAGTGTCAGACAACAGTTACCTGAGTGGGTCCAACCATGTTTTCTGACCCATTAAGGCTGTGTTAAACCCTGATATGCCAGCTCTGAGACAAAAGGCGCCAGGTGATGGAACTGAATGAATGACGGGGATTTTAAGATTGATGGAGTTGAAGCTTCAGTAATGTAACGTTGAGCGGACTAAATTACATAGCGCTGCTGTAGAGGAAAGGCTGAACATGGGTGCAGCTGACTCAAGGGCTTCAGGTAATCACGGATGGTGGTTTCCATCTGAGGAAAGTTCCTCCAACAAGCAGGCTCTTCTCAGGAAAGAGAGATCTATACGTTTTCTGTTGGCATCCAAGGCAGGCAACTGGTTAACCCTGTTCTAAAGTGCTGGAGGTAGGAGTGATGTAACAGCAGGGGATACTTTCCCCATAGGTTTTAGGCGCGAATGCAGACCTTTTTCTTCTTGGAAAAGCACAAATGTTTTCTTTATTCTTTAGCTCCAGCAGAATGTTGCTGTGAAGTGTCCTAAGAATGGGTTTTCGAAGGGTAGCTGTAGTTTACCTTTGCTGGTGCTCCAATGGTAAACCAGATACTACTAACCCTCTCCCCCATAGTCCTACTGTCCCCTTTGTGATAATAAGATGCACACCCTGCTCTGGGGCGGAGCTTTGTGACACCTAATAATACACACTAGTCATTACTCTAAAATCTCAAGATAGCAGGAATCTGCTTCAGCCATGTAGGGCACTTCTTTCGCTTTCAATTCCATCCTTGTTCATCCAAGTTCAATTCCATAAACAACAATGGAAAACAAACACCCCCCTCCCAGCATCTGGCTCCCGTAGAACAAAGCTATAGGAGAGGCTACCTGAGCCTGCTCTCCACGGAGGAATGGCATGAAAGTTCCTATATAGAAACAAACATTGTGCTGATAAGCTTAGGGTGATCCTCCCTCGCCTCCCGTGCTTTGTGTATAAGCTGTTTCTACTCGGAACTGCAGAGCATCAACTGTGTGATGTACCGGGGACCTCGTATAACTGATGAATAGTATCCAGGCCTGGGCAGAATTTACTTCCTTCCTCAGAGTTGGTAAATGTGTACATGGTAAACGGAATCTAACTTTAACAGTAATCTTTTCAGACCAGATTCTTTGCATGCTGCAAACATGATTCTGGCCTCATTTACCACTTAATAGCTGCAGATCATCTGCAACATTATTCATTACATTTCTCTAGCGCAGAACTCTCTACAGCAGGGCTGCAGGAAATATTTGCAGTCTAAAACCACATGTGATCTTTAGGAGAAGCAGGGGTATGTTTATCCCTCACTGCTGCTTACCACACCTGCACTCCTAATAGTTGTGCATGAGAGCTGTGCACAGTCCTCTTATTTGAATAGCAGTTATGACAGTTTGCTAATAAAACACATATGTTAAAACAGAACACATGTGGCTGAAGCATTCGAGTCTTTAATCAGCCCTGGACTTGTAATTCACCTTATTGCCCACAGTATTTTCCAAAGTTACAAATATTACAGCTTTCTTGAAAGCCCCAGGTCTGTATCAGGCAAGAATCTAGATGGGGCCTCTCTGCTACATCACACATACGTTTGCAAATACACCAGCAAACAGTACGAACCCTTCTTCCAATATTTGAAAGTGCACTTTCAGAAACTGCACACTCAGACTAAAGTGAAAGCTTCACGGAGATGTCAGAAAATGAAAGGAACATTAACTTCAAACGCAGGGTTAAAATCTACTTTCAGTAACAACCACATCCGTAATTTAGTGTTCCAGCCCAGCAGCCTCACATATGTTTTCCTTGTTATATAACTGCTGTATTGTGATGTGAAATGTGGTTATCCAGTTTATCCTCTGCATTCCGTTCATAACATTGATTATAGTGCTTGTTAGGGCTTGGTTCCTAGTCTACCAGTTATTCCTTCTCATAACATAAGGCCGTCTAGAAACTCCATAGGTAACCATACGGTCAGCCTTAAAAATTCACCATCATGTGACATACTGAGGATTCCTCAGCTATTCTACTGTTAGCATTGTACTACTAAACAATATTGTGGTAGAAGATTATTGAGTGGCAAAGTATTGAAAGGCAGGTGCATATAGGAACGTATAAATGCGCTATTCTAAACTCCACATTTAAGTACCTTCAAACCTTGAAGGTATATGTACCGCCTATGTACATATTTGTCAAGTCAGGTTTAGAAAATCTATATTTACCGATAAATAAATAAATATATATTGTATCCCATCATATTCTCTGGATGATATTCAGGGTGGATACCTCCGTTAGGTAGCAAATTACATCATTTGTAACCTAGCACAGCTGGTTTTTAAAGAGCCCAAGGGGCACTGTTAACAAAGGTTGTAAGGCATCCACATAAGCAATATTTTTTAATTAGAATAACTGTGTCCTTGTAGGTGTGATTTGCCAAACACACTTGCCACCGTGAAAACACACCATTTGGCTTTAGAAAACATTTAGTTTGTTTCTAAGTATCAACCTAATTTCCTAACATTCTCTGGCTCCACAGATGCCCTGTTGAAAGTTATTTAAACATTTTCCACAAGTTCCGATGCAATTTAATTCATTTTTATTTTTTATGGAGTGCAATTTACCAATCAAATGGTCCCTTGGTGTTGGAAAAAACCGAGCTATGCTTATGTGTAGAGCCCACTGATGCCATATTTGAACAATCAACTTATGAAATTGAAAAGCTAAGATTTCCGATTTTTCAAAGTGAGACAAGGATGACCTGTTTAACTGTCCCAAAGTGAAGAAGAAACCCCTGATTATGAACACAAATGCTATGCGGAAGTGTGGAATTAATACTTGGCCGAGTTAGGAGTGCAAGGATGATGCTGGCCGATTGGGTTGTCATGCTGTTGGTATTTGTATAGGGCACACCTTCCACTTTTGTGGCTTTCTAGAGCTGTTGTTTCGCTCCACGGTTTCCTTGCCAGTGTTTGCATGTATGGGGGGGTGGAATGGATGAGCGGAGCCTATCCCATGGAGGAAGAGGGTGGTGTGCATGAAGGACACATCGTTCTTGAACATGGTGCTGTGACCTTGCCACTAAGGCAAGTTTGCTGATTTCACAGAAAGGTCCATTCGTTAACATAAGAATTATGAATTTTATGTATGGTTGGAAAAGCATGGGCTGTTTGTGTTCTTTAAGGGTTAAATTGGAGGTATTGCAGTGCTATCTCGCAGACTGCCTAGTGGTATAGTGTAGGCAGCTGCCCTACATTACATCAAGTGTTTGAGAGAGCATGGCTAACCACTCCTTGAGGCTTGAGGCTGAGTGTTTAGGGTATCCTACCCGAACAATATTGAAAACATGAGGACAGATCATGCAGTTCATCTGATAACATTAAAGTATTTTGACTTACAAGTCACGTTTCTAACAGGAAACTTTGACAGTGCACTCAAGGAATACTTCACTATTCTCACAGTGTCTCAAATATGCCTGATTCCAACAAGGATGTTGGGCAGTATTTTACCAGAAAACTACTATCTTTGTATAAACCTGTAGGTCGACATTATGAATGGCCGTTCAATTCTGACAGGGTTAGTGGCAGTGACAGCAGTTGGCAGTCTGATTGGGATTATAAGGTTTTTTTCACTTTCACCTGACCGAAAAATCCAGATGAGTCTGAGAATTTACCAATGAAATCTGACCTGGAACTACGAAGTCCTCAGGTAATTCTTCATTTCTTAGCAGCCCTTAGGGTCAAATTTGTAACTAGCCAGATTTTTCCCACCCTCAGTATCAGTAACTCCGGGTTGGGGAAAAATCCAACTCATTTTCTGTGGCACTCGTACTGAGGGAAATAGTGGAGTATGCCATGTTGAAGAATTAGTGTGATGGCGATCCCAATACTCACTCTGGTTAGCTAGCATTGTCTTTGAGCTTTGCAACAGCAGACTGACAGTGTGTACCCGTACCCTGCATGGGGTACACATTTAATGTATTAATGGTACACACAGACACACAGTGGAACGTATTCCCTCCTTTATTTTTTGGTCATTTCAACTTGTATGCAAGTCTTATATGGCAAGAAAGGGCCGACACGTGCTAACAGTGGCTTCTTAATTCCCTCACTACTCTGTAATTTGTTGAAAGGCATCTATCAGCACTTTCTATCCGTCAATTTACACTCAAAGTTTAATTACTGTGGTTAACTATGTTAAATGATTAAATGTTATTTCGCTCAAATTAGTTTTATCTCTACAGAGTGGTATCATAAGGGCAGTTTGTTAATTTGCTATAATGGATTTGTATATATTTAAACCTTTAAATCTCCGTGTACATTTAAAATTATTTTTTTTAATAAATACAATAAATGCCTTGAAATGATTTGACAATGTACTTGAAATAATAAACAAGGTACGTTCCAAACCAGGTTTACTGATTAAGACTACCATAAATTTGTGGAAAGAAAATTGAGTACAATGGAGAAAAATACATTTTACTATTCCACGTGGTAGACTGACTCACAATCGCATGCAGTCATGTTGGCACTGGAGGTTTGGTCCAGTGTAAAAAATGTTGGTGGTAGTTTTATGTTTTAACCCTGCAAAGTCTGCAAGAATTCATGTAGATTAAGGTGGAGGTTGTGGTAAGAAGTCTTGGTGTTGATGAAAAAAAGAAGAGGAACTGGAATTCAGTATACTTTATACTATGCCATCAGCTGTTTATATGGTCACATGCACACAGGAAATCCACAGTTTCCTTCCCTTATGACGAGGGGTGGATGCAAGTCGCACAATTTAGTGTAGAGTAAGCATGCAGAATTATGGGAGATTATCCATAATTACCCAACCAGAGTAATAATGCGTAAAGTGCTATTTCTTATCGCAAACATACCCCCTCCTGTCCGAAATGGGTGCAAGAATACATTCTGCCTTAAGAAATAATGCTAAATGCAACAGAACACGAATAGCAAGAGTGAGCAGCTGCTCGCAGTTGCTAAATGTGCTCTTGAGGTAGGATTTTTCCTCATCTTACTCCTGGCATTTAGAGCTATTTGCTTAGTGAAGATTCACCCCTGCATCCAAAATGGTCATAAGGATTCATTTTGCTCTAAGAAAAAAGCGCTAAATGCAGACATGAATAGGTAGTGCGAGCAGCTGCTCATGCTTGCTAAATGAGCTCTTGCGGTAGGATTTTCTTCCCTGAAATTACTCATAATTACTCAAGCAGGAGTAACTGTTATCAGTAATTTAGTGTCAAAGAGTAGAGCGAAATTATCAAAATCACTCTGATCCTTTCAGTGTAATTGAAATGCTGCCTGGGCTTACTTATGACCAGGCCCGGCATGACACTCTAATCAGTGCTCTAACTACTGCTGGTACGTGTGTGCCAGAGTCACACTATGCCTATATCAAGATAGTTAATGGGCTTTATGAATGCAGGCTCTCATCTTCAAGAAGCAATATCTGCATGTCCTTTAGAATTTACTGTCCCCCGAGTCTCCACCTCTAGGTGATCATTGTTTTCCTGGCACATGGGCACTTTAAAAGCAAACATGAAAAACACAGTGTTCAAGCGGAATAATCAATTCAGCTGAGGGGCAAATCAGGGCATTTGCATAATTAGCAATGGTAGATGTGTTATTTACTCTACTGAGGACATTGGTGCAAGGATTACTGACCCCCATCAAGGAACCACGAATCGAAGCAGTTGTCAAAGGCAGGTACAAGAGTACTGTGATGCTCTGTTCTCCCACAGAATAACAGCATATGGCATCTGGAGTAATTAGCAGCTAAATGGAACATCCTGGGTAGTTCCCACCTTATCAGACCTTGCTGGGGTTAGATAGGTACATATTAGATATCAAGAAAGATAATTCAATAATGAGTGTTGTATGAACGTTCAGAAAAATGGTAAAGATAGAAGATGCCAAATAGATCTCTGTAGTGAATCTAAACAGTATTATGACACAAGAGGCTGTAGGGTCATTGTACACATGGTGCTGTCAGAAAAGCACAGAAGGAAGCTCAGGTTTAGCAGAGGAATACAAACATTTCCCCTGGCCTTCTTCAAAATGTGTGCAGTGCTTGGCAGAGGTCTTTGTCCAGAAACAAAAGTGATCACTGCAAGAGGTACGTTTCATAAAAATATTAACCTAGATACACACCAGTGTGCATCGCCTATCTGTGCACTTCTGGTTGGGATGCAAGTGTGGCACAGAATGCAAAAGTATTGACTGTAGTCCACTATGGAAATCAACATTGTGCGCATACACAGGTTCACAATAAGCAGAAGGGATCACCCACAAAGCTCCATGTTGTGGACAGCAGTGCATGCCCAGCAAATTCTCTTTCACTCCTGTAGATGAGCTGTGCAGGAGTGGAGTGGTCATGGGGAGTGATGCATAACATGCTCACATCTCTTTTATGCCCCCACTCCTAGCTTTACTATAAAAGTGGTATATACCTGGCCATCTTCCTGCCTCCCCCACCCAAATATTTTAAATAAAACCTACTGTCCTGCCCCCACGTCCACCCTCTATAACACTGTCCCTCCATTATCCCACCATTTAATAAACAACTAACATGCTGCCATCTAGTTCCACTATCCAATGCAGCTTTCCTCCCACTGCCGTGAAAGACTCAATGAGAGTGCAGCTGTCACTGCAGATTAGAATCCCCTGTCAGCCACAGGTCTATGGTCCCGCTTCTTTTGAGTCTGCAGATACCATGCCCCCACCCCCCTTTGGGTTTTGGGAGACCCAGCGAAGTCAGCAGATCACTGTACACAGGACCACAAGCTTCAGAACCCATTTTTCATTGTTCCAACATCAGTGCAGTAAATAAAATAAAAACTTTTTTCTTCTCGTCTGATATCAGAGCATTGACTAACCAGATTTTGAAACATTTACCAGGGATAATAGCTTCCTAGGGAGGTTCTATGCAATAGTCCCCTTTTCTGAAAATAGCTCAGGCCATCAAGCTTGGGTGCAGATGGTGGCTTGAAAAAATAGGTCTCACTAATAGGTGTGTCACCAATGAACTGACCTATCAACTAACAATCAAAACTGAGATGTGGACAGGCTACTACTAAAATGTTCACTCACTACAAAGAAAAAGCACACACAGTGGAGGATTATCAGTGGGTTATCCTAGAACATCATAAAGAGATTAACTGCGAGTCCATACTGTTTGAAAGAGAACAACGGTGGGTCTACAAATTATGCACATACCAAATAGGACTCAATGAAAACATCCCTTGGAACTAGCTGATGAAGCATTAACATCAGTGACCATCACTTGGATATACATCTTCGACTATAATAGGTACACCTTAGAAGCGCAAAAAGATTCTGCCCTTTGTCCATTTTAATCGTTTATATTTCACAGCGCCACCAAGAGTAATCCTTCATCAATATAAGTAAGGAATTTGCTGTTACTCTCACATAAACATTACCATCACTACAAAAAAGGGAAGAAGCAATTCTTCATTAAACACAGAAAAGTAGTCTCTGGTACGCTCAAATATGATAATTATTAAAACAAACTAAAGAGAATTCCCTTTTCTGCTTCGGCAAGCCATTTAAGTGCCCCTCGGAACTTCGTGCCATAACAAGCACTCTCAAGAGACACCTATCCTTAGAGCCTTCACGTACCTCCCTTCATTCCATGGCAGGCTGCCATTTTGAAAAGTTAGAGGTGCAGTGCTGCACATCGCAGCACGCAGAGACACGAAGACTGCAATTCATTAAACTCGGCTCCGATGTGAATCCTCGAGATTCAGACCCCGGGAAGGTGAGCATTAGGTAATTGAGGAGGAGTGTCGCTTTGAGGAAATAAATGCTATTGAAGTATTTTTACATCACGTCATGGATACTGAAAATTATGACCAGTCTAAAACTTTGCCTAATCTTTAGAGTGTGACTACAAGCACACACCCCTCCCGGAGGAGCTGTGAGAGTCCAAATACTATTGAGTAGGTCACGCATGCACCACGTGTGCATTGTTTTTGTGCTTTACGTGTTTTGAATGTAGTATGTCTTGTAAAGACTATTATGAGAATACATCGACCTCTCATTTTTGATCATCACAAGTGTCTTTTCCTACACATGGGGTGTAGTTTGCAAATAGGTGGCACCACACCCACAAGCAATATATATAGCAGCCCAATATGACTGAGGGCTGTGATAACTATGTTCCTTTATATTTTCACAGGTAATGACGGACATCATAAATGATAGGTATCCTCTTAAGACACCACATTAATTAGGTGAATTGCAATATATCAGATAGCATGTATTATTAAAGCTTTCATTAGTGGCAGTCAAACAAGGAGGCACCAGGAAGGCAACCTTGGTCCTGAAGAGCCTGGGAGTAAGGCTCCAAAACATGTAGACCAGGAAGGAAGGTACATGACATACCCCACTTCGGTAGCCCCTTTTTAATCATACCGTCTCCAGGAGATCTATCAAACCATTGGAACCACTAGAAGGCAGGTATTTTTAACTGACCCAAGACCCCACCACTCTTATCCCTCAGGTGATTCACAAGGTGAGACTACATTAGTTCTTACACGTATTCCATCAGCCGTACCATGCCCCGCTTCACAGTGCAACAGAAAAAAACCCAATGAAGCATGCCACCAAAGGGTAACTCTGGTGGGTGAGAGTTTTACTAGAAGGAAAATCCTTTTTTCCATGTCCATCCTGTGGTAATTCTTTTTGGTGGGCCTTTTTTGTAATGTGACAAATTATGGCAGCAATCTCATTATGTAAGAGCTCTGATGATAGCCTCTCTGATTATGCCAGGGCTACTACTATATTAGGGCTTAAATATGTGTAATTTCAATCCCTACTTTAGCAATTTCCTTATTTTGCCACCTTTTTGCAGATCTACATACTGAGGCTGGAGAAAGCAGTAAGCAATAGTTCCAGGGTTGGAATGGCTGAGTCTGCAAACCTACTAACATTACCATACCACTGTGCTTGAATTTCCTTTAGTTCTTTATTCATCTGCTTAATCAAGGCCAAACTATTCATCCCTATCATGTCATTTTACCCTTCATGCAACAGCAAAATATCTGGGCTCTCACCCCTCAATTTATTGAAGAGTGGCAATAGTTTGCGCCACCTCAGTCCCCCTTTTCCGTGCCACTGTATAAAAAACAACAATCTGTCGAACCCCAAATGTGTCTCAAAACTGGTTAATTTCACCTGACTCTCTGCTGTTTAATAAATTAATTACCCACTATCCAAATACTCAGGCTCGCTGCCATCGGGCCAGGTACCAAACCTGCAAAATGCGAAAGACAACAACTGGTGGAGCATCCACCTTATTTTCTCTCCCTTCCCCTGTTACCTAACATAACGCTGGAAACAATCCAGCCCATCTGTCTATCTGCAGGATACTGTCACTACTCCAGCCGCACTTTCCTGCCTCGGTGGCCATACCTATCGTAAAGGAATGGGTGCCAAATTTTCACTCTTTCAACCCCATGTCATGCAAAGTCTTGCGCAATACCGCCAGTAAATGAAAGGTAGACACCGCACTGCCATCCCCATACAAGAATACCTGTGGGACACCTGAGTACCCATCAGCTTGGAACTGTTGTCCCAACCGCACTGGGCAAATGGCTGTCTTTGGGTGTGCTCGAAGCCAGGCCTCTTTGCCTTTGCTCCTTTGATCTGTTTTAGACTTCTGCAAGCAAAACTGGATCCCCTGGTGCTCCATCTGTACTTCCTCCATTTAATACCCTGTCCCACCATGGTGCCTAACAGTTCCAATACTCTGAAAGCCGCAAAAATCATCCAAGACATGAGTGTGCGAAAAAGTAAGGACTCCCCAGGACCACTACAGACATTAGGTAAGGTCCTGATCAGTTCCTCTGGCAGCAGTAAGGTTACAGGTTCCCTCTTCTTACCCCCCATACCTGATTCCCTAGTCCACCCCTCTAAGATTCTCCTCCCCAGTCCACCGGCCGCTGGAGAGTAACCCAAGAATAACTTGCCCATGAACGCTATACCCAATTTTCCTGAAATAGTGATTCTGAATTGCACTTCCCAATTAGTGTCATAATACAGTGCACTACTTCATTCTTCCTTCCCTTAGCCTCCGATCGGTGGCAAGCCTCGCCAGTCATAAATTATTACCATGCCTGCATGTATGCCACTCATGTTGACATTGTCAAAGAGTTCAAAACCAATTGAAGAATCCGGATTCTCCTACTCTCCACAATTGCTGGGGCATCAGTGTCCTGGCAGGGTCTGCATCCAAAGCCAGTCCATGGAATCTCTTCCACTGTGAACATGACAAAGCGTCTGCAATGTCATTGTCCACAACAGGGATTTGGCAAGTCCTAAAAGCTATGTCATGTTTCAGACATCCCAGCACAAAGACCCGCAGCAGCTTTAATACCTGAGGGTCTCTGGCAGATTGACGATTGACAGTGTGCACCACTGCCATGTCGTCTATCCTGAAAAGGACTTTCTTGTGTGCCAATTAGGCTCCCCATAAGGTCAATGCCACCACCAAGGGAAGCAGGTCTAAGAAAGCAATGTTACACCCCCCCCCAGCCTTCCATTCCTGTAGCCACTCCTCCACACACCATTTGCCTTTCCAGTAAATCTCAAAGCCCTGACCTCCCACAGCATCTGTGAAATTTTGTGCATCCCACTCCAGGTCCTACCAAGTGGACAACGGAATTCTATTAAAAGATTCCTGGAAAAATGCTACATTTGCAGGTCCTCCTTCACACCAGTGGACAATCGCACATGATGACAGTGCTGATCAGATAGCGCCAGACCCAGGCACCTGCAAAATGCTCTCCCAACCCTGACAACCCAGCAGGCAAAGTTCAAATGACTAAGGAGCACTTGAATTTCTTTCACTGTGACCTTCTGCTTGCGTAGCATGTCATCCAGCAGCAATTGCATTGCACATTCTTCTCTTGTGGTAAACATGCCATCATTGACACCTTGTCTATTGTAGTACTCAACTCAGTGGAAGGGCCTACTGTCTCTCTGGTGCTAGTGGCACACCCAAATCAGTCATAATGCTTTGGAAGCAATTCTTGGCATTCCACTTAACGTGGCGCACCCACAATGAAAAAATCATCCAAGTAGTGTGTGACATGTGAATCCCCTGTGATGTATGTGAACAGCCATTGGAGGAAGGTGCTGAAGCACTAAAACAATGCACAGGAAATGGAGCAGCCCATGGGAAGGGCTTTATCCACCTACCACTGACCGTCAAACGGTATGCCCAAAAGTTCAAAATCAGAAGGGTGTTGTAGCGGGTTCTTTATCCCGAGTCGAAAGGATATTGGAATAAGGCGACAGACTCAGGGTTTTAAGGGGTTGTGTTTTTATTTCTATCTGCTCGGAGGGGACACTAGCTTGTCTCGCAAAGCTTTGGGGTGTTGTCAGAGTCCAGAAAGCAATATGAATCCCCTTTCTTCAGGGTCGAGAGTTCCGGGAATGGCGTGGTCCGGTGTGGAGGGAGGCCTTGTTCCCCCGGCGATCAGTGGGACCGGATTCCCCAAAATAAAGAAGAAAGAAAAACAAGGTACAGGTAAGTGGGGAATATAATTTATCTCCTGTTTCTTTTATGGTTAGTAGGAAGTGAGGGACGAGGAAGTGGGGGGGGGGGAATAGGTGAAGCTATGCCTCTTAGTTCCTTATAGTGTCCTCCTGGGTGACCCCTGTCTCTTAGCTTTCCTTGCTGGTTCTGGGTTAGGTCGTGGTTGTAGTTATAGGCAGGGTCTGGGGTCCCATTTATACCACCTCCCCCTCTTTGCAGGACCTTAACTCCCTCTCCTGGTTGTCCTTTCGCCCAGTCAGCCACCCGTAGCCCCAATTCCACCCTTGGTACGTCCGTACCTGGTCGGGCCACGCCCCTCCAGGGACGCGGCCGGCTTGCAGGCAGTCTCCCGACTTGTCTTGTACAGGGGCGGGAGGCGTCCTGGGTGTTCCGTTCTTTGTACGTCTTCCTTCTCTCGCGGCAGGGTTATCCTCCGGATGCAGGGGGTTGCGGTGTTCGGAGGTCCTCCTCGCGGTGTCGGCGTCTCTCTCTTCTCTTCTCTCCGTTTCTTGTCCGTCTTCTGGTTTGCGTATTTCTTCCTGACGGATGACGTTAGACGTCATCACGTCAGGAGTTCCTGGGATGCCCCCGGGGTATCCGTCGGCGTCCGTCTTCTCTGACGAAGCCGCGGCGTCCGGAGGCGCCCGGCTACAGGTGTACAGGATGCAAACGAAAAGCGGACTTGATGACGCTCTTGGCCAAAAGCACCCTCTGTCTGACTTGTTCTACCAGTGCCAGGGTAACGTCCACTGAGGAGTATGACACAGATAAAAGATCTTCCAGTATGTAGTCATTCACTGAATTTCCTTCCGGCCACGACAGATGCTGATTCAGTCGAAAGTGTCCCTTTTCTTTCTTGGGCACCACTCCGATTGTGGACACAATCAAATTTTGCAGCAGCCAGTCCGTAAACGGGTCCACCATGCAACCCTCCCGTACTTCTTTCCAATCTTTTTCTCGCACAACCTATTTGTGAGCATGCACTGACTTAAGGTTGTTCACCCACAGATGCGTTCTAGGCCCCTGATAACCCAAACTGAAACCTTATGCGAACCCCTCCAAAATCTGCCATTGTCCTGTCAATCGTTCTTGTCCAGCCAGAAACTAAATTTTTTCACCTCAATTGGCATAAGAGCCCTTCCCCCCCAGGACCTTGCACACTGCGCCCTCCCCTGGAAGATCCTGGCGACGCATTCTGACCAGTACACAGAGCATTCATGTCAGAACTTACAATATTCGCTGGTACAGGCGCCTTTATTAAAGTCCCAGCAAGCTCCTGTTTGGATGACTGTGTTCCATTATGTGCTGCTCTGACTTTTACCTGACAATCCCACCCTTCCCCAGGTGAAACCCCCTTAAAAGGGGCTGTACACCATAGGCAGGCTGCTGGCCATAAAAATTGTCTTACCAAACTTCGTAGGGCCCATAGCGTGTTGCCAGAGATCAGAATCTATTTCCCACCACTGGGCCTCCGGGTCCACAGCCATGCACACCCAGAATTCCTCGTCATACTGCACCCAGGCATAGCCGGCGTAGTTGATGTACGCTTTAGGTGTGATGTCCATATATTTGAATAACGTCACTGACTGCTCGGGGTACTTTTCGCAGTACACACTTGCATAAATCAGGAAGGCTGTGGTCCAATTTTCTATGGTCACTGGTACCTTTGGTCGTTTTGCTAGCTCATACTCCTCTTTTTCGAACCCTTTTGTCACCCGAACCTCCCCATGTAGTAACTTTAACATTTCTACGTGCCGCCCTTCCATATCTTTTTTTTTTTGTCAACAGCATTAAGTAGCTTCCATCAGCTTGGATGTCCCCATGTAGGGTAGCTTCTTCACCTTCAACTCTTTGCTCTCTAATGATTCCCGCTATACCTTTCCCTCACTGTCCCCAGCCTCCTGCACCTTTGTCCCATCTCCCCTGTCTCCTTACCCCTGTTCACCCTTTGTTTTGGGCTTACCTATTTCCTCTGTGACAGCCTTTTTCGGACATTCATCCATTCTTACATCCATACCTACTCCCATGTCATGCACATAACTACCTTTACAAAGGTGGGCCTCCCACACTCTGGTGACCCTTTTGCCTCCACCACTACTGACACCATCTGCAAATGCTGTCCTACTCAGGATGTAGGCTTACCTGGCGCCAAGGTTGATGCCCGCTCCTGAGCCCTCCAACTCGCTGGCAACACAACATATAAGGCACAGAACAATGAGATCTCCCCCACCCCCTTCCCATACGTGCTGCCCACCACTGACCTTCTCTCTGTTTCAATTCTTCCTCTCTCACTTCCCCTTCTTCCAAACTCTCAGCCTCATAGTCCAACATAGTATCATCTAGCATTCCAGACTCGCTTGCCCGTGAGGAAACTGCAAGCGCCCTACTTTGTGCCAGCCCTTATAGGTGCACCAGATCTCTGCTTTTGCCGATGTTTGTAGGGGCTGCACCATGCCCCTCCTATGATGCAAAGCGTCTGGCCTCGTGAGCCGTGACAGCCAGGGGTGACCCCCACCCTTCGTGCTGTGGCACTGCCATTGTATGGTCCCATGTCACACTCCAGCAGTCACCACGGGGCCATGCTGAAACTTCCCCTCGGGGCCTTTGGGCTGCACTAAGCTCCCCTGAGTCTGCAGCCTCTCGAAATGTGCCGACCTGTTGGTAAGAGAAATTGTCCAGTGTGCTGGTCAAGTCTACGGGTTGTCCCAGTCCACCCACCATGCTGGCCATCCTGAATTTTCTCCCTTGCGCCTGTGTATCCCCCCCCTCACTGGCCCTCCCCATACTCCTCCTTTCCTCATGTTGAGAAGGCCCGCAGACATTCCCCCAATTGCTATCCATTTCGCTGGGGTTTTGCCTTAAACACCACCACTTAGCCCCACTGCTCCTCTGGCCCCTCTTCTTCCTCATTTCATTCTAACTGCGTCACATTTATGGCAACTGTACCCAGGCTCTCCTATCCTTCTTGATTCCTCCTATCTGTTCATGTCGCCACCCCTCCTCCACTGTACCCAGCTGCCATTGCTGAACCAGACCCTTGCTATCTAGCACCTCTTGCAATTGTCCTCGGGCCCCACTTGGCACCCTCTTCAGCCATCCAGCCTCATACAGAGAATCTCTTTTATCGACCTGCCTGTGATCCCCCTTTGACCCTTCCCCTATCATTTGTGCATGCTGCTCATATGTATATCCTAAAGTCTGTTGACTGAGCAGCCCTGAATGTGTTTTTTATAGCTGCTCCTACTCCCTCCCCCTGTTTCATTCCATCATCCTGAGACATACTGCCTGCTCTGCGCCACGGTGTATTCCCTCCCTCTGCCCTTATTTGAGGAGGCACGCGCGTTGGCTGCCGTACCTCCCCTCATTCTCGTGCATGAGGCCTCTTCTTCTATAGGAGAAGGCCCGTGCTTTCTCACACCTTCTGCTATGAGAGAGACCTCTCCTTCTATAGGAGAAGGCCCGTGCTTTCTCGCACCTTCTGCTTTGTGCAAGGCCTCTCCAGCAGTCAGAGAAGTCTTGCGCTTTAATGTGTTTATGTGACTGCATGTTCTTCCAGATAAGGCCTGTGCTGCAGTCCCTGTGCTGGCGCCTCCCATATCGGAGGCACCCAATCCAGCATTTCCGGGGGCACAGGGGGTGCAACTTAGACGGCAGCCCTGCCGCCGCACTTGCGCCCTTAGCTCCTCCCCTGGGGGCCGTTCTCCTGATGCGGGAGCAGCCCCTCCAACTAACCACCGAGCTGTGAGCTCGAACTGGACGCGGCAGAGAGCACACCCACACGGCTGCCACAACCCTTTTCGAGGCGCTCAGCACTGGGTGGCCTCTCACCTGTCCACACTGTACCACCATATCGAGGCTGCGCACCTCCTCCAGCAGCCACAAAGCCTGTGCTACTTTTACTTTGGCCGACATGCTGGTAAGCCTCGATTCACTATATAACTGTGCATACCTGATGCTGTGTAACACACAAGGAAAAAGGTTTTACTACCTAACTGCACAACCAGAAACAACCCTGACTGCCTATACGACTACCCACCATGTCACCACAAAAAAAAAAAATGGGTGTACAAATATAACCAAGCCCAGGAAGTCGTCAGACTGCACCAATTCCCCAGTTTTGCCAGGTGGAGACCTTCCAAGGTCGGCTCCCCCCAAGATCCTATTCTCCTGAATCATGAACACTCTGAAAAGAAGAAAATATAGGCATTCTAAATGGTAACTTTGGACATTCACACATAAGTGCATCCGTATTTCGGAGAATACTTACTATACTTTGTCTGAAAAAGATGAGTTAAAAACCTCTCTATCTGCTCCATGTCTCAAACCTAAATCTACTGGGTTTTATAAAGTCTGCAAAGACATGTTCTCTCAGTTTAGTGAACCACAGGAGCAAAATCCCATCAGCCTATCGGACCATTCGGGACCGATAAAATGCATTTTGGCATGTGCCAAAGGCAAAATGCGTGTTGGTAACCTGTTACGACTGCCATTTTGCTTTTGCGATTCAGTATTGGGAAAGGGCGTGTAAAGGTCGTCCCTTCCTAATAGTGAGTCACACTGGTATGTGTGAATGTTTTGCGACAGGGAATACGGTTGCAAAACAATCATAATTTACTGACTCCATGAAGGAGTTTCGACTTTTGCGAATGGGGGCACCAATATTTTTTCAGAGCAGGCAGTGGGACCACAGACTACTGCCCACTCTAATGAAATGAAAACTTTTCATTTTTATTTTTCAAATGCATCCCGTTTTCCTTTAAACAAAACAGGATGCATTAAAAAAAATTGCTTTATTTAAAAAGCAGTCATATACATGGTGGTCTGCTGACCCCAGCAGGACACCATCCCTGTGAGTGCTGGCCATTTCCAAAGGGTCGCAAAATGTGACCTGTCTCATGAATATTAATGAGGCAGGTCCTTTGTAACCCATTTGGGAATTGCAAACAGTGTCTCAGGCACTGCTATACATCGCAATTTGAGAGTGGCAAAAAAATGCAAATTGTGAGCCATAAACACTGAGGGTCGTACACCTGGCCCTCAATGTTTTCAGAGCTCTCTATTCAATTCAGTACATTAGCTCTCAGTACCTCAATTCTCTGCATGTTGGGCACACAGCTGTTGATAGGCTCAGCCTCCAACTTTTACAGGAGAAACTTACCAGCTAACTGCCCTCTCGACATCTTCAATCTGCTGTCCGTTTGTTAATTACAGTGCCCCCTCCCCCGCTCACCCACCATAAAATATCACAGGTGCGGCATTGCTGCTTTATTCTAAGCTCCAAGGCTCTGGAATACTCCTACGAAAGATCTGAGAACTCCTTCCCAAAGCAATGAGAGGTTAACTATTCTCAACAATAAAGTGAGATGAGGTGAGGCCAGATTTGGTGTGTCTCCAGATTTCTGCCACATTTTATATATAGCCACTGACTAAGTACAGGATTCCAATATGAATACATCATTTTCTAGCTTTGTGTTAAGAATTTTAAATTCTATTAAGGACACGGAGGTGAGGATTATGCTTCTCAAGCTTTACTACTCAAAAACAGCAACCAATAAAAAAACAGTAAACATTTAATGAGGCTTTGAACCCCGCCTCCCATAACCACCAATAGCAGTCCAACATAGTCTATAAACTGGAGAGGCACCATCTGACTTCCTCTTTCTTTGTATACGAGCTATACCATTCAGTGCCCATGTCCAGAAAACACTCTCCTGACTGGAAAGAACATCAATCAAAGATTCATTCTTGCCAAAACGAAAAACGGATGATCCACCAAAACTTCACCCTTGTTTGGAATCAGATTCTGAAAGAAAAAACAATTATGAGACTCAAGTATATGACAACCGGTAATTTCAAGGGTGGGAAAATACTTACATCAAAATGCAAATTGTGCAAATAACATAATATATTATTATTTACTGGATGCGATAATCCTCGCCTCCGTGTCCTCAATAGAATCTAAAATTCTTAACGCAAAGCTAGAACATTTTGTATTCTATGTCATGACCAGAGACTCCGATTATGCTGGTTGAAAGCTGATCCACCACCAAATTAGAAACATGCAATACTGGTTTATAATAAAACATTTTAAACATGAAGTCACTGGACCAGTCGGCAGCTCTAAGAATATCTTCTAACCTAGAACCCAAAATAAAAGCTTTTGACACCATGGCACCTCTGTTGGAATTGGCCCCATATAAAGACATGACAATGCCTGCTGCTGACATCACCCAACGGACTCAGCAGGCCAAAGTAGCTGCGGACACCGGTCTGAAAGGATATAAGAAGAGGACCCAGAGGGTCCGCTCTGCAACTCTCAGTGCGTTCTTCATAGACTTTTAACATTTAACCATACAGAGATTCACATTATGAGGAATAGCTGGACAATCCACAGTAGTAGACATGCATTTTGTATGTTTAGAAATAAGAAACAAAACTCCAAAAGAAGAAACAGTCTTCCTGCTAGATCAAAAGCTTTCACATCAGAAACCCTGAGACATGATATTAAACAGAGCAACGTGGTCACTTTTGCTGATAATTGTTTCATAGATAATCATTTGTTATCAGGCCAATTATTCAAAAAAGATAAAACGTTCACATCCCACAGTTGTGAATAACGTGGTTTGGGTGGATTTGCCACCCTAAAACCTTTAAGCAGTTTACATACCAAGGTATGTTGGCCAACAGGTTTATTATTTATCTATGATTGTCTGGACGAGATAGCTGATCTAAAGTTATTTATCGACCTGTAACACAGTCCTGTTTCAGCACACTCAGACAAGAAATTTATAATGTCTTTGACCTCGGATCCCACGGTATCCACTTCCCTTCGAAAGCACCAACCCACTCACTTTTCCCATGCCAAAGAGTATCTTTTGTGGGTGGACGGAGCCCAAGCTTGTCGTATAAATGAGGAAGCTGAAGACGAAAGACCTTGCACTTGAGAATGTCTCCCGATATCTTCCAGGCCATAAGAGACAGTGTCCTGATAGTAGAAGAGGATGAGGTGATTCTACTGGATCCAGAATGAACTGAGGAAAGAAAAAAAAAAAAAAAAAATAGGGAGCTGCAGAGAGAGAGCAATCGAGAGTTCCAGCAGAGATAGGAACCATGGTTGACTCCTCCATAACGAGGTGATGAGAATTGCAGACGCTGCTTGATGACGCAATAGTGCCGCTACCGATGGGATCATGGCAAACGGGGGAAACGCATAATTTATCTGAGTTGACCAATCCTGAAGAAAAGCATCCGTTGCAAGAGCCAATGGATCCGGTTTCCAGCTGAAAAATTTTGAAATCTGAAAATTTAGATGAGATGCATACAGGTCCACCTGACACGGGCCCATCAAAGACATGAGCTTCTGAAACACAGAAGGAAGAAGCTTCCAATTGCTGGAATCCTTCAAAAACTGGGAGTTCCAATCTGCCACTAGGTTGTCTTTGCCTGGGATAAATTACGCTATCACCATGATCTTCCGAAGCAGACAAAGATGCCAAAACTCCCTGGCAATATTCACTAAGAGGCGAGACCTGGTTACCCCCCCAAGTTATTGATGTATCTTACTGCGGACACATTGTCTATTTTCAGGAGAATGCAACAATTGCTCCTGAGTTGGGAGAGAGATCTGATGGCAAGTGAACCCGCTAAGAGTTCCAGACAATTGATGTGGAGTCGAAGTTCCTCTGAGGACCAATGACCTCCTGTCGAAAAAGGACTGCATCTCACTCCCCAGCGACCTGCATCTGACTATCACCACCTCGGGTGATTCTCTAAAAATGGCTCTGCAGTTCCAGGCCTCCATGTAAAAAAGACACTATTGAAGTTCTTCTCTGGCTTCTATTTAGATGGGGAACCATATAGTTGTACGAGAAACCCTGTTGCAGGAAGTGGATTTGTAGTCTCTGCAAGGCTCTGTAATAGAGGACCTGGGAAAACAGCCTGAATCAATGAAGCCAAAAGGCCCACAATCCGTGCCAGGGACCTCAAAGATACCATCTGTTTCTATTACATTTTTAACTCCCTCTTGATCGACTTCATTTTCTGCGAAGAAAGTAACAATTGAGCTTTTACTGAATCCACCTGAAAACCCCAAAATTCCATTTGCTGAGACAGAATCATGGAAATTTATTTTGATTGAGCACAAATCCCAGATCCTGGAGAAGAGAACCTACCCAATGTAAGTGAGTCAGTAACAGGGTTTGATCCTGTGCCAGGATTATCATGTTGTCGAGATAGATTATCAGGCGAATGCCTCTCCTTCGAATGTGTTCCACCACTGGCTTCAATAGTTTGGTAAACACACAAGGAGCTGAAGTCAGACCAAAGGGGAGCGTCAGATATTCAAACCAACTGTCTCTCCATCGAAATTGAAGAAACAGTGAGAAGGAGCTATGGGAACCGATAAGTAAGCGTCTTTGAGATCCAGACGGACCATCCAGTCTCCCTCTTGAAGAAGATCTCTCAACAGATGAATGCCCTCCAGCTTGAAATGGCTGTAGACTACAAACGGGTTGAAATTTCTGAGGTTGAGGACTAATCTCTGCCCACCCCCTTTCTTTTGCACCAAAAAGACGTTGCTGCAAAAACCCCTCTGGTGAAGGGAAGTTAGAGCAATAGCTTTCTTTGCTAGCAACTCCTGAATTTAGCAATCTAAAAAGGTTTTGCATGGTTGGGAAAAAAGGATATGAAGAGGAAGGGCTTGTTGCTGAGGGACGGCTGAACATTCTATGGAATTCCCTTGTACTGTATTTAGAACCCATATGTCTGAAGAAATGGAGGGCCATTTTTGAACTAAATATTTTAGTCTCCCTCCTAAAAGGATAGAAGAAAAAGGAAGGTTTATTACCGGGGGGGTTGGGGGGTGTTAGCAATGGCTCTGTAACCTCTGCCAGCCCCTTGATTGTTGCGGTTGCGTGCTCCTCTATATCTGGAGGGATAGAAGCCTGCTTGTGAAGAGTCTTGGGTATAACCCCTGCATCGTGAAAAATGTCCTCCTGCAGGATCTTGCTGGAAGTCTCGGCCATCCTAGCATCCTCGAAATCAACCGGCCCTTCCAAAAAGGGGGTTGAACATTCTTTTAAGAGAGGACTGAGATTTGTCTAAGGACGTGAAGGTGTTGACACACTTCGCAATGTATTTCACAAGTTTGTCTCCAAAAAGCTGTCCCTCGGTTAGAGGACCTGCTTCAGCAAAAGCCAGATCTGCCAATTGTGGGTCAATGCGCAATAAGAAGGACTTCCTTCGCTCTGATGCAAGAGCACAATTCGCGTTTCCCAAAAAAACAAAAGGCTCAATGAGTCCACCCAGCCAGAACCTCCTGATGGATAGCTGCCCCAGTCTCCTGAGTTTGGAGAGCTAGTTCCAGAATTTTTGCAAGGGGTCCTGAAACATTTAGCAGTTTGTCTTGACAAGCCTTGAGGGCCCTGTCTATTCCTTTCTTCGGGTCCTTACTATATGTCTTGAGGAAAGTCACCATAGTATTATCGATCTCGGAGGTGGCTGCAGTTTTATGGGGAAGATCTGGGCAAAGGCAATCTGATCTCAATCTGGACCTGACCTCTTTTTCAAACCCTTTCCGAATATGCAACTGCATATAATCTGCCACCGTAGGAGCTGGAGCTCAGTCTGTAGATCTGGGATGAATAATATCAGAAGGTTCAAATGTAAAAGGAGAAGTAAAAGAAGACGAAAGTTTACGCTTCTTATTGCGTTTTTTAATTTGGGAGGATTCATGCGAAGAAGAGGAATCAGAATCCGCAGGAGGTAAAGTTATAGGGGTAGGAGGGTCAGAGGCGTTCGCGTAAGTATGTTCAGAAGTAGAAGGTAGGGAAATATTGGCCAACAGGTTCTTGTGAGGCCAAAGTTGTTCAGAAGAAAGTACAGACGGAGATGAGGTATCTCCAGAAGGAAAAGAAGAGGAAGAAGGGCCAGCCAAATCATCAATTCTTTTAGACAAGGGTTGTAAGGCTGAGGTAATCACTTTATCCAAGGATTTCTGTATTGAAGAATCAATAACTTGTTCAAAACACTGGTCAAAATAGTAATCTTCCTCCTTATATGGCCAATACATCTCCAAGCCCTGCTCATAATACGCTTCATCAGACATGATAGTGTCAGTTTAACCTCAGAGAGAGTGAAAAAAAAATCTATTGCATAAACTGCCAATTTTTTAGAATTATTACAACCCCAGCCATCTTTGGTCAAGGGCGCCTGATTATATTAATGGTCAGCTGCACCAAAAACGAAGGGCCAAATCACAAAACGATCCAAGGAGCAGGATCGGTAAAATCTTGAAAACTGAGGAGGTTTCCTTAATCAATCACTGCCCTCGTTATTTCAGCCCGGGTCCGGCATCCGTTGACTTACCAAGAAGGAAACTGACGAAAAAGACGTCACTTTCCTTTCCCTAGACTGTGTGCGCACATGTATAGCCCAATTGGGCTATCACAAGCGTCTGTTGGTGCGCTTGAGGCACGTGACCCGGAAGTCAGGCAATATGCCTGGCTCCACAGTCGTTGCTAAAGACAAAAAACCTCTAAAGTGTCGGGAGAAGGCACCGAACGCTGCGCTAACAACTGAACTTGGCAACCAAGCTCTGAAGTGCCTCACGAGGTGCGGAACTGCCGCAGAAGCGCCGTTGCCAAACATTGATAATTTTTTCTGTCAGCGAAAGGGCACTTCCCGACAGGAAAACACAAGATTACGGGAGTACAGCGGGCGCAAGACGCACCCTGGCGCACGGCAGGAGAATAAGATCGCACATTACCACATGAAATACCAAGGTGAGGGTACACCAAATCAAGATCAATAATAACAGAGAAAAGGGGAGGCACTTATCTGACTGCGGAGCAGCAAAGAAAGAGGACGTCAGATGGTGCCTCTCCAGTTTATAGACATGTTGGACTGCTATTGGTGGTTATGGGAGGTGGGGTTCAAAGCCTCATTAAGGGCCAGATGTACGAACACATTTTCCCATTGACACAGAATGGGAAAAACCCGTTGCTACATCTGGCCCTAAGTGTTTACTGTTTTTTTATTGGCTGCTGTTTTTTGAGTAGTAAAGATTGAGACGCATAATTAGAGCCTCCGGTCCTGACATAGAATCCTGTGTATGTATCCAAAGAAGATTTTCTGGAAGACCCTCTTAGATGAACACCTGACTCCTCTGACAAAGATGCTCTTTTTTCTGTTCTTTCAGCAGTGTCCCAGTTCTAGAACTAGGGAGCCATTATTATAGAAGTAAATACGCACTTCACCACTAGCCCTGCAAACCACCTAACCAGCGCGGGTCTGATACAGCAACTCTACAAAGCCCAGTACCCTAAACTTGAAATCACCCATTACTCTGTACAATGATCTGTTCATTTAAAAGGCCACAAATGAAATATGAGGTGCCCTTCAGAAAACATAATCATAAGCTCACTAGGGACCGATGAAAAAGAAGAACGCTTTCCGAGAAGGATGAATAAATTTGTCGCCCTGCTTCTTGTATCTTTTTTGCTAATATTACGTGGCAGTGAAAAAGCTTTTTGACGCCAGGAAACACATTGTAAACAAGCCGAAGCCTGGTAGGACGGCTTCGACGTGTGAGGTGCGCTCCTGCCTGCAGCTCTAGCGCAGACATAGCTTTGGTTGGGTATATACAGAGATATAAAGTCTAGCATGCTCGCCTACATGAAGGCCCATAATTACTGTCTATATTACGAACCTGCTCTTTTTAAAAAAACAATGCGTAGGTGGGCAGGTTTATTTAAATTCAGGTTCTCCTGTGCGCACTCAGTCTCACTCACGTCCACATCAATTGAATGCGTCGGAATAATCTGATTAAGTCTTGTTTTATATTCAAGCACCTAGGTATTTCTGTTGAATCCATTTGCACATTATTACCTCTGAATTCACATCACTTTCTGTGCAACTTATGAGCTGTATAACATATATTGCAGTGCAAAAGGGACCTTACAAGCATGTGTCTGTCCACTACACCATCAAAAAAATACTTTAATTTAGGTACATGCAAATGTGTTTAATCTATTACTGTTTAAAGGTACCTGTTATGAAGGTCCTGCGTACAACTGACCCAGTAAATTCAGGAGTGTAGCTTCCATTGGTGCAGCAGCACCGAGTTCAGAGGCCTTAGGGATCCACAGAACCCGGATTATATCCAGTGATTGAAATGGAAAATAGAAGTGCAGGTACTCTGTACCAGAGTAACTGCTTGTAGGAAGTTGGCTCTGTATGTGCTATTTCAAAGTAAGGAATTGCATGCACAGAGTCCAAGGGTTCCCCTTAGAGGTAAAATAGTGGTAAAAAGAGATAATACTAATGCTCTATTTTGTGGTAGTGTGGTCGAGCAGTAGGCTTATCCAAGGAGTAGTGTTAAGCATTTGTTGTGCATACACATAGACAATAAATGAGGTACACACACTCAGAGACAAATCCAGCCAATAGGTTTTGTTATAGAAAAATATCTTTTCTTAGTTTATTTTAAGAACCACAGGTTCAAATTTAACATGTAATATCTTGTTTGAAAGGTATTGCAGGTAAGTACATTAGGAACTTTGAATCATTTCAATTGCATGTATACTTTTCAAGTTATTCACAAATAGCTACTTTAAAAGTGGACACAGTGCAATTTTCACAGTTCCTGGGGGAGGTAAGTTTTTGTTAGTTTTACCAGGTAAGTAAGACACTTATAGGGTTCAGTTCTTGGTCCAAGGTAGCCCACCGTGGGGGGTTCAGAGCAACCCCAAAGTTACCACACCAGCAGCTCAGGGCCGGTCAGGTGCAGAGTTCAAAGTGGTGCCCAAAACGCATAGGCTTCAATGGAGAGAAGGGGGTGCCCCGGTTCCAGTCTGCCAGCAGGTAAGTACCCGCGTCTTCGGAGGGCAGACCAGGGGGGTTTTGTAGGGCACCGGGGGGGACACAAGCCCACACAGAAATTTCACCCTCAGCGGCGCGGGGGCGGCCAGGTGCAGTGTTAGAACAAGCGTCGGGTTCGCAATGGAAGTCAATGAGAGATCAAGGGATCTCTTCAGCGCTGCAGGCAGGCAAGGGGGGGCTTCCTCGGGGAAACCTCCACTTGGGCAAGGGAGAGGGACTCCTGGGGGTCACTTCTGCAGTGAAAGTCCGGTCCTTCAGGTCCTGGGGGCTGCGGGTGCAGGGTCTTTTCCAGGCGTCGGGACTTGGGTTTCAGAGAGTCGCGGTCAGGGGAAGCCTCGGGATTCCCTCTGCAGGCGGCGCTGTGGGGGCTCAGGGGGGACAGGTTTTGGTACTCACAGTCGTAGAGTAGTCCGGGGGTCCTCCCTGAGGTGTTGGTTCTCCACCAGCCGAGTCGGGGTCGCCGGGTGCAGTGTTGCAAGTCTCACGCTTCTTGCGGGGAGTTGCAGGGTTCTTTAAAGCTGCTTCTGGAAACAAAGTTGCAGTCTTTTTGGAGCAGGTCCGCTGTCCTCGGGAGTTTCTTGTCGTCGTCGAAGCAGGGCAGTCCTCAGAGGATTCAGAGGTCGCTGGTCCCTTTGGAAGGCGTCGCTGGAGCAGAGTTCTTTGGAAGGCAGGAGACAGGCCGGTGAGTTTCTGGAGCCAAGGCAGTTGTTGTCTTCTGGTCTTCCTCTGCAGGGGTTTTCAGCTAGGCAGTCCTTCTTCTTGTTGTTGCAGGAATCTAATTTTCTAGGGTTCAGGGTAGCCCTTAAATACTAAATTTAAGGGCGTGTTTAGGTCTGGGGGGTTAGTAGCCAATGGCTACTAGCCCTGAGGGTGGGTACACCCTCTTTGTGCCTCCTCCCAAGGGGAGGGGGTCACAATCCTAACCCTATTGGGGGAATCCTCCATCTGCAAGATGGAGGATTTCTAAAAGTTAGAGTCACCTCAGCTCAGGACACCTTAGGGGCTGTCCTGACTGGCCAGTGACTCCTCCTTGTTGCTTTCTTTGTTCCCTCCAGCCTTGCCGCCAAAAGTGGGGGCCGTGGCCGGAGGGGGCGGGCAACTCCACTAAGCTGGAGTGCCCTGCTGGGCTGTGACAAAGGGGTGAGCCTTTGAGGCTCACCGCCAGGTGTTACAGCTCCTGCCTGGGGGAGGTGTTAGCATCTCCACCCAGTGCAGGCTTTGTTACTGGCCTCAGAGTGACAAAGGCACTCTCCCCATGGGGCCAGCAACATGTCTCTAGTGTGGCAGGCTGCTGGAACTAGTCAGCCTACACAGACAGTCGGTTAAGTTTCAGGGGGCACCTCTAAGGTGCCCTCTGGGGTGTATTTTGCAATAAAATGTACACTGGCATCAGTGTGCATTTATTGTGCTGAGAAGTTTGATACCAAACTTCCCAGTTTTCAGTGTAGCCATTATGGTGCTGTGGAGTTCGTGTTTGACAGACTCCCAGACCATATACTCTTATGGCTACCCTGCACTTACAATGTCTAAGGTTTTGTTTAGACACTGTAGGGGTACCATGCTCATGCACTGGTACCCTCACCTATGGTATAGTGCACCCTGCCTTAGGGCTGTAAGGCCTGCTAGAGGGGTGACTGACCTATACTTGCATAGGCAGTGAGAGGCTGGCATGGCACCCTGAGGGGAGTGCCATGTCGACTTACTCGTTTTGTTCTCACTAGCACACACAAGCTGGCAAGCAGTGTGTCTGTGCTGAGTGAGAGGTCTCCAGGGTGGCATAAGACATGCTGCAGCCCTTAGAGACCTTCCTTGGCATCAGGGCCCTTGGTACTAGAAGTACCAGTTACAAGGGACTTATCTGGATGCCAGGGTCTGCCAATTGTGGATACAAAAGTACAGGTTAGGGAAAGAACACTGGTGCTGGGGCCTGGTTAGCAGGCCTCAGCACACTTTCAATTCTAAACATAGCATCAGCAAAGGCAAAAAGTCAGGGGGCAACCATGCCAAGGAGGCATTTCCTTACACTGCTTATTTCTGACAAGCGACCGTACTCTCCAATTAAAAGCATTACATTTTTCTTGAATAGTGCAGGTACTCTCCCTCTAAAAATAACAAAGTGCCGGTACTCCGTACCGGACAGTACCGGCCCATTTAAAGCACTGATTTTATCTTTATTTCACAGTTCAAACAGATGCCGGGGTGAGGGGGGCATTTACTTCTTTGCACTAGGGCTCATGACACTGGCTAGCCACAAGGTAAATCGTGACTGGATCTCAATTACAAGAGGACCCGGTATTCATCGCACATCCTTTTAAATCTCAGCAGGTCAAGCCTACTTGAGTTTTAAAAAAGATAGTTACCTGGACTTGCAGGTCTTGGGGTGGTAAGCATCAAAATCAACGTTATTCCCCCCACAAAAAAAAAAAAAAAAAAAAAATCAGAATAAGAAATACTTATCACACCCAATAAATCTCAAACACCTCAGTGCCCGATTTCATTGGGCGCCATAAATTTTGCATGGCAAGACACAATCGGCACAAGGTTGCTAACATTGATAACATCTATTTTCTGGTTATCGGTACGTTTGTGAACCCCCATTGCGGTCATGTCTGCGCTTTAAAACCAAATCAATTTTGAAAGGAGATTGGGGAAGCTATTATCGAATAGTGTAAAACTATACCTTCGTCCACAAAAAGTAAGTCAAATAAAAATGTGCCTTTGAGAAGGCATACAGCTTCCCTGGCCAGCATGCCATATGGATGCTCATTGACCAGGAGACTTACTGATGCTAAAAAACAGTGCCCTGTACAAGAACATTGTGTTTATTTTCTATCTCTTGCATGTTTGGTTGTGGGGGGTGGAAGGTAAAGGGGGGTGAAGGGAACGAAACAGATTTCGGTAGCATAGCAGTGGCAGATCTCGGCTGCATCTCCTTCTATAGTTAGCTTCTGGGGCCAGTGAGCTCTCTAATGTTAACCTAAAGGCCACAGCCAGCCATAGGGCATAGCGCAATACCACCCTCCAGATGGGCTTCACAAATGCATAGTGGTGGGTGGCTAGGGACACCAAAAGGATTGCAACACATTATCTCGCAAGGGTGAGTAGCTCATGTGCATGATAATCTGTCCCTGACACAAACTGTCAGGGGATGTGCTGATAAAATTCCTGGAAGAAAAGTGGTTTGCACCTAGATTTTCGATTGGCACAATTTCAGAAATAGGACTCTTTACGCCACTAGAACTACTTTTGTCTACAATGGTTCATTAGGACACAGAGGGCCTGATTTAGATTTCGGTGGGTGGGTTACTCCGTCACAACGGTGACGGATATTCTGTCTGCCGAAATATAAATCCCATTATTTCCTATGGGATAATATTTCGGCAGATGGGATATCGGTCTCCGTTGTGAGGGAGTAACCCATCCGCCTAAATCTAAATCAGGCCCTGAGTATTTAATGTGGGCTTTGAGAATGCAACCAGGGGCTAAGAAGTGTGGAAGGGGACAAAAGGTGCTAGAACCAAGATGGCTGGATGTGGGCAGCAGTAAAGACGCAGCAAAATAAAGAGGTGCCTGCTACCAAGTGTCGCTGCACTTCTCAGTTGTCTAGATGGATGATACTGGTCTAGGTATCAATCTTGGCTAGCAAGGCTGATTCAGGAAACCTAGGGCAAGAGCTTTAGGAGCACTGCTGGTTCAGCTCATCAGTTAGTTTTTGTTAGATGATGTAGTGGATGGGTGGGGGAAGTTTTGAGAATCTTCTATCATTAGCCGGTGATGAAGGCGACCATGTCGGCTGATTCAACTCAATGAGAAGCAAAGTTGCGTTAACGTGTATTGGTTGGGGCTTAGTCAACTCAACTACAGGCAGAAGCCGGACTGAACTGCAAATGAAAGGGTGTGTGAAAAATGCTTCTTAGTAGGCATGTTTTTCTGACAGTTTCAAAAACATGTCTTTAAAACAGAAAGGAAAATCTCAACTGTAAAGAAAGATACAACATAATATGCATATAAGGACCCTTCAATAGCACTTTTAGTGGAAAGAAATATGAACTCGCAAAGTTTCCTAATTCACTATTTCAGCACGTATGAGGATGGTATAATTAAGAATTTAAAACCTAAACTTCACATGGCACAAAATATCTGCCAAGTCCTCCCACTTGTTCTCTTGAATCTTTCAAATGAATTATATCTAATAGTTATTCAAATCAGCTATTGCAAGGCTTCGAACTCACATTAGTTTTGAAAAAAAAAAGGCTCGTCGCGATCCGAGCAGTTGCTTGCTGTGGCTCGGTATTCACAAGCTGTACTCAGCTCTACTTAGAATGGTTGGGGGGGGGGGGTTTACTACAAAGGTGACGGTGCCTAAAATATAGACCTATTGCTGCCCACCTTTACTGGAAGCAGATCCGCGCCTGAGGACGAATGACAATACAGATTTTTATAAGAATGGATTCCCATTAGAAAAATATTTTAATGAAAAACAAACTGCTGGTAAAAAAAAACAAAAAAAAACATAAATGTGGTTAAAATGGATTTGGGGAATTTAAGGATCCAGTAAATTTTAACAGAAGGTTCACTTTTAAGACGTGCGCTTTCGACCTCATAGCCAGGAGATGCCCGGTATTACAGCGCTGAAAGGGGTTTATATTTTTCGCATTCTTCTAAAGAAGATCACTAAATCCATGGGACGAATGACATTATATAATTAAATAATGCTATATTAAAGCCGACATTGTCCTTTTTACTGAACAGCAAGGAACTGCTTAAAAGTTTGCACTCTTTTACAATGTACATAGTTCTTCAATCTACGTGTCATACAAATGCACGAATATTATGGACGTTATAGTGAGGCTCAGATTTTACTCGTACAAAACCATACAAGTTCAGCAGTTATAGTTTACCAGGGCTTAAAATGGGCCGGTACTGTCCGGTACTGAGTACCAGAACTTTGTTTTTGGAGAGGGAGAGTACCTGCACTGTTCAAGAAAAACGTAATACTTTTAATTGGAGAGTACCAGCACTTCTCAGAAACAAGCAGACACTCTAGGTACAGAGTACCTACACTTTTATTTTTCCATTTCAAGCACTGATAGTTACCTAAGCTAACTATAACTTACGCCTGCGAAATGCACTGATTATGACCTCACACATTACATCACTAATAACATGGTAAGTGACATCACCAATGACATCCAAATTACATCACTGATGACATCATCCAGTGAGCTTACGTTTTTCATAAACGTTTGAGACTAAAAGATAGATACTAACCTACTGTATAAGTTAAATTACTGTACTTCCTGTACTACCCATGAATGACACTATTTGCAACGTGTCACTCGAGTGGCTCTGTGAGTATCTCAATATGTGTGTGAGTAGGTGAGTGCTTCAATATGTGTGTGAGTGATAATCATGAGTAGCTGTTTGGTAAGTGAGTGGATGTGTGAGTGGTTGTATGCATGAGCGATGGCTTTGTCAGTAGCTGTTTTGGTGTGTGAGTGGGTGTGTGTGGCTGTATTAATGAATAATCGGTTGTGTGAGAATAAGTGGAAGTGTGAGTAGCTCTATGGGTGAGTGAGTGGGAGTAACTCTACTGGTGAGTGAGTGGGTGTGTGAGTGGCTGTATGGACGAGTGAGTGTGAGAGTGACTGCACAGATAAGTGTGCACTTGTGACAGTGATTGTATAGGTGAGTGAGTACGTGCTAGTATCTGTGTGACTAAGTGGGTAAGTGTGTGAGTATCTGGGTGCGTGAGTGAGTGGGTGTGTTAGAGGTTGTATGGGTGAGTGAATTGATGTGTAAGTAGCTGCATGGGTAACCAAACCAGTGCCTGTGTGGCTGTATGTCTGTATGACTGGGTGTTTGAGTGACTATTGGTGAGTGTGTGGGTGTATGAGTTGGTATATGGGTGCATGAGTGGCTCTGTCAGTGGCTCTAAAAGAGAATAAGTGAGGGTATGATTAGCAGTATGGATGAATGTGTGAGTGGCTTTATGGGTGTGTAGGTCAGTGTGTGAATACTTTTATGGATGAGTGAGTGGCTGTGTAAGTGGCTGTATGAGTGAGAGAATTGTGTGAGCTTGCTTCTAAGAGTGAGTGAGTGGGTGTGTGAGTACCTGTATGGGTCTGAGAATGGGTATGTCAGTGGTTGTGTGGGTGTATTAGTGGGTGTAAGGGAGGTTGTATGAGAGTGTGAGTGGGTGTGTGAGTGGTTCTGTGGATGATGTCATTTGAGATGCCATCCGTGATGTCATCGGTGATATCACTGACAATGTTATGAGTGATGTAATATGTGAGGTCATGAGCAATGCACTGCTGGGGCGTAATAGTTAATTCAGGTAAACTATAACTGCTGAATGTGTATGGTTTTGAATGAATAAAATCTGAGCCTAACTATAACATCCCCAAAACCTTTGTTTTTTCAGTGAATTTCTATGTTTTTTTAATTCTATTGCTAACTATAACATCCCTGTAATCTTTGCTTTCTTCGGTGAATTTCTAAGGTTTTTTTTCTTATTTCTACCTACTAACTATAGCTCCTCTGTAACTTGGTTTTTTTCAGTGAACTCCTTTGTTTTATTAAATTTTATTTCCAGACTGTAACCTGTAAACCTTGAGAGTGGGTGTGTGAGTGGCTGCATAGGTTGGTGAGTGGATGTATGAGTGGCTGTGTGGGTGACGCTATGAGTTTGTGAGTGGGTGTGTGAGTAGCTGTGTAGGTCTGTGAGTGGGTGTGTGAGTGCCTGTGTGTGTCTGTGAGTGGGTGTGTGAGTGGTGCTATGGGTCTGTGAGTGGTGTGCGAGTGCTTTATGGGTCTGTGAGTGGGTGCACGAGTGCCTGTGCGGGTCTTTGAGTGGATGTGTGAGTGCCTGTGAGGGTCTGTGACTGGGTCTCCGAGTGGTGTTATAGGGCTAGAAGTGAGTGTGAGTGGCTGTGTGAGTCTGTGTGTGAGTGCCTGTGTGTATCTGTGAGTGAATGTGCTAGTGGTGCTAGGGGTTTGTTAGTGGGTGAGTACCGGTGTGGGTCAGTGAGTGGGTGTGTGAGTCACTGTGCAGGTCTGTGAGTGGGTGCTTGTGTGGATCTGTTTGACTTTAGAAATGTGCGAGTCTGAATCGGGGTCTGTTGGCATGTATCTCGTGTGTGTGTGTGTATGTATATATATATATATATATATATATATATATATATATATATATAGGCGGCTGGAGGTCTGTGCGCATGAATACCATTAGACTTGGTGGACTGTGTGCCTGTGTCTGTAGGTCTGTGTGAGTGGGAGCCCGCATTTCTGGAGGGTTGTGTGTATCAATGTCAGTGTATACAGGGATGCATGTGTGTGTGGATCTATCTATGCGTCCTTCTTTCTGCTTATGTACAAGCATGTGTTATACATATCAAAACTGCCGGTTTAAGAGAAAACTTATGAATATTTTTTAAAAAATGTTATTTTACTCTTCTGTTGCTTAAAAAGTCTGCCACTATAACGCGTCAATAGGGCACTTAATTACTCTTGGTTCTTATTCCCTCAATATCTTCCTTAGGTGTTAATGAGTGTTAGCGTGTATAAATGGGTGTTACTAGTCCTACAATGGGCAGCAAATTAATATGAAAATAATCCAAAGTTATAATGTATGGATTGTTTGCTTGTAAAATCTTATTAAGGACTCGCAGTACCAAGGACTTGCATGCCACAACATGGAAGAGTCTGCTGGAACGAAAATAAGCCTTTGGAAAGTTAACAAGGTGGTTCGGACTATAACATCCATCGCTCACACTTGGCTGCTCAGTGCCCTGCCAGTAGCATCGCTTTGGTTTCTGTTCTGTATAAACTGTCTCGGGCAGTGTAATGTGTGTGTAGGTGGAGGAGTAGCAGCACTGGTTATTCACGTACGGGGAACTGTAATAGGTTCAGAGGGTGCACGCATGCGTGTTCGGTTGGCTGTATGCACAATTGTGGATTGTTACGTGATCTTCTCTCCCAGTTCTCCCCATTTTTCAGATTTTAGCACCGCAGTAAAAAAAAAAAAAAAAGAAGCAAATATGGGAGTATTAAACACACAACAACAACAGCAGGAGCAAGTGAGGTCTGAAAATATATGTCTGTTCTTCTTGGCCCGAGAGGTCAGAGGCAAAGACAGAACCTCTGAGCTGCCATGATCGTGGAGTGCTCCCCCTCCCCCAATTTGCGATTCCTACACAGTCTGGGCTCATTGAGCAACACCACTGTGCACTCTGGGACTTGCTGTTTCATATGCACCCTCAGCAGAATGGTTTTAAAACGACAAGTATTCAAAATGCTGCTAAGAAGCCAGACTTGCCTCAAAGTGTCACGCAACACGCGTTCCGCCTGTCAGCTGCAATGGGGGAAGAGGAGATGACAAGAATCGAGCAAAGCGTTTCAGCACATGAAATCAGCTCCCACAAATAACAATTGCTAAATAGCATTCCAACTTACAACTTACACTGCATCTCAGCTGCCAAGGTCTTCAAAAACTGTCCATCAAAAAGTTCAAAAGCACCTTAAGCACTCAAGCACCATCCGCACAGTTCGATGCAAGTTCCATTATTTATAACTAAGCATAGCTGCCAAGGTTTCAGATTGCTATGTGTGACATTTTCATAATTTAATTGTAATTAATGGTGACATTCGAATGACTATGAGGGACACGTTCTTGCAAGCAAAATCAAACAATGAAGATGAGGGAAACATAAACACATAGCTGCCAAGTTGTCAGTCCTCTCATCATAGCTGTCAAGTTTTCAGCATGCATGAGTGACACTTCTGTTTTCACTGGGTCTATGAGTGACATCTGTGTCTCTCGTGTGACACTTTATCGAGAGCAAGTGACAAGAAAAGGTGTATGGGACAGCAAATATTTCCTGGAATAGATTACCAAATACTACTTGGGCAGATGTGTGTATGTTTGTGTTTATTTTTATGTGTGTGTAATTGTGTTCCTTCAAAATTAAAGCAGGCTCTCCCAATCACCATGAACTTGGATCCATTGCTATTCCCAGATCCCCACCTGCTCATTTCAGAACTCTACCTGAAGTGCTGTCTTTTTCAGATTACTTCCCTTGATTTCAGGGGGAAATTAAGGTAGGGCGTCTGCCTTGTACATTTGTAATGAGTTTGCTGTGAACCACCAAGCCCCTGCAGGAAGAAGCATTACACAAACGTGTTCCCTAAGCATATACACTCGTTCCAAAACGTAATTTCTAATGGCCGCCTATGCCTGAATAGCGTATTTCCTTGCATATATAACAGTGAAAACATCGTGAAATATGCCTGCATCTTTGCTTCGGTTTTATACGCTACAGCAGGGAAAAGGGTCTGACCCACTGAAAAAATATGGCTAGACCCTTTGATAATACAAAATTCATGTGTGCAACACTTAGCTCACACAATGGAACGCCTGCATTTAGTCGCACTGCTTGCTGGGGTCGAGGGGTAGGCTATGCCTTCAGTGACTCTGCTTCTTAGCACATTGTTGATAACTAATCTGTCCATCCTTGGCATTCAAATGCCGCTAGCGGAGATAGTTGCCAGAGCTCGTTATTCAGATATGGAAGCGGTGAACTTATCACTGGCTGAAGAAAGGGGCGGGGTCTCCGCGCCCCAACTCCAACCTTCCCCCCTCTCTCTCTGGTGACACCAGCCACTGCCCAGAAAATCAAATGTGGGCAAAACATTTTTAGGGGGTAAAAAGAGTAATGTAAACAGCATTGTAAATGTGCGCACTCTGTAGACGCGCTCCTCCTGGCACTTACTGAAACCTGCGTCCAAAAACAGCAGCACTTCCTTCACGGGAGGAAGCCGCACAAGGGGGTTCTCTGGGGTGGGATTTCTAAAACATACACTAAAGAAGAACATGTACAAACTCCATACAATTCTGCAGGACTGAGGAAGTTGTCACGGCTCAGCACAGAATCTCAGAACAACAGCTGGACAATGACAAAAATAAAAGTCACATACAGCGAGCGCAAAGCCGTGACAGCTGCAGAACAGAACGGGGTCAAAGGGTCTGCTCTCGAGCCACTTGCAAAGCGCACTGTGTCCTAATTCACTCAGCAACGAGATGAGTGGCAAACTAACATAACCTCCTTCGAGGCGCTCGCCCAAGTGGATCCCGGCTCGTGTTACACAACAGGACCACGGAAAAAGCAGACAGACAAGGAACGCAAGTGGTAAGCAGCGCCACAGACCTTAAGAGGGGCGCTGCTGGCGACGGAAAGCGGAGCTTCGCTGTAGTTTGCCCATCGCTAGCGCTCCTCTAGCTCCGCACCCAGTGTACTTTTATGGAATACTTAAAGTGCTTTAAATGGGCCGGTACTCTCCGGTACTGAGTACAGGCACTTTTTTATTTTGAGAGGGAGAGTACCGGCATATCTCAAGAAAAACGTAATACTTTTAATTGTAGAGTACCGGCACTTCTTAGAAACAAGCAGGTACTCTATTACAGAGTACCTGCACTTATATTTTTCCATTTAAAGCACTGAATACTTTGATGACTGGACTAAGTACCCAGGAGGTAGCGTTTAGCACCCTTAAAGTTGAGGCCACGATCATGACCCGCACCTTGTCTCTGTATACCCAGTGCTCTAAATCGGCAGGTACTGTCCGGTACTGAGTGCCTGCCTGCACGTCTTCAAATTGGAAGGGAAAGTACCTTCACCTATGAGAACTGCTGCAATATATTTAATGGGAGAGTACCGGCACTTCTCAGGAGCACACAGGTACTCTGAAGATTGAGTACCCGCACTTCTGTAATTCCAGTTAAAGCACTCTGATACCCATAAAGCGGTGCATGCCATACCTTTTGCTGTACGAAGAGAGCATGCATTTCACCCTTACCCTACATCCGGGTCTTCTCTTCCTGTTAATTACTATGCATGTTCTTTAGTCTTACAAAATGGGCACTGGCTTTTGGCCACACAGTTTTGTCTTCCCTCGCCTACCGAACCCTCTGTGCTCATCCTACATGCGGGGGCAATCAACACGGAGTATAAAGTGTAACTTTGGAACACACTTTTCCTACTTCCATTGACATTAAAGCCTGCACAGCTGGCATTGTGCCAGCATTAAGAGCTCACAAGGGCTGTGCAAGGCACTTGTGAGCTCTTAGCAAAGGGCTGGTCGCATGGCATTTGCTGAGGTCAGTGACCTTTGGATAAAGCCACCTATTCTTGACCTTTTGCCACGCACCAGAAATTTAGTCTGCAGAGACAATGTCCACCGAGTGCACACACAGTTCACAATCTTCCCTCCTTCCGCAGCGGTCGCCGGACACATGGTGTGGCATTTACCCACACCTACAAAAAGTGCCTCTGACTTCAATGCCTGTTTTGTTTAATTGTTTAACCTTACAATACAGATATTTTTTTTTTTTTTTTTTTTAAACAGACATTTGGTACCTGTCCAGGGTTTCCGCAGACCAGCGCGCATCCTGTTATCTGCTCCTCCCGCGGCTGCGGACTCCGGAGTCCTCACAGACTGTCTCTAGAGGCCGGGCTGGTAGCCGAGCCCAGGGTGGAGAGCTCAGCCTGGCACTGCCGGCCTGCCTCTGCTGTGCCCGGGGAGGTGCAGGCGCTGATGCCGCCTCCGGGCTACGTGTGCTGACTGCGCCTGGGGACCTCGCTCTAGTCTGTCTGAAACACCACATGGAATAAGCACCTCACCTGCTGCATGTCAGAGATTTTTTAGTGGGGTCGAACTCTGGATGTTTGCAGAGCTAGCACTCGTCGCCGGCCGCCCGGAGCCCACTCATACAGTGCCTGCCACACGTGCGTCTCCCAAAGGGGCGGCCCAGCACAGCACAATTTGGTTTTGCCGCGCGGCTAGAAACAAATGTATCCAACTCACAACCCTCGCTGGATCACTACAGCCATGACTCACGAGTGGGTCCCAGGACGCCAGCAGAGGGTTAGTTAAACTGCAAATTATTGACTGGGGATGCGGGGCACTGCCCCGGCCGCTTTTAATCTTAAACAAACCGCCTCATGATTCCCGAGGAGCTATAAATGGGCGAGTAATGCATTTTAGTGTAGTGATGCGGGAAACATCACTAGAATGCGTTAGTCTAACCTGTGATATGTGGTACCTGTCAGGGCTGTAATTGAGTATGCCCCCCCCCCGCGCCCCGGCCCGCCCTTACTGAGTTATAAGGAAGCGCGGAAGTCTCCACTTGAAAAAAAAATGTTTAAAGTTGCCGGTACGACAGTCATGATCCCAGACAGTCCCATATTCTTAATTAATCCTGCTTTCTGCCAACTCCCACAGCAAGGCAGGGCGATGAGGATGTTCAAAAGGCCTATGCTTGTCGCTTGGCACGGTTTTAACCTGGGCAGCACTGCCAACTCCACTCCAGAAGAACAAAGGGCAAAACGTGCCATTCTCATTGCACCCTGAGCGGTCCTCAGTGGGTGCCAAGCTCAACAAGATGTTTTCGCAACATGCAGCAACATCAAAATGTAACCAAATATATGGTATTGCTCTTTATTTGCATTTATACAGTGCTGACTACCCCCCGATGAAGCGTTTAGGAACCCTATTGTGACTATGACACGACACTATGCACCTAAACAATCACTGTGGAGACCGCGTGTTGCTACTGGATGGTCACAGGAGTGAAAGTTGCCCGTGGTTTAACGATGCTTCCAGTCTCAGTGAGTGCCGATGCAGGGTATACTAGACCGGTCCATCCTATTTCCATGTTTTAATCTTTCTGTGGGCGGACAAGCTTACGTCTATAGGCCGAGGATATGTCCACCTAATGACCGATGGACGGTACACACCTGGTACCACGGTATGAAGGCGCAGATGCTTAGTTAAAGCATGCTTATACCAGCCATTAAGAGTGACCCCGGAGCTACACTGACTGGTGCTAAACGGGGTTTTGTCTACTGTACAAAATATGTGCTGAAGGTGTGGCTGCGTTCTCTTTATTTCCCATGTTACACTTTTAACACTCACAAGCGAATTCAAGGATAAGTTACTGTTTCCAGGTGCATTACTACGAAAAATAAATAAACAGATACTGTATGTGATGCTACAATATGTTCTATCAAGTAGTGCCCAGATATTGAAATACTAATAAATAATTCAAATTCAAAGGCAAGTTTGCTGCTGGGTCTGAAGAATGCATTAACGCTCTCGCAGCACTGTGCATAATTGCTCAGCCCATCTTCTCTGGAAACACAATCACTAGCCATGCCTGCCCCTGTGTTTGTATTCATTTTTGCTGCACAGCGCGCTGTGTAAGACCAGCCAGCGGGGTGAATTCAACTCTGCATTCAGCCCCGGATTGTACCCTGCATGCAGTACAGCTTCAGCCACGCGTCAGGCATTCTCCTTACCTTGACGCCCGCATTTGCATCAGCGTGAAATCCCTTCGCTCCAGTCCTCGCGCCGCTCCTCTCCTACAGGTCTGCATCTTATATCCCTCTCCCCCACAGCTAGGGAGAGAGATGAGGGTGGTATTTAAATAGTGCTCTGCGCGAGGAAGCTCCGCGGAGCAGCCAATGGAAGGGTAGTACCCTTAATGTGATATAACGGAGCAGAAAGGGGATTGACCAACCTGCGCTCCACGTAATTGCACATTTTCTGCTCTCCCGGCACCCTGATTAAATATAAAGGGCACGCGTGTCTTTTCTAGGAATGAAGGCAGCCGTAGCGCGAGCCCGCCTGCCGGGGAGCCAGCAATGCACGAGACGAAGCACAGTGTGTTTTGTAGCAAACAACGCGATCCCGGGCACGAGCCGCCTCTCTCCAATCAGGGACTTTAACAGACTTCGCATGCATATAGGCTTCTAATTAATAATTTATAACGAATATCATCAAAGACGGCTGGTGGCTGGGAGCATTGTATACAAGTCTCTGTCCTCAAGCATTACAGAGGAATCCTTTGAAAATTATTTTATTTTGGGGACTGCTAAGTGCACTTTATTTTTTCCATCAAATCCTTTTCACATACCTTTAAGACATATATTACATTTGCAGCACATCTTCAATTACGAAACTTGTATTCTTGTTGGATGTGATGTTTCATCTAGGAGTAATAGTAAGCAAGCATTGGCAAAGCCCGTGTCTAGCTTTAATGCCCAATGCATCTAAACACAGGAAATCACAAATGCTGCTTACATGTGTTCATGCACACATCCTGTTTAGCACATTAACCGGGCCCTATCGGCTTTGACAATGCTGGGGGATAATTAGTCGTTTTTTTCATGTAAGGCATAGAAGAGATAAATAACTTGATGTGAGAAACAGCGGAATGATTGCGTATACTTTTCATAGGTAAAATAGTCCTTCATGCATTGCTACAGCAGAAGTCAGAATGATGCACCATACAGTAGAGGTGAGAGGGAAATACTCCTGCGTGGGGAGCCAAAGACTATTCTATGTATATTTAAAGGAATTGTTAGTAGCCAGTGGCAGCTGGCAGGGCCCACCTGCAGTCACTTTTGGAACCGGCACTAATATCTCCTCATCAGATAGGTGAAAAAAAAGATGAGAAAATGGGCACAAAGGGAAAAACAAGGTACTGGCAAGAGTTAGGTAAAAAAGCAGCAGTGCCTGGTACTGGATTAAAGAGGCTGGAGGCAAATTAACACTGCACAGCCTTGGTAATCTGCTCGCCGATTTTTCATTGCACCCCCGAAGCAGAACTTTGGTCATGTCACTTACTCTTTTACAAATTAAGCACTGTTAGTTGTAGGTGTCAAACCACACATCTCAATGGGGCAATAAAATATGTCAGGCTACGTAGATTTTAACCTAGTCTCAGTCGTGCTAGTGTCTATCCACAAGCATGACTGGGTGACTCACTGGGTCAGGGAGAGTGCTAGAAATCCTTTGCAGTCTACACCACAATTGCGAGTAGGCCCACGTCAGTAATGGCCTAAACGCCATTACAATGTAACGTGTGGTTATTCTACCTAATGTATATATGTTGTGGTACTTGTAGAACATCACCATAGCTGGAAGATTGCACGATGCAGACATGAATGAACGTTAAGAGAGGGTTTAAGCCATCTCAGTCAATCTGCAAGTCATAAACTGTCCGGCATTACAGGGTCCCACATTTTAAGATTCAGTCATTGATGTTGATTCACCGAAATGCAAAGAGTAGTTCAACTACCCTGAACTACCAGGTAATGGGAAACAAAGTAGAAGGGACCTCCTAAGTTGCAGCTCAACAAATCTCCTGCAAAGAGATCCTCAATAACTGAGGGAGACATGCCGCTCATGGACCTCCCTTGGATCCTCAGAGGAGACAACAAACCAAACTGGTTATATGCCAGAGCGGGGGTGGGGGGGCTGTGGCCGGCATGTGATGATGGTCAGTGTATGTTTTTCAGGGCATGGTTGGGAAGTTGTGGCCAATGAGTAAGAATAACCAGACGGGGGAGTAAAATACATTCTTATTTACTTTTCCTCTAGGTCAGCGCCCACCACAAGAAGGGTATTTGGAGTGCCATCGCCAAGGAAGTGCGGACTCTGGGGGTCTACCATAGACGGAGCACCCACTGTCGCAAAAGATGGGAGGAGCTGTGCCGCTGGAGCAAGAAGACGGCAGAGGCCCAGCTGGGGATGGCCTCCCAATGTGGAAGGGGTGCCCATCGCACCATGACCCCCCTGATATACCGGATCCTGGCGGTGGCATATCCAGAGCGGGATGGGCGCTTGAGGGCATCACAGCAGCCACAAGGGGGTGAGTACAGTGTCATTCAGCTGACTCTGTGCGCTTTACGAGATGTCTGGGTGGGGGAAGTGGGCTGTGGGTTCCCCTAGGCCGGGGTAAACTTGCTAGGGTAGGTCCCTTGTTAGGCAGGCTCTGTGGCACTCTAACCTCAAAAGTGGTAGTGGCCATCTACACCTAGTCAGGCTCCTGTGGGTTCCAGGTGTGCACCAAATGGGCTTAGACACAGTCCCCCATGGGCAGGTGATTTTCCTAAGAACTGTTAGTGCATGGCCTAGTGCATAGGGCTGCTCCCTATGTGTTGTGTCCGCCAACGGTTGTGTTGTTGCTGGCATTGACCATGTTTCTCCTCTGTCTTGCCCCCCCTTTTTGTTTTGTCACCCTGTCCTTGTGTGGATTAGCATCATCTGGCGAAGGAGCAGTGGCACTGGAGCAGGAGGGAGCTGCAACCCACATGGCCCAGGAGGGTGAAAGTTCGGAGTGTGAAGGCACCAGTGGGATGGAGGGCGAGGGGAGCTCCATGACAGGGACAGGAGGAGACACCAGCGACAGCGACTCCTCCTCTGATGGAAGCTTCCTTGCGGTGGCAGGCACCTCTGTGCCCACCGCAACAACAGGTACAGCCGCCACCCCCCTACCAGCACCGCCCTCCCAGCAACCCCTCAGCATGTTTCCCGTGCCCGCTCACCCAGGAGGGTGGGCATCTCCTTCACCCCAGGCACCTCAGGCCCTCTCCCAGTCAGCCCTGCTGCCCTCAGTGAGGAGGCTATTGACCTCTTGAGATCCCTCACTGTTGGGTAGTCAACCATTTTGAATGCCATCCAGGGTGTCGAGAGGCATTTGCAACAAACAAATGCATACCTGGAGGGCATTCATTCTGGTGTGGCAGCCCAACAGAGAGCATTTCAGGCTCTGGCCTCAGCACTGATTGCAGGCATTGTCCCTGTGTCCAGCCTCCCCCCTCCAACTTCCACTACCCAGACCCAATCCCCTGTACCTCAGCCTATCCCAAGCACATCATTAGACCAGCATGCACACACATCAACACACAAAAGTGGCACAGGCAAACATAAGCACCACACATCCCACAGGCACTCACACAAGCACCATACCCATACAGACACACCAACATCCACTGCCTCCACTGTGTCCCCCTCTTCCACGTCCTCCACCTCCCTCCCATTCTTGTCTCCAGTCACACCTGCATGCACTACATCCTCAGCCACTAACTCCATCACCAGCATGCCCATCACCACACATCTCTCACTGAAATCACCACCCCCACTACCATGCACACATCCCCTGTGTCCTCCCCCAGTGTGTCTGTGAGCCCTCCTCCCAAACTACACAAATGCAGGCACACACCCACTCAACAGCCATCCACCTCACAACAGCCTCCGGCCCATGCACCTTCACCCAAACTCAGCAGACGTACACGTCTTACAACCACTACCTCTTCCTCCACTCCCAAACCCCCTCCATCTTCCCATCCCAGTGTGTCTAAAAAACTTTTCCTAACTAACATTGACCTCTTTCCTACACCTCCCCCATCCTTCCCTTAGGGCCAGGATGTCCAGATCCCAGCCCAGAACCTCAGCCACAAAATCCTCGAGCACTGTGGTCCGGGAACATCGAAGGCAGCACCCATCAGGGCTGCCCGTGTGCCACCTAGTGAGGCCAATGATCACCCTATTCCGCCACCTGCCAAGGTGAAGAAGGGGCCCACATGCCGAAGGGAAAAGCCGCACCAACCACCCAGCAAGGCCTCTTCCAGAACCAAATAGGACAGTGCCAAGGTCCCAGCAGCGACTTCCAAGGTGGGGAAGGGACACAAGGCCAAAGGGAAATCAGCACAGGGCACGGAGCATCAGGGTGAGGGACTGGTGTCACCCCTTCCGCAAGACAGAACAGCAACCTGTACGGCGGTGGCCACCACCGCAACTACTGCCACCTGCACCGCCACCTGCATGTCTGCTGCCTCTGCTACAGTCCCCAGCATCATCTCCAGTGGGGACCCTTCCGAGACTGCAGGAGATGGCCTGGTGTCTCCCTCCACAGGTGCTGACACCTGCACCACTGGCAGCATCTCCGCCGCAGACTCTGCCGCAGCCACCGCCACCTGCCCCACGACATGCCCAGCCAGTTCCACCACAGCAGACATCAGCAGCATCCCCAGTGGGAAGCCGTCCGAGGCTGCAGGAGACGTCCTGGACCCTGCACACACTACATGAGGCACCACAACCAGCACTGGCAGTACCAGCAGTTGGCAGGCTAAGTCGCCGCAGGGTGGAGTGTGTCTCTGCCTCCATGGAGTATCATGCTACCTGTTCCCTGAAACTCTCGTGGCTCACACACCCAGATGAGGGAATGGGAACTGTCACACCCCAGGTGCAGCACTCTGGGCACCATGCCCCCTCCAGAACCAGTGGAGAACAGCATCCACTCACCCAGTCCTTGGCAGGATGAAGCACTCTGGGCACCATGCCCCCTCCAGAACCAGTGGAGAACAGCATCCATTACCCCAGTCCTTGGCAGGATGAAGCACTCCGGGCACCATGCCCCCTCCAGAACCTGTTGAGAAAAGCATCCACTACCCTAGTGTAGGAAGTTGGCTCTGTATGTACTATTTCAAAGTAAGAAATAGCATGCACAGAGTCCCAGGGGTCCCCTTAGAGGTAAGATAGTGGCAAAAAGAGGTAATTCTAATGCTCTATTTTGTTGTAGTGTGGTCCAGCAGTAGGCTTATCAGAGGGTCGTGTTAAGCATTTGTTGTACACACACAGGCAATAAATGAGAAACACACACTCAAAGACAATTCCAGGCCAATAGGTTTTTGTATAGAAAAATATATTTTCTTAGTTTATTTTAAGAACCACAGGTTCAAGATTTACAAGTAATACTTCAAATGAAAGGTATTTCACTTAGGTAACTTAGGAACTTCGAATCAGCAAAATAGCATGTACAGTTTTCACAAAAATGGCAATAAGCTATTTTAAAACTAGACACAGTTCAATTTTCAACAGTTCCTGGGGGAGGTAAGTGTTTGTTAGTTTTGCAGGTAAGTAAACCACCTACAGGGTTCAAAGTTGGGTCCAAGGTAGCCCACTGTTGGGGGTTCAGGGCAACCCCAAAGTTACCACACCAGCAGATCAGGGCCGGTCAGGTGCAGAGGTCAAAGGGGTGCCCAAAAAGCATAGGCTTCGAAGGAGAAGGGGGTGCCCCGGGTTCCAGTCTGCCAGCAGGTAGGTACCCGCGTCTTCGGAGGGCAGACCAGGGGGGTTTTGTAGGGCACCGGGGGGGACACAAGTCAGCATAAAAAGTACACCCTCAGTGGCACGGGGGCGGCCGGGTGTAGAGTGAAACAGGCATCGGGTTTGCAATGGAGTTCAATGGGAGACCCAGGGGTCTCTTCAGTGAAGCAGGCAGGCGGGGGGGGGGGGCTCCTCGGGGTAGCCACCACCTGGGCAAGGGAGAGGGCCACCTGGGGGTCGCTTCTGCACTGGAGGTCGGATCCTTCAGGTCCTGGGGGCTGCGGGTGCAGTGTCTTTACCAGGCGTTGAGTTCTTAGAAGCAGGCAGTCGCGGTCAGTGGGAGCCTCTGGATTCCCTCTGCAGGCATCGCTGCAGGGTCTCAGGGGGGTCAACTCTGGCTACTCACAGGGTCGCAGTCGCCGGGGAGTCCTCCCTGTAGTGTTGTTTCTCCGCAGGTCGAGCCGGGTGCGTTGGGTGCAGAGTGCAAAGTCTCACGCTTCTGGCGGGAAACGTGTTGTCTTTAAAAGTAACTTCTTTGTTGCAAAGATGTTTCTTCTTTGGAGCAGAGTCGCTGTCCTTGGGAGTTCTTGGTCCTTTTAGATGCAGGGCAGTCCTCTGAGGCTTCATAGGTCGCTGGACCCTGTGGAACACGTCGCTGTTGCAGTTTTTCTTGAAGTGGGGAGACAGGCCGGTAGGGCTAGGGCCAAAGCAGTTGGTGTCTCCGTCTTCTCTGCAGGGCTTCAGGTCAGAAGTCCTTCTTCGTCTTCAGGTTGCAGGAATCTATCTTGCTAGGTTCTGGGAGCCCCAAAATACTCAATTTAGGGGTGTGTTTAGGTCTGGGGGGTTAGTAGCCAATGGCTACTAGCCCTGAGGGTGGCTACACCCTCTTTGTACCTCCTCCCTGAGGGGAGGGGGGCACATCTCTAATCCTATTGGGGTAATCCTCCATCTGCAAGATGGAGGATTTCTAAAAGTCATAGTCACCTCAGCTCAGGACACCTTAGGGGCTGTCCTGACTGTCCAGTGACTCCTCCTTGTTTTTCTCATTATCTCCTCAGGCCTTGCCGCCAAAAGTGGGGCCGTGGCCGGAGGGGGCGGGCATCTCCACTAGCTGGAGTGCCCTGGGGCGCTGTAACAAAGGGCTGTGAGCCTTTGAGGCTAACCGCCAGGTGTTACAGTTCCTGCAGGGGGAGATGAGAAGCACCTCCACCCAGTACAGGCTTTGTTACTAGCCACAGAGTGACAAAGGCACTCTCCCCATGTGGCCAGCAACATGTCTGGTGTGTGGCAGGCTGGTAAAACTAGTCATCCCACACTGGAAGTCGGGTATGTTTTAAGGGGGGCATCTCTAAGATGCCCTCTGGGGTGTATTTCACAATAAAATGTACACTGGCATCAGTGTGCATTTATTGTGCTGAGAAGTTTGATACCAAACTTCCCAGTTTTCCGTGTAGCCATTATGGTGCTGTGGAGTTCGTGTATGACAGACTCCCAGACCATATACTCTTATGGCTACCCTGCACTTACAATGTCTAAGGTTTTGCTTAGACACTGTAGGGGCATAGTGCTCATGCACCTATGCCCTCACCTATGGTATAGTGCACCCTGCCTTAGGGCTGTAAGGCCTGCTAGAGGGGTGACTTATCTATGCCATAGGCAGTGTGAGGTTGGCATGGCACCCTGAGGGGAGTGCCATGTCTACTTAGTCGTTTTCTCCCCACCAGCGCACACAAGCTGGCAAGCAGTGTGTCTGTGATGAGTGAGGGGTCCCCAGGGTGGCATAAAACTTGCTGCAGCCCTTAGAGACCTTCCCTGGCATCAGGGCCCTTGGTACCAGGGGTACCAGTTACAAGGGACTTACATGGATGCCAGGGTGTGCCAATTGTGGAAACAAAGGTACAGGTTAGGAAAAGAACACTGGTGCTGGGGCCTGGTTAGCAGGCCTCAGCACACTTTCAAATCATAACTTGGCATCAGAAAAGGCAAAAAGTCAGGGGGTAACCATGCCAAAGAGGCATTTCCTTACACCCAGTCCTTGCCAGGAGGAAGTACTCTGGGCACCATGCCCCCTCCAGAACTTGTGGAGAAAAGCATCCACTACCCCAGTCCTTGGCAGGATGAAGCACTCTGGGCACCATGCCCCCTCCAGAACCAGTGGAGAACAGCATCCGCTAGAGAGACTGTGGCTTTGTACTCCCCAGGACCAAGCAGTGGGCAAACCACCCACTTGAGAGACTTGAGAGACTGTGGCTTTGCACTCCTCCGGAGCAAGCAGTGGGCAGAGCACCGACTTGAGAGACTTCAGAGACTGTGCCTTTGCACTCCCCAGGACCAAGCAGTGGGCAAACCACCCACTTGAGAGACTGTGGCTTTGTACTCCCCAGGACCAAGCAGTGGGCAAACCACCCACTTGAGAGACTGTGGCTTTGCACTCCCCAGGACCAAGCAGTTAGCAAACCACCCACTTGAGAGACTTGAGAGACTGTGGCTTTGCACTCCCCAGGAGCAAGCAGTGGGAATGGAGCCCCCTCGTGGAGCAGTGGCATCGTCCCATCATCTGGCTGCGGTGCCCCCCTTCCCTTCCTCCTGAGGTGCCTGTGTTTTTTTCTTCCTGATGTCCCTGCAGTATTATCTCCATTTTGAGGCAGGTGTCATGTGTGGGCTTCGCCCATTCTTTTTGGGACCACAGGTCCACGGACGTGTAATGGAACAGTATACGGACTTGTGTACTTGCTGTAAATATTTGTATATACTGATCTTTTAAAGTTATGTTGGCCTATCAGAATTTTCTATGATTACACTCATTACAATCATTTCATTTGGTCCTTGCGTTCTTCCAGGGGGTGACGGGGTGTATCTGTGATGTATTTGGATGTGCTTGCGTGTCTGTTGTTTTGGGTGGGTGTGGGGATGGGGGTGTTGCGTGTTGCGTGTTGCGTGTGTGTGTCACTCTCCTTTTTCCTCCCTCTTCCCCCCTCCTCTGTGTGCTAGGTGCAGTACTCACTGTGGTCGTCGCCGCTGTCTTTGATGTTCCTGGTAGAAGAGGAGGTAAACCAACATTGGTAACACCTGTAACTCGGGCTACAAGGCGTCCGGGTTCCTCTTTTTGTGTAGAGAGGTGAGTGGTTCCGTTCCACAGACTGTTTCCACCGTGCTTTTGATGGCGTTGGTACCGCCCCGGAAAAGCTGGCGGATTGGTGCCTTGTAATAGTGTGGGCGGTACATTGTCTTCCGCCTGTCTGTTGGCGGTTACCGCCGCGGTGTTTGTTGCTACCGCAGTGGCAGTCGGAGTGTTAAAGTGGCTGTCTGTGTTGGCGGTTTCCACCATGGTCGTGATTCCATTTTTTTTATCGCCGGCCTGTTGGCGGTATTACTGCCACTTTATCACCGACTGCCAGGGTTGTAATGAGGGCCTTAATCTCTTACAGAAACTCCTTGTGCACTGAAAATTGACACACAGCCTTCCAGAAACGATGCACAGCCTGCCTTGTGATGAGGAAATCGATGCACAGCGGATCCGGAACAGCGGAGCCCGACTTCCCGAGTGAAGATTTGACGCAGTGCCTGCCTTGTGACTGGAAATTCGATGCACAGCCCTACTGGATCGACACCCAACCAAACCGGAATGATGCAGCCCGACTTCCTGAGTGAAGAATTGCTGCAGCGACTGCCATGCAACAGAAAATGTGATGCATCGCCTACCAGATCGACGCAACACCTGTGACTTCTTCCACATACCCAGATTTTTCCCCACATCGTCCCTGGGCGTCAAAAAGATCCCCGCATCGCAGTGAGGAACCAAGAATGCACACCAGAAATCGACGCAAAGCCCCTTGCAGCATGGAAAGAAACAACACATCGGTGTTTTCACTGTTTTACTGTATGATTTATTTCACAAATACTTTACACATTACCTTCTAAATTAAGCCTGACTGCTCAGTGCCAAGCCACCAGAGGGTGGGCACAGGATAATTTGGATGTTGTGTGACTTACCCTGACTAGGATTGTGGTCCCTACTTGGACAAGAGTATGGGGGTCATTACAACCTCGGCGGTCTTTTTTGAAGACCGCCGAGGTACCGCCGTGCGGAAGACAGCTAGTGGTGGCGGTTTTCCGCACGGCCTATTATGACCGTTGGCAGCTCTCCGTCCTTTTACCGACGGAGAGCCGCCAACAGCCATACTGGCGGGAGGCGGGGAAGTGGAGGTTGCTCCACCGCCACACCAACAGAACACCGCCCAGCGAATCACGTCCTGTGATTTGCTGTGGCGGTGTTCTGTTGGCGGTGTGGTGTCGGCAGAGCTGCCCCCATGGCTCCCGTCCCCTCCCGGAGGATCGACGTACCAGGTAAGTCGATCGTCCGTTAGGGGAAGGGGTGGGGGGGTGTCGTGTGGGTGCATGGGGGTGTGCGTCTGTGTATGTAGAGGGGGTGTGTGAGTGCGTGTATGCTTGCGGGGGTGTTGTGTGTATGGGAATGAGTGTGTATGTCTGTGGGTATGGATGTGTGCGTGTATGTTTGAATGTGGGTGTGCGTGTCTGACTGTGTGTGTGGATGTTGGCATGTATGTCGGCGTGTGTGCGTGTAAGAGTGTAGATGGTGCCTGCGTGCGTGTTGTGTGGGTATGGGTGATGTGATGTTGGGGGTCGGGGTGGGGAGGGGGGCCCTGCCACCTTTGGGGGGTGGCAGGGGTGGTGGGGGTTGTAGGGGAGGGAGTTGGGGTGAGGGTGGGCGGTGGGGAGACCCCTATCAGTGACAGGGAAGGAATTCCCTGGCACTGATAGTGCTTACCGCCATGGAAATCCACGGCAGTAAGCCGGGTCCAAATACCGCCGGCGGTCTAGTGACGGCCACCGGGCTGGAGACCCAGGTCTCCAGCCCAGCGGTCGTCTCCGCCCTGGTGGGCGGAACGGAAAACCGGCGGATGACCATTGCGGTAACCGCCATGGACATAATTCCCCAAAGTAAGACCGCCAGCCTGTTGGCGGTCTTACCGCTGGTTTAACACCGACCGCCAGGGATGTAATGACCCCCATATACCTCTGCCAGCTAGAGGCCCCATTTCTAACAACCATGTTATTTATCTTTAACAGAATTAATTTCACAGTCAATCCGAAAAACATCATATTCACAATCACACAATACAATACAGAGTTATGTAACTTCTCAGCAATAACTCTGCTTTGGATTTCATGTAACAAAATCAAATTGAATTCTGGTCACAACCTACCCTCCTCCATTTGAAAACATAATGATTTACAGTTTTGCTTTGAAAGGTGTGTTAAGCTTGAGATCAGACTGTTTACAAGACTGAGGGGGTCATTATGACCCTGGCGGAAGGCGGAGAAGCGGCGGTAAGACCGCCAACAGGCTGGTGGTCTTTTTTTTGTATTATGACCATGGCGGTTACCGCAATGGTCATCCGCCGCTTCTTTGTTCCGCCCGCCAGGGCGGAGACGACCGCCGGGCTGGAGACCAGGGTTTCCAGCCCGGCGGCCGTCACTATACCGCTGGCGGTATGTGGACCCGGCTGACCGCCATGGATTTCATGCGGTTTGAAACCGCCATGAAATCCATGGCGGTAAACACTATCAGTGCCAGGGAATTTCTTCCCTGATTTTCATAGAAACAAAATCAATGGAACCTAATATTGTACATTGAATTGTAGCCTCACGGAAATGTGCTACTCAAGATATGAAAAATATCAACTGCGATGGTATACTAACAACGGTCTGCGGATGGGGCCAGGGGTATGGGTGAGGGGAAAGAACACTAAAAGCAGGAGTGCATCAAAATATTTCAGGGAATTTCTTCCCTGGCACTGATAGGGGTCTCCCCCACCCCCCACCCCGACTCCCTCCCCTACCCCCCCACCACCCCTGCCACCCTCCAAAGGTGGCAGGACCCCCTCCCCACCCCGACCCCCAACATAACATCACTCATACACACACGACATGCACGCAGGCACTACCAACACACATACACGCTCACACACTGACATACATGCCAACATCCACACACACAGTCAGACGCGCACACCCACATTCAAACATACACGCACACATCCATACAGACATACCTACAGACATACACGCAGTCATTCCCAAACACACAACACCCCCGCAAGCATACACGCACTCACACACCCCCTCTACATACACACACAACACCCCCATGCACGCACACAACACCCCCACCCCCCTCCCCTCACGGACGATTGACTTACCTGGTCCGACGATCCTCCGGGAGGGGACGGGAGCCATGAGGGCTGCTCCGCCGACACCACACCGTCAACAGAACACCGCCACGCCGAATCACAGGATGTGATTCGCTGGGCGGTGTTCTGTTGGCGTGGTGGTGGAGGTGGAGCAACCTCCACTTCCCCACCATTCGCCAGTATGGCTGTTGGCGGCTCTCCGTCCGTAAAAGGACAGAGAGCTGCCAACAGTCATAATAGGCCGAGCGGCAAACCGCCACCACTGGCGGTCTTCCGCACGGCGGTCCCTCGGCGGTCTTGGAAAAAGACCGCCGAGGTCAAAATGACCCCCTGAATATTGTTTTTAGCACCCCACCAGCAATGTAGAAAATTTGAAAAGTGAATTCCTGCAATTTTGAAAGATTGCAAATTAATTGTGAAGAAGCTCATCCTACACCATTCTCACATAACAAAGATGTTAGTGGCTTGTGATCAGTACACAAAATAAATTGCATACACCAAAGGAATATTGTGACTTTTTCAATACCCTGCGCAAATGCCAAGGCTTATTTCTCAATTGTGGCACAGCTTTCTGCTGCATCCTTAAGCACCCACAATGCAAATGCAATTGTATTTTCAAGGTGACTGCCCCCCTTACACACTACAGAACCAATACCAATGACACTAGCATCAACAGTAATAATACATTTATGAACAGAAATATAAGTCTTAAGAGCAGGAACTCTTGCCAAAATATTATTAATGTTATCAAACACTTCCTGCTCTTTGGAAGACCACACACATTTTTCTTTCTTTCTCAGCAATTTTAAGAGGCTGCATAATAATGGCATATCTAGCTACAAAACAAGCATTATAATCACCAAGACCAATAAGTTACTTTAATTAATCTTTAGGGTATGGCACATCTCTGAATGTTCTAATTAAGTCAAGTTTATGTTTAACACCTTCAGATTAATCCTATGTCCAAAAATATCTACTGAGTAAGTTACAAAATTTGCATTTATTTTGTGAAACTGTCGCCCATTGTTCCATAAGGAAATGTAATACTTTATCCAAAATACAAATATGTTCTTTAACATTGTATTCATAGATAAGAATGCCATTGTGAAAGGCTTGCACCCCAGCAACCTACTTTAAAAAATACATTAACTTCTGAAAGGAACTTGCCATGGAGGCTAATCCAATTGGCAACCTTAAATACTTGTACCCACCAAAAGGTGTTATAAAAGTAGTCACATCTGAGATTTATTTTCCAAGGTAAACTGATGATATGCAGATTTTAAGTCTATAATGCTGAAACATTTGGCCCTGTCAATCCTAGTTAACATCTCTTGTACCTTTGGTAAGGGAGGCCAGCCAACTAGGATGATTTTGTTAGAAAATCTAAAATCCACACACAAATGAATTTGACCCCTTTTTTCTTAGCCAAAACAATCGCAGTCACCCATTTGGATGAATGCACCAGCTCAATTATGCCACTATGACACAGTTCATAAAGATGTTTATTAACTTCTGCCTCACACTGAGAGGAACATCATACACTTTAAGTGCAACAGAAAGAGCATTGTCTTTTAAAATAATTTTGTGTTGAAATCCTTTGACCATACCTATTATACTACTAGATACGTCTTTGCACTTTTCAACTATTTGTTCCAGGTCATCAGGTTTTTGTTGAACCAGCATAAGAGGCATCTCAGTACCAGATCTTAAAACAGTTCCCTATCTGTCCTGATCTATTCAACCCATGATATCCCTACCATTGACCACTACACAGATCTTAGTAAACATCATCCAGTCAGAAAAAATAAGGAATCTTAAAAAAACCCTAGGATTTAAACATTTCTGTCACCATAAACTACAAATTAAATATCCAGTTGCCTTCAAACATTTGTTATTTCAGAACTGTTAAAGAGTAGAATTAGCCAACACTGCAAACAGTGAACCAGAAGCTGCCATAATGTTTAACCCAACAACAAAATTAATACCTTATAAAAAAGTACTTTCGTGTTAGCTGTTAATCCCTGTCACCATCTAACAGTACAGTTGAAATAGCGTTTTTCTCTTTTCTCATGCAAACACCTTTACCACTATCACTTTAAACATGGCTAACTTTATCATAATTGTTGTTCCTAAACACCCTCATAAAGTGACACACTTTTTTGCACTTATTACATTTCTTCACCTGTGCAGGACAATTGCTATAATTTCCTAGATGTATGGTAGATCTGCACCTAAAACAAGCTATACCGCAAGAGGCTTGGCATTTTCTACACTCCCAATTGTTTTTTATTAATGGCATCAAGAGATAACGTTAAAACTCAGATAACTCGTGAAGACCGCTCAGACCTTTCTGACAGTTTCCTCCAAGGTGAAATTAGCATAATATACCAGATGCTCTTGCACTTTTTTAGATGAACAATTCAAAACAATGGGATCACATGTGTATTGATCCACATTAATATCCAACTTGCAAGTACTGGATAAAATCCATAAAGCAGCAACATACTGATCAGTAGTTTCAAATATAGGCCCTCATTACAACCCTGGGGGTCGGTGTTAAAGCAGCGGTAATACCTCCAACAGGCCGGCGGAAAACAAAATGGAATCACGACCATGGCAGAAACCGCCAACATAGACAGCCACTTTAACACTTAGACCGCCCCGGCGGTAGAAACTAACACCGCAGCAGTAACCGCCAACAGACAGGCGGAACACAATGTTCCGTCCACTGTATTACAACACGTCTATCCGCCACCTTTTCCAGGGTGGTAACAACGCCATCAAAAGCATGGCGGAAACAGTACTTGGAACAGAAACCACTCACCTTTCGACACTTTACGAACAACCAGGACGCCATGGAACCCGAGTTACAGGTCCTGCCGATGCTGGTCTACCTCCTCTTGTATCAGGAGCAGCAAAGACGCCGGCGACGACCACGGTGAGTACTGCACCTAGCACACAGGGGAGGGGGGGAGGGAAAAGAGAGTGACACACACACGCAACACCCACACCCTCACTCACAACCCCATACACAGAAATACATGCAGCAACATTACATATACACCCTGTCACCCCCTGGAAGGACTCAAGGACACAATGAAATGATTGTAACGAGTGTAATAATTGAAATATCAAATAGGCCCAATTCAAATATCAGTATATGCAAATATGTACACCAACTACACAAGTCCGGATATTAATGAAATCATTGTCAGTGGATCAGTGTCCCAAAATGCATGGGCGAAGCCTACACAAGATGCCTGACACGAAATGGAGAGAACACTGCAGGGGCATCACATGGAAAATAAACAGGCACCTCAGGAGGAGGGGGGGCACCTCAGCCGGATGAACCGACGACACCACTGCTCCACGAGGGGGCTCCATGCCCACTCCTGGGGAGTGCAAAGCCAAAGTCTCTCAAGTCTCTCCAATGGGTGGGTTGCCCACTACTTTATCCTGGGGAGTGCAAAGCCACAGTCTCTCAAGTCTCTCCAGTGGGTGGTTTGCACACTGCTTTAACCTGGGGAGTGCCAATCCACAGTCTCCCAAGTCTCTCTAGTGGGTGGTTTGCCCACTGCTTTATCCTGGGGAGTGCAAAGCCACAGTCTCTCAAGTCTCTCCAGTGAGTGGGTTGCCCACTGCTTTATCCTGGGGAGTGCTAAGCCACAGTCTCACAAGTGGATAATAGTCTCCACTGGTTCCGGAGGGGGCTTTGTGCCCAGAGTGCTTCATCCTGCCAAGGACTGAGGTAGTGGATGTCTTTCTCCACTGGTTCTGGAGGGGGCTTTGTGCCCAGAGTGCTTCATCATGACAAGGACTGAGGTAGTGGATGTGAATCTCCACTGGCTCTCGAGGGGGCTTTGTGCCCAGAGTGCTTCAAATGCAGTGTGGCAGGTCCCATTCCCTCACCTGGGTGAGTGTGCCACGAGATTGCCTGGGAACAGGTAGCATGATAATCCATGGAGGAAGAGATACACTCCACCCTGCTGCAACTTTGTCTGCCACCTGCAGGTACAAACAGTGCTGGGAGTCATGCCTCATGTATGCTGGGCAGGGTACAGGACGTCTCCTGCAGCCTCGGACGGCTGGCCACTGGGGAAGATTGCCATGTCAGCTGTGGTGGCACTGTCTGAGCACATCGCAGGGCTGGTGGCAGTGGCTGCGGCGGTGTCTGTGGCGGAGGTGCTGGCGGTGGTGCACGTGTCTGCACCTGTTGAGGGACACAGCAGGATGTCTCCTGCAGCCTCGGACAGCTGCCCACTAGGGATGATGCTGGGGACTGTTGCTGAGGTAGCAGACGTGCAGGTGGCGGTGTCAACCGTAAAGGTTGATGTTGTGGTTGACAGAAGGGGTGACTCTGGTCCCTCAGCCGGAGCCTCCGTGCCCTGTCCTGATCTGCTCTTCGGCTTGTGTCCCTTCCCCACCTTTGATGTCGCTGCTGGTGCCTTGCCACTGTCCCCTTTTGGCTTGGAGGAGCCCTTGCTTGCTGGTAGGTGCGGCTTCTTCCTCCGGCATATGGGCACCTTCTTCGCCTTGGCAGGTGGCGGAATGGCCTGCTCCATGGCCTCGCTAGGTGGCACACTGGCAGCCCTGATGGGTGCCGCCCGCGATGTGACCGGACTTGCTGAGACCACTGTGCTGGAGGATTTGGTGGCTGAGATGCTGGGCTGGGACCTGGACAGCCTGGCCCTAGGGGCAGGACGGGGGGGAGGTATAGGGAAGAGGTCAAAGTTTGCAAGGAAGAGTTTCTTAGACACACTGGGTTGGGAAGATGGAGGGGGTTTGGGAGTGGAGGAAGATGTAGTGGTTGTAGGAGGTGTACGTCTGCTGAATTTAGGTGAAGGTGCATGGGCCGGAGGCTGTTGTGAGGTGGATGGCTGTTGGGTGGGTGTGTGCCTGCATTTGTGTACTTTGGGAGGAGGGCTCAGAGACACACTGGGAGAGGATACAGGGGATGTGTGAATGGTAGTGGGGGTGGTGATTGCACGTGAGCGGTGTGTGGTGATGGGCGTGCTGGTGATGGAGGTAGTGGATGAAGATGTAGTGTATGCAGGTGTGAGTGGAGACGAGACAGGGAGGGAGGAGGAGGACGTGGAGGAGGGGGACACAGTGGAGACAGTGGATGTTGGTGTGTCTGCATGGGGATGGTGCTTGTGTGAGTGCCTGTGGGATGTGTGGTGCTTATGTTTGCCATGCCCACTCTTGTGTGCTGATGTGTGTGCATGCTTGTCTGATGGTGTGCTTGGGATAGGCTGAGGTACAGGGGATTGGGTCTGGGTAGAGGAAGTTGAAGGGGGGAGGCTGGACACAGGGACAATGGCTGCCATCAGTGCTGAGGCCAGAGCCTGAAATGCTCTCTGTTGGGCCACCACGCCAGAATGAATGCTTTCCAGGTATGCATTTGTTTGCTGCAAATGCCTCTGAACATCTTGGATGGCATTCAAAATGGTTGACTGCCCAACAGTGATGGATCTCAGGAGGTCAATAGCCTCCTCACTGAGGGCAGCAGGGCTAACTGGGGCACGGGCTGAGGTGCCTGGGGCGAAGGAGATGCCCACCCTCCTGGGTGAGTGGGCACGGGAAACTCGATGAGGGGCTGCTGGGAGGGTGGTGCTGGTAGGGGGGGTGGCGGCTGTACCTGTTGATGCGGTGGGCACAGAGGTGTCGCTGATGTCTGCTCCTGTCCCCGTCGTGGAGCTCCCCTCGCCCTCAGTCCCACTGGTGCCTTCTGACTCTGTTACTTCACCCTCCAGGGCCATGTGGGATGCAGCTCCCTCCTGCTCCGGTGCCACTGCGCCTCCGTCAGATGATGCTAATGCACACAAGGACAGGGTGACAAAACAAAAAGGGGGGAAAGACAAAAGAGACACATGGTCAATGCCTGCAACACAGCTACCGTTGGCGGGCACAACACACAGGGAGCAGACCTATGCACTAAGCCATGCACTGACAGGGCAGGGGAAAAGCACATGCCCATAGGGGACTCTGTCGAGAACCATTTTATGCACAGCTGGCAGCCCTAGAAGCCTGACTAGGTGTAGAGCGCAAATACCCCCTTTGAGGTTGGACTGGGAATGAGGCTGCAAATCAATGGATCTACCTTTGCGCGTCTGCCCTGGCCTAGGGGAACCCACAGCCCACCTCCTCCACCCAGACACCTCGTAAAGCGCACAGAGTCAGCTGAATGAGAGTGTACTCGCCCCCTTGTGGCTGCTGTGATGCCCTGAAGCGCCCATCCAACTCTGGCTATGCCACCGCCAGGATCCAGTACATCATAGGGGTCATGGTGCGACGGGCACCCCTTTCGCGTTGTGAGGCCATACCCAGCTGGGCCTCCGCCGTCTTCTTGGTCCAGTGGCGCAGGTCCTCCCATCTTTTCCGGCAGTGGTTGCTCTGTCTATGGTAGACCCCCAGGGTCCGCACTTCCATGACGATGGCACGCCAAATATCCTTCTTCTGGTGGGCGCTGACCTAGAGGAAAAGTGAAGGAAAAAATGGATGTTACTCCCCCGTACATTTCTTCTCACACATTGGCCACAAACCTCCCACCCTGTCCCAGAAATACATACACACACCATCCTCACATGTTGGCCTGTCCCCCCGTCTCTTCCATCCACGACACTCCATACAATCATGTGCCATCCACCATGCACACAGTTTACTCACCTGTCTGCCTGGAGGACCGTACAGTTGCGTGTACTGGGGGGAGCACCCCATCCACTAGTCTGTCCAAATCCTCCGAAGTGAAGGCAGGGGCCCTTTCACCGGACACTGTAGCCATTGTCGCTTCCAGACACAGGTCACAGCAGCACTTGCAGTGTAAGTCCTCTCCTGTTGAAGGTCAGGTATCAAGTGATTAAACAGATAGAAAATGGCGGTCACGTCCGTGGCGGTGCGTCCCGTCATCGCCGGCATACATCGTCATTGTCTTCTGGGACCCATAGGGCCCAATGATAACCGATGCTGAATTGCGCCGCGGTCTTCAACCGCCTACCGCGACAGTGTACAACGCCAGCGCATTTACCTAATTTCCCCTTGTCCCAACTTACAGGTCAGGCAGCTGCCATTTCAGGGAGCCACATGGCAGGTCAAATAACTGCATCACACCTATATAGGCCAGGAATACGGACAGACAAAGGCACATAGAGAAAATTAAACATTTGTGCTAAACAGCCTTGTGAAACCTATGTGTTGACCCTCTGCTCACCGTTCTCCTCCATAGGGCACGTCCGCTGGGGCAGGTGATGAGATGGTGGCATCCTCCGGTGTACAGACCCCTGGTGGACCTGTCGACAATGGAAGACAGACACATAATTATCACTTACAGACTTGAAGGTGCAACAATCCAGGAACCGTGTGCCCTGTTGGAGCCTGACCTGTTGTCAGCTATCCGCCATCCCACAGAAATACCCCCTTTAGTGCCGGTCCTGTCAGTACTCCATTTCCTGGCCAGTGGGTCTTTTCATACAACAGTAGCCATAGCATCAGGGATGTCCCAGCCAATGTTCTCTAACGTGTTGTCCAGAGTGTTATCTGCCCTGCTGAAACACATGTGCAGTTACATCGTTTTCCCTCAGGTGGAGGATCTGCCCACAGTGAAAGGTGACTTTTATGCCCTGGGACATATCCCCAACATAATTGGTGCCATTGATGGTACACATGTGGCGTTTGTCCCCCCCACAGGAATAAGCAGGTGTACAGAAACTGGAAAAGCTACCATATGAATGTGCAGATGGTGTGTTTGGCAGACCAGTACATCTCCCATGTGAATGCCAAGTATCCAGGCGCAGATCATGACGCTTACATTTTGAGGAATAGCAGCATCCCTTATGTGATGGGGCAACTCCAGAGGCACTGTGTGTGGCTAATAGGTGAGCCTAAAGTCCCCACAGTTTCATTTGCTGTCTGGGTATGGGAGATTCCCTAATGTTTGGAGGATGCCTAACAGTTGTCCCTCGATATTTGCAGGTGCCGCCATCTGACAGGTGGATCCCTATACTACTCACTGAAGAAGGTGTGCCAGATCATCGTGGCCTGCTGTATGTTGCACAACCTAGCTTTGCAACGCCAGGTGCCTTTTCTGCAGAAGGATGGGCCTGATGGTGGTCTTGTGTAGCTGTGGAGCCTGTGGACAGTGAGGAAGAGGAGGCAGAAGAAGAAGATGTAGACAATCGAAACAACATCATCATGCAATACTTCCAGTGAGACACAGGCAAGAGGATGGAACTGCTTCCCACATCTCATACTATTGTAGGACCTAGCATAAATCTGCCTTTTGACCTCTGTGTATGGACCCTGACTTGTCACTTTGGCTTTCCATTTCATAGATCTTTGTCCCACTTTGTGCCCTCTGCTATGTTTACTGCTGGCCTACAGCTGTGTAACATTGGTATGTGAACAAGTAGTGAAAGCATAGACTGACTCCAGATTGTTTTATGATTCAAGGGTGTTTATTTCTGTGCTAATAAGTTGAGGGGGATGTGCAATGGGCTGGGGTGATGGTGGAGGATTGTCCATGGCAGAGTCCAGTCTCTTAGTCTCACAGGTGCATTGTCCAATGGGGCATAGGAAGGGGAGCAATGGCAGTTTAAGGTGGACAGGGTGACAAAGTGGACCAGAAGGGTGACATTCAGGAGGGTCTTATTTCCTGGCAGGCGTCTTGGCAATGTTCTCTGTCTTGTTCCTGGATCTCAGGGACCGTTTGCGGGGTGGTACTCCTTCTGCAGGAGGTGGGGTGCTGGTAGCCTGTTGGTCCTGTGGCGGTGTCTCCTGTCCACTAGCACAGGTGGAGGTGGAGGGCTGTTCATCGTCCAGGCTAGTGTCAGGGGTCCATTTGTGTGCCACAGTGTCCCTCATGGTGTTGACAAGGTCTGCCAGCACCCCTGCAATGGTGACCAGGGTGTTGTTGATGGACTTCAAGTCCTCCCTGATCCCAAGGTAGTGTTCCTCCTGCAGCCGCTGAGTCTCCTGAGTCTCCTGAAACTTGGCCAGTACCGTGCCTATGGTCTTTTGGGAATGGTGGTATGGCCCCATGATGTTTAAGAGTGCCTCGTGGAGAGTAGGTTCCCTGGGCCTGTCCTCCCCTGTCGCACAGCAGTCAGTCAGTCAGTCAGTCAGTCAAAGAACTTTATTCAGCAATTGCCATAAAAGTACAAATTAAGATCAGATTTCCTCTTTCACAGATATTCCAATATTCTTATCAAAGCGTTTACTAGTTTCATGCAATATAATACTAAAAAACAGTTTAAATACCCTAAAATATAATAAAAACCTTTCTTCCACTAGAATAAAAGCTATACTAAACCACAAATATAGGGTATAGAATTCAGAAATTAAGAATAAGATTTAAAAATCAGCATGAAATAAAATTAATAAATTACAGAATGTTAACACCGGTTCCTAATAGCAATAGATGATCTAATAAACTTTAAAACCTGATAACAAATTTTATCATTTGGTAATTTCTGAAAATATATCAAAGCTTCCTTATAATGGATTGGTCTTAAAGTGCGTAAAATAGGTAAAATGAAAGAATTTCTAGGGGAGGCGTAAAGAGAGCAAAAGAGGAAAAAATGAGAAGTGCTTTGTTTTGAGCTGGCATCACAAGGGCAGGGTGGTAAATCTTTTTGCCAAATACACTGCTCGGGAAAGGCCACCTTAAAATGAATCAAATTTAGTCTAAAAGAAGTTAGAAGAGAATATATTTTTGGGCATGAAAATCAAGTCAAATAAGGTTCAATATATAAAGTTGTAGCAATCTGAGTATAAGAATCTAAAGATTTCAAGTTAAGACAGCTATAAAGTCGTATGTGCAAAGTATGCTCAGAGTGACGTGCTTTCAACAGGTGCTTTGCAGTTTTAGTTAGCATTTGCGGTTCCTCATACATATGCCTAAGCCCCAGCTTATCAAAAGATGATCGCAAATACGAAAGCCATGGGATTCTGTTCGAGTTAGCCAACTGAGTGCATTCAGTAATACATTCCCGCACAAGACTAGCCGCTGGGTTCGTCCAACATCTAATCCACAACAAAAGGGGGGCGGTAGAGACCGTGTCCTCTAAAAAGCATTGGCCCACTTCCTCGTGGATAATGATGTTTGCTATACACTTAGGTACCATCAATAGTCTGCGCATAAATTTATTCTCAGTACATTGGAGAGTGGGTATTTTAATGTAACCCCAAACTCCAGCCCCATAAAGGGCTGCTGAGACACACTTTGAGTTATATAGCGTCATAATCTGAGAAGGTGGTCTATGGCCCAGTTTACGAGTAAAATGAAAAATCGCTTCAATATTCCTTGACATTTTCTGAGTCTTAAATTTAAGGTGAGTGTTCCAAATCATAGAAGAGCTTATATGCATGCCTAAATAACAGAAATCCCTCACCTTATTAATGATATTGTCCCCATAGTAAATGTTTTAGATTTTGTATTTCGGGGGCCACATGTCATAACAAATGTCTTAGAATAATTAACTTTTAAATCTAAGTCCAACATGAAGTCCAAAAAAAGACCCAACAGGCCTTGTAAACCATTTGCAGTGCGTGCAATCAGTACAGCGTCATCTGCATATAGGAAAACTGGGATCAATCTCTGACCCATCTTTGGCACGTCCTTCCCGTTTTTTGTCAAAAAATCATAAAGCCCATTAATATATGTCAGAAAAAGAAAGGGGGCCAAAATACATCCCTGTCGCACTCCCCTAAAAGAGGAAATGGGGGCAGTTCTCTGTCCCGATGGGCCATACTGAACTGACACCTTTAAATCCATATGAAGGTGCTTTATGAGATCCAGTAGAGTCACATCGCATCCCAGAGTTTCCATGATTTGCCACAGCTTCTCCCTGTTTACCAAGTCAAAGGCGCTGGATAAATCAATAAAAGCCATATGAATTGGCTCCCTTTTGGCAGTTACATATTTGTTAAGAATGGGATGCAGACCTAATACTTGCTCGACTGTTCCCAAACCGGGTCAAAAACCAAATTGAATTGGAGACAAAATCTGTGTCTGTAGCACCCAATCCTCTAGGCGAGATAAAATCACACTACCCAAAATCATAGCTGTGGAGTCAATCAAAGATATAGGTCTGCAGCAGGAAGGGTCTTGCCTATTGCCCTTTTTAAAAATAGGGATAATAATTGCCAGTTTCGAAGAAGAGGGTATATTAGTTTTGATAACATTTCTTAAAACGTTTGTTACTAAAGGGCCCCAGAGATTAGGCATGGATTTAAAAATGTCAATGGGGACACTATCAGGGCCGGGGGCCTTCCCTTGTTTTGAGCGAGTTATGGCTCCAAGTATCTCATGTAGGTCAAAAGAAATATCTATGGCATTAATATTGGGGTCTATATTAGTCCGATTATTGATGTTATCCTCCCTGATCTGGAGATCATTTTCTGGATCAAATACTTTCCTAAAGTGGTTCAACCACACTTCTTCTACAATAAAACAGTCATCAACCTTAATGTTACTATCCGTAAAATAGGAATGATTGACCACTTTCCAGAATTTTGAGGAATCCTTCAGATCGGGGGCGGCCTGAAGCTCCTCCCATGCCTTAGACTTTGGGGGTCATTCTGACCCCCGCGTGCGGCGGAAGCCGCCCGCCTGGCGGGAACCGCCAGAAGACCGTACCGCGGTCAAAAGACCGCGGCGGTCATTCTGACTTTCCCGCTGGGCTGGCGGGCGACCGCCAAAAGGCCGCCCGCCCGCCCAGCGGGAAAGCCCCAGCAACGAGGAAGCCGGCTCCGAATGGAGCCGGCGGAGTTGCTGGTGTGCGACGGGTGCAGTTGCACCCGTCGCGATTTTCAGTGTCTGACAAGCAGACACTGAAAATCTTAATGGGGCCCTGTTAGGGGGCCCCACGACACCCGTTCCCGCCATCCTGTTTCGGGCGGTGTCGGAATCCCCAAGCAGCGCCGCCGTGGAGGATTCCCTGGGGCCGCGGGAAACCGGCGGGAAACCGCTGGTTTCCCTTTTCTGACCGCGGCTGTACCGCCGCGGTCAGAATGGCCCCAGAAGCACCGCCAGCCTGTTGGCGGTGCTTCCGCGGTCGTTGGCCCTGGCGGTCCATGACCGCCAGGGTCAGAATGACCCCCTTTATCTCTGATTTCCTTTTTTCCAAAGTGGCCTTATACTCGGCCCTGACAGATTTAATTAAGTGACGAGAAGAAGGAACTGATTTAAGGGTATCCTTTAATTTTTTATGGCCAATAGAACATGCAGAATCAAACCATTTATGGCCGGGCAAGCCCTTGGTAGGCCTGTCCACCACCAGGGCATATGTAATGGCATTACTTAGAATTTCAAATTCTTGAACGATATGGTCATGGTCAAGCTGCTGAGATAAACATATGTTAATGGAGTCGAACCTAGATCTTATGATTTCTTGATTAAAAATCGTTGGGTTTATTCTATCCCACTTCAAGCGTAAACCGGAGTTTACATGAAAAGTAGTATTTCTTCTCAAACCCTTATCCCTAGGTACCTGATCTATAATTAAGTCTAGGTTAATACACAGAGGGTTGTGGTCACTGGCACAATGAGGGATTATCTTGAAATCACAAATTAAATGATAATCTGGGGAGCCAATAAGAATAAAATCAATAGTGCTCCCTTTCACATTCCCTGTAAACGTTGGAACATTTAGGGAATCTAGTGCCATTTTCTCCCTAACATGAACCAGATCAAAATTACATAAGAAGGAGTTCAAAGCTTCTCCTTCAGGTGAGTGAGTAAAATGAATTAACGATTCTCTGCCTTCAGTAGGAATAGCGCACAATTCTAGATTTTCCTGACAGCATAAGGAGGTATTAAAATCGCCGACCCATAAGACTAATAAATCTTCGTCCTGCAGTTTAATAGAGGAATCAATGAAATCCACAACGTCCTCTAACGTTCCTTTAAGGAGACGGCGTGGGACATTATCATAAAAATTTAAGATCAAAATACCTTTACACCCCCTAATAGATAATAAAACAATCATAAAATAAGGAGAGGACCAAATTAAGGAAGCCTTCAATGATGGTAAACGTAATGATATGAAAATTAAAAGACCTCCACGTGCTCTTCCCATTGTAGAGGTTTCTGCCAGCTGGTTATGAGTTGTATACCCGTCCAAAAAAAACATATCTTGTGACCGAGTGTCCTGTAGGCAGATTATGTCAAAGGATGATAAAAAACTCACCCTGTCCGGATTATTTATTTTAGATCGGAGCCCCGCAATATTCCAACTAATCAGGGATAAAGGTTTTAATCCCAAATGAGGCACTAAACTATCAATATTATTTAAATGGGAGCTGTCTGGAATCCTCACTCTAACTCCCTGAACAAGTTCGTCATGGTCATCATCAGTCATTGATCTCAACAGATTTTTGTGACCCGGACTTTCAATAACCTTAAGTCAATCATTTTTGTCAAGAGAATTAGAAGACAGAGGACAATTGCTAGTGGGAACGTTTACAAGCGCGTATGGCCTAAACGGAGCTAAGCTATAAGAGCTAGGGACGGCGCTAGTACATTGGGAAAAAAAAGAGAATGGTCGTAAAAATGACATAACGAGTGGATTTGTATCCCTTTATCTGAGGAATAAGAACAATCTAAATTTGCCAAGAGATGATCAACTGAGCACGGGTTAGCAAAATTAATTACGACACAGTCTCCATCGTCCCTATTTCTTAGATGGCCCACCTGCCTCACTCTACGTGCCATAAGGATCTTATTATTCTGATGATATTTGGCCTTAAATTTAGATTTCAGCCAGTGAGCAGACTTCCTAATCAAAGCTTGGGTGTCTTCTTTTTTGTTACTGTCTAGAGGAGGTACATTTGATAACACCAAAACATATGGAATACAATCAGGAGGAAGATGCAATACATCTGCTTGATTAGTAAAGTTATTAGACGATGGACAATTTGGGCCAGGAAATGTGGCTTCTTTAGGAGTTGCTTGTGGCAAACTAGTCGCGGCATTACCTAGGCCGGGTATAGCTAAAGGTCTGGTCATAGGTATACTGGCATCATGAGGTGTCAATATGGGTAATTGGTTTACCTTTGCTGCCACAACCCGGCTCGGTGCCATTTCCTTGCTCAGTACTTCTGAATTTGGTAACTGAATAAGGGTACTAAGAACGCTATCACAAAAACTATCTAGTTTTTTGGTTATCATGATAGTAAGTTTTTCCTCTAGAGTAGTGCAGAAAGATTTAAGTATGGAGACTATTACATCAAAAGGGTCGCTATAAGCATAATTTCTTTTAGGATGTTCGTTTGTTGAAACCAAAACAAGTGATTTATTAGGACTAACCGCCGGTAAAATATGTGAACGATTTTTTGAGCCTAATGTCTTTTTTGTATTCCTGGACTTTTTACCCGCCCTCCACTTCTTCAATGGTGGAGAAAGTGCCGGGGAGCGTTCCAGGGACGAGTTAACACTTTGGACCAGAAGTTTGGGTAAAACAGGAGGGGTATATTACATTGAGCAGATTATGTTATGTTGATAGGCGAAGCCAATGGAGGTAACCCATCCTTTGAATTAGTAGTTATGTGGACAATAGGTTCCAAAGGGGGCTGCTGAACAGTGTTTCGAACAGCCCCAATCCTTTCTTCTACTTGCTCTAGTTCAGATTCAATGGCCCCAGTCACAGAAGATAAATAGCTGGTAATAGAGGACTGACATGAGGAGCTGGGTCCACCTTCCCCCTTTTGCAAATTAATCTTTCTCTTCCCCATTTTGGATGACGATCTCCCACAGCTATTTAACAACTTCCAAGAGAATTTACCACCAAACGGGAAGAGGAAACGTTAGAGGGGGGTCCAGCCCAGCCTCTTCCAGTCGATGACGGGCGAAGGACGGGCCCGCCCTTTGCCCGTGCTTCGCCCGGGCGCCGCCCGCACGCATCCCGCGAGGCGTGAGCGCTGGAATGAATTTAAAGGGCTTCTGCCCTCACAATAGCTGCCGCCTCATCCTGAAATCACGTCCCGCGAGGCAGGAGAGCTGGAATGAATTTAAAGGGCTCCTGCCCTCACAACAGCCACCGCCTCCTCCTGAAAGCGCGTCCTCCCAGCTTCCCTGTTATCCTGTGCTTCTGTCCCCTGAACCGTATGCCCACTGCCACTGACCCCATGTCCCTGAATTTCTTGGGTTGGTGCGTTTGCCTGGGTTCCCTGTATTGGTGGACACACTGCTGATTGGCGTGTCCTGGGGACAGTGGGAAGGGCCCGCTGGGTGGGTGCTGTGGTGGTGTTTCCTGAGGGGGGGTTCTGTGGTGGCTTGTGACAGTGGCAGGGGAACCGACTGTCCAGAGGTCCCTGATGGGCCTGGCTGGTCATCTTGATCCAGGCGTGCAGAGCTGCTGTCATCACTGTGGCCCTCTTCTGTGGGGGGACTGGATATGTCTGGCATCTCCTGTCCGGTGACGTTGGGTATGGGTCCTGTTGGGGTGTAAATGCATACTTTTAGTATATGTGTGTGCCATCTTATGCATTGGGTGAGGTACCCTCTACTCCTGTGCTTGCATAATAGTGTTTGCCCTTTTGTGGTAGTTGGTTTGGGGTCTGTGTGGGTATCTGTACTGGACATGCTTTGGTGATGGTGGTGCATGCATAAGTGTTGCATGTAGGGCCTTGGTATTGGGATGTGTGGGTTGTGATAGTGGGACATATGTGAGATGATGGAGTGATGGGAGTGAGGGTAAGGGTGGGGGTATGTGATGGCATGCAGGTGGGGCGGGGGATATAGTAGTAAAGATATGACTTACCAGAGTCCAGTCCTCCTGCTACTGATAGGGCCACAATCCAAGAACTATGTGCCCAATTGGAGCCAGACCTGATTTAAGCTATCCGCCACCCCACAGGTACCCCCTCTCTAGTACAGGTCCTGTCAGTGCTCCATTTTCTGGTGAGTGGTTCCTTCCAAGCAACAGTGGCCATGGCATCAGGGATGTCTCAGCCAATGTTCTCAAACGTGCTGGCCAGAGTGTCGTCTGCCCTGCTGAAACACATGTGCAGCTACATCGTATTCCCCCAGGTGGAGGATTTAGCCACAGTGGAGGCTGAATTTCATGCACTGGGACATATCCCCAACATCATTGGTGCCATTGATGGTACACATATTGCATTTGTTCCCCCCCAGGAGAAATGAACTAGTGTTCAGAAATAGGAAAAGCTTTCACTCTCTGAATGTGCAGATGGTGTGTTTGGAGGACCAGTACACCTCCCATGTCAATGCCAAGCATCCTGGCTCTGTGCATGATGCCTTTATCTTGAGGAATAGCAGAATTCCATATGTGGTGTCTCAACTCCAGAGGCTCCAGGTGTGGCTAATACGTGAGGCCATGGTCCCCACCCAGTTGTTGTAGGTATATGGGTGTGGGTTTGGCCCTAAGGGTGAATGTGTGGCTAACAGGTATCCCTTGAATATTTGCAGGTGACTCTGGTTACCCCAACCTCTCATGGCTACCGACCCCATTGAGGAATGCCAGGGCAAGGGCAGAGGAACGTTACAATGAGGCACATGGACGAACAAGGAGGATCATTGAGAGAACCTTTGGCCCCCTGAAGGCCAGATTCCGGTGCCTCTATCTGATAGGTGAATCCCTGTACTACTCACCCAAGAAGGTGTGTCAGATCATCGTTGCATGTTGCAAAACCTGGCCTTGAGACACAAGGTGCTTTTCCTGCAGGAGGATAAGTCTGGGGATGGTCGTGTGGCAGCGGTGGAGCCTGTGGACAGTGACGAAGAGGAGGCAGAGGACAAACATGTGGACAACAGAAGTACACTAATTCAATAGTACTTCCAGTGACACACAGGTAAGACACTGTAACTTCACCTTCCATTGCAGTTTTGAGTTTGACATTGAACATGGGAGCCTGATTTCCCTATTTCGATGGCCACTTACTGTACCCTTTGGCATGTCTATTTTCAGATCTCTGTGCCCCACTCTGGCTCCTGGTGTGTTTACTTCTGCCCACTACAGGTCATACCTATGTAAATATTACAGTACATTTCAATTGCAATGTTTAAACTAATACATATGTTAAACAATTGACAGACTCCATACTTGAATTGGTTCCAAAGGTGTTGCTGATGGATGAAAGTCCAGGGTAGAGTCCAGTCTATTTGTATCACAGGTGCATTGTCCAAAGGGGCATAGGAAGGGGAGCAATGGCAGTTCAAGGTGGACAGGGTGACAGAGTGGGACAGAAGGTTAACAATCAGGAGAGTCTTATTTCCTGACAGGGGTCTTGGCAATGTTCTCTGCCTTCTGCCTGGATCGCAGAGACCATTTGCGGGGTGGTTCTCCTTCTGCAGGGGGTGGGGTGCTGACGGCCTGTTGGTCCTGTGGCGGGGCCTCCTGTCCACTAGCACCGGCAGAGGTTGAGGTCTGTCCTTTGGTTTGGCTAGCGTAAGGAGCCTGTTGGTGTGCCACTGCCTCCCTCATGGTGTTGGCCATGTCTGCCAGCACCCTTGCAATGGTGACCAGGGTGGTGTGGATGTCCCTCAGGTCCTCCTTGATCCCCAGGTACCCGCTGGGTCTCCTGCAGCTTGGCCAGTATCTGGCCCATGGTCTTCTGGGAATGGTGGTATGCTCCCAGGATGTTGGTGAGTGCCTCATGGAGAGTTGGTTCCCTGGGCCTGTCCTCCCCCTGTTGCACATCAGTCCTCCCAGCTTCCCTGTTGTCCTGTGTCTCTGGCCCCTGAACCGTGTGCCCACTGCCACTGACCCCAGGTACCTGATCGTCCTGTGTTTGTGGGGTTGCTTGGGGTCCCTGTAGTGGTGGACACACTGCTGATTGACGTATTCTGGGGACAGAGGTATGGCCTCGCTGGGTTGGTGCTGTGGTGGTGTTTCCTGAGGGGGAGGCTCTATGGTGGGTTGGGACTGTGGGTGGGTCACCGACTGTCCAAAGGTCCTTGATGGGCCAGGTTGATCATCGTTATCCAGGCGTGCAGAGCTGCTGTCATCACTGTGCCCCTCTTCGGGGGAGTGGACTGGATGCGGCTGGCACCTCCTCTCGGGTGACGTTGAGTGGGGGTCCTGTGGGGATGTAAATGCAGTGTCATTGTATCTGCGTGTGCCATCTTGTGCATGTATGTTTCCCTCTATGGTTGTTTTTAGCAAATGCATCTTTGGCTTGTGTGAGTTGTGCTTGGTTTGGCTAAGTGCTCGTCACTAGTGTGCATGCTGTGGTGATGGGTGTCCATGCAGGTCTGTGACGGGGGTCCATGCATTGTTGTTGCATGCAGGGCTTGGTTTGGGTGATGGGGGTTAGGGTAGGGGTTGTTTTTTGTGATGGCATGCAGGTAGGGTGGGGGATAAAGTAGTAAAGATTTGACTTACCAGAGTCCAGTGTTCCTGCTACTCCTGCGAGGCCCTCAGGAGGCATGATCGCCACGACTTGCTCCTCCCATGTTGTTAGTTGTGGGGGAGGAGGTGGGGATCCATCGCCAGTCCTCTGTACAGCTTTTCGGTGTCTTGGAACCATGGAAGCACCTTCCCCCATAGGTCGTTCCAGCTCTTCCTGATGTCATCCCTTGTTCTTGGGTGCTGTCCCACGGCGTTAACCCTGTCCACGACTCTCCACCATAGCTCCATCTCCCTTGCAATAGATGTCTGCTGCACCTGTGATCCAAATAGCTGCGGCTCTACCCGGATGATTTCCTCCACCATGACCCTTAGCTCCTCCTCAGAGAACCTGGTGTGTGTTTGTGGTGCCATAGGTGTATTGTGAGTGGTATGTGTGTAAGGGTGTGTGGGGTGATGTGTTGGGGTGTGTGCTGTGAGGTGTGTGGATGGTGTATGGGTGATGGTGTTTTGTGGCTCAGATTCAGTGGGTGCTCCTGGCTTGTCTCTGTCTCTCACTTTCCAAAACGTTTGGGTCGTAAAGGGTTGTGGGTAGTGTGGGTGTGTGTTTTATAGTGTTGTGGGTTTATGGGTGTGTGGGTGTGGTGTGTGTATGTGTGTCAGGTGTGTGTAGTTTGAAATGTCCAATGTGGGGCTGTTTTGTTAGTGTGTGTGTATTTTGAGCGCGGCGGTCTGTACCGCCAATGGTTTACTGCGGTTGAATGTCCGCCGCGGTGATTCGTGGGTCAGGATGCTGTGGGCGTATTTCTGTTGGCGTAACGGTCTGGGTTTTGGTACCACCAGTTTATCACTGACCTTTGGGCTGGCGGACTTTTGTGTGTGTCTGTATAGTGGCGGATTTCTATGTGTGGGTCATAATACCCGTAGCGGTCACGGTATGTTGGCGGCACTTACCGCTAATGTTGTAATGAGGGCCTATGTCAGTTAATTGGAAAGAGATAACATCCCATTCACCCAGCAACCCAATTTGTCACATTAGTATTTTAATGTGAGAGAACGGAGGTTGTTTTGATGCACATACAAAAGTTGAAAATTTTGTAGCGAAGAGGGGCTTTTTTTGGATTATTCAATTGTCAGCTCAGCAGTTGTAGTAGTGGGCATGAGGTAAGATTTACATGTGACATTCTATGTCTGGCATACATCTTTTACTGTTTTTTTTAAAAAGCATAGGAAAACCATTAGTTAGCCGTGAACGTGGGGGCATGCTCAGCGGCTCACCTGTGAAAAAAATGGCAAAACCAATAGGTCGGTGCACAGTACCAATAGTAATACCTACAGGCTTTGCCAATGCTTGTTTCAATCTGTCAAGAATGACTTGAACATTTGTGCTTTACTTACAACTACTGAAACAGAGATCTGAATGGTATATTGGGATCTACGGAGAGATTAACAGAGCTTATTATGAGAACATGTAACAGCGCTGCCTATCGTTTACCTGTGTGAATAGGATGAATCTGTGTTTTGGCTGGTATAAGAGGCAAATAGGGAGAAGATGGTGAGCGCATAATATGTGTTTTTTATACAAGATATGCGTGCAGTTGTTTGGACATAGTATCCATTTACAAAATGTTTATTATTAATGAGAATTTCATCTTTACTTTTTAAATTTTTTTGCTTGTTTCATCATTTCTTTATCAGACTGTTATTCTGCTTTTCTACAGAGCCGAATGGCACTGCCACTATTTTGCTTCTGAAATATTTATGGAAATCCAGCAGGGTTGGCATATAATCGTAACCCACTGCATAAAAGTAGCTGCAAATACTACACCACATATGTCATCTTTAGTAAGCAGTGATTACTACCGATTAAATATTACGGGCATGAGGAATGCTATTGAAAATGTGTGTTGGCTGATCTCAAGAGTTAATGGGATCAGTGCTAACATCTGTTAATCAAGTTATGGCGACCTAATCACTGTCTGATCTTCGGACTGGTTTGGCTGCAGTCCAGATGGTGCACCAGCGCTGTCGACTATTATTTGCCTTACTGCTAGGCTTTCTGTGATGTAAATATGCCGACGAATCTTTATTCCATTAAGAATGAAAAGTATTTCTGCAATAACTGTATTTATATCATTGATTGCAGTTTTAGACGCTTTTGAATTTTTCCTGTGTAAATTTACTATTTAGTTCACATTTGTGTTATATATTTTAATTCACATAATGCTGTCCGTCTACACAAGTGCTCTCTCTCTGTGGGCTTTTAACCACGCCCACTCTTGCTATTCATTCTTTGTTGTAGTTGTCTTAGATGCTTCATTAGGGTCCAGCCTGCCTCGCATGTGCGACGCTTTAGGAGTTAGAAAAGGGCTCAGAGCCCTGTCCATGTCACGTCAGTGTCTTTCATTGGTTCGTGGGCTTGCCTTTTAAAATCTGCTTGCTTTCATTAGTGGAAGGCACGCATACGTCATGCCTTTTCCGGTGGTCAGCCCTCCTTGAGTGCAGCGACCAAGTACTGAAAACATGCAAGGCTCGCTGTTTCCCGTCAGGTTTGTGGACTACTTTTTATCTTTTGTTTGCAGCGCGATCTCGCTTGGCAGAAGTCGAGCACTTTGCATAACATCGACCATGTTACATAGTTAATTGCACTTTTGCCGGTTACGTAGATAATTGCACTTTTGCCAATGGGTTTCACTACGAGTGAACTGTAGCAGCGCGATCGCGCTGTTTTTTTCCATTCAATGTGGCAAGAAATATCCGGTTGGGAGTTTACAACTGCTAATAGCTGTAACTCGTTCTCTTTTTAAGATCTTTTCGTAATCATTTAAAAGCATTATGCGCCATTGACGTTTTCTTTGAAAGTTTGATGAGTATCCCCGGCGGGCTGGCTGGGTTTATCGTGTGTTATCAGAGAAACGTGTGGAGGTGTCAGTTTAGGGGATCAGTTCATCTCCATCCCCCGCCTTCTCAGTCAGTCACTCTCCCTGTGAAACAAAGGGAGCAGACCGTGTGGGGGTCAGTTTTGATGGATCACCGTCTTTTCCGTCTCCTGCAGGCCGATGTCTGTTCGCAATAGGGATCTCATCCTTGTGTTGTATTGGCATTACTCAAAGCAGTCACTCGGGTGCAGGCATGGCTGAGATTTCGGGCATCAGTGTGCGGGAATGTGAGGTGGAAAGTGGTGGCCTCTGTGAACAAATGCCGCTGCTGGAACCAAAGCGACACACCGGAGTCACATTTTAATTTAATTCCTCCTTGGTATCCACCATAATCCGATGGGTGTGATCGTTTCCTAAAGTCAGGGAAGAACACTGGAAAAACATATTTTACGTGTTTGTTTTAAGAAGTTTTTACTCCTCACTTTCACAGCCCTGTGATTAATAAATCTTTCAAATGTTGACAATCGCCACCCATCATAGGTATTTTTTAATAATTCAAGTCTTCCATGAAATATCCTTTGTACTTCTTTCCTCTGAGGTTTCTTCTCATTTGCAGCCTTTCCAATTTAAGGTGTGTATTAACTTTTCATAGATTGAATCCATCTCTTTACATGTTAAGGTCTGTCCTTAGCCAAGACCTTTAGATTTTACTAAAATTATATGTACAAAGGTGATTCAGCAACGTCTCTTCATCCATTGCTCTGTTCTTGCCATTCACGTTTTGCTTCTACCCAGTACAGCATTGGCAGTGAGTTAGCCTACTTCAGGCACATGCTAACTTCACTTTGCGTGCAGAGACTCAAGACATTGCTGTTCGAATGACCAGAGCACCACGAAGCAGCTAGCAACTTCAGCACCTTGAAACTCTCACGGGTGATTTGATGCACTTTATAAATCCTGATCAGGTGCATTTAGACCTTTCACAAGGAGCACATCCTTACACAAGGTAGTTCCCTTCACTGCCAGTGTGTTTGTTGTATTTACTTTCTTATTACCTAAGCTTTCTACCAGTTGAGAGACAGCATTATCAATTCCGGCGTCCTGCCAATGCTGTTGTAAAATCATTTTCATGTCCTTTCTAGGGGCGAAAGCAAAGCACTCCGTCCCCTGTAGTAATCTCTCTTTGGTTGTCCAACCACGCCCATGTCACGTCAGTCACTTTCATTGGTTGGTGGGCTTGCCTTTTAAAATCCGCTTGCTTTCATTTGTGAAAGGCATGCATACGTCATGCCTTTTCGGTGTTTAGCCCACCTACACAGCACCGGTAAACTATTGAAAACATACGAGGCTCGATGTTGTCAGCATGGTTTCCGGACTACTTTATCTGTTTATTTTCCACGCAGCGCGATCGCACTGGGGTTTACATAGCCTGATCGTGCTCTGTTTTTCTGTTTTCAATTTCAGCACGATCACGCTGCGTTTTACATAATGCGATTGCATTGCATTTTTTTTCTTTCAATTTGTGTGGCAAGAAAAGTCCGGTTTACAACGCTAATAGCTCTAACTCGAGCAAATGTGAGACCCGTTGCATTGAAAATGCTTCTTTTTATTGGTGCATTTTGTGAAATGTCCCTCCTTATGTCCTGAGTTCCCTCCCAAGGCGTTTTAACTAAGTAAACATTTCTTTTGGCAATCACACTAGTCACGCATCCCCCTGTTACAGCGTGTGATGGCCCCTCCTCTGGTTTCGGTTTGCCTTTCATCCCAGCCGTGATCCTTTTTAGACATTCACGCAGGGAGCCAATCACTCTTGCGCTCACACTCATGGCGGCAGTGGCGCTTTGAATCAGCTTGTCTATGGATATGCAATGTGTTGGTAGATTTCAAAACTATTACACATAGCAACAAAGCGATGTGCCCAGAAATGTAGACATTTAGCGAACTGAGATTATAATTCGGGTGTCTGCGATCTCCTGCCAGTTGACCACTTTATTTGTATTTGCTTTCATCTCTGAATGGAAAACGAATGCATTGACAAATACGGTCGATCCGCAGTCGGAGTACAATGTCAATAGCTCTAACTCGAGCAAACGCAAGACACATTGCATTGCAAACGCTTGTTCCTGTAAGCGTTCACTTTCACAGTGTAGCCTTTAAGCCTTCACAATCATTTTAAAATACTTTGCTGCAGTGCAGATTGAGCCTGCAATGTGAGATGGAGGAATCTTGAGTCTGATTACGACAAAAAACTGGCAGCCCTCATTTGATGTTAATTAGTAATTGAGATTCATTTGGTTGTTAGCAGCAGCGCATTAAGGAGCATAAGTATTGGTTATGTTCTATGTATTTCATTTATTAAAATACATTTCAAATAGCCCATGTTTCACTCATTTAAATAAGTTATAGAGGGCCCATTTGCGATCGTCAAGAGAGCTTAGAAACAGGAGAACCCCTGACCGCTGGACAGCGATGGACCCTACCCTCTCCAGGCCAGGCCTCCAATTCAGGTTTTCCCTGGTTAGGTTCACCACATGAAGCATTGTAGATCCGAGAAAGGAAAATCAACAATAGAGCTCGCATGTAGGGATAACATTTGCTTTGTGTCAAAGCCAATTTGTTTTGCTTCTGAAAAATCAATCCCCACTTTGGAGGCTTAGTTCTGAAAAATAAAAAACATGCAAAACAGGCTACCACAACAGGTCAGCTTTTCCAGCATATGGCTTTGTCAAAAGTCTTTCTGCCTAGGAATATGACAGATCTCCACCATGCGGGGAATGTGCCATGCAGACCTGAGTCTGAAGGGTGGCATCGATGCCCTTGTTGATGGGGGGCCCTGGCAGGCTGCCTGCCATACCTGAAACGAAAGGAAAAGTCTTTAAAGAGAGCATTGTATCTGTAATAGTGCAGATGGGAAATTAAGTTTAATGATTTAACAATGGTTCAACAGAATGTACGATTATGGTACGTAGTCAGTGCTTAATTTAAGCTATGGTTTTAGGTGCTGACACCAGCACCTTTCAACACTGAAACTTATGACAGTCTGCCACATGGAGATGCTATTAATCTAATTTAGAGATGAGCACCACAACAGTTATTTATTCAATTTGCATTAAAAATGACAAACATCTGCCACCCAAGTCATCTTATAGCCTTGGGGACCTGGAATAGTCTGAACTGTCACACTTGTAGGTGTGTGATGGTGCAAGCTGCAATGGCTTCCTGACAAGGGACCTGGCATCTATTTTTCACAAATTAAGAAGTGTACATACCAATCCCCCTTGCTTGAGGGGGAGGATATAAAACCAGTAATTCTTCTGTCTCATGTTATGGGGAATGACTCTTAAATTCCCAAAGTTCTTAGAATTCTGACACCAGGGAGGTGGAGTCTGACCGTGCCCAGGATAGGCAACTCCAGCTAGAGCTCATGTGCCACCCAGTGCCCCTTGGGGAAATGACGGACCCCTTGCCTACTGCATCACATCATGGAGTGGTTCTGATGCAGAGAGAAGAGGGGCACAGTTTAGGACCCCTTTGATGGGGACCCAAGGAGGAGCGTATTTCTACCAGTGAACCGGAGAGCCCAGGCAGGGCCAGCTCTCCCCTTCTTCCTCAAGCCCCCCCCCGGCAGGTGACTGGACTGCATCCACCTGCTTCTGGGGCTGGCAGTGGGCCCTGAGATAGCGGCATAAATCTGCAGTTGGACCTTGGTGGTCTTCGAGGCAGCACATCCCGAAACTCACAGGCCTTGCCTCACCCCTTTTGAGCCCTTGGATGTCACTTCTGCTGGGGCCTGCCAGTGGGCCGCATCCCTGTCTTTGAGCTTTGGCAGGTGGCCTATGCACCACCTTGGCCCATTGTGTGGTAGCATTGCACCCGGTTGGTGTTTTTGACGTCTCTGCAGCACTCATTCTGATTAGCAGCCTCTCTAATGGCTTGAGACCTGACTGCACATCAGAAGCAGATTTTTATACTGTTCAGGAGACACCTCCAACATAATGCGCTTTCCTGCTTCCCGGTTCCTGCTGGTTGACTGTTTGCTGATCATGGGGCTGAGATGGACGAACTGTAGAGGGCTCACTTGATGAAACAGTGGTACTTTGTTCTGTATTCCTTGCGGCTTATGCAATACACCTATCTGGGAGCTGCCTACCATATAGGATAAACTTCTCCAGGTCTACACCGCTGGCAGGGGAGGCTGCCTCTAACTGTGACGCGCAGCTTCCATCAATTCTAGGGCCTTACATGGAGGGGCGCTAGGCTGGATGGGGGCTGGTAGGTTTACTCCTGACCATCCTGCACCTGAGACTCTGGTGTGTGTGCCTGGCGCTTGCCCACTGTCCTTTCTAGTTCACAGATGTTTTAGTGAGATTGTGATTCCCTGCTTCAGATGGCCATTGTGTAGCAGCTGATCTTGGACTCAGAGATGATTTCAGCCACTCGCTGTTGCCACAATTGCACCGCTTTATCACATTGATCCACCTGTCTCATTCTACCTAAGTGAACCCATGGTGTTGCTAGTGAGGTCTCTCTCCTCCTGCTCTTCTAAGCCCTTCCTGATGTCCAAGGGTAAAGCCACACACCATCTCCTTTTCACAAAATGGTGGTTGGAAAGCAGAAGACAGTTGTGCCCCCCATGATGGATGTTACTATGGAAACGCTTATGAGAGAGCTCATGGACATCAAGATGATGCATGCAGATAACCAAGCCTACAGCCATTGACTTTCAATTCCTCTTACTGACCTCATCTCTTTGCACAAATGACTGCATACAGATTGATGAACAGAGGTTTTAGAGGACAGTTGGAATGTTCTGGAATCTACTCCTGATGTGGGTAGTGAGATGTGTCACTTGTGCAGAAAACTAATGGAGGTTGAGGACTAGAGTCACAGGAATATTATCTACTATTTTTGTGTACCGGAGGAGGTGGAGGCAAAAGACATGGATGGTTTCCTCACTGTTTTTCTTTCAGAACTCACTGGAGTTTCATTTGTGCCCCTGTTGGAGTTCCATAGGGCACAGAGAATCTGGGATAGAAGCAAAGTCTGTAGAAACACACCACAAACAATTATTGCATGCTTCCTTTGGCATCACCAGGCCAGTCAGTTTATTATGGTGGCTAAGAGACATAGGGGGTGATTCTAACCCTGGCGGTCGGTGTTAAAGCGGCGGCCAACCCGCCAACAGGCTGGCGGTAAAAAATATGGAATTCTGACCCTGGCGGGAACCGCCAACACAGACAGCCACTTTAACACTCCGCCCGCCACGGCGGTACAAACAAACAGCGCGGCGGTCACCGCCAACAGCCAGGCGGCAGACAATGTACCGCCCACACTATCACAACTCACCAATCCGCCACCTTTTCCGGGGCGGGAGCACCGCCGATAAAAACCCGGCGGAAACAGACTACGAATGGGAAAACGCTCACCACTACGCACTCCAGGAGGAAGGAGGACAGCATGGAACCCGAATTAAACATCCTACCTGCTCTCGTCTACCTTCTCATCTACCACGAGTACGAAGTCCGGAGCAGACGACAACGGTGAGTACTGCACCTACGACACACGGGAGGGGGGAGGACGAAAGGTTACGGGCACACACATATGCAACCCCCCCAACTATGTACACACCAATGCAGAGCAACAAGTCACAGTGACACCACCCAAACACCCCTGAAAAATGCTAGGACATAATCAAATTTGGAATAAATATTTATGTACCAAAAAGCTCCTGAAAATTACCGGACAACCATGAAAGGTATTCACAAGAAAACAAATGACATACACCTCAGTGTATAACTGAAGTAACAAGTCCTGCACATCCTACGAATTCATCATGTCCGTGGGCCAAAGTTTTGAGAAACAAGGGCAAAGCCCACACAGGAGACCTGAGTCCTTTGGAGAGAACACTGCAGGGGCATCAGATGTAAAAACTACAGGCACCTCAGGGGGAAGGGAAGAGGGGGGCACCACAGCCACATGAGTCCACGACGCTAGATCCACGAGGAGCCACCATGCCCACTGTACCATCCTGGGGAGTGCAAAGCCACAGTCTCTCAATGTCTCTACAGTGGGTGGGCTGCCTACTGTACCATCCTGGGGAGTGCAAAGTCACAGTCTCTCAATGTCTCTACAGTGGGTGGGCTGCCCACTGGACCATCCTGGGGAGTGCAAAGCCACAGTCTCTCAATGTCTCTACAGTGGGTGGGCTGCCCACTGGACCATCCTGGGGAGTGCAAAGCCACAGTCTCTCAATGTCTCTACAGTGGGTGGGCTGCCCACTGTACCATCCTGGGGAGTGCAAAGCCACAGTCTCTCAATGTCTCTACAGTGGGTGGGCTGCCCACTGTACCATCCTGGGGAGTGCAAAGCCACAGTCCATCAGGTGGATGACAGTCTCCACTGGTCAAGGAGGAGGCATGGTGGGCACAGTGAACCATAAACAGTGATTGAGACGGCGGTGCCCAGCGGAGCGGTGTTTGAGAAGAAGGGCCCAGCAGAGCGGTGCTTGAGAAGAAGGGCCCAGCGGAGCGGTGCTTGAGAAGAAGGGCCCAGCGGAGCGGTGCTTGAGACGGCGGGGCCCAGCGGAGCGGTGCTTGAGACGGCGGGGCCCAGCGGAGCGGTGCTTGAGATGAAGGGCCCAGCGGAGTGGTGCTTGAGAAGAATGGCCCAGCGGAGCGGTGCTTGAGATGAAGGGCCCAGCGGAGCGGTGCTTGAGATGAAGGGCCCAGCGGAGCGGTGCTTGAGACGGCGGTGCCCAGCGGAGCGGTGCTTGAGAAGAAGGGCCCAGCGGAGCGGTGCTTGAGAAGAAGGGCCCAGCGGAGCGGTGCTTGAGACGGCGGGGCCCAGCGGAGCGGTGCTTGAGAAGATGGGCCCAGCGGAGCGGTGCTTGAGACGGCGGGGCCCAGCGGAGCGGTGCTTGAGATGAAGGGCCCAGCGGAGCGGTGCTTGAGAAGAAGGGCCCAGCGGAGCGGTGCTTGAGACGGCGGGGCCCAGCGGAGCGGTTCTTGAGATGAAGGGCCCAGCGGAGCGGTGCTTGAGAAGAAGGGCCCAGCGGAGCGGTGCTTGAGAAGAAGGGCCCAGCGGAGCGGTGCTTGAGACGGCGGGGCCCAGCGGAGCGGTGCTTGAGATGAAGGGCCCAGCGGAGCGGTGCTTGAGATGAAGGGCCCAGCGGAGCGGTGCTTGAGACGGCGGTGCCCAGCGGAGCGGTGCTTGAGAAGAAGGGCCCAGCGGAGCGGTGCTTGAGAAGAAGGACCCAGCTGAGCGGTGCTTGAGATGAAGGGCCCAGCGGAGCGGTGCTTGAGATGAAGGGCCCAGCGGAGCGGTGCTTGAGACGGCGGGGCCCTGTTCAGCGGTGCTCCTCTCCACGGCGGGCCCTGTTCAGCGGTGCCTATCCTCACGGCGGGGCCCTGTTCAGCGGTGCTCTTCTGCACGGCGGGCCCTGTTCAGCGGTGCTCTTCTCCACGGCGGGCCCTGTTCAGCGGTGCTCTTCTGCACGGCGGGCCCTGTTCAGCGGTGCTCTTCTCCACGGCGGGCCCTGTTCAGCGGTGCTGTTCTGCACGGCGGGCCCTGTTCAGCGGTGCTCCTCTCCACGGCGGGCCCTGTTCAGCGGTGCCTATCCTCACGGCGGGCCCTGTTCAGCGGTGCTCTTCTGCACCACGGGCCCTGTTCAGCGGTGCTCTTCTCCACGGCGGGCCCTGTTCAGCGGTGCTCTTCTGCACGGCGGGCCCTGTTCAGCGGTGCTCTTCTCCACGGCGGGCCCTGTTCAGCGGTGCTCTTCTGCACGGCGGGCCCTGTTCAGCGGTGCTCCTCTCCACGGCGGGCCCTGTTCAGCGGTGCCTATCCTCACGGCGGGGCCCTGTTCAGCGGTGCTCTTCTGCACCGCGGGCCCTGTTCAGCGGTGCTCCTCTCCACGGCGGGCCCTGTTCAGCAGTGCTCTTCTCCACGGCGGGCCCTGTTCAGCGGTGCTCTTCTGCACGGCGGGCCCTGTTCAGCGGTGTTCTTCTCCACGGCGGGCTCTGTTCAGCGGTGCTCTTCTGCACGGCGGGCCCTGTTCAGCGGTGCTCTTCTGCACGGCGGGCCCTGTTCAGCGGTGCTCATCCAGCAGGTCAAGGGAGCCAGACCTGGCCTGGACTCCCTGCTCAGTCGCCCTCGGACCGTGACATTTCTGGACCCTTCGGGGACGGACTCCTTGCCTCCTTAGTGTCCTCCTTCCCAGCTGGGATGTGACATGTGGGGTCCACCTTCTCCGCGCTCCTGCTGCCCTTCCGCTCCTTTGATGGGGCTCTCGGGCCCTTGCCTCCCCTAGATGGTGTGGGTGGTGAAGTGGCCGCACATTGCTCCTTGGGGGCAGCCCTGTCGGTCCTCGCACGGCGGCCCTTGTTTTTGCGGGTCCTCTTGCCGGGGGGGGGGGGGCTGGACGTGTCCTTGCTGCTGATCGATGTGTCACTGCTGGCAAAGGGTGGGCTCCAGAACCCATGCACAACAGTGACACCCGAAGCTGGGCTGGTGGTGGCTGCGGTGCTCTTGGGACTCTTTGCAGATGGAGGGGGGAGCTCATCGGGGGGAAAGAGGTCAAGATTAGCCATGAAAAGTTTTTTAGGGCCAAGGTAAAGGGTAGGAGAAGTGGAGATGGAAGTGGAGGAAGAGGAGGTGGTTGTAGGAGAGTCAGGTGTGCTGTCATTGGGTGAAGGTGCTGGTGCTGTAGGCTGTCGTGAGGTGGATGGCTGTTGGGTTGGTGGCTGCCTGCGTTTGTGTGTCTTGGAAGAGGGGGTGACAGACACAGTGGGAGAGGACACAGGGGACGTGTAAATGGCAGTGGGGGTGGTGACTGCACGAGTGTGGACTGTACTGGAGGGTGAGGTGGTGATGGAAGCACTGGCTGATGTTGGGGTGCATGCAGGTGTGAGTGTAGACGTCACAGGGAGGGAGGAGGGAGACGAGGAGGAGGGGGACACAGAGGTGGTTGTGACTGTTGGAATGTCTGCATCTGGGTGTTGTTTGGGTGAGTGTTTGTGGGATCTGTGGTGCTTGTGTTTGGATGAGCTGCTCTTGGGTGTTGAGGTGTGTGCAGGCTGGGCTGATGGTGTGGATGGGATAGGCTGAGGAACAGGAGACAGAGAAAGGCTGGAGGCAGTAAGAAGAGGGAGGCTGGAAACAGGGACAATGGCTGCCGTCAGTGCTGAGGCCAGAGCAGTGAACGCTCGTTGATGGGCAGCCTGACCCGAATGAATGCCCTCCAGGTACGCATTGCTCTGTTGCACCTCCCTTTGCACACCCTGGATGGCATTCAAAAGGGTCGTCTGCCCAACAATGAGCGTCCTTACCAGGTCAATGAGCTCCGCACTGAGGGCAGCAGGGGCAACAGGGGCAGAGGCTGAGGTGCCTGGGGCGAAGGAGACGCTTGCCTTCCTGGGCGAACGGGCACGGAGCGAAGACTGAGGGGCTGCTGGGAGGGCGGGGCTGGTGCGCTGGGTGTAAATAAGACAGGCTGAGTCCTGATTGATTTCAGTGCAATGTGTGATTTATTATTAGTGCATAGATATTGGTACATGATAGTGAAACAGTGATGGGTGGGGGTGGAGTAATGTCCATGGCGGAGTCCAGTTCTCAGTCTCACAGGTGCATTGTCCATATGCCTGTGGCAGGATGGAGCAGGGGCAGTTCAAGGTTTGACAGGGTGGCAATGTGGAACAGTGGGAGGACTTCAGGGGGTATGTGATGCTGGCGGGGGACTTGACATCCTACTCTGTCGGTTTTTTTGATCTCAGGCTCCTTTTGCGGGCGGTTGTTGTTCAGCAGGAGGTGGGGTTCTGGTGGGCTGTCGTTGTGGTGGGGCCTCCTGTCCACTAGCGTCGGCGGAGGTGGTAGGCTGTTCCTGTTCCTGGCTAGTGACAGGGGCCCTGTGTGATGCCACATGGTCCCGAAACGTGTCCTCTATACGGTTCAGGGCCTGGACTATGCTCCCCATAGCGGTTGAGATGTTGCTGAGTTGGTCGCTGAACCCCATGTAGCGTTGCTCCTGCTGTGCCTGGATGTCCTGGAACCTGGCCAGTACCGTCGCCATCGTCTCTTGTGAGTGGTGATAGGCTGCCATGATGGTGGTGAGGGCTTCTTGGAGAGTGGGTTCCCTGGGCCTCTCCTCCCCCCCCTGTCGCACAGCAGCCCTCCGAGTTTCCCTGTTTCCCTGGGTCTCTGTCCCCTGGACGGTGTGCCCACTCCCACTGCCCCCAGGTCCCTGTTGTTGTTGGGTTGGTGGGTTACCCTGGGGGCCCTGTAGTGGTAGACACACCGCTGCTTGACCTGTCCTAGAGACAGAGGCATGGGCCCGCTGGGTGGGAGCTGCGCTGTTGTTCCCAGAGGGGGTTGGGTCTGCAGTGGCCTGTGTCTGGGTGAGGGGAACCAACTGCCCAGAGGTCCCCGATGGTCCGGGCTGGTCGTCAGGTTCCAGGTCGACAGAGCTGCTGTCATCACTAGGGGCCTGTTCCGGGGGTGGGATGGACATTTCTGGTCCCTCCTGACCGGTGTGTTGTCGTTCGGGTCCTGCATGGGGTAAGAGGGTATGGTTATTGTTTCTGTGTGTGCATTAGCTTGCGTTTTATGGGTGCCCTTGTCCCCCAGTGCTGGCATTCCCTTGGGGGAGGTGTTGTGAGGGTGTTTTGTGGGGGGGGTGATGGGTATGTGCAGTGGTCATGCTTAGGTGATGGGTGTCCATAGTTGGGGGGTGGCATGCAGGGGTTGGTGTTGGGTGGGTTGTGCTGGGGAGACATTCTCAGGGAGGATGTGTGATGGGGGGTTGGGGGTGGGGGTTAGCATGCTGGGGGGGGGTGAAGTGGTTGGCCTTGTACTTACCAGAGTTCATTCCTCCGTGTACTCCAGCGAGGCCATCGGGATGCAGGATGTTGAGTACCTCTTGCTCCCATGTTGTGAATTCGGGTGGAGTGGGTGGGGGTCCCCCGCCAGTCTTCTGCACTGCGATGTTGTGTCGCGAGACCATCGAGCGCACCTTCCCCCGTAGGTCGTTCCATCGTTTGCGGATGTCCTCTCGATTTCTGGGATGCTGTCCCACCGCGTTGACCCTGTCCACGATCCGCTGCCAGAGCTCCGCCTTCCTTGCTATGGTGGTGTGCTGGACCTGTGAGCCGAAGAGCTGGCGTTCCACTCTTATGATCTCCTCCACCATGACCCGGAGTTCTTGGTCCGAAAAGCGTGGGTGCCTTTGTGGTGCCATGGGGTGGTGTGTATGAGGTGTGGGGTGGTGTATGTGATGATGTGTGTGTTGGTGTGTGGTGCTTTGTGCTTCTATGTGGTGTGTGTGATGTTGCGGTGTGCCTCTGTGTGTCTGGCTCTCTATTCTCTGATGTGTCTCTCTCTCCTTCGTCTCTGGTTTTTGTTGGTAGGGGTTTGTGGGTGATGTGGGTGTGTGTTTTATATGGTATTGGATGTGTGGGAGTGGTGTGTGTATGTGTTTCAGGTGTGTGCCTTTCAAATTGTCCAATGTGGTAGGGGTTTGTAAAGGTGTGTGTATTTTGACCGCGGCGGTGTGTACCGCCAATGGAATACCGCGGTTGAATGACCGCCGCGTCGATTTGCGGGTCATAATGGGATGGGCGTATTTCTGTTGGCGTGGCGGTGGAGGTTTGGTCTTCTCCAGTTTACCGCTGGCCGCTGATGTGGCGGACTGCAGTGGAGGGCGGATTTTCGGAGGTTTTGCAGTTGTGGGTCAGAATGTCCGTGGCGGCTGACCGCGGCCGCGGCGGTATTGTGGCGGCCTTCTGACCGGCGGTAAGCGGCTTTTACCGCCGAGGTCAGAATGACCCCCATAATGGTCCTTTCGTATATTGCACTGCCAAAATACATGTTGCAGCTGACTCCTCACACAACAAAATGATTTCCCAGAAGGAATTCTTGGCTCTCCAGACAATTTTGCAACAGCTTGGTGTCTACAACCACCTTCTGGAACTGGTCATCATGCTCCATCCAGTTGGTGATTGGCATAAAATATTTGATGATCTGGATGACCTTGAACAATTTATGTCCTAGCTGCCTGGAGCAGACGAGGAGATATCACAGTCTGGTGTTGTGGACCCTTGTGCATTGACGCCGGGACTGGACCTAGAGAATACCTATCACGAAGGCCAGAGTAATGTCAGCCCATAATGACAGAGGCTGACATTGTGCTTAAACAGTGGGAGGGGAGGGCACCTCAAGATGGAGATGAGTCTGCCACAATAATTCACGCTCACCCATCAAACCCTGACTGCAGACAGGCCTCTGACTCATTTTCCAGCTCTCTTGTCTCTATGATAGGAATCACATAGGTGGTGAGGTCTGTCTGATACTATGAGAGTTCCAGGAGGATGGACGCCTACTTGGTGCTTCTGAGGTACTTTGGAGGAAGTAGTCCGTTTATCTTTGTGCTGCCTGCTTGGTTAACACTTTTCTGTTGAGTTATTTTGCCCCTCTTTCTGTGGATGGTTGCTGTCTTTGTCCTTAGACTGTTCGAGGGAGTCACGAGGTTCTTGTTGGGCCATGGGGTCCAGGATGATCCTGACTGCTGATGGAATTAAATACCAACAAGTCGATCATAGGGGATGACTAGAACATAGCTCTTGACCCTCACTTGGATCATTCTGGCCCACTGAATAAGCTAGGCATAGAGTGATACTACATGTTGTGATACAGACTGTGATCTTCGAGACCCATGATGCTTCATTCATCCTAGAGACAGAGACTACACTTTTATTTCCTGTGTACATGGAACTTGCTCCAAATAGATTTCTTCCTTATGTCCCACACCTCACTGTTCTTCCCGCTAGTCTATATCATTGTGCCTGGGGGAATCTTTGACCATGCCGTGACCATTCTGGAGCTGGCCATGGGACACTTGTTTCCTACTTCCAGGTGCTGGAAATTGAACCTCTCACATTACCGAAGGCTGGAATATAAGCAGAAACTTGTGAGCCACGTCCGTCAATTTCTTTCAGACAATGAATCTCAATTACTTCAGGCCAGGTATAGTGGGCAGCAGGGAAGGCCACCTTGAGAGATGAGCTTATGCGGTACTTTGAGATGCACAAAGAGAGTCCAGGGATGTACAAACTAGACTGGAAAGTGATACATGACCTGAATGGATCTTATAAGAGTTGCCCTATGCCAGCCCTTCTTCACTTGTTAGAGCATGCAAAGTATGATCTAAATGCACAATAAAGGATACAGGTGGATTATGCCTTGCTTTGTTTGAAGTATCATCATTACGAACAAGGCGAAAAGGTAAGCAGGCTCCTCGGGCGCACCTACGCCAGTGGGAACCCATCTCTTCCATTCCCGCAATTTGCAGTACAACTCTGGGCTTGATCACTCATCCAGTGGAGATTATCAAAATGTTCGTCCATTTCTTTACTGCAGTGTATAGTGTAAAGGCACTTGATGATCCTGCCCCTGAGCTGGACCTTCTGCGGGGCATCCACTTGCCTTCTCTACTTGAGGCTGGTAGGTGGATCCTGGAGGGGAGATTACAGAAGAGGAGAGCAAATGTCCTAGCGACTCATCTTAAGAGAGTACTCCCCAGTTTGATACATGATTCTTAAGTGGGATTTGCTCTGGGGTGTTCTTCCTGCAACCATACGTGCCTACTATCCACTTTTCTATGGCACATCCATAATGATTCAGATGATAAGTTGTTGCTCTCTTTAGAGGTCGAGAAGGCTTTTGACCGGGTTGAGGGGGGGTATCTTTTCCACACGTAGAGCAGTGAGGGATAGGTCCCAGTTCTCTGACAAAGGTCCTATGGCTCTACACAGGCCCCTCAGAGCAGATTGAATGTGGAGGTCACATTTCAGGGCCCTACCCCATACTCCGGGGTACGAGGCAAGGTTGCCCTTTGCAACCCTGGGTCCTTTAGCTCTTGAGCTATTAACACCTGCCATTTGCCAGCCTATACACATATGGAACAGGCTCAAGTGGCCTAGGTATTTTATATAACACCCATATTATAATGACCCCACTTTACCCTCCTATCCTATGGGCTATGTGGGACACTTGGAAGGACTCACACCAACATTTGGGTATTGATAGAACTATTCACAAAGAAGCACCATTCTGGTCCAAAGGGGGGGGGGTCCTTGTTGACCAGCAACTGATTAGATGTGCTATATGTGTGAATTGGGGAATCAGGACAATTGGAGATATTCTCAAAGAGGACTCGTTTTGATCCTTTGAGTCACTTAAATCCAAACTTGCGCTTCTGCATTCAAGGTTATGGCAATATTCGCAGGTGTGTCACTGTCTGCGGAGTAAAGTAGGGTGGGATATGATACATCTCTCTGCCTCACCTATTCTGGATTATTTCGGGTTCTGGGGCTCGCCAGAGGAGGAGTGTCAAATATGTACCAAATACTCATTGACAATCTTTAATCACACAATACCCGTCTGGCAGCTATGTCTCATTGGCAAGAGTGGTTGGAAGTAGAGGCTGATTGGACAATTGGTCCTAGACTACCACGATCGCTCCCTTAGGGAAGCATGGTTGAAACATGCTTGTTCTAAGATTCTCCATAATTGGTATTGGTCCCACACAACTTGCATAGGGAACATTTGATCTCTGATGTTGTCTGTTGGAGATGCTCTGATGCTGCCAGCGATCTTTACCACATATTCTGGTCTTGCCCTTCTCTAGATGCCTTTTGACGCTCTATATGGGGGGCCTTACACTCCACTAGTTGTGCCCCTTTGGTGGAATATGACAAACTAAACTTGCTACATTCTTTTGTTGCTTTGGATGGTACAACCTCCTGTAATGGATATCGAGCGCCCTCATGGTGGCAAAGATATGCATTCTAAGGCATTTGTGTTCACCTCAGGCACACATGAATCAAGAATGGCTCACTGAGCTGTATCGTTTAGCTACCTATAAGCGATGCTTTTATTGGGTAAAGGATCAACTACATATGATGTGTGGAATCCTTTTTTGAGTCTACGTGAACCCTGATCTTCCTTCCTCCTACTATGGGCTGTTCTAGCTCCTCATTTGTCTGGATCTGTGGTTGGGGTGGCTGCTATCCTGTTTGGGCTCGGGCAGGTATGTTTTGGGTGTGACTTGTTGTTTGAGGCATGATGGGTGACCTTTTCTCACCTACACTTACTGTATTGTTCTTATCTCATTACGGATGGCAGGCGGTGCGGAGGTTATGGTATGTATATGACAATGACTAGTTTTAGTGAACTTTGCGTTGTGCACAGGGATGTTGAATTAAGCTTTCTTCACTTTGTCATGGTCGCGTGATGGCTCTTTTTGATCCTTTTGTATCTTTGGATCCTTTTATTTGTTTTGGGTTCACATGTAAATTTGTCTCTGTTAGAAAAGGGGTTTCTGATTCTCTAGGGTATGCACCTGAGCCAGGCAGAACCCACCCACCTAGTCAGGGCAAGGGAGTTAGACGTCCAAGATAACACCTGCTCACCCTCTTGGTAGCTTGGCACGAGCAGTCAGGCCTAACTCGGAGGCAATGAGTAAAGCGTTTGCACAACACACACCACACACATGACACATTATCCCCACCACAAAGGAAACACAACACCAAGTTAAATGAAAATAAACTGTATTGTACACAACACAATTATTAGACCAAACACAACATGTCAGTAATATTCTTCTACTCAAGCAGTTGTCAGAACGTTACACAATAGTTACTCTGCAGAACCAGCAATAGTTACACATAACACACAGGTTACTCATTATTCTGCAACATAAGCAGTAGTCAGGAATCACATTACTAAAGAAAGGCACTTGTCATAGAAATATCATAAACGCTCATAGTGGGAACCTTATAAAACATTTGGCAAGTCAAGAAAACATAGCAGCATGTCATGCCCATAAAAGGAACATTAGAAAACATATATGAAACACCTCATGAAAATAGGCAAGTTAACATATAAACCATGAATGTTCATACAAGGAACTTATGAAATATGTATGTCCTTTAAAAGTACCTGTTTTATGAGTCAAGACACTCCCAGTGCCAAGAAGCGAACAAAGGGGGCCCACAGTGGTCCACTGTGCTATACGGGGGCCTTGCGGTAATTTTGTGCGGAATGGGGCCAAACGCACCCCCTCTGTTTTTTTATAATGGGCCCCTCCTGGGTCCGTGATCTCTCAAAACAATGCCCCAAAACAACAAGGGGCCACAGTGGGGGGCTCACCCCCCTCTCACAGGGGCCCCACAACAACACGGGAGCACTGTGCCCGGATGGGAGCCTCCAGCTAGGCTTCCACCCTGCCCATGACCTCTTCAAGTAATTTGGGGCTCAGCTGGGGCAGGGGGAGCCTCCGATGAGGCCTCCTACCCCCTGCCCGTCAACAACCACACCAAGGGGCCCAATGGGGCCCAATGGCACAGGAAGCATCCGATGAGGCTTCCTTCCCTTCCCGTCTCTTTCTCCTGCAGCCCGGAGCCCGCGGTAGAGGGCAGGCACCAGAGTAGGTGCCTGCTTGTGCCCCAGGGGCACTCCTGAGAGCGTGTTTTGCCCCGGGGGCACTGTAGGAGTGCGCTCGCTCCTTGCTTCTTCTTTAGTAGTGCCCAGGGGGCACCGGCTACAGCGTGACTCCGCCACACTTGTTAAAACAACGGCAGGTTGCAGTGGTGAATCCTTCACGGCGGCAACGTGCTTTTCAAAGTGCAGGGGGCATTCCACAAGCATTGGGTCGCGGCAGTGATTCTGGCAGCAGAAAAGCGATTTACCAAGCGCAAAAGCATATTTGAATAAACCACTTTCCAAGCGCTGGTTCAAAAATATGCAGTGCGCCCTCCAGGAGCTAGATCAAAGGAGAAGAAGCGTTCCTCATGCGCTTCTGATTGTTGCAGGGGTCAGGGGCCATGGAATCCTGCCCCTGGGGGACAAAGTACTAAAGAAGTACAGGCAGGCAGGGCCCAGCAGCAAGCCAGCACAAGATGAATGCAGGCAATTGGCAGTTCCACCACATGACCAAGCAGGTCACAGGTCAGCACAGCAGCAGCAGTCCATGGCGGTTCCTCATGAGTCCTTCCAGAATTCTCTGTCCAGTTCCAAAATGTCACCAAACTGTGGGGAAAATTCCCCTGTACTTATATGTTTTACAGTGTGTTCACAAAGAAAGGGGAGAGGAGGTTTCAACCAGTTACAACTGGTTCTGGGAGTGCCCCATCTCTCCTCCAGCACAGGCTCCAAACATCAGATGGGGGTAAACAAGCTTTTTGTCTGAGGCTAGGGCACAGTCTTTACAAATGCAGGTGTGCCCCTCATCTCCCTTCTCTCAGCCCAGGAAGACTATTCAGTATGCAGATGCACCTCTGTGACACCTCCCCCCCTCCCTGTGTACAGGCTGTCTGAAAAGTATGCACAAAGCCCAATTGTCACTCTGCCCAGACGTGGACTGGAGTCAAGCTGCAAAACACAGAGTCATAAGCACAGAGAAATGCTCACTTTCTAGAAGTGGCATTTCTGTAATAGTAATAAAAAATCCACTTACACCGGTAAGCAGCATTTCTCACTACCATTACAACCATACCAAAAATGCCTACACTACCCCTCATAAATCAGACAATACCCCTACACATAAGACACAGCATTTCCAATGCAATCCTATGAGAAGACAGCATTTACTGCAGGTAGAATCCAAATAGGCTGTTTGTCACTACTAGGACAGGCCACGCTAGTAGGCACATGTCCTGCCTTCTACATACATAGCACCCTGTCCGTAGGGCTAGCGAGGGCCTAACCTAGGGGTGACTTACATGTAGTAAAAAGGGAGTTCTGGGCCTGGCAAGTACATTTAGATGCCAGGTCCCTGTGGCAGCAGACTGTGCACGCAGACCCTGCGCTAGCAGGCCTGAAACAGGTTTGAAAGGCTACTTCAGTGGGAGGCGCAAGCAGTGCTGCAGGCCCACTAGTAACATTTAATTTACAGGCCCTGGGTATAGAGATACCACTGTACAAGGGACCTACAGGTAAATTAAATATGCCAATTAGGTATAAACCAATCATACCAACTTTAGAAGGGAGATCACCTGCACTTTAGCACTGATCAGCAGTGATAAAGTGCTCAGAGTCCTAGAGCCAACAGTGAGAGGTCAGAAAAAATAGGAGGAAGGAGGCAAAAAGTCAGGCGATGAACCTGCCAAAAGGGCCAGGTCGAACAGTCCCGCTGTGCAGTATGGAGTACTATGCAAGATCTTGTTTAGTGGTTGTTGTTTTATTTCTAAAATCTTAATAAAGGAATGTGAAAAAACAAGATTTCCGACACCAGAAAAATATATGACAATGTTCCAACAGTATGTACCATTACCACAGACTTTAGGAAACCTGTACAAAGAGAAGTGGAAGCATGTGCAACTGCCAGGTGAAAATATGTATCTATTGAAAAGTCTAAGATGCTGACATCCTTGACCTCATTCGCACTAGCCAAAGGAGAAGACAGGACTTGCAGACTATCAAGAAAGATAACTGCCATGAAGATTGGCACCTTACTTTTAGAGCTACACGTCATGTATCTCTGGGGGGAGACTGAGGTGGGAGGGTTCTATGTATTAATGCAACCTCAAAGAGCGTTCTTGAGGTGAAGAAAAAAATGTCAGTTTATTCAGATTCTGGAGATTCGACCGCATGAACTCTTCTGAAAAATGTCATCCCAGTCATTCTAAATTCTTATTATTCCAGTTGATAGCACAGTTCTGGAGTAGCTAGGAAAGTGACTTGCTTTGTAGAGTGGATGTAGTTTCATCAATTAACTGGCACCTCTTCTACCATACTCCCTTCCCTTCAACCTCCTCCTGCAGAGTGTGGAAACTGACAAGGGAATAACTGCTCTTTTATGTTTTAAACACAATTTCAGTGTAATAACGTTTTTTTAATGACATTCAACACCTGAATCTTTTTACTTATGTTTTTGCAAACCACAAATGAATATTTTCACGATTAAGGGTCAGATATAGCAAGAAACCAAAATGCGACTTGCAATTTGCCAGTCCGTGCTACTCGCAAATTGCAAGTCGCAATTTGGTATGCAGAAAGGTGTCTCAGACACCTTCTGCAACTCGCAATGGGGTCGCAAAGACCCACCTCATTAATATTAATGAGGTGGGTCGCAGTGGGCACTCACGGGGATGGTGGCCTGCTGGAGTCAGCACCATGTCCGTGACTGCTTTTTAATAAAGCAGGTTTTTTTTTTTCCATCTGCAGCCCGTTTTCCTTAAAGGAAAACGAGCTGCACAGGTTTTGGCTTAGATTTACCTAAGATCAGTTTTCTCTTATTTTGGCTGACAATTCACCTACTGAACATGGACAATGATGGATCTGAATCCATTTTCAGTCGAACATGTTTCAGAGAACTGTTGATAGTGGTTATACCTCCTTTCCAGTGCATCATACTTAAAGTTGTACATTGATTTCTGTAATCAATTATGGGCTTTTATTTTGTGGAAGACATTTTTTTCATAGGATGTATGCCTGTTAGAACTGGCACCCTTGGTGTGCTTTTTCCTCTGATGTTTTGTTTTCAGACCTCCTGTTTTGCTGGCCTTAGGACTCTGTGCACTATAATACTGCCAACCCGGGCTAAGGTTGTGTGTTCTCTCCGTAAAACATGGTTGCATTTGGCTTATAATCAAAAAACATATTTAATTTGCTTGTAAGCCTCTAGTAAGGTGCCATTACATGTGTCTGGAGCCTGTAATATAAATTCTACTGGTCCTGGAACACTGATTTCCCACCAACTTAAATAGCACTTTAAGCATGTCTCAGGCTTGTCATTGCAGCCTGTATGTGCAGCTTTAAAGTGACATTCAACCTATTCAACCTATTTCTCCTGTTTGTCTTTATTTGCCTTTATGATTAATACATGTCATGCTTTGGATTAGTTCCTTTTGTTAGTTAGTAACCTCAGGTTTAAATATCCTTTTAAATACTCCCCTTGCTAGCAATGTATCTTGTATGTTATAGATACCGAAGCTTCAAAGGGGTCATCAGGTCGCCCATCCTTTTTTCACATTGACTTTTAGAAACTTGGTATTATCTTACCTCAGCCATTTGATACCTGAAACCTGTCTCTAGTTCACATGACTGAGTGTATCTGACAGTTGGGTTTTGTGTATTCCTCCTAGTCAGCCACTCATAATAGGGAGCCTTAGGTGTGTCTGGATGGGTCATCATTGGCAGGATCGGAGGGAGGAGCTGAGCACATCCCCATTTATACTTGAATAGGCTGTGTCCCGGTCCACACAAAGAGCTGCATAAAGCCTGTAGTTAGGCTGGGGCCAGGGCACTCAAGGCAGGACACCTGTGCACTTCAAAGGCATGACTTTAGAAGCTTCTATCTACTTCAAAGGCACAACTAGGTTCAAACACTGGCCCTATGAGACCAACTGCTCAGTACATTTCTGGGCCTGTGAATACTCTACATGAAAAAGGACTACGATGCTGCTGAAAGGACTGCCACTCTGCTAGACTGCTGCTCTGAAGGACTGCTGCCCTGCTGTGCTGGCCTGCTGCCCTCTTGACTGCATCTGTTGAACCCAGGTCCAGCAGACTGACTCCAAGGACTAGTTGGTTGGTCTCCTGACTAGAGGCTTAGCGACAGACGGCTTCAATAACCTTGAATCCAGCACCTGCACTCTGCCATCCGTGAGTCTACCCTGGTAAGTGGTGCTAACCCAGTCCTGGACCCTTGGAAGTATGCCTAATGTACTCTGCCAGCCTCTGTGGATCCAACAAAACGGATGCATCACTGTTGAGTGGCGCAACCCTGAGCAGAACAGACGCATGGCCACTGCTGCATGGATCTGCCGCAAAGACTTGCATCACAGCCTGTCCCCTCATCGTAATCTCCAGTGCCTGAAGCGGAGGTCCTCACATCCTTCGTTGATGACAGTTTCAATGATGATTCCGAAATTTGCATGGCAAGTCCTCGTCGACAGGATCCTCAAAGATGATGCAGGACCTCGCACCTCATCCTTGCTGCACCTCTGAACCAACGCTTTATTTTAGCTGTGCAACACATCTTCGACACTGGTCCATGCAACATTGCACAAACAAGGATTTAGGGTACTTTGTTCTGCAGGCCTAACCACGCTCCATCTTGGTCGGCCTGAACTTGTGGCTTCGTCCTGGTCTGTCACGAACAGATATTCACTGTTGACTTTTTTTGCTTTTTGGCGCTATTTTCACTGAATTCTTTAAAATTGCATATCTCCGGCTCTACTGATTGATTTTGTTGTTGTTTTGGTCTTGTTTTATTTGCTAAAACATACTCTATTTTTCTAACTTGGTGTGGGATCCTTTTTATGTGGTGTTTTCCACTTTATTACTGGTCGAAATGTTGCCCAAATACTTTACACATCACCTCGACGTAAGGCGTGACTGCTCTGTGCCAAGCTACCAGAGGGTTGAGCACAAGTTAATTTAGGGTTGGCTTGTGCCTCACCCCAGCAAGGATTGTGGTTGCTGTTTGATCACAGCTCACATCTCATTCAACCAACAAACCAATTTCTTAAAATACCATTCTAGGTATTGCCATTTTATAGATATAATAGAGAATCAATACTAACATGTTGAGTGTTAATATTAGAGATTAGTAAAAACTAAATGCAATGTCATTAATGTGATGTTTCTGCACTTTTTAATAGCACTTATGAATATGTTTCCATATTATGCTTATGATACTGCAAGCCATTGAAACTTTTGGACATAACCAGGGTGCTCTCATATCTGTTTTGCTTGATTGTTTTATAGATTAGGTTCATACATTTTTTAATGTTACAATAACACACATAAAAACAAGTTGTTTCAATTTATTTGCCTTGAATATAGGATTTAGTTCTCTCTGAGAGTGTTTATACAAAGTCATGTTCTATCAACCCTGGCTACTCCTCAGAGCTCAGCTACATAAACTCTTCCTTTCCTAGGTGCATTACACAAATGTTTTATTAGTTTGTAACACTTTACCCAGAGCTTGAAGGAGGTGATCTGTGTGGCATTTCTGTGGAGAAAGTAGTCATACATGAGAAGAGAAACTGAGCCGGACAAGCCTATTATAACTTGGTTTGTTCAGGTAAAAAAATGCCATTCCTGTTTGCACCAAAGGGAAGGGTGTTTATATATTTTAGGAAGTATGGTTGGCTGGTCATGTAAAACAATTGATAGAGAGTATTACTAATATGCAGATTGACTCTTGGATCCATGCACACTGGGAGGGGTGGAATTGGCCAGAAATATAGGAACCACAGTTGCTGCCAACAACAAATGCTACCAAGCAAATTAAGCTGAAGGACAAAGAAACACAGAGAACATGGAGTCAACCTTAATTTTTCAACTTTCTACTAAAAATCCATAGAAAATATAAAGGGAAATCTAGAAGATAGAAATGTAATGCTCGATTCGGAAGTCTTCAATGAGTTTCAAAGTGAATGTCTCTCTCTAGTCAAGAGGGACAGATCGACAAAATTATGAAGGATCATCATGTGATATATTTATCATAGCCATGCAAGACATTGTGGACTGGCTAGGGCGACACATCTTATGTTGACCAACAACTATGGATGTATTGACAAACTGCTCTACTACATAGTGCCATGAAAATGTTTAATTTTTTAAACTGTGGCACTTTGAGTTCCAGGGCATGAGCTTTGGCACATACTCAGAGCTTCTTAGGGCTGGTAGGTTAACGCCTGGCAGGCAAATGTTTCTGTGTCTAAAGGTATGTGTTAGAGAGATAAAACTGACTGTTTTCAGTGAGAGACAATGGGGAAACCTTAGACATAGAAATCAAAAGGAGGCAATTTAAATCTATAGGATATGGTGGAAAAGTTGTAAAAGTGTTTGATTATCACTAGGAGACTGCTTGAGCAGAACTAACACTAAGGTTGGTATGATTTGTTAATCTACTTAGTAGGTGAGTGCCTGGTGTTAATACTTTTGTAAGAAAGGAACCCATTCCAACCTAATAAATCCATTCTGGTTAGTTTAAAACACCATTCTGAGACGATCTTTGCTCAAACCTTGGTAGCTATGGCACAAGCAGCAAGCAATCCATAGAGAAGTGTGTGTTAAGTTCAAACTGTACCAACAATTGTAAAGAACACAACATAATAGAAGGTCACTGTTTATCCTCAGGATGGATTCTCCAAATAAGTCATTCTGGTCAAAAATGTTATCTTGTGAAATGAGAGTCAAATTTTTCGAGCAGGGCTAGGTCCAAGGCTGTGGCTGGCACAGGTCCCTCAAAGTAAGATACATTGTCGTCATAAATCTGCTCAAGCTGTCCATTGTGGGCCAAAAGCTCCAAGGTGAACAAATCTAGACTACCTAGCCATCAAGCAAGGTCACTCTGTAGGTTGGATAAATTTGCTGCATCACCTCAGTCCAGGGTTCTACCTTCTAACACTGGGCCAGATTAAAAGGCTGGAGGTACGAAGACTACCAGCCTCTGGTGGCTGTCAGGCCTCCGCAGCTGTGGCGGTCCTACTGCCACATTATGAGGTTGTCAGGCAGACCCAACCACCAACCTCCCACCTTCTCTGCCAGGATCTCAGATCCCGATGGGCTGATAGTGGTGCAGGTTGCAATCAGCCAGGGCGGCACTGAACTTGGCACTGCCCTGCTAATTACAACCTTGTTCTCTGCCAGCCTTTTCATGGCGCTTCAACCACCATGGAAAGGCTGGAGGAGAACAAGTACAGGGGGCCACAGGAGGGCTGGGTCCCCCTGCCCAGCACCCTCAAAATGCACACTGTCTGCTGTGCATTTTGAGGGTACTGGTGCCCCCTGCATGTTGCAGCATTGCAGCGGGCTGCTGCACCTTTCCCACTGTTTTCCGGCAGTCAGCCCTGTGGGAAAGTTGTAATGGGACCAGAGGGGAGGTCGACCACATGGCAGTGTCCCCCCCATGAGGAGTTAGGCGGACAGGTGTTTCCCTCCACCAAACTCTTAATCAGCCCCTTTTCACTATTTTAGAAGTTGCAATCCTTCAGTGGGGCAAGATTCCATGCTATAGCGAGGCAAACATTCCCTAGCCAGGTACATTCACCATAAGGACCTGCTGAACCACTTCTCACCACAGCAAAAAGTTCCAAGCACGATATGCCTAGTTTTATGACTCTCTGTGGTGCAAAATTCCTGAGCTAGCCTCAGCACCTTCAGTGGAAAAAATTACTAAGTCTTACTTTTCTCCAACTTTCTAGTCAGCCCTGCTGCATCTAGCTCCTCATGACAGGCTTCTAGGCAACAGATCACTCTCAGCTAGGGCTTCTGGGAGGTCGAATCCTCTGTGGTTAGTTGGCCCTTCTTGGAGTCAGGAGTCCCTTCACTTTTTGTGTCTTTCAAGCAGCTAACCAGGAGACCAGTGACTTAACCCTTTAACAGCAGTTCTAATTCTATCATGAAAACTAGAGTTGGGAGTCCTTGGGAGTGTCTTCTTCAGTCAGGAGTGTTCTTCCAGCACGGTTATTCAGATGGAATCTTCCAAAGTTCTGGGTCTTTTAAAGAGGTGGTGGGTGATGTGCCAGATTTATCTTGTGCATTAGCCAGTGATTAGAGAAAATCTGTCTCCCAATCCTGACTATTTTCTCGTAGAATAGCACTTGCTCTATGCCTTACATTAAAATCACCCAGGAGCCCCTTAATATGCAGAACTCTTTGGTCACCAAACAGACTTGTTTAAGCTACTTAACCCCTCTCCTTTGTAGATAAGCTCTCTTCATACTAGACAGGGCTATAACTGGTTAACTCCCCTGCTATGACTGGGGCCTGCTGTGTAAAGAGTCCTAAGAATGACTAAATGAAATCCTTCCTCACACATCCAAGTCAATAGAGTTAGCATTTGAAGCTGCCCTTTGTTCTGCAAACTGTTCCTGTCTCCTTTCAGGTAGTTAATTCCTTCTAATGGGACATCAGTTAACAATCATTTAGTCTTGCTGGGTCCAGAGGCAAGTTATTGTCTTCTGAGCCCAAGTCGTTAAGTTTCCTAGCCAATGAGGTGTATTTCAGCTCTTGAGTAGGGTGAGTGGCAGAGCTGCTTTGAAATCAGTTCTGGCTAATTCATCACAAATTACATTTTTACAAAGCTACGATTCCACTTAAGATATTGAAAATCTGATTGACCATTAAAACTGGAATTCGAAAATGAAGTAAAAAATAAATAAAGAATTTGTATTTTATTTTTTACACATAAGTTAGAAAATAAAGGGCCTCATTATGACTTTGGCGTTTTTTTGTGAAGACCACAGTGGTGGTGGCTGCCAAAAGACCGCCATGTTGGCGACAATCCTACTGCCGTATTAAAAGTTACATTGTGAAGTCTGCCAAAAAACAGCCAAATTTCCGAAACCCCCACTACACTTGAGGGCAGAAAGGAGGTGGTCCCACCACCAGCACCGCCACCCCGACAAAAATCCACCCATCAGATTATGATCAACAAATCATGACAGCAGTTCTTCCATGGCGGAAAACTATTGGTGGTGCGAACCGTGGCGGTCTCAACTCACATCACACTGAACACACCACCACACTGGATAGTTTGAATACCCCACATCTGACACACATCCACACACTCAACACACCTACTCACTGCACTATATAACACCCCCCTACACAACCCACAATCCTTTGCAACCAAAATGCCACACACAGCCACACACAGCTAACAAATTAGACAGGAACAAAAAGTAAGAATAGGCACCCATACACATTTCATTATGCACACAGCAAACTCCTGCACAACATACACAGCACACATTTTGCTATCACACACAATCCACAACAGCTGTCACCCACTCACATCACAGTGCCTACACCTCACCATTTACCCTCTTCTGCAGCCTTACACTTTGAACATACCAATCCATGTCGCCACAAAAACACCCACGTTCCACGGATGATGAATTGAGGGTCATGGTGGATGAAATTGTCAGGGTAGAGCCACATCTGTTCAGAACACAGGTCCAGCAAACATCAATATCTAGGAAAATGGAGTTGTGACACAGGGTAGTCAGCAGAATCAATTCTGTAGGCAGCTATCCACGCACAAGGGAGGACATCAGGAAGAGGCGGAACAACCTCAGGGGGACGGTATCGTCCATGGCATCCAGGCATCAGCTGGCGGTAATGGAGACTTGCGTGGGCCCTCAACCCTTGCCCCTACTTTCACATCTTGGGAGGAGAAGGTCTTGAACATACTGCATCCTGAGGGCCTGACAGGAATACCTCGGGAAGTGGTGTCGGGTGAGTCCCCACAAAATCCATGTCACTCAGTTGTCATGTATTGCATGCTTTCTCACCATTTTACCCCACCCCAATTAACACACCACCAACTACACCTCTGTCCAAGTGACCTAATAGCCCTCTCTGGCATGCCACATGTCCACTAAACTCACCTGGCTCCTCAGCCCTTGTAAATGGCATGTGAAATACTGGCAACTCATGGCACTGCAACTCCCAGAATGCAATATCCCACTATTGTGAAAACCTGAACAGTGCACCAACTATGAGATGTCATGCATGTGAAACTAATTACCAATCTAACCCATCTTGAATGTTCAAGTGTGAAACAGTTAATGGCAATGACAGCAATGCAATGGCCCACTCCTACTATCATCACAAAGCAAAACACAGCTATAGCTGAGTGCCCATTCATAATGCCCTTAGAATAAAGAATACTATGATTGAAATGTACTCACCTGGGGTGGAAAGCCAGATGGCAAAATGGATGCACATGAAATACATCCAGATGCAGGTCAATGTCTATTGCTTACTCACATACTGTGTCCCTACTAAGACACTATTGTGCATTACACTGATCTTATTTGTGCCATCCATCATTCCAGACAGTTCACTAAGCAACAAAAGTGAACACCCATGTCAATAATCAGACAACATTAGATGACATCAGCAGTACAAACACTACCAACATAGTTTAACAGCTTAAAACATGGTGAATGGAATTCAAGTTATAGAGTTTGATGTTGTACTAAGTTAGTTTGTGCAGCAGCTGTCATTGTCATTGCTGTGGACCATGTTAAGGCATTGTCTGCATCTCACACAACATCAATAATACCCCTAATTTAACATCAACTCTGTGTTCCACTTCTTCCACTGGTAACCTTGCCATTGTCACTATGGACAGGATACCAGAGACTGTCACTACTCCTCTGGATGAAGGCCCCAGAGAGGACAACAACCTTGGATGTCTGGACACTGACAACGAACCTTGCCCATCAGGGACACCTGGTACATCAACAACTGTCAGCCTCACCCGCCCACATCCACTCCTCCCAGCCCTGTTACATCTACAACTCAGGCAACCATTCACCCCCAAATCTGTGTACCAAAGCCTGTCTCATCCATTGTGTGTCCCACTGTACAGGTACCTGAGTCTCCTCTTGTCACCTCTGACAATGATGGTCCTGCCACCACTGAGAGTGGGAACACTGTGCCAGGGGCACAGGCACATGGGAGTAGGGTACGCAGGAGGGATGTTGTGCAGGAGAGGATTTGGAGCCTAACAAAATTCCCAGTGCATGATGGGCCAGGTAATCACCATGATGGGGGAAGTCCAAAAGCTGCAGAGTGACAACCACCAGGAAGTCATGTAGCAGTGGCAGGCACAACATTCCACCCTGGCTTCCATTGCTGGGGTGCTAAGGGACATCAACACTACCCTGAGTAGGTCTGCCACACAACATTAGTTCTCTTCCACTAGTCATGAGTCATCAGGCCCTTCAACATGGGCGGCTGTTAGTGGAATTGAAGCCCTGCCAGAGGAAGGAAAAGCCTCAGACACTCCAACTTCTGTAGCAGAGGAACCCCCCTGCAAATGTGGACGTCCACTCAGATATCCAGGAGGAGCAGATGCCAAGACCAAATCCACTGCCAGGAAGTGACTCTCTCCTGACTTGTTCCCCTTGTGTGCCACTGATACACCCTGTTGACTGTTCTGAAACATATCTCCATTTTCCTATGGTGCAAGGACACTGGACTTATGTATCCTAATGGTGTAGCAGATGGCCTCATGATTTCAGCCACCATAACTGAACCCTTCACTGTTTACTTTGTGTGCTTTTCAGTTACTTGTTACACATATTGTTTTACTGTTCGCAATAAATCACTGTTAATCACAGGTCCTGTCGGACTGTCATTTATCCACCATGTACAACTGTTATGCATGCTAACTCTAGTATCAATATTTCCCTCTACAATGTACAACCTTTGTTGTGGACATCACACGTGAACTCCATCAGCAGGAGACTCATAACAATAAGATGGTAACATGGACAGATTCCAAAACAGTTCAATGCTACATCTACATACATGTAATGGAAGATATGCAAACTACACATAGAGTATAACTGATAGTAACATCAGGATGTTGGCTAAGGTGTCAGACAATGCTAAACCACAGGATACAGAAGTTAGGGATATGTTAGACTTCCTACAAGCCAGCAGGCACACAGAGGGGTCCTTTGTATCACCTGGTAAAGCCTTATCACATACCCAAACATTATCTTCCTAATAATCATACCCCATGGTACAGACAGAGATCAGTACTGATGTGCCTAGTCCAGGGATCTTACACTTACATTGGTCACATACCTGTAGGCTTGCCACTCACCTATGTCAGTCCACAGTGACATGCACATTGGCCAGCAAAGTAGAAACACACTGACAGCTAGGTTCAAGGTAGATTACATAGAACATAAACCATTGTGATGGGAGAGGCTATGGTTCTACATTTACACATGTGCCAGACACATATGGAGACACAAATTACACTATTTGACCACATCCAGTACCCTACAGGTAAACTTGACAGGAAAACACATTTCCACCCCAGCGTCCTGACAGTCTGGCTATTTTAGATACACTCCACATATTCATGGCAATTAGTACCTCGTTTTAGCCATGTCCACTTATCATGTCTGCCTGCAATTCCCATCTGCTTCTGACACTGTCTGTAACTTACCAAGGATGAGGAGCCAAACTGGAACTCAGTAAATCTGTGATTGACAGATGTAAGGGATCGGACATAGCAGAAAACATTCCTCAATTCAGACAAGTTATGTTCAAAAGTGTGACTTTGCATCTGCTATAACAAAACATGACACTGTAGACCATTCGGTCCAGTACATAACACAAATTTACAGTCTGCAGTGCACAACTTACTCATAGGCATTGGCACTACTTACAATTCCATAGATGACGGTAAAAAGGAGGTGACATGCTACCCATCAACTGTAGGTTACAAATTGTAATCACAACATTATGAAGACATCACATACCTTTAGGCAGTTGAAGTACTGATGGATGAGATCCGCCCCGGAGTCTCTTGCTTCACCTTCATCTGGCTCTTCATCACTTGGCAAATCTTCATTTCCACCCACAGGTTCCGCTGGCTCCCCCTCATGAGGTAGGAATGGTATCTGACAACTCGGGGCAAGATTGTGGAGCATGCAGCAGGCAACAATTATTTGACATATCTTGTTGGGTGAGTAGAGGAGGGCTCCCCTTGAAATGTCCAAGCACCTGAAACTTGCCTTGAGGAGCCCAAAATTCCGCTCCACAACAGGCCTTGTCCTTCTGTGGGCCTCATTGTAGAGGAATACCCCTGGAGTGGTTGGGTACCTACCTGGTGTCAACAACCAAGGAGGGTTTGGGTAGCCAGAGTCACCTGTAAGCAAATAGGTAGTACAACACAAACTTATATGTAGGTCATGCATTATTGTGATGGCAGGAGATATACTTTGCAAACACACATTTCAAATTTGACTTACCTACCAGCCAGGCCCACTCTGTGTTGAGTCGTGTCATCAGCAGTGGGATATTTCAATTTTGCATGATGAAGGAATCATGGACTGATCCTGGATACTTAGGCCCTGATTTATACTTTTTGGTGCACAACTGCACTAACGCAGTTTTGCACTAAAATGTTTAGCACCGGCTTGCACCAATTCTGTGCACCAGCCAGGCACCATATTTATGGAATGGTGCAAGCCGGTGCAAAGGGTGGGCTAGCGTAAAAAAAGAAAATTACGTTAGGTGGGTGGGGCTGGCGCTATGGAAGAAGGGGGTTTTGCTCCAAAAAATGACATTCGGCAGGTTAGAGTAAAACAAAATGACTCTAGCCTGTCTAGAGTCATTTTCCGACGCAAAACCATCCATACCAACTGATGCCTGTCTTAGAAAAGACCCACCCAAATGGCCAGCACAGGGGACCAGGGTCTCCTGGGCATGGCCATTGCACCCAGTGCCATGTAGGGGCCCCATTTCACGGCCCCCTATGGCACTTAAAAAAATAAAATATAATACCTACATGTACTTACCTGGGATGGGGTCCCTCATCCTTTGCAGTCCCTCTGGTGTGTGGGGGTGTCCCTGGGGCATTGGGAGGGCACCTGTGGGCTTATTCCATGGTGTTCCAGCCTGGAAATAGGCCCACAGGTCCCCTAACGACTGCCCTGACCCAGGCGTTAAAAAATGGGACAAAGCAAACTTTGCCCCATTTTCTACCGCTCTTCCCTTCCGTGCACCATTTTTACACAGGAGTATAAATATTGTGTTAAGGCCATAGAGTCATTTTTTGCACGGCAACGCCTACCTTGCATCTCATTAAGGCAAAGTAGGATTCCACTTCCAAAAAATGACTTTATCTCCATAAATTTGGCACTAGACGAGTCTAGCGCCAAAGTGTAAATATGGAGTTCGTTTTGCACCGAATTAGAGTAAAAAAAATGACGCTAATTCGGTGCAAACAGAGTATAAATATGCCCCTTTTAGTACTGACTTATGAAATGTACTGGTCTGTGAGACACAACACTTGAACATTGATAGAGTGATAGTTTTTCCTGTTCTACAAATCTGTTCATTGGCACTGGGTGGAACCAAGGCTACGTGGGTGCCACCTATGTCTCCAACCACATATGGAATGTGTCTCATAGCATAAAATTCTGCCTTCACATAGGCCAAATCCGCATGTTGGGGAAACCTGATGTAGCTGTCCAGGTGTTTCAACTTTGCACACAGTACATCCTTCAAAACCAGACTGAACATGGGCTGAGAGATCCCTGCAGTTAGGGCCACTGTATTATGAGAGGACCCAGTGGCCAGGAAGTGCAGCACTGACATGAATTGAACGATGGGAGGTATGCTATAGGGGTTGCAAATGGCAGGCATCAGATATGGCTCCAACTGATCACAAAGATCCATGATTGCATGCCTATTCAGGCGATATGTCTGGATGGTATATCTCTCCGCCATGGTGTGCGGGTCTACTCGTGGGCGGTACACTGGTGGTTGTCTTCCTCTCCTCATGGCAGAGTAACTATGTGGAAACATATGAATATTGTATGTGACATGAACAATGCACACTTTATGTAAATGTCCATGTACCAGTCACACATATTTGCTGTCGAGGTCGGCTACAACCTATGACATCTACAGTACAGCATATAACTATGCATGCTATGAGACTCCCCTTGGTACACATTCCCTCAGTTATCTTATGTACTAAACATGTATTTTATATCTGTGACTGTCTGTGATTGTTAGTCCAACCGACTATACATGTTGTACACATATGATAGCACATTATCTACATTAACAACCCACATAGGACCCTGAGAATAGGTGTACATTGCTATCACCACAAATCCTTCAGTTACACAGCCATTACTACTCACATGCACAAATAGACAACTAAACACGAAGGCAGTACTTACAGATATTCAGCACAATATAGGTATTAGTTTATGACGCAGATTCCAGAACTTTTCAATAAATGAAACGGGCTCAAAATGGCAGCTGTCTGACCTACTGTACGGGAAATGTGAAAGTGACCCAAGTCTGCAGGCGGATGTCATCTTGGCGTTAGGTGGTCACAACCTTGGTGGGAATTGCCATTGGAACACATTGCTGCCTTTGGCGGACTTTGGCCAATGACGATGTCCGCTGGCGGTGACGGTCCTGTAATTGGCAGATGTGACCATGCAGTATTGCTCACTTCACTCCTGACACAGCTGCCAGCAAGACCTTCACTACCTGAGTTGCTGTGTACTGCCTCTGGGAGCTATCATACCACATCCTGCAGGTGATAGGGCCCCAGCCTTCACCCTTGAAGAGCTGGACAAGCTCAGGGAGGAAGCCCTACCCCTGTATGACTAACTACATGGTGCACCAGAGGAGCAGATGAGTCCAATGGTATACCAATGTGTGAAAGGTGTGGTGTATGATGGCGTACTGAAAGGTAAAGTATTGAAGGTGTTGATGCATGCAGATGCTAAATTGTGCATAGGTGTGAACAGAGAAGATGGGAATGGTTTCCTGCTTACTGTCACTGAAGTGTTCTGTCCACTTGTGTTGATATGGTGCATGTAAACATGACTTTTTCCTTTTGTCTGTGTCATCCAAGCAGGTCAACGCCCATCAAAAAAAAGGGAATCTGGCATGCCATTGCCAAGCAAGTGTGGACCCTGGCGGTCCACAGACAGCGGAGCACCCACAGTAGGAAGCGGTGGGAGGACCTGAGATGCTGGGCCTGGAGGACCGCAGAAGCCCAGCTGGGGATGTCCTCCCATCGATGGAGGGGTGCTCGTCGGACCTTGACCCCCCTAATGGCCCGCATTTCGGTGGTGGCCTACCCTAAGTTGGATGGGAATTTGAGGGCAGCACAGCAGTCACAATGGGGTAGGTACTGACTAAACACATGTACATGCTTCTGCCTGTTAAGTGTATGATGTCTAAATATCTCAGCTGTGACAAGGTAGTAAGTGCTACAGGTAAATGGTCTCCTAGGAAGACATAGTACTACAGTTGCCAACATTGAAACAAAGATGTGGCCATTGTATTGTGTATAGGGACATGTTACTCACCTATGTCAACCAAATAGTATGACGGCATGTGGTGATGCACATGTGACTGTGTCATATGTGTAACTCTATACTGCTATACATATGTGTAACCTGGTGTGTCATTCTTCCCATCTACTGTTCCACAGTCCATATACCCAATTGGTAAGTTGTATAGCTCATTGGTCTCTGAACAGTCTAATTCCGCTGGATCTTGATCCGTGTGCCACACAGGGTCTGACAGATGAGTAACAGGGCCAAGTAATCCTGTGTCCTGAAATAGATGGGAACTTCATGTGAGGCTGTCATCCCAATCAGGAATTTCACATAGCATACTTACTACACTCCCTCTGAGGTTTGAGGAGGTGTCCCCATTGTTATGTCAGAACTATACATTGGGAAATGTGATGTTTGATCAGGGTGGACATCCTACATAGTGAAAATCATGGTAGTGATAATACATTAACAGTACAAGACATATCATTGACATGTGTTTAAAAACATTTTGTTTCATGTATATGGTGTTGAGTAGTTAAGTGGCTAGCCTGCTGATCCCTTAGGCCATGTGTTTTGTCCATGCGACTTATGGCAGTACCATACCTATCTGGGTGCAACATACACTGCCTGTTTTGTGCCTACATCATGTGTCAATTGATACTTCCTGCCTATTGTTATGTTGATAGTTCTTATTTGTCATACTTACCTTTGCTAATCTGATGCTGTTTTGACAGATTTTGTAATGGATCAGCTCATTTCTGCCTGACTTGATAGCAGGGATAACAGGGGTTCCATTTGACATGCACATGTTGGCTTGTATGGGGTATGTTGTCAGTCAATTTGCTGGACTCTAGGTGTATGTGTCAATCATGGTTACATTAGTAATGGGTTAGGTAAGTGTTACTACTGTGCTGAGGTATTAGGTTACATGTCTGGACAGTTGTTAGTGATGTAGGTATTTTGATGTAGAGGTTTCTACACAACATGAATAGTGGAATATTATGTGGCCTTCATGCACATGATTAGTGTTCATTGTATTAAAGATGTTGGTATGCTCCCTGTGGTTGTTTCCTGTGTGCTCCGTAGGCCTCTATTGCAGGACATACATTTGTTGTCTATGTGTCAATCAGTTAGATAAGTGGGTCCAGAAACTCTTTCTAAGCCTTTTTTATACACTGTTGATAGATGTTTCAATGACATGCTATGTTATTTTATGATGCAGATTATTTGGGCATGCCATATGTAGTGTTTTGTTTTCATCTGAGGTACTTGACGTTATGAATGATATGGACAGAGTCACATGTTAGGTATGTGATTGCAAAGCAATATGCTGGGTTGTGTTTTAAGTGAGATGAGTTTACTTTCATGTTACATGAATACGGGTGATGGCCTGGGCAAGTGTGGATTAGGGGGAGGCATGATATTGTGTTGTCAGATGACAACATTTTTAAGGATGATCTCTATAGGGAGAGACTTTTGATGTAGGCAATTCATCTTGTGCATGATTTGCTTGTGTTACAGCTGCATTGATGGGATGGTCATGTAGTGGTTTGATGGTTGGCTTATGTTGTGGGTGATACTGTAGTCCTATAGGATTGTTAGAAGTATGTAGTTGTGACAGGATGTAGGCTCTAAATGGTTCCTACCTGGGGCTTTATTAGACATAGATGTGTTGTTACTGTTGTGTTTGGTGTAATGTATATGTATGTTAAGAATGTGATGACCCTCTCTCTGTTTCTCTGCATCACCATCGGCAGGCGAAGGAGACAGGGCACAGCTGAGAGGGGAAGCTGCTGGTCACGGGATCCAGAGTGCTGAAACCACAGACACTGAGGGGCCCTGAGGGCGAGGGGAATGCCACAAGGGAGTCTGGATCCAGTTCATCCTCATTGGAATCCTCCTCCAGTGGACACTCTCTGGTGGAGGCGGACCTATCTGGGACCACCCTAGCACCATCTCAGTCCGCCATCCTTTAACCACCGCCTTCTCTGTAGCTTCCCACCCAGTTGGCCGTGCCTGTTCACCCAAGAGGGTGGGCATCTCCTTTACCTCAGGCACCTATGCCCCTGCCCCTGTCAGCCCTGCTGCCCACAGTGAGAAGGCTATTGACCTCTGTGGGTCAGTTGACAATTGTGAATGCCATCCAGGGACTGGCAGCTCAAGTCCAACAGAGTAATGTGTTCCTGGAGTGCATTCAAAGAGATCATTTCAGGCTCTGGCCTTCACAATGATGGTAGCCAGTCATCCTTTGTCTCCCGTCCCCACTCCACCTTCCTCTTCCCACTCCCAAACCCCTCTTCCCCGACCCAGCCAAAGCACACAGAGAGAGAAGCATTCTTCCACTTCAAAATCCAAGGGTAGCTCTGACAAACACAAGCACCACAAATACACCACCGGCATCACACACGCAACATACACCTGCACACACAGCAGCAGTCACAGCTACTCTGACACCCCCACCGTCCCCAGCATCACTGGCAGCACACTTGACACGCCTGCAGACACCACACAAACATTCACAGAGCCAGCCACTACACCTAGCTTTCCCACAGACTGCACCACAGCTGACCCTCAGACATTCACCCCAGTCACCACAGCTGCAGACACCACAACCACAGACACGCCTACATGCAGCACATACACCATATCTGCAGTCACCACCCCACTCACCCACCCACCATGGCATCCCCCTGCACCTCCACTGCCATACTCCCAAGACACATAAATGCCCACATTCACCCATCCAACAGACACTCACCACCCACAAGCATACCTCTCACAATCATGCACCCATGACATCCACACCAACACCTCAGACAACCACTACTTCTCCCCCCACACCCAAACCCTTTTGCTATGACCACCCTGTGTGTGTAAAAAAGCTTTCCTTTTGGACTTTTCCCTTTTCCCTACTCCTCTTCCACCCGTGATACCACTAAACATTCTAAGCCCCCCCCCAAAGTCTGGCCCTTTCACCTCCAAGACCTCCCCTGCCCCCTTGCAAGTTCCCATGCCCCTCCCCCTGCCAAGAAGTCTCCACCTCCACCACGAAACCAACCCTCCACTAAACCTAAGTCCAAGGTCAACTACTCCCCTCCTAAACCAGATCCCAAAGCCCCCTCTCCAAGACCTAAACCCAAACCACCCTTTTAGCCCCCCACCAGATAACCCCTAAGGTGCCTGCTTGCCCCATAGATGACCCTACATAATGAGGTTACATGGCAGTAAGAAGTCAAGTTCACGGCACACATATGTGCACTCTGTGCATTGTGACATTGTACTAATGGACTGGCCTTTGGCCTTTGCTTTTAATATTTAATGCCTAAAATAATTGCTTGAACCAACCAGTTGTTGGTTTCCTGGTTACATCTTTGTCATGCATTTGTTTCCTCAGTATGGAGTTGTTCCTGGCTGACATTAGTTTTGTGTCTGTATGTGTGTGTATGTGTGTGTTTTCTGCTTGGGCTACGTGTGTTATTAAGGCAGTATGTGAGGTTGTGTGCAGTGATTTTGTCAGAAAGTGGCAGGGTATGTGTTGTGTAATGAACATTTGTATGTTCAAGTGTTTTTGTTTGGTTGATATTGTGTGTTGTTTGTGTTGTGATGTGTTTGTTGGTGTGTTGTGTGGCTTTGTGTGCTTTGACTGTGAATGTGTTATGTGCATGAAATGTTGGATATGGAGTTCCTTGTAAGTCGATCAGTAAGTAGTATGATTTTGTATTTGTATGTGTTTTCTGCCTGTTGGAGTTACATTGTGAAGTATGTGTGATGTGTCCTTGAGTAGTGTCCCCTGTGGGTCCCCGCCAAGTGAGTGGAGATTGTGAGTTTGTGTTGTGGTTGTGACGAATTGTAGTGTTTGGTGGTACGGTGTGAGTGAGGGCCTGTGAAGTGTTTCCATACATATATGTGTGTGGTTGTGGCGTTTGTATGTGTGTGTGTATATGCGAGTGTGTGTGTGGCTATATGTGAGTGTGCGTGTTTGTGTGCTTTTACGTGTGAGTGTCGCCCTCGCACCCCCTTCCCGAATGTATGTTGCGTGTGTGTACGAATATTTCTAAATAAACAACAGTAACAGGTTTGTTCACATGGTTGCTGTCGTCATCGAAGATTCCGAAGTCTTTGGGCAAGCAGGAGCAGCACAAAGATGTCTAGATCTGGTTCCATGGCTGCTCCGGACAAGTATGGCTTCCTGAAGGTGAGTGTCTCTTTTTATGCAGTTGGTTTCCACCTGTGTTTCTATGGTGGTGCCACTGCACTGGAAACCTTGCCGGTGTGCAACGTCATTATCTGTCCCGCGGAAACATGGTCCCTGCAGGCGGATACCGTTGTCTGTGGCGGCCAGATCACAGTGGCGGTGCCGATGGTGGGCTGTAATCTGTTAGGAACACCCCCATGGTCATAATCTTCTCCGCAAGCCTGTTGGTGGTACGACCACCAACATGGCTGTCCTAGGACCGCCAAACTCTTAATGAGGCCCAAAGTGTTTAATCTCATTTAGTCCTTTTCAGGGAAAGGTGTAACAAAAGCTACACAGTGAAATTAGTTTTGGATTGAATTCCACTGTGAGAGCACACTAATTCAAATATGGTGTGTGCCCTTTTTTTTTTATATGTGAGCATCCTGACCTGGGCACACCGGGCATCTCATAAATATACAAAATAGGATTTTCCTACATGTAAAAGGTAAATTATTATGTAATGTGTCACTGCAGTGCATTTAGACTGCAGCCCTGTCAGAGCACAGTGGTGCTTCTGGCAGACATATATTTATGTCATACATGTGGCTGTTGTAAAGACACACTTCAGCCCACATATGGCATATAAATTCCACATCCTAGTTGCATTTTGTGCACCATCTGCAAAGGCCTTACAGGACAGTTAAATAGAACAGTTGGGTGAAACCAATTTTGCCAATACCATTTTAGGGTTAAAGCACACATACTTTTACACTATATAGCAACCTTACATCGCACAGAGACGTAATACCAGCTTTAATATGGTCTAGAAAAAGGCAAACACTCTGGGGTGGCCATGCAGGAAGGTACATTTTCTACAGGGAGCGCTTTTCAGTTAGCCACAGTGAGAAACATTTCTTCCGAATGTATATGTTTTATGGCATTTAAACCTCTGCAGCAATGGGACTCTTAGGTTGCATGTGACATATGTTGTTCAGGAGCTCATGGTGTTGGGAGTTTGTATGTTGGAAAATGAATATATGAGAGGGTAGAAGAACTTACTAAGGAGGTGAATCTGCAATGTTTCTAGTCTGCAACTAAAACGGGTTCTTCCAAGGTAATTTCCGAATGTTGATAGATGAATCTGCATTCAGGTGAAATAAAGGGCAAAATATAAAATATTTTCGCTTACTTTTTTTTCTATGCAAAACCGTTTCCTATAAATCATACTGGAATGGTATAGCTTCCAAAGGGGTGTAGCATTAGCTGGTTAGTTATATCCATTTTAGGAACATTATGGGAATGTAAGCCATATGCCATAAGGGTCCCTTGTCGGGGCAAGGGAAAGAGAGACCTCTGTTATGGCATAGGTCATTTTTTAACACACTGGCTTTTGACAGAAAGTCTTGTAATACTGCTTGACGGTAATGACGGTAGCTACAAATGCGAAAGAGAATCCAGAGATGCGATGTCAGGTAATATGAAAATATAATGATGATAGTGCCCTTTTTTTTTAAAGAAGGGTCAGGGGTAGTTCCAGTGGTTTTGCTGTTGACTGGATAGACCTCTTTGAAGTGGCAGATTTAGCTGATTATGTAGTTCGAGGTGTTTTTAACATTGAGATCCCAGGATGTGAATAGATTGCCATTTGGTATCTTTCTACTTGCGCAGCAATTTATAAAGTGTTGTGGTCTCTTTCTTTGGGGTTTCAACATAAATGATATTGAAGGTAGTTCAGCCTCAATAACACCAAGACTCAGATTGGTTCGATATGATGTGATAGAGGCCAGTGAGTCAAACCACATCTCAATGATGTGTGCTGCTTGAAAGGGAGTCATGATGATTACTAGTTTTTCTGACTATTTGAAAGGAGCACTGTCCCATTAAGTGTTTTTCAGAGAAATTCCTTCTTTGAATCTTTGACCCATTATGAAATGTTTTTCAGGAAAACTCCCATCATTGACCTATTTAAACAGCAATAACTCTCCTTCAGCCAACTACATACACTCACGAAGCTATGTTATTGCTACCGCCATTCAGACTATGAACCCGAATATTTAGTTGGATACCATCTGAATACATTTGGAACTACAGATTGTAATGAAGATGACATGGGCCAGTGCTCACATGTAAGATGTTGGACAGCAGAGGGAATAGACAAGATCCTCAAGAAACCCCAGATAAGATGTGATTCAAAGACCAAGAGCATGAGAACGTTTCGATTTGCTAACTGTGGTTGAACAAGAGATGCAGCAGCATTGGAGGACTGTAACATAGGTCTGCCCCATTTTCCAGGTTTTCCAATAGTGTTCTAGGATCATAGGCAGTGAGCATGTTGAGTAATACAAGGGATTCAGAATGTCATTTGTCCAAAGAAGGTGATACGGCGAATGACACTAATATTAATTCAAAAACGTTATATGAATATTGTCCTTACAAAAATGCAGTGAAACGCAATATCTAAAGTAAGCATTTTTCAACAATATCAATGAATTTTATATTGTTTGTTTACTTTAATATAGATGGAAGAAATATCGTTTTAACTAACATAATTTAATATATATGAGCATATTATTTTAGGTGTTAGCATTGTTAGTATAACTAGTCATTTATTTAAATATAGTTTGTAATTTTACATTTCTAATTTTTTTTTTTCAATTGAAGTAGTAATTTTATAATGTAGGAGTCGGTTGTTGGGTTTGTAGGGAAATAGAGTGGTATGTTGAGTAAATGATAAAAAATTAATTATAATCTTGTTAATTTTATTTATTTTTATTGTAAATTGAATATGTAATTGAATATTTATTATGTAAACAGTTTAATTTGTTAATTTTAATGTATATTTTAATTTATACAGATTAAGAATGTAATTTGCTTTTTACTAGTGAGTTGTTAGGTTTGTAAGGGAATAGTGTGAGAAATTATTTCAAAATTATTTTAATTATTTTTATTTTATTTAAATGTTTGATTGCTAATTATTGTGTTTTTTTTGTAATTCATTATTTCTTATGTACTTTTTTTTTGCATTCTGAATAATTTATTGATCAAAGTATTTTATATTTATTATTAGTTTTAATTTTATTATTTATCTATTTTGGTGTTTGTGCTTTTTACATAGTAAGGCAGGAAATTAATTTTATTTTAAATAATTTAAATAAGTATTCCATTATAAATTCATTAATGTGTGTATCTGCGTATTAATTTTAGAGGTTTAGGTATCAGTATTGTTAGTATAATTATTTGAAAATATATATTGTATTTTTAACTACCATTTTGAATTTTTTTACTTCTATCTAGGATGTTGTTTTTATGCAAAATATGGTTTAATAATTGTATGTTGTATTTAAATGTTTTCTACAAAACGATTATAGAGTTGGAATGGTATACGTAATCCAATCGTACTCAAACCCTTTCCCTACTGATGGTTAGATTGGGGTGGGAATACTAAAGCTATCTCTTCCGAGTCCAACACTTTCGCTAGCGTTGCTTTGATTGGTGTTGGAATAGTAAGTTAAACCCCTCCGAAATGCAGCATTTTCCCAACTGTTCTAGTGGAAGCAGTAAATCTGACTTCTCTGAAGTCCAACACTTTCCTACTGTTGCTTGGATTGGAGTGGGAATAGTAAGTCCAACACTTTCCCTACTGTTCATTAGATTGGATTTGGAGAACAGTAAGTCTAACCCATCCGTAGTCCAACACTTTCTCGACTAGTAAATCTAACCCCATCGAAATGCAACACCTGTCCTTACTGTAGCTTAAATTTGAGTGGAAATAGCAAATCTAACCACTCTGAAGACCAATGCATTCCATACTGTTGCTAAGATTGGAGTGAGAATAGTACGTTTAACCACTCTGAAGTCAACACTTTCCCTACTGTTGCTTAGACTGAAGTGGATGTAGTAAATCTAACACCTCTGAAGTCCAACACCTTCTCTATGGTTGCTTAAATTGATGTGGGATTATTAAATATAACCCATCCTAAATCCAACATTTACTCTACTGTTGGTTAGACTGGAATGGAAATAGTAAACGTAAGTATTCCGAAGTCCAATACTTTTCCTTGCTTTTGTGTATGTTGGAGTGAGAATAGTAAATGTTTTGCATGTAAGGTGTAACACTGGTCCTATTTTTTTTAATTGGAGTTATATTATTTATTTTTTACCATTGTTTAATTTGAATTGCTTTTTTCAATATTTTATTTGTGAACTGGTTGTATTATTTTTCGAACAATATTTTATATTTGAAATTATTGTTCTAAATGGCTTTCAGCTTTTTGTTGGTGTGTCCTTGCTCGTGCACAGAGAGGACGGAAGCCAAGTTCTTTTCTCTGATGCTTTACCAGATGTGGTGGGTGGGCCTATTGGTGGTGGGTCTGGGGTGGTGCAGGATATTTGTGCTGAAACTGACAAGGATGTGATCTGTATAAGTCATAGTTGTTGGATTGTCTTCTGTGATGTTGCTGATTGAAGAGAAAATTGGGTTCAATAGGTGTCCGTGGTGTGGGTCGGTTTGGTAATGTGCTGAGTGAGGCCAAGGTTTATTCTAGCAGGGCTGATGAATTTCGGTGGGTGCAGTCTTCTAGGCAAATGTTTAGGATAAAGGTACTTTTTGACGATGAGGGGTACATTGAAATCCGTGAACTTAATGCACGGTCTTGGTGGTTTTTATTTGAGGGTTCTACCCAGGAAGAAGTTGGATGCAAGGTGCATCTTGAATGTGAGGTGTTCCATGTGGCTGATGAGGGTGTCCATATGAATGATGCAGCTGATGGTGTTTTAGAATTTTATGGCGACTCCACCTCGGGCTTGTGCTGACACCTTTGCCAGACAATCTTGGAGCTGGCAGGGATTGCTGTAGTGATATCCAGTGCTGAGGGTGTGTTTCACAATGATCTTATGAGAAACAGCAGGTCCGGAGTGAATATATGCAGTAGGTCCCAAATATCTCTGTTTTGTGAGCGAGCAGGTTTTGAACATCATGCATGGGAGACGAGATGCATGGGTGGTGGTTAGCCTTTGTGAGCATGAGTGGGTGGCTGGTTTGTGTGAGTGGGGTGCTGGGTGATTTCGGTGAAGGAGTGGTTGCTGTATACTGTGGGTGAGTGCATGATGACTTGCAAAAGGCCTATATGAATGCTCCCTCTGTGTTGTGCGATTCAGGGTGGCAGCAGTGCAGCAAGTGGTGGCTGTGGTTAAAAGAGCATAAGAGTGAGGCAGGGTAGCGATGAGCAGGGGGTGACCTGGGTTCCTGGTGTTGGGAGCAGTCCAGGTGTTGACGTGTGCAGATGGGCTTGTCTGTAGTGTGCCAGTGGCTTGTGGTGCTGTGGCCGCCATTTGTCAGGTTCTGGCAAGGATGAGAAGCCAGGGTTCTTCTCAGTTTATAATATGGAAGTTGTAGGAGGTTGGCTCTCCATATAGTGTGCGAAAAAGATGTGCACTATGCTGAGAGTCCAAGCAACTCCACTTTGGTATCCAAAGGTAAAAAGCAGACCATGTAATGTTCTGGTTTTGTGGTAGTGTGGGCAAGCAGTTAGGCTAATCCAGGAGATGTCCTAAGCATTTGTTGTACTCACAGTATCAATAAATGTGGACACACACTCAGAAGAATAACTCAAGACCAATTTACAAAATTACTTCATATTTTTATAAAATCTTTAAGACCAAGAACATCAATATATGGTAAGTACTTCTTTTGTTTAGAAAATGTTCTGTTTTTGTGCGTAATTACGCACCATAGGAATCAATGGGAAAAACTTTAAAAATGCACATAAAATCAAGCAATGTTCTCACAAATGTCACCTTGTACTTTTAGGTCAAGCTTGTCAAAGTGTCCAATGGGCCAGCTAAAAAAGATCGGGCAGGTCCCAGTACAAGCAGGAACAGTGGCTGAAGGTTTCGGAGCTGTACCAAAAGAAGGAGGGGACCACTTGGAACCACTCTGCAAAGTTGGACTTAAAGGTAAGTCCGGTGGGTCTGTTTGGAGGGTGGAGGTTGCAAAGGGTTAGGGACCCCTACAACACAGCTGGTTTGTTGATGCAGGGGCCAGGGAGGCAGAGTGCAATGCAGATTGGTCAGCTAGGAGTTGTGTGTCTTAGGGTCTTTGGAGCCAGGAGCAGGAGACTCTGAGAGTAGATTTCAGGTCAGCAGGGCCACTCTGGGGGGGGTGGTTCTTGGGTTTTCTGAAGTCCCTTGACTAGTGCTTTCTTCTGGGCTTTTGGGAGTCCAGAGTGGACTTTGGTTCTGGGTGTCAAGTGTTGGGGGTCTGGTACCCCGGGTAGTGGCACACCACAGCCATGGAGAGTCGCAGTGCCACCAAATATGGGCCAGTGGCAGGTTTTGTACTTAAGAGCTGTGGTACAGAGTTTGGCTGGGCTTCTGTGTCCAGGTCTTTGCTCAGCAGCTGGTCACTTAACCGGACTTTGCTGGTTTCTGGCCTGCAGGGTGCAGGGAGTGATGCCTTTACTCATAAGGAGGTTCTTGGCAATGTTTAGAAGGCTGGTGGTGCTATGATTTCAAGGAGTTCTTCAGGCTTCCAGGCGACACCTCTGAGGCAATTGTTAAGTCCTTGAAAAAGCAGGCAGGGTTTGGCACCTTTTTCTTTGTGCAGCAGGTCTTCAGTTCTCATGCCTTGGGTCTTATTTGTTCCTGGTATTCAAATGTGCATCTCATATGATTTCCTTTTCTAGGGATGGTTTCTAAATATTGCATTTATGGACTGTTAGGGGGAGTACCTGGTAGTGGCCAATGGGCCACCTACCTTAGGGTGGCTACACCCACTAAGTGACCAATTCCTGTGGGAAGGAGACACATCCCTAACCCTGATTGGCTTTTTTCCTGCGTCCAAGATGAAGGAAAAGGAAATGGAGTGGTCACCTCGCCTGCCACACCTGAGAGGTGGTGCAGGCTGGGGATGGCCACTCCTCCTATCCTTGCTAGGTTTCCCATCAGTTTTCACTCCTAAAGTGGGGGTAAGATGATTGGGTGGCCATCTGCTGCTATCAGAAGAGGCAGAGGTCAGATTTGAAAGGCAGTAAGGCCTTTGAAGCTGGCCGCTGGTGCAGCGTGCCTGCCTGGAGGAGGAGGTGTAACGCCTCCACGCAGAAAAGGCTTTGTGTTCTGGCTCCTGAGAGCACAGGCTTTCACTTCTGGAGTCCAGAATCATGCCTGGTGGTGGCAGGCTAGTTAGGGCCAGTCAGCAGCCTTGCTAGGGCTGCTAGGTTTTGAAGGAGGCACCTCTAAGGTGCCCTCTAACTACATTCTATAATGAATCCAGCACTGGCATTAGTGTGGGTTTATTATTCTGAGTTGTTTGATACCAAACAATCCAGGGTTCAGAGAGGCCATTATGTAGCTGGGAACATGTAATTACCAGTGTCCAGTACATACATTTGCTATGGCTCCTGTGTACACTTACTATGTCTTGAGGTTAGGAAAGACATAGTAGGGGCATATTTGCTCTTGCACACATATGCCCTCACATGCATTATAGTGCACCCTGCCTTAGGGCTGTAAGGCCTGCCAGAGGGGTGACTTACCTATATTGCATGCAGTGTTAGTAGGCAGGGCACTCTTAGTGAGTGCCATGTCGAGTTTGCAACTTTAGATTCACCTTTTCATGCACTTGCAATGGCAGTCTGCATGAGGCTGGCGTGGGGCCTCTCAGAGTGGCCCAATTGGTGCTGCAGCTCTGAGGGGCCCTCTTCAGTACCCATGCCCTAGGTCCCAGGTGTACCATTTACTAGGGACTTACATAGGTGCCAAATATACTGTAGTACAGGTTTGGGGAAAGAGATCTGGCCCTATGAAACTGTTTAGCAGGGGCCTGGGAATTACATATTGAAACCACATCTTTTACCAGGCAAAATGTGGGTGGCTACTATTTGAAAAGAGGCAGTTTTTCACATAACCGTTACAGGAAGGCCTCTGTGTAGTGTCTTATGTGGATGGCATATACATGACCAATGATGAATAAGAAGAGGACCTTGAATATGTAGACAGAATTGACACCATACTTGGACATGAGATTACAAAGTGAACTCCAGAAAGACCCAAAGCTGTTTCTTAGACGCAATCTTTCTAGGATATAAAATGTCTTGTGAGGAAGAGAAAGCCACACCAGAGTTTCTGAGTAATGTGGAATGCTCAAGCCATCATCTACATATTTGCAGGCAATAATATGATTTTTACACTTTTCCTGCATTATGCAGAGAGTAAAATGTATATATAAACTATACACAGCACATTAGGTATCCAATGATTCAAATACCTGTGTGGGGAAAATGGTGAGAACTAAACAGGTCTGAGTAGAGGTTTAATGCCTTCAAAAGACAACTTCCTGTACTGGAGGCATAGCATGCTAGCCAACTAGAGTGAGGGAATCCACAAAGAAGGAAATGCTGCAGATAACCTAGGTAATGCGAGATTATCTGATAGATTTGCCTGACTCCCAAAACCCAACTCTTTGGGACGAGTGAAAAACAACTGCAAGGCTTTTCTCCAAAAAGGTTGCAGTTATTATTTGAGGATTAGAAAACCTAAAGGTGTGACCCTAATGCTTTTGGGAGACATAACACTTGAATGTTCCCAGGACTGTTCTTACTGAGAATATTTTAAACAATTCCCTACTTTGGTTTGGTGTCTGGAAGATCCTGATGATCACATGGTTGATTTTATTTAAAAAAATCATTCAATTTAACACCTTATGTTTCAGCAAAAACACCAATAATTTATTTCAAGCAAAGCTAAAGAGCAAAGAAACACAAGGAGAAACACACAGCCATGTGGATTAAGAATTAAAATTAAACTGTATTTTAATCAAGTGTGCTGAATAAAATCTCTTGGGTCAGTGTTTCTGAGCATCCCATGATTGCATTGAATGCAAACTGTCCCAGCTAACATGAAGGAAAGATTCAATTTTATTAAGGACACGGAGGTGAGGATTATGCACTTTCTTTATCCATTTTATTGCTCAGCAGCCCAACATCAACAACATGAACAACATTAAAGACCACAATTCCCATGAGTCTTTTATTTGAACTTCATTTCAATCATAGAGTCTCCCATATAAAAGATCTACAGAACCACCAAGGAAAAGCATTTCCTCTTTTTTCCTATAATAGACCTTTCTCAATTGAATCCATTCAAACGTCTTGCTTTTGATCTGCTACTACCATAAACAAAACGGAATAGGTGAGAAGTCCGAACTTCTCACATTTTCAGAGAACAACTTTAGACCCAATAATAACTCAAGCAACATGGGCCTGATTACGAGTTTGGCGGTCGGAAAACCTGACCACCAGGCTAATGGCGAGGAGACCGCCGCGGACCTAGTGGTCTCCTTACCTGGCCTATTACGAGTTTTCCACTGGGCTAACCGGCGGAAACAGTCAGCCCAGTGAACAACATGCAGCAGTATTTCACTCTGTTCCAGATGGAACAGGTCCAATGCCGTCGCACAGGGGTGCCGACCAGCACCCTTGGAATGCGCACTGTCTGCTGAGCATTCCAACGATGCTAGGGAGTGGCCCTGTACCGCCTATGACATGAAAAGGCTGGCTGAGAATATGTTTGTAATCAGCAGGGCGGCGCTGACTTCAGTGCTGCCTTGTCTGATCACAACCAAGACCGCCTTCAGCCCATCTGGATTACAGATCCTGGTGGAGATGGCTGGCCCCTGGCAGTCCGACTTCCAGGGTCGTAATGTGGCGGTCCAACCACCACAGATGCGGCGGTCTGACCGCCATCACGAGTCTGGTGGTCTTCAAGCCAGACTCGTAATCAAGCCCAATGACACAATACCATGAAAAAGTGAAATTATTAGAAAGATACTCATTCTCATGTATGTAACTAGGTGAGGGAAGGGACTTTGAATGCGAATCAACAACAGGGAGGGATAACCCTCGCCTCCGTGTCCATCACAGAATTGAAACTTTTCATCATGTTAGCTAGGAAATTTTTCATTCAATGTCAGGACAGGAGGCTCAGATTATGCAAGTTTAGTGCTGATCAACTACCAGTGAGGCCAATCCAGGGATCTGTTTAAAGTAAAAGACTTGAATGTAGAACTGAGGACCAATCAGCCACCCTGAGGATGTCTTCCAATAACCCCCCCAAGGCAAAATCTTTAGAGACCATTTCCCCTCTAGTCAAATGTGCACCAAAGGAGGGAGGGGGCATCAATAACTGCTTCCTGTACAATCCACTTCATCCATTTGACAATAGTCAGTGCAGAAACCGTTCTGAAAAGTTTCTGAGCTATGAGAAGTTGTTTTGTCCCTGCTCATGGCCTTGTATGCCAAAAGGCATCTAACCACACAAAGCTTGGGATGTGAAGGGAAAACTGTGTAATGCACCACTCTGGCATTAGTTTTGGTTCTCCTAGTTATAAAAAATGACACCCCCTCTGGGATAAATATGTTCCCCATTATGTCCAATGCCTGCACACCAGAAATCCTTCTTCAGGAGAGCAAGCATAAAAGCATTGCCTACTTAATTGATAACTCCCTGAGAGACAAGTATTTATTGTCTTGCCAAGATATCAAGAGGTGCAAGACCAAATTCGTAACCAATAGGGAGGGAAAACTTGGTTCCGTGGGAGTGGATAACCTAATTCCTCTCAGTAATCTGCATACAAGGGGTTTTTTCCCAGATGAAATCTCTTGGAAGGGTAAATGACCCATTGAAATAGCAGATCTGCAAGCATTAATTGTGCAGTACACTAAGCCTGCACTTGCCAATTCTGACAGAAAATTCACAGGACGACGGTTAGGTCAGACTGACCACGGCACTCTTCAGTTAAATAGTCTTGATAGAAGAGTGGCCAGCATCCATGCATTTCCCAAGCAGCCCAGGTACCTGACCTAGGAGGGTCTCTAAATTTAGAAGTTTATGATTCCAATGTAACATTTCAGTGATTTCTTACATAGGCAATTGGAGTAGAGTTTTACTCTCTTAGTGAAGGTTAGGCACAACAACAGGTCCTGCAGTATCGCCACCTGATCCATGTGACTGTATTAAGTGAGAAACATGTTGACCATGACTAACAGTTCTGCAGTGTAGGGAATACCCACACACAGTTCTATAGTATCTAAAACTCTAATTAGATTGGTAGACATACATTTAGTTGTTGGTAGGGAACCAGATCATTGTTTTCTGTACTTCCCCCTTTTTTATTATTAACCTTTGCAGGGTGTCAGGTTGTATTAAAGATAGTTTTCTTGGGCACCTTTAGCCAATTTAAGCAGTTTTCCCAGGCCCTCTCACATCCACTCATTACCACCATTCTTACGTAAAAAGATCTTCAGCAAAAAGCCCTCTAGCAGGACGCATTGCAGTGCCGGCCTGATGAGGAGCATGGCCCGATGATAAAGCATGTCACCCAATGGTGAGTGAGGGCTACTGTTTCTGTAAGACTAACTCACATGGCGACTGGAAAGACCCCTACCCTAATTGGTGAAATGGAGTCTGTTCTTTTGGAACAGTGCATCTTAATTCAGTTATACATACAATGTTAACAACGCTTTTGCGTAGCACTGCAGCTGGAGCCACACTAGTAAGACGCAATGCCAACTGTAAGAACTTCCTGACAGGATAAACGTGACCAGCAGCACCACTGTACTGCCTTCGTGTTCACCCACACTCATTCCCGCAGATCCACTATGTGAGATGCCATGGGTATAAGCCAGCACATGCACACACTCATTCGTATGCACTGAATCCCGGCACCCTAATGCGATGCCCTGATATCTGGACAGTGGATGTCACTGTGTTTGCAAGCACCCTGGGTCCCAAACCACCCCTCACCCACCAACCAGCTTCAGCTATCCTGCCCCTCCATGAATTAAAGATTGCATCAACCTTTCCCTGGTTACTGGGCCGCTCACAGCTAGGTCACCAGTCTCAGGGTTCCAGGGTCAAGGTGGGGAAAGGAAAGACAACAACCGGTAAACAATTAAGGCAGAGACATTCAGACTCCCCACAGGAAGTTCACTCAGAGGTCTGCAAAACACAGGTGGAGGGTCAGTGGGGTGGCTGTTCGACACCAAAGCACCCAGCCAGATAGTTCCATGTTACCAAATAGTTACCAATTTCAGCACCTCCAGAATGGAGAAGAGCCGTCGGGGTTTGTTGACGTGAGATTTCCCTTGATACTTCCAGTGGCACATGACAAGTTACTAGGCCAATACGTCCTGCACCAGGAGATGCTGCGTTTGGGGCACGAAGACTCAAGTGACCCCAGACGGTTACGATTCCATGTGAAAAGTGCTTAGTGACGTACCTCCACAAAAAGGAGACACAACATCAGGGGTCCGCTGTTCTGAGACACCCTGACCGTACCGTCATTCACACGCTATTTCCCAAGGTAGTACCTCCTTTTACAGAGGCATCAGTCTGGTGTGTGATGAATTGAACTGCACCAGACCCTCCTGGACTCTCCCACAAAGGATGTAAATCCGTCCCCCCTCTGGGAGGCACAATGTCTAGTACACAATGAATTGAGTTGCTCTAGACCATTTGGTCACACTCGGAACTTGGTTTACGTACCTCCCTGGAATGAGGCACACTGTGTAGTATACGAAGACATGTAGTCGTACAAGACTACCTGGTCAAACACTTCGACACCATTTCAGTCTTGTCATACGAGGCCAAGTACAGCACAAATCAGGTTGTGCCCCCACGTCCAAGGGTTGCAACCAATGAACAGGCCACCGCACACAATGAGCATGCAGCTGAGGCTCACACGAGAGAAATGCAACACACTCGACAATAACGGGCCCCACAGCCACCCATACCGGGTGATTCTGTTCACACCAACAAGATGTTTCGGCATACAGTGGTCCCCAAGATAAAGGGCCACTTACCTGAAGTGCGAGCAATCCTTGCCAAGCTCCACACAAGGCAGTTCTGGTTTCCAGACACAATACTTAGGCCATGCTAAGGCTGCTGCTGCCAAGTGAAGTCCAGCACACAATGTAGACGCAGCAGAGGGCATCGCTCTCCAGATATTACTGGTCATGGATGTAAGTCCCTCTTAAGAGGTCTTTGATGTCCCCGAGACCTCCTTCGAGAACAGGGGACAAGCCAACCTTCCCTTGGAGAGTTAATGTTTGGGATGCTACACAGTAGCAGGCAATCAGCTACAGGCTAGTCTCTATGCAGGAAGGGGAGCCCAGATTCCCTCCTCGGAGAGTTATCCTTCTGAGCACAACAGGTTCCTCTTGCAGTGTGCCCATGCGGTCCAGCAGCACCTGTCCTGTGTCGCCATAAAGGTTACTCTGCCTTGCAGATGTTGAGCACCCCTAGTTGTACTAGATGCTTCCTTTGAAGTTGGGGGTGCTTCAAAGGGTTCTATTTGGAACCACAGATGTATCCCATAGATTTCCTCCCTGTCTGCCCTGAGGCTCTGGAATGCAGATCTTTATCTATAGTGGGACCATGCCCTGGCTTTGAGAGGCCAGGTGTCAAAAATCTCTCTCCCCAATCTATCTATCCAGGCCCTAAAAGGCAGCGATCTGTCGTTCTGGATGCCAAGGTTTTATAGCAGTAATCTGGGGAATGCACAGATGTACTTTACCTCCGTGAGCCTCAGAATGAAGCCTAATTTACAAGGAACGAGAACCATTTCAGCATCTGCAAATGCCCACCTCCTAGAAGTGGCATTTCTAGAGCATTGATGACAAAACCACCTTTACCATCAGAAGAGGTTCGTCATTCTGAATTCAACTATACTAAACATCATGAGGCTGCTCCCCTTCAATCCACTATTGTAGCCAGACTTAATAAGACTCATTCTCCCATGTTACCTTATGGGTAGAACAGCACTCATAGGTACTATGAACACGCATGGTTATTCGGCCCTCCTTAATGAACATATGCCCTGGGACACACCCATGCCAGTTGGGGCATGGGGACACTTTCGTTAAAGCCATAACAAAGGTGCAAGTGTGCCAATACTGGTCTGTTCTAAAAGGCTCAGTTCCTATCTTAGACTACCCTTGCGCAAATATGCACACCCCTGCAAGTAACGCCAGCTCCAGCACCTATATGGAAAAACCAGCAGGGTGCAAGTTGCACACTCAGGCGAGTGTTACTGTGCTCCCAATGGGGAAATGCCCAGGGCTGGTAGGCCCTTTGCAGGAACCAACAAAAACATCCTAGAGAAAAGTGAAAATTTTGTGGGAACCACTACCTCTGCGTGTCAGGTCACACACATCTTGAAATTATTGGTTTCACTATATTTCCGTATCTTGACAATTGTTTATTGCCTGCTTCTTTTTTCCTAAATGGTCAAGAGAATGTGCAGATGGTGATCAAGTCACTCCGGGAGCTGAGTTACATCATCAACTTTCGGCAATCACACCTTCAGCCAAGATAAGACAAATTGCTTTATGGGGGTCGGTTCAATAGTCAACTGGGTTGGGTTTTGATTCCCCTGTCAAGGATTAGAGCAATTTAGAATAATCTAATTCACCTTTTTGTTGTCAGTCCACTGTGACAGCGCAAGCTTGGCTGAGGGTGCAAGGGTTAATGGGAGCCTTAACAGCGGTTGTCCCATAAGAGCGATATCACCTCAAGCCTTTGGAGAACCATGTACTTCCCCACTGGTCCTTGGGCTCCCAGAACTGCAAGCAGATGACCCTGCCAACATCCTACATAATGCAAGAATTGACTTTGTGGTTAGTTGGGAACAACTTCTTGAATGCTGTACCTTTTAATACCCATTTCCGGTCCATCTCACAACAGACGCTAGCATTTGGGGGTGAGAAGTACTCATGTGGGATCAGGAATAGAGGGGTCCTTGGTCTGAAAGCAAGAGCTAACAGTCATACAGCTAGTTGTAATTAGAAGCAGTCTGGCAGGCATTGCAGCAATTTGCCCCATAGTTAGAAGCCAGAAATGTTGTTGAATAAACAGACATCCAGGTGACAAGATGCCATGCAATCATTTAATCCGCCATGAAGATATGAAGAGCAGAGAGCACAATCTGGTGGCAGGTCAAACATTTGTCTGGGCAGAGTCACACTGGCTAACTTTAACAAAGGTCTGTATCCAGGGTCGTCTGAAGTTCCAGGCAGACAGCCTCAGCCATAATCTTCCACCTTCGGTTATGTACCTTCTATCAACCTAGGAGTTATTTTCGAAACACACTGAATACACCTCTTTACATCACAGCACAATGCAGTGCTTCTTCTAGTTTAAAAAGAACTGTGATGTCCCCATGCTTGGGTGATACGCACCCTATGCATCCCTTGGCCTCAAGGAATATTGTATGTCTATCTACCAATTCCCCTCCTTCCAAAGGTGCTTCAGAAGATTTGCAAGAAGAGGAAAACAGTGATAGTAATGGCTCTTCTTTGCCACATCACAAGTGGTTTTCCCTTCTCATGAGCCCCTCCAGAGGAGAATTTCTACATCTTTCCAACTAACCTCCACCTCCGCAGTTCCCTCTTCAGCCATTAATACAATTGCAACTCCTCAGGCTGACAACTTGGAATTTGAGAGGCTACGGTTGGAGCAGATGTGTTGTTCCAAGCTGGTTGCACTTAAACTTAAGACATCATGAAAACCCTCGATGCTAGCCTCACACAAAAAAATGTTTTGGTTGAATTCGAAAATGCTGCTCATCTGAAGGCCTGGGTGCTTTAATTATTAACAATTTCCAAATCCCAGAGTTCCTAAGAGATGGGTTATTATATGGTTTATCCACGTCTACATTATCACACATGGGAGAAGCCAGTAAGGCTTTTAAGGTAAGGGAGAATTCTTTGAAAATGTTCCCTTTGGTGTCTAGGCTTTTAAGAAACTTTAAACTCATAAGGCCTGTGATTCCAAATCCAGCTCCTACTTGGGATCTATCTCTAGTACTGAGAAGTCTACAAACAGAACCTTTTGAACCATTGGAAAAAGTGGATCTAGCTTTGTTATCATCTAAGACAGGCTTCCTTTTGACAATCACCTCAGCAGTGAGGTGAGGTGGACTGGGGGTTTTGATGTAATCTTTCCCTTATTTATCATTTTCTCAGACTAGGTAGTTCTAAACATGGGTCCTGAAAATCCATTCTGTTTTTTACTTGGCCCTGGAAGTCTTACATCCCACTTTAAATCAGAAACAGAAGCAGGGATACCATCTTCATTAGGTGTTAAGAGGGCATTTTCTAGCTATGTGGATCAAACAAAGGACTTTAGGTCTTTTAACTGTTTGTTCATTTCTTGTGGCTCAGCAAACAAGGGCAAACAATTTTCATCCAGACTATTAGTAGATGGGTTCACCAGGTAATAACCCGGGCATATAAATCAGTTTGTGGAAAATGTTCCTTCTAATACCCAGGAACCTTCCTCTAAGGCAGCTGCAACTTTTTGGGCAGAAGCTTCCCTCCAAGAAATTTGTAGGGCTGCAACATGGTGATCACATTAGATGTTTGTGAAGCACTACAGACTGGATTCAAAGGATTGACTCTATGTGATTTGGTTCCTCTGTTGTGAAATCAGCAATGACGTAATTGTTGATACAATACAATTTTTCAGCATCACTAGTTGTCGGTGCAATTTCACAGTGTTTGTAAATCCTCATAAAATAAGGACTGGGGGGAGGAGGACAAGAGGAGTAGTTTATTACCCAGTTACGTAACAGTAATCCTCATTACCCCGATTCATAGTTCTCCTCATGCCAGGTCACATAGATGCTTCCCTTTAGTGCTGCACCTCCAAACAGATTGGACTTGGTAAATACAGGGCTGGGGCAAGGGTAAGGAAATTTATGACGGGATCAGTAAACATAAAAAAATACAACACCAGGCATCTAGGATACCAGGCGTAGTTAACTCTCTGTCAGAGGCGGAGGCACCATACAAAGTAAGGCATGGGAAGAGGAAGACCACAAATTGTGGTAATGAAGGTTACTAGTAATTAATTGGGTCTTTGTCTTGGATAGGAGGTTTTATCCTTGCATGGTGTATGTTTGTTTATAAATTCTGTCCAAAAGGCAGTTTGTGATGCCATGGAAAAGTGACTCTCCGATCCAGTGAATCAATGGAGAAAGGGAGCTTCACATATGGGCTGAATGCAAAGCTGTAGCTGACAATGAGGGGGTGGGTTTCCACACGAACTGAAGAATTGGAAACGTTTTTGCGAAGTGTTTCAGAGGAATATGATACCAGACCACCCTTAGAAAACTAATACACTGGCTATATGTAGAAGTTTACTTAAGAACATAATACATCATAGAACGTTGTTTTTTTACCCTGTAATGACATTTGAGTTTGAAAAGTGTTTTACAAGGAAAAACACGTGAGTCTCAAATATGGGACAATCCACAGACTGAAGAAATGTGTGAAGCATGCAGAACTTCGTTTCACGAAATACACCCAGTAGGACTCCAAAACAAGCTATATGTCAAAAGAAATACGACTGATAATGTAAATTGATAAATATATATATATATATCGATGTGACCAAAGTTGTGAATTCTTATACAATACCGATTGTTGAATTCAAGAAAATCAGTTAAATATATTAGAAAATAGTATTTTCATAGAAAGACTGATTCACCTTGGCGAACACAGATTTCGCAATTGGTGAGCAGCTAACACTTTTTAATAACAATATTTTTAAGTGTATGAACCAAGGACATATCCGGTTATAGTTCATAGTGCGCGAATTGGGTTGTGACGCACCATGTCTAGCTTGATTACTATTTTAGAAGAGGGTTGTGGTTTGTTAATATCTTCACTAATGAACGACCATCGGAAATGCAGTCCAAGCTGGGATGAATTATTCAACAACCTAAACGCGTGAAACTAAGGGCCAGATGTAGGAAAGAAGCAAATTGCGACTTGCAATTTGCGAGTCCGTGTGACTCGCAAATTGCAAGTCACAATTTGCTATGCAGAAAGGTGTCTCAGACACCTTCTGCGAGTCGCTATGGGGTCGCAAAGACCCACCTCATTAATATTAATGAGGTGGGTCGCAATTTGCGCCCCCATAGCGACTCTTGGCACTCACGGGGATGGAGGCCTGCTGGGAACAGCAGACCTCCATGTCCGTGACTGCTTTTAGATAAAGCAGTTTTTTTTTTCCAAGTGTAGCCCGTTTTCCTTAAAGGAAAACGAGCTGCACTTAGAAAAAAAAAAACGAAACCTTTCGTTTCGGATTTTTTCAGGGCAGGTAGTGGTCCCTTGGACCACTGCCTGCTCTGAAAAAATATTTTGGGTCCAGTCACAAAGGGGAAGGGGTCCCATAGGGACCCCTTCCCGTTTGCGAGTGGGTTACCATCCACTTCAAGTGGATGGTAACTGCGACTCCATTTGCGCCCGCATACGCGGTCGCAAATGGAATTGCATACCACTGCGACTCGCAAATAGGAAGGGAACACGCCTCCCTATTTGCGACTCAGAAATGCATTTTACGAGTCGGTTCCGACTCGCAAAATGCATTTCTACATAGCAAACACGAATTTGCGACTCGCAAACGGCGATTTTCGCCATTTGCGACTCGCAAATTGTTTGCTACATCTGGCCCTAAATGTTTAGGGGCTCCCAAGAGACCCACATCTCTACACTAGCCGTAGGTGTTAGACCGATTGGGCCTCCCGAAGGGTAAGTCTTCTATAGCCCCGTGCTGCAGGGACCTGAATTCGGGAAATTCATCTAGTAAGGGATCTCGACTCCTACATAAAAATCTGTTAAAATGTTACAACTTTTTGTAGAGAAAACTTCCCAGCAACCGAGGGCCATCCCAACTTGGCTTCTGGTCGTCTACGTGAGAAAAGTTCACTCCGAGATTTGATACTTTTACTTCACACGGAATTGTTGAATAATTCCCCACCATCTGACCTTCATTTTAATAAATTATATAAACTTGACATTTCCTTTCAGATATTGGCACGAGTCATGCAAATCTTTTTGAGCTTTGCTGAACAGGGCCTGACGCCTAGGTTTTTAGGATGTATAGGCTGAGTCAAAAGCCATTCAGTGGTGAAAGCGGCATTCAAGCCGCTATGTCGAGCCTTCACTCGTCCCGAGATAGTTCGTATTGAGGGGAAACTGATTTCGTTAACAGCGCTACGACGTCCTGCAGTTTTAGCTTCTTCACATCGCGAGCTAGGATGGACAATAAAGCATTTGGGCCCATATTTATACTTTTTTAGCGCCGCATTTGCGTCGTTTTTTGACGCAAAATCAGCGCAAACTTCCAAAATGCCATTGTATTTTGAAAGTTTGTGCTGCTTTTGCGTCAAAAAATGACGCAAATGCGGCACAAAAAAAGTATAAATATGGGCCTTGGTGTTGCTATGTAGCGTTGTGGCACTGAAACGCCACATGGTGTATGCCTTAAACGTTCATGGACAAATGACAATAATGTCATGGTTAAATGTGCTACTGATTGCAGGTTTATCTTTCATTGATGTAATCAGTCTGACAATGAAAAACCTAAAAGTACAGGCAGAGATTTAGATCGCTGTCTAAACATCCTTTTCCATTTGTTTGTGATTCACAAAGCAACCCAGAAATCTGACTGCAATATTGGCTCAAGTGCGGGTTTGAAGGTGCTCTTCTGGGAATGTCATGTGCCTTTTCCCAAAGACTCATAATCCCCTAAGCATGGTTCTCCGTTATGTCTGTTAGAAATGAGACCCTCACTCTAATCAGGGCAAGGGAGATACACACTTAAGATAACCCCTGCTCACCCCCTTGGTAGCTTGGCACAAGCAGTCAGGCTCACCAACACACAGAGTAAGTAATACAGTAAAAACACTACAGAATGGACACCACACCAGTTTAGAAAAATAGCCAATATTTATCTGAGTAAAGCAAGACCAAAAGGACAAAAATCCAACATACACAAGTCAAGTTATGACATTTTAAAGATTAAACTTCAATCTAGCACTTAGAAACGCAAGTGCTTTGATTTGGTGATATCATGGCGTCATGACGGAGTCGTTCCCAACAATCTGCCGCTAATGGTGCTGGTTACGAAGTCACATGGACCCCCAGGTACAGTACCTTGTGTAAATGAGGAAACAAGCCGGTGCACGGAATCGAGGATCGAGGCATTGCTGGATCCAGTGCAAAGTCAGTTCCGGTGCTGCGGAGCGAAGGAGTGGAGGCGTCAGTACAAGGTGTCGGGTCCTTGCTGCGGAGCTGTGGAGGTGAAGTGGAGCCGGTGCGAAGCGTTGGATCCGCACACTTCCGGCGGGGTCGATATCTGGCGGTCACGGCGTGGTGCGGTGAAGTCAGGTGTCATTGATATCGTGACACAGCACTTCAGGATTCACAGAGTAAGGGACTTCAGAGAGGCTGCAGTGGCGTCAGGCCTGCGGGGTCATCGCACTCCAAAGAGGAACATGGCTTCAGTTGCAGGCGGTGTCAGAGGATCCGGCAGCGGCGACAGTCTGGAGTTGTCTGAAGTCGATGCACTTGGTTCTTCTTGTTTTTTCACCAGCTTCTCCTTTCAAGGGCCCAGGGACTGTATTAGGCACCACGTGGCAGGGTAGGAGTCTCAGCAGAGAGTCCAGTCACTGGTAGAGGAAGTCTTTGATGGCCCTAAGACTTCAGAACAGGGGGCAAGCTCAGTCCAAGCCCTTGGAAATACCTCTCAAGCAGTAATATACCACAAAGTCCAGCCTTTATCCCATTTCTCAGGCAGAAGCAGCAACTGCAGAATAGTCCAACAAAGCACAGGCACAGGCAGGGGCAACACTTCTCCTTCAGCTTTTCTCCTGGCAGAAGTTCCTCTTGAATCCTTGAAGTGATCTAAAGTCTGGGGTTTTGGGTCCAATACTTATAACCCTTTCTGCCTCTGAAGTTTCCCAACTTCAAAGAAAAGTATCTGTTGTTTACAGGATCCTGCCTTGCTCAGGCATGGCCCCAGACACACACCAGGGGGTTGGAGACTGCTTTGTGTGAGGGCAGGCACAGCCCTTTCAGATGTAAGTGACCACTCCTCCCTCCAGCCTAGCCGAGATGGCTCATCAGGACATGCAGGTTACACCCCAATACCTGTCTAGTGGAGATGCACAAACAGCCCAACTGTCAGTCTGACTCAGACAGGGAATCCACAAACACGCAGAGTCACAGAATGTTTTAAGCAAGAAAATGCCCACTTTCTAAAAGTGGCATTTTCAAACTAACAATCTAAAAAACAACTTCAACAAAAGATGTATTTTTAAATTGTGAGTTCAGAGACCCCAAACTCCACATTTGTATCTGCTCTCAGAGGGAAACGGTACTTTAAGGATAGTTAAAGACTGCCTCCATATTTACCTGTGAGAGAGATAGCTTGCAACAGTGAAAAACAAATGTGGCAGTATTTCACTGTTAGGACATGTAAAACACATAAGTACATGCCCTATCTTTAACATACACTGCACCCTGCCCAGGGGGCTACCTAGGGCCTACCTTAGGGGCACCTTGCATGTATAAAAAGGGAAGGTTTAGGTTTGGCAAAGGAGAGCATTACATCAGAAAAAAGAGGGTCCAGACAAAATAACTTCCTGTTTAGAATGCCTGTTCGCCTTAGATGTGGGAGCTTAGACAGGAGGACATGGACCCTAGTCCTCCTATTAGAAAGTATGCTACTAATTAATTGGTAAGGTCCCACAATAAGAACGTGACTTTTCAAGCAGTTAATTGCAGTATAAAATATGGTTCATAGACAAAAACTGCAAAGAGGGATATTTTGTTCCCAGTTCAAATAATTTTTATTGATGAGAATTGGAGAATTCCAAAAATGATTCACAAAGTCCAGCAAAGTTTCAGCCAATTCCAGCCAACACATGTTTCGCCCCACACAGCGTATGCGCCAGGGCTTTCTCAAGGCTGCAAAAAAGAAGTACTATAAGGCTCAGGATAATACTCAGTGTGGAGGAAAAGGACACCAAAGGGTGAAAACCCAAGATGCGTGGAAGAGGGTCATGCACCTCACTTGCTGGGCTCAATTTCAGGGATAATAGTACCCCCTATATAGAGGGTACTATAAGGGAGAGATAGCACCGTCTGGTAGCGAAACATAGATCCATTCATGGTGTTCAATATTAAGTAGAAGGTGCACTGAAGGTACTAGGAGTTATTTCATGCTACAAGAGTTTAGCTAAAATAGGAAACAAGAGAGGAGTATATATCGATAGTTTAAATGGGTGTTTTTAATAATGTGAGTTTTTGCTGGCACTAGAATACTTGAAAACTATGTGGTAGTGCTAATTAAAGTCATGCAAATGAAAAAGAGGGATACCAGTGTGTGCAAATTATAGTCCAGAATTTTGCAGGTAATAGTTACATACCATGTTATTTGAAAGCATAATTCTTCAGGCAGATTGCCACAGTTGTTATAGAGAATCTGTACATTAAATATATGGGAAACATATATAGTGTGTGGCATTAACTCTACAGACAGGCAAAGATAACAATGCTGACAGATTAATGTCTAATGTATACCCATCATGTTGAAAATAACATCAGCAAAAAAGGCTTCAAGATTATAGTCATATTCCAAGGATAAGATCAACATCAGTATATTTGATTCCTAGTCAAAGGGAAAAGGCCAATAATTCGTTTAGTGGGTTTAATAGTGGATATCAAAGTTCTCACCTATTTTTACTGTATCAAACAATTTTTACGATCCCGACGCGTCCATCGCCTCTTTTTGGGGGACACGCCAGAAGAACACACCACCTTTTGTATGCTGAAGGTAGTCCTTCCTCAGTGGTTAGAACACGAACACTGAAAAAGGACTAGAAATCGGTTAGGCTCAATAGAGTGAGGGCGGCGCCATTAGATATGGTAAATCGGTGGTGCCATTTTGTAAAAAGATAAGCGTCCTAATTATATAAGGACCAACAAAGTTAAAAAGGAAACTATTGAATGAACTTAAAGGCTGAGGGTATAAATAAGACCAGATGTTATGGAAAAAATAATTTTTGAAAAAATAAATAAAAGAGGGACGAGAGACAAAGTGTCTTAGTGTTACTGTGTCTGTTACAGAGTTACTCTTATTTACCACCACTGGGCTAGTCCATGAGATCTCCACGTCAGGAGGGAAATGTGACATACTTATTGTTACTATAAAGAAGAAATATTAACATAAAGAAAATGCTGTTGCTGATAAAAGACTAGAGTCAAATGCTTCACAAGACACTGGGCAGAAAAGAACATACAATGACTTATATAATTTGCCTCATTTAAACAGGAATGAATTTCTCCTTATGGAAATACAAATTAAATAAGAGGCTAAACAAAGTAAGAGAAGGAAAAGAAAAAGAAAGAGAAAAATGAGGAAAACCCGCCCGGCTCTTCACATCAGCCAATAATGCCACTCATGGTCTTTGTTAAGGCCATAGTTAACAGTGTCATGATGAATTATCAGACGGCTTTCCTCCTGGCGTAAACGCAGGGGTAGGTTGCCGCCCCTTGTAGACATCGTGATGCGTCGAAGACCACAGAAAGCAAAGATACATTGATGGGGAAGGCATTCGTTGAAATGTTCCACTAGGGGTGCCTTGGCTTCTGATTTTTGAATGTTACGGTAATGTTCTTGAATCCTGATTTTAAGGGGATGAGTGGTGCTTCCAATGTGGACTTGTTGACAGGGACACCATATTATGTAAACTACGTTGGTGCTTTCACAGTTAATGAAGTCTTTGATGTTGAAGTCTTTGCCTTTAATTATTATTGTTGTGGATTTGTTAAAGCCTAATTTGCAAATGGAACATTTGGTACGGGTATAGAAGCCTTTTGGTTTTGGAAAAAAAGTTCTGGGTGGAGTTGGTTGAAAAAACGAAGAGCACAGTTTATCCCTAAAGTTGGGGGCTCGACGGAAGCCTATTTGTGGATAGTTAGTAATATATTTGTTGATGGAGGAATTATTTTGTAGTAAGTACCAATGTTTTTGCAGGTATTTCCGAATGAGATGGTGACCTTTGTGGAATTCTGTAATCAAACGGATGGCTGTGGTTTGTTTTGGCTGATGTGATGTATTAACCATCTTGTTCCGGTCCATATTGCCCAGCTTTTCTTTTGTTGAGTTCAAGATTTTCTTATTATACCCCCTAACTGTGAGTTTCTCAGTCATTTGAGTGGAAGTGTTTTCATAATCCAGAAGATTAGTACAGTTCAATCTGGCTCGTCTATACTTGCCTTCCGGAATGTTCTTGATAGTACCCGGCGGATGACAACTTGTTGCATGAAGAATTTAGTTAGCCGCTGTAGTTTTTCTGAAGAATCTAGTCCGTAGTTTGTCATTATCTACAAAGATCAGAAGATCTAAATATTCCACCTCCGAGTTGGAGATTTGATATGTGATGTCAATTCCCCATTTATTGGATACTAATGACTTCAGAAATTGAGTAAGTAAATCCTTCTGACTTTGCCAAGTCAACAGAATGTCATCTATGTAGCGTCCCCAATAAATGATTCGTTGAGAGAAATGTTCATTTCTGTCATTCCAAAGCCAATCCCTTTACAACTGCACCCATTAGGATGCAGGCATACGGTGGTGAAAAATTTCCCCCCATTGCTGTCCCTTGTAGATGCAGGTAATAGTGTCCATCAAAGAAAAAATAGTTGTTTTCTAAACAAAATTTCAGCATTTCCAGTATCATTAAATTAAGTGTTGTGTATGTCACTGGTTTAGTGGAAAGACTTTTTCTAACTGCTTCTAGGCCGTCATGGTGTTTGATAGAAGTATAAAGGCTGACTATGTCAATAGTAACTAGAAAATAATCCGGTTGCCAATCAATATTTTGTAATTTTTGAATTATGTCTTTGGTGTGGCAAAGGAGAGCACTTGCCAACTCGAATTGGCAGTTTAAAAACTGCACACACAGACACTGCAGTGGTAGATCTGAGCCATGTTTACAGGGCTACTCATGTGGGGGGCACAATCAGTGCTGCAGGCCTACTAGTAACATTTGATTTATAGACCTCTAGTGCACCACTTTACTAGGGTCTTACTAGTGAATCAAGTATGCCAATTATGGAAAAGCCAATTACACATACAATTTCACATAGGGAGCACTTGCACGTTAGCACTGGTCAGCAGTGGCAAAGTCCCAAGAGTGACAAAAACAGCAAAAACAGAGTCCAGCACACAGCAACAACATGGGAAGTAGAGGCAAAAAGTTAGGTGAGACCTCGCCAAGGATGCCAGGTCTAACAATGTCCAATGTGCATACACAAAACCACACAAAAAGTAACAGGAGGTATGCCTTTGATTTTTTCCAACCACAGGCAATCACTCAGGTAGCATTCCATGAATCATTCTTTGGCCTACCATATCACCTCACTTTGGACCCAGCCATATGCAAATCATTCTTGGTCCTGCTCACATACGAATAGTCCAGGCTGATCTGCCAAGACAGGTCCTCCCTTAACTGGAACACAAGCAACCGAAGACTGGTTTAATTCTGATTGGTGCTTTATAATCAGGTGTAGTTCCACATCTGGGCATACACTTACCACTTAGGGAGGTAAATCAAACACACAAAAACGGAAGTGACCAATCATTGCTATTTATCTGACCACTGGTAATCACTCGGGGTAACATTCCAACCCACCGTTCTTTTTTCCACCATGCTACCTGAGTTGGGACCCATCCATATGAAAATGAGTCTTCACCCTGCTAAAATACGAACAGTCCCAAACTGCAAGGTGGAAGTTTTTGGAAGCATCAAGGGGAACTACATGTCCAAAGAGGACTCTGGCCACAGGGAGGAGACAGAGGAGGTGTGTCCCTCCCACTTTGACCACACTCAAAACGCTTCTCCTGCTGAACAGGAGTATTCGGAAATATTCTGACACTTCTCCCACTTTACATGAGTATTTGGAAGCATCAAGGGGGACTACAAGTATCAAGAAGAGTCTGGGCACAAAGAAGAGGTGGAAGAGATGAACCTTTTTCACTTTGAGCGTGCTCAAAGCACCAATGCTTCTGCTGCACAGGAGTGTTTGGAAGCCTCAAGGGTCAGTGCATGTTCCAAAAGGACTCTGACCACAAGGAGGGAGTGAAAGAAGTGGGCCCCTCCCAGTTTGACTGCACTCAAAGTGCTGGCATTTCTCCTGCTGTTCAGGACATACCCTGGCAAATCCCAGGCCAAGGACAGGCCTGTATTCATCCCTAATCCCCAGAGGAGGCTGAACTTTGGCTCGGCCCCTGTTCTTGGTTGCATTCCTGAAGAGGAGCATTATTTGCTTAATGTGATTAGTAATTCAATCTTGTGCCCTCACACCAGACTTGACAGTTTTAAGACTATCTTATAAATGTGTTGTTGAATTTAGGATACAATCCAAGTTATGTAATGAGTAGTTACTCACCAAGTTGTGGTACCACTTTGAAATGTTGTTGAGTGACTTTTTACTGACAACTGTTGTTGTGCTAGGCAAAAATGGGCAAAAAGAAGGTGGAAAAAAGCCTGCAAAGGGCAACGAAATAAAAAACACTTGCACAAGCATGCAATTGGCAACTATACTTTGAAGGAAAATTATGTTTTAATTGACAAACTCAAAACTATTCTTAATCCAGAGAGGAATACCAATTTACAGTCTCCTATTAAGATGCCTAAAATAGCTAAGCTATTTACAAAAAAAGGCAATACATTTACAAAAGAGTTTCATATGTCCTAAGCTCACAGGCAATGTTGTAGACCACACAAGTAAGGTTTGCCACATAACAACAGTACCCAATTAACTCCCATAAATCTATGCGTCTCTCCAGAACCCAAGGTCCTCCGTCAAAAGATGGTTACACCTTTGGTGACAATTGAGCTAGAACAGTGCTATAAACATAGCACCCCATGAGCAAGGAAAGAAAGATCCCAGCAAGTACATTTATTACAGCTAATGAGGGAAAAAAATTTGAAGTAATAAAAGAGCTCTAGTGCACAAATTATGGATTTAAAGAATGTGGTGAAGGTACTTACAAATAATTTCCACAAGCATACATCGAGGGCTTCAGATCAGAATATCAACAAAAGCTAAGCATGCACTGATTACAAATAGTGGTGCAAGAATATGCAGCTTCAGCCAACAACAAAAGGTGCCCGTTATGGGGACTGGGTTCAGGAATGTTGTACCCTTGCTCTGCTCTCTGGAGGGAATGATAACAGAGCTAATCTCCCAGGCATGACTGCCAACTGGCTTGGCAACTGTGTAAACCAAACACCAGCCCAAAAGTGTATCTAAAGATTGATCATACCATTAAATAAGGCTAAAACAAACAACCCCAACCAGCCATTTAGTGATGAGTCTCTTCTGGAAGAACAGGTTTTCATTGACTTCAGGGCAAAGCCATTTTTTGCGATGAACATAAGCATTCCTATGATTTAAAGGGTGGGGTTGTGTATATGAATACTGTTCTTAAACCCTCCCCTCCATCTAGAGGGGACAAAGATTCTCTGATAAATAAAGGGATCCCCTGGAATAGAAACATTTGTAATTTTTCAGTGATACGCTCTAATATACTAGGTGTTCTGCCCCTTGGATCAATTAGCAGATAGTCTAATGGTATTGGATCTTTTCATGACCCCAAAGACAAATTAGCAAGAACAATTTAAATACAATCCTCCATACAGTGGGTCGCATCAGGTATTACATGATACAATTTGTCTTAATGAAGGACCAAAATAAGTGACTGGGATACTGATCTTGCTAGAGCTGACTGACTGGGCGAAGCAGGTAGGTATCACAACTGGGAAGTACTCCCTGATCAACTGATATGAGCATTGGGAAATACATGTAACAACTCAGAAATCCCCATTAGAAGCAAATACAATTTGATTGTGAATATTACTTGTTGTAGTGAGACAAGTCCATACAGTAATACACAGGACACTTCATCAACCAAAAATGAGTGTTTAAGAATACACATAAACTGAGTAGATTATCATTTAATGTTGCCCATCTCAATTTCAAGTTAACTGATCCAAAGTGGGACGATTTTATTGACCAACTGACGTAATGTTTATTTCAGAAAACATGGTGTGTTACTCCAGTTTTTAGTTCAGGTTACACAAACATTTGTGTTGAGGCAGACTCAATGGGTCCGAGACACCTGTTGGGGGGCTTACCAGTTTGGATGAGAACCACACTCGATTGCAACACTAAACAAATAAAGTTAAACTCATTTGACATATAAGGTCTAAATTTAACATCTGGTGTGGGGTTTAAAAATAATTGTTTATAACATCTATAATTGTAGAACTCCAAGGAATAGAGATTCCAATAATTTGTGGCTCTTCAAGTCCCAATTCTCACAACAGTTTCCTCATAGTAGCACAGGATTTCAACGTTACCTATGAAACCCTGGAAGCTGAGGATTCTATCACAGAGACACAAGACGGGAAGTGGACATTCCTAGGTTAGAACTCCTCCTTATTAAAAACTGGAACGCTACTGTGATCCAGTTGACTGCTCAGACTGTGGCTTTTAAAATGAGATCATGCAGTGGTTAAACGTGATCAGATAGCCAAGGTTTGCATGCTTTTAACAGTCCCAACCCAATTAGCAAGACAGATTATATCATGCTAGATTTCCACACATGGGCAGCATTGAATGACTTGGCAAAACTTTACTGGATAGTGACCACAAGGAACTCCATCCAATCACAAAGGGGATATTGAATCCCATTGAAGGCCATCAAACCCTTTAGCATACGGGTAATCTGTAATTTCTCGCAATAGACAATGAATACAGTGGGCACACATACAACAGCCAACGATGCTAGTGCATATTTAAAGATATTGCAGAGACAATTGAATAGCTGACTCTAGCTGCCTCCAACACTTATAGACAAGTTATATAGTAAACTATTTGAGAATTTAAAAGAGCATTTTTTAGAGAAATCAAATCTGCTGTTCTAATAATAAAACAAACAACATGGTTTAGTAGAGGATGTAATGAGATTGTTAATAGCAATTACAATTAAGAATAAGGATAATGTTAGAACAACACGAAACAGCTATAAGCAGACACAGCACACTTGTCAAAAGATAGTAGGAAGATTGCAATTTGCTACAGTTTATTAAGCAACGAAGAGCAAAAACACATTCAGATGCAGTGTATCCAACATCAAATACTGAGCCTCTGGAGATCTCACTATCTGAGACAATTCATGAGATCAGTGATGTGGAATCTGGCAAGGCTCCCAGCCCTGATAAAATACCAGGCAATCTCTTGGTACCTTACATTAGTAACCTCACCAGCGAAATATGACAAGATCTGAACATTTCGAACACCTCGAAGAAAGCAGAGATAATTCCCATCTACAGGAAAGGCCTCAGGGATGATCCCAGTAATTATAGACTCATTAGTCTGACTGGTAGTGTACGAAAACAAATCTGCAGGCAGATTCTTGATAAACTTCATGATTGGAAGAAGGAACATGAGTTTTTTTCCTATTTTTAAGCAGGATTTAGGAGTAAGGACTGTTCTACTGACTAGGTTTTTAGATCCCTCTTGATCTACTGGAAAATAATTGTCTTACAAAAGTCACATCTGTATGTTGCCTTCATAGACCTTAGATCTGCATTTGATCTGATCCCAGATCTTAAGTTATGATCAGTTTTTAAAAAACATGGGCATGTCTGGCAAAATGTTGTCTGTATTTATGCATCTGCATAATAAAATCTTCGCCGAAGTAAGGTGAGGGAGTTGTAGAGAACTGAAAGAGTGCATTTCTTTATAGAAAGGGGGATGTCAGGGCTGTGTGTTAGCCCCCATGATGTGCTCTATTTACATCAATGATGCCTTGAATTTCCTTGGCAAGCAACTGTATAAATGATACCTTCAGACTGGCCAACAAAAGAGTGCCAGCACTGTTTTTTCTAGATAATAGGCTACTGATCTCCAAAACTCCAATGGGTCTTCATACCCTATTAGACCATTTTGTGGCCTTCTGCAACCAAGGCAGACTAGATGTAAATCCACAAAAACCAAGTAAATTGTTTTTAATCTGCATAAAAATATTGCAGCTCCCTGGCAATGTGGGATTCCAAGCTCAAAAGGGTTTTGGATTTTGAATATTTGAAAGAAAATCTGACTAATTCCAGCATAATATAGCAGCCATACTAAAAATATTAAAATTCACCATCTCCAGAATAGAACAGTCTGCCAAACCTTACAAGTATACTGTGTTAAAGCCCCTGGGTCAGCTCCACGTGGAATAGAATTGAGGGGATACTGCATTGTTATCAACCTAGCCATAGTGGAACATACATTTCTGAAATCATTTGTCAATTTGCGTCAGAGTGCTCCATTGCTGCCTTTACATTTAGATATGGGAATGAAAACTACTTACATAATCAGTTTTAGGCTCTCTCTTCATTGGGTTAGAATCTGGTAGACAGAAGAGCTGGCACCATTTATTTCTTTTTTTAATTTTATTTAGAATGTTTATAAAGTGCAAACATGACCCAAAGGGATAAGAACGCTATACAGAGAAAAGGCTGTTACAAATGAACAAAAATGGAGTCTAGGATCATTGGTGTGGTACTAAGAAGATGTCACTGCCCATAACATCAATGAATTATATACACAAAAGGGCTCCCTATAACCATCCATAGGGTATCCATAGTGGACCGTCCGCCAAATAAACAATAATAATATGTAAATTGTATCAATCAATCAGACACATTTATAATATCTCTTTACCCGATTGCTTAGTTTCTGGAAAGTCAACGATCCCCTTACTGCCTACGCTGTCGGGAGAAGGTATCAGGGATTTTGTTGGTTTTAGTTGTAGACCCAAGGGGCTGGTAGCTTGGGAGGAAGGTGTCAAATAAGATCTCTTTGACCTCTTTTTTGGAAGCAATGGTTGATTGTTTCAGTTGGATCTCCGGTGGGAGAGAGTTCTATACTATGACGGCTGAGCCTGATTTCTTTCTGAATCTTGCTGGTTCTAGTAGGAGGGAGATTGTGCGTCTTACAGAGCAACTACCACCTGAGATATTGAGATTGTGAGCTAGATACTAAGATGTACCATTGTGCAGGGCTTTGTGAGTCAGGCGAACGAGTTACTTACCTTCGGCAACGCCTTTTTTGGTGGATACACTAGCTACCTGTGGATTCCTCACTCATTGAATTTTCCCCCCTGCGCCAGCTTCCATAGGAAATGTTCTTCCTAGCTTCTGCACGTCGACAAGGACGTCACAATTGCCCACGCGACGCCGTCTGACGTCATACAGGCAATAAGAGGTCCTCGCCGGCGTGCTGACGACAGTACCAACATTTGTTACGTACCTCTGATACGAACAGGCAAATACCAGCAAAATATATATACAATTAAAACAAATGCTTCAATAAAATCTTATACCACAACATTTCAAATAGAGAAAACATCAGCATAAATATGTAAATACGCAAAAATAAATACATATAAACTATATATAGCATTATCACAAATCTTTTTTTTTTTTTTAATATATGTACATATATACATAAATATATACACATATACATATGAAAATAACATATTACCAACAGGAGTTCACCCAAGGATAACTTGGTAAGACCAGACAGGCAACGGGGAGGTGGGTGGGACCGTGAGGAATCCACAGGTAGCTAGTGTATCCACCAGAAAAGGCGTTACCGAAGGTAAGTAACTCGTTCTTCTGATGGATACAACTACCTGTGGATTCCTCACTCATTGAATAGAGTCCCAAAGCAGTACCGCACTCGGTGGAGGGTGCCTGAATGGTCAAACCAAGAAATCCTGCAGCACCGACCGTGCAAAATGGCCATTCCTCCTAACCTCCGAATTCAAGCAATAATGCTTTGCAAAAGTGTGGAGGGATGACCAAGTTGCGGCCTTGCAGATGTCAACCACAGGAACACCCCTAGCCAAGGCCGAAGAGGCCGACTTAGCTCTGGTGGAATGAGCTCTTATTCCATCAGGGGGTTCTTTCTTTGCCAGAGAATGACACAGCTTAATGCAAAGAATGACCCACCTGGAGAGTGTCCTCTTGTCGACTGCCCTTCCTCTCCTCTTTCCCACGTACCCGATGAAGAGTTGATCCTCCAATCTAAACTCCTTTGTTCTGTCTACGAAGAAGCTCAGCGCTCTTCTCGGGTCCAAACGATGCAGCCTTTCTTCCTCTTTCGAAAGATGAGGTGGAGGATAAAAAGAGGAGAGAGTAATAGACTGACCTATATGGAAGGGTGAAACATCCTTCGGCAAGAAAGCTGCCTTGGTCCTCAACACCACCTTATCCCCATAGAAGGATGTATACGGGGGCTTAACGGAAAGAGCCTGCAGCTCACTCACTCTTCTAGCTGAAGAAATCGCAACAAGGAAAACAGTCCTTAAAACCAATAACCTTATGGGGCAAGAATGCATCGTCTCAAACGGTGAGCCCATAAGAAACGTTAAGACTAGGTTCAAATCCCACTGAGGCATAATGAAAGGAGTGGGAGGATATCTATTAGTGAGGCCTTTTAAAAACCTCAATACTAAAGGAGATTTAAATAAAGAAGGCTGGTCAGGCAGACACAGAAAGGCTGACAGAGCCGACAAATAGCCCTTAACTGTAGCAACTGCACAACCCCTCTGTGCCAGGGACAACGCAAAAGACAAGATATCCGATAAGTGGGCATGTAAGGGATCAATTTGCTTCTCTCCACACCAATTCACAAATTTAGCCCACCTGCTAGCGTAGATAGATTTAGTGGAGTGTCGCCTGGCCGATAAAATAACATCCACTACCTCAGGTGGGAGAGAAAAGGAACTCAGGTTGCCCCGTTCAATCTCCAGGCATGAATGTGCAGGCTCTGGAGGTGGGGGTGTAAAACCTGCCCCTGCGATTGCGAGAGGAGGTCGGCCCTGTGAGGGAGACAGAGCGGGGGGGCAGTTGGAGAAGATCTGAATACCATACCCTCCTTGGCCAATCCCGAGCTATTAATATGACTTGGGCTCGGTCTTGGTGAATTTTCCTCAGAGCCAGAGGAATCAAAGGTATGGGGGGAAACGCATAGAGCAACTGGTCACACCAGGACATCTGAAACGCGTCCCCCAACGTTCCTTGCACCGGATACTGGAGGCTGCAGAACAACGGGCAGTGCGTGTTCTCCCGAATGGCAAAAAGATCTACCCCAGGGATTCCCCACATCTGGAAGTTTGCCGGACTAGATAAGGAATGAAGACGCCACTCGTGATCGGTTGAGAAGTGCCGACTGAGACTGTCCGCACGCACGTTCAAGACTCCGGCCAGATGGTTCGCTACCAAGCAAACCCGATGGTCCCTTGCCCAGGGCCATAGCCGCAGAGCTTCTCTGCAGAGAAGGTGTGACCCTACTCCTCCCTTCTTGTTTAAATACCACATCGCGGTAGTGTTGTCCGTCAGGACCTGAACCGACTGACCGCAAAGGAAAGGGAGGAAGGCCTTGAGAGCCAGACGTATCGCCCGCAATTCCAACAGATTTATGTGAAACATCTGTTCCACTGGAGACCAATGACCTTTGACCTCCAGCTCCCCCAGATGAGCCCCCCACCCTAGAGTGGAAGCATCCGTTATCACTGTGGTCACTGGAGGAGGCAGCGAGAACAGCCTTCCTTGGGAAAGATTGCCGTCCGCAACCCACCATCTTAGATCCACTGCAGCGTCTCTGGAGATCTTTACCGATCCCTCGAGATCCCCTTTGTGCTGAGTCCACTGCTTTCGGAGGCACCACTGAAGAGCCCTCATGTGCCCGCGAGCATGAGTGACCAACAGAATGCAAGAAGCGAACAGACCGAGCAGACGAAGGACCTTGAGGACTGGAATGACCGCTCCACTTTGAAACATTGGAACCAACGCCTGAATGCCCTGAATCCGCTGAGGCGGAGGAAATGCTCGATTCAATGTTGTGTCCAGTACTGCCCCTATGAACAGGAGGCAAAAAGCCCACATCGAACAACAACTGAGTTGTCGCCTGCAGGTGACGCAGCACGAGCTCCGGAGACTTGGCTTTGATCAACCAATCGTCCAGGTAAGGAAATACTGCTATCTCCTTCCTTCTGAGCTCTGCTGCAACCACCGCCATCACCTTCGTGAAGACTCGAGGTGCTGAGGTAAGACCAAACGGAAGGACCGCAAACTGATAGTGCTGTGATCCCACCATAAACCGGAGATACTTCCTGTGCGACTTGAGTATCGGAATATGAAAGTAAGCATCCTGCAAGTCGACAGACACCATCCAATCTCCTTCGTTCAACGCCAAAAGTAACTGAGCTAGGGTCAGCATTTTGAACTTTTCCTGTTTGAGGAACCAATTCAAAATCCTCAGGTCCAGGATTGGTCTCAATCGGCCATCCTTCTTGGGGATCAGGAAGTATCTTGAATAACAACCCTGACCCCTCTCCTGCTCCGGAACCAACTCTACTACACGCTTTGAAAGGAGGACTAGAACTTCCTGTTCTAATAACAGGAGATGTTCTTCTGAACAGAAGGATGGACCGGCGGGATGGGGGTGGAAACTCCTGAAAGGGAAGGGCATAGCCTTTCCCACAATGCTGGTAACCCAGGAGTCCGATGTTATTGCCTCCCACATGGGGAGAAAGTTCATTAACCTCCCCCCTACAGGAGTGGCATGCAAAGGAATTGATGGATGACTAAGGCTGCTTCCCATGCTGCACCCCTCCAGAGGAAGAGGAAGAGGCAGAGTGCTGCTGGGCGGCTCCTCTGGTTTGGACCCTACCCCTCCCCCTGTATGACCTATAGGGGAGGGCAGTGGCGGCCTGCTGCTGAAATCTGCCCTGAAAGGATGAGGAGGAGCCACAACCAAATCCCCTGAATCTTCTGAACAGCCTAGAAGAAGCAGAAGAGGAGGCTTGCAAGCCTAACGATTTTGCTGTGGCTCTACTCTCCTTAAATCTTTCAAGGGCTGAGTCCGCCTTTGATCCGAAAAGCTTATCCCCATCAAAGGGAAGATCCAGCAGGGCTGACTGAACATCGGATGAAAATCCAGAAGAACGAAGCCAGGCCTGTCTCCTTGTAGCAACAGTAGTGCCCATAGCTCTGGCCACAGAATCAGTTGTGTCCAGCCCTGACTGGATTACTTGGGTCGCCGCAGCCTGAGCATCAGAAACAAGGTTCAACACCTCCTGAGGCACTTCCGAATGAGACCACTTGATCTCTTCCTTAAGGGCGTAGATGTACCTGCCCAAAATGCATGTGGCATTGGTGGACTTGAGAGCCATACTGCAAGATGAAAATGCTTTCTTGGAAGACTGGCCCTTCTTTTTAGAGTCCTTGTCCAAAGGCACACCCGGAAAAGAGCCTGGAGCAGTGCGAGATGAACTTGAAGCCTGTACAACCAGGCTTTCTGGAGTCGGGTGCTTCGACAAAAAGCATGGATCCGCAGGAGCCACACGATACCTGCACGCCATTGTCCTATTAACAGCCGAAGATGACAGTGGCTTTTTCCAGATCTCTAGAATCGGGTCCAGAAGAGCCTCATTAAATGGCAGAAGTGGCTCTGCAACTCCTGAAGCAGGATGTAACACCTCCGTCAATAAGTTGGGTTTTGATTCAGACACTGGAAGAGGAAGGTCCAAAAGTCAGCTGCTTTTCTTATAACAGAGTGGAAAAAAGCAGCCTCCTCTGTATATTCTCCAGGAGATGTTAAGTCCCACTCTGGAGAAGTGTCTAAACCACTTGCCGTATCCAAACCCTGGAGATCTCCCAGAGGTTCTTCAATCTCCCCCTACTCCAGGACCTGCTTTTGATATTCTTGTCCCTCAAGGAGGCGAAGAGCTAGCCTCCTTGAATGAAGTCTGGCTTCGATCCTCGGCATCGACAGGACGTCCGCCGACGTCGATGCCTGACGCCGATCCGCCGATCCATCTGACGCTGGATCCATCGGCGCCGTGGTCTTCTTCGGGGCCGACCGAGGTAAAGGATGTACAGGAGAAGAACTCTCCGGCACCGGAACAGCAGATCTCATTGGCGTCGCAGGTTGTGAAGATGACGCCAAGGGAACCAACGCCGAACCAGAACCTCCCATAGGAAGGAAGGGCATGAAAGGTGCCGGACGTAAAGGAGCCGGAGCACCCATATTAAAGGCCAATGGCCCCGAAGGACCAGTCGGTCCACCACCTGGAGCCATTTGCTGAAAAATGGCAAACATCGCATTTAGAAATGCGGAACTGTCAGCACCTGGAGCCGGGAAAGCCGGATACTGTGGAGCCTGAGCTCGAGGTGACAATGGCGCCGGCGTCTGAGAAGCAAGTGAGAACTCCTGATCCTGTTGAGGTACCTTGAAAACAGATGGTGGAGTTGTAGGCGAAGTCGGTGATGCGGGAGGCGTCTGCGGAGTGATGGTGGGACTAACCTCCCATGTCTTTCGGCGCCGAACCAAAGGTGACCTCTAGCGTGAACTCTCTCTACTCAACCGGTGCCGAGATTCACGATGGCGCCGGGAGTCACGATGATGCCAGTGAGACTAAGGCGATGATGATGTTCGCCGATGCCACTTCTCCTTCTTTTTGGACTTTGCCAAAAAGAGCTTCGCCTCCTGTTCCTTCAACGCTTTTGGATTCATACGTTGACAGTAATTACATTTCTCTACGTCGTGGTCGGAGCTCAGACACCACAAGCAATCCACATGTGGGTCTGTCACCGACATCTTGCCTCCGCACTCCTTGCAAGGCTTAAATCCCGACTTTCGTTGAGACATCTTGAAGAAAGAAACAGTAACTGTAACTACGCAGAGTAGAAACAGTAGCTCCCTCGAAGAATAACCGTCTTTTGAAGGCATGGAAAAAAGGGAACTGTTGCCAGCACGCCGGCGAAGACCTCTAATTGCCTGTATGACGTCAGACAGCGTCGCGTGGGCAATTGTGACATCCTCGTCGACGTGCAGAAGCTAGGAAGAATATTTCCGTCGGAAGCTGGCGCAGGGGGGAAATGCAATGAGTGAGGAATCCACAGGTAGTTGTATCCATCAGAAATGCTATCTTAAGAAGGAGCCTTGCTTCGAAAGATAGCCAATGGAGGGACCTGAGTGAGTGTGTGCTGTGGTCAAAATGCCTTGTTCTCATTATCAGTCTTGTTGCGACACTGGGGGTTGCTTTTAGTGATGCCTGGTGTGATTTTGGTAGTCCCGTTAAGATAACAATCCCATAGTCTATTCTGGATATGACTAGGGATTCTACTGCTATTTCAAGGTCTGTTGCTGGGATGAATGGTTTTGTCACCTTTTGGTGTACTATGTGTGGATAAGATAATAATGTAGGCTTGCATGTTGAGATTGCTGTCGAGTGCTATCTCCAGGGATTTTGTTGATCCGACAATTATAGGTTTGCAGTCAAGAGCATCTAGATTATTGAGCCATTCTTGTAAAGGAGGGAAGCTAGCTGGGGGGGGGGGTGAGTAGGGATTACATTTTCAAGGTTCAGTTTGAGGTGCTTTAATGACAACCAGGTTTGGGTTTGCAGTTGAGTATCACTGAGATGGATAATATCATCTAGGGGGAATATATTCAGATATAGTTGGGTGTCACCCATATACATGTGGTAGGCAAGGTTAGATTCTTTCAGGCTCTCCATCAGCGATTCCATGTAGAGGATGAATAGCATTGGAAAGCTTGTGAATCATCCTTGAGGGACTACCAGTCAAACTTGACATGGGTTAGAAAGTGAGCTACCCAATTTGATATGTTGTGGTCAGCTTTGTAGATAGGAAGTTAACTGTTTAAGTACATCTCTGGCCCTATTGTTCATTAAAGTACATCTAGAAGCCGGTGTAATTGACCATGTAGAACGCCGAGGAAATACAAAGGAGGATGAGTAGGCATGATTTATTCTGGTCCAGGTTTTTAAGTGCAACATTTTTGATGTGTAGGATGGCTGTCTCTGTCATGTGTCCTGGTCTAAACCAGCTTTGCACTTGTTGTGCAAGCTGAAGTTACTAGTGTGCTAACAGAGTTAGATGTGTGTCGACAAGTCTCCAATAGCTTCTCCAGCAAAGGGGTGTTTGAAACTGGTCAAAACTTACTAACATCTGTTGGGTCCACATCTGTTATTAGGGGTGTGACTTATCCGATCTTTAAGCAATCTGGCGTTGTGCCTTGAGTTAGTGATGAGTTTACATTCATTTTATAGACAAGGTTAAAAGATGACTGAAATCTTTTATGACTGCTGATGGTATTGAGTTGTTGAAATGCGAGGTTGTTTTTCAGCGTTGCTATAATCTTTAGGATCTCATGTTTGGTGAGGGTTTTTAATTCACACCAGGAGTGGAAGTTTGAGCCCTGTTGGGTATTGCCAGTTCTTGTTAGAGGAAGTGCATGTCTGAGCCACTTTCCTGAATCAATGTTGTGTCAACAATGATAATTTTTCTTCCTAAAGTTTAAGAATTCTTCACAGTTTTCCTTAGAGGAGTTAACAATCATAATGGTGTTGTGGGAGCTGGTCTATTGTTTAACAATTTCAGAGAGTTATCAGGTTGTGATCTGAAGTATGAGTTATCAGGTTGTAATCTGAAGTATAAGGATTTGGCTTTCCATAGGAATTTCTTGTAATTATTTCTTCTCCGACTTAGCTGTTGTAAATGCATGGCAGGAGGTTCCAGCCTCCATAAACTCCCTGCTAGTTTGAGTCTCCTTCTTTCTTTCTTTATGTTTTGGTTGTACCAGGGGTGGGAAGATGTCTTATTTTTTCTTTGTATGTAGAGTAGGGCTTCATTAAGTCTGCCGTTTGTAGTGATGAGTTAGTTCTTGCATGCCCCACATTTTATCTGAGGGAGTGAGGCTGCACTGGCACAGCAGGACTGGACCATTTCGCAGGGTTTGGGCTTGTCTCCTTGATCTTTTGATTTCTGTGCTTCTGTGAGGTTGAATATGATCTAGTCATGGTCTGACCATTCTATAGGGGTGATGGATTTGATATCCAGTGCCCCTTCCTTGAATATTATGAAATCCATTGTGCTCCATATAGAAGAGCTCTGGGGAAATAGTTACCTTGGAAAATCAATGCAAAATCCCATGGCTAAAACATGTAAGAACATGGCTTTGTGCAGCCAGATTGAAAGATTTATGGAATCATCCGAGAGAGATTCAGATGGTGATGTTGTATCTTTAAAAATCTTTTGGCTGTATGTACTGGAGACAAAATAAGTTAATTTGAGACATGGATGCATTACATACCAGTTCTTGAATTATGAAAGTGTATGCAGATTTGAGCCATTCCTTGATGTACATACTCTACTTATTGACAAACAACTGTACCTAAAGTTCAGATACGCAATCCTCCTACCAGTAGGCTTAGTTGTAAATGCACCCTTCTAATACTGACATATTCTCATCCTGCAAATCTCAGAAAAAAACAGGATCTCATTTGCTGTTTTTTTGTAAAATGTATGCTCACTTGTGTAGCATATGGCTAATTTCAATTTCTCACTCCTTTGGGGTGACACGACATTGAGCTGCTTTAGGGATATTCAAAGCAGACTCAAATGATCTAATAGTATTGCCCATAGTCAAGTTTCTTTCATCTGCGTGGCTTCGGAGAAAGACATATTGAATAAAGACATTGTGTAGGATATATGGCATATTTTGGATTATAAGTTGAAACATTTTAAAAATAAGATGTATTCTGTTTTACATTTATGCATTACACTGTGTGCTATTGATGAAATTCATGTTTTCATAATTTGATTGCTTAATTGAGTTATTCTCTGAAAAAAACTTAGGGCCAGATGTAGGAAACGTTTAGCGAGTCGCAAACGGCAAAAATTGCCGTTTGCGACTCGCTAAACGCGTTTCCCAATGCAGAAATGCATATTGCGAGTCGGTACCGACTCGCAATATGCATTTCAGAATCGCAAATAGGAAGGGGTGTTCCCTTGCTATTTGCGAGTCTGAGTGGTATGCAAATGGTATCGCAGTTACCATCCACTTCAAGTGGATGGTAACCACTCGCAAATTGGAAGGGGTCCCCATGGGACCCCTTCTACTTTGTGAATGGACCCAAAAAAAAATTTTCAGGGCAGGGAGTGGTCCCAGGGACCACTCCCTGCCCTGAAAAAATACCGAAACTAAAGTTTTTTTTTTTTTTTTTTTAAGTGCAGCTCGTTTTCCTTTAAGGAAAACGGGCTACACTTAAAAAAAAAAAAACTGCTTTATTTAAAGCAGTCACGAACATGGAGGTCTGCTGACGACAGCAGGCCTCCATGTTTGCGAGTGCCTATACTCGCTATGGGGCCGCAATTTGCGACCCACCTCATGAATATTCATGAGGTGGGTCATTGCGACCCCATAGCGAGTTGCAGTCGGTGTCTGAGACACCGTACTGCATACCAATTTGCGAGGTGCAAATTGCGAGTCGCATGGACTCGCACTTTGCAACTCGGAAATTTTTAAGTTGCTACATCTGATTAATATCTTTTATATGATGGAGTTCATGAGCTGAGAGTGCAATTTCAATAACCTCTAGTTCACAATCACACAAAAAGTAGTACACCATTCTTGCAGCTTTAGCTTCATTTTCTCTTTGGTATTTGTCCTTTACCCCTTCCTATTGGTCTTTCATAAATCAAGGAAGTTTGTTTTTTAATCATAGGATGGTTCGCAATTTGTGAGGGGTATTTTGTGAACTGCAAAATGGCTGTCAGGACAAACATGTGACAGTGAATCAGTTTAAAATGTGAAATGTTGATTCACATTTTGGTTTCTGGGCTGGCTTTATATATTCTCCAAAAAACATAAAAGGGACTGAAGCCACACCAATCTTGAAAACTAAGTAGGACCAAATGGTATGTTCTGGTTCATGACTGGTGTAAATATGTTCAGCACATTTGGCTTTACAATTGGACTAAAAATCAGAAACAAGTTCATCTTTTGGCATCCCCCCCCCAAATTTTCTTCGGACTGGGGAAACATTACTCAATTCCCAATTACACTTGCTCAGACACCTAAAATGATGTAAAATTGGCTTACCCAAATTGATATAAGTAGCTTTTAAGTAAGGCCAAGGTAACATGGTGCAGGAAAGTGGCTGATGGGCTAAATGTTAAATGTTGCATTGGGGATACATTCTTATTCCACCTACATGACAAACAAACAAATTTGCAAAGCAGGAGTTTGTTACTGAAAAAAGAAAAAGAAATGTTGTTGCATGCAGGGAGTTTTCTCACAAGGCATAAGGGTCATTTCTTTGCTTTCGTTTTCAGGATTTCGAGCCTTTACCTTGATGATCAGAACAGAAAAAATGTATGCCAATTGTCAGTCCTAAATAGGTCTGACAAGTGTTGACTGACTTGGGCATTGGTCAAAGGTTTCTATTGGTAGAACAAGTGAAAACTCTGCTATTGACAGCATGGCATTTTCCCTGACTCTAAATTGACCGCAAGTATGGCAGATGGGACATCAGCCACTGTTTGGCAGATGTCCCGCATAGATCAAACTCTAAATCAGGCCTTAAATCTCAAGGTGTGGCCTATGATTATCGAAACTTGATAGGCTTACCTGACCCTCACTCCACTGCGGTAAGTCTTAAAACATGTAAAACCACTGGCTTGCTTGCTTTGCTTTTACTTTACATCCTTAACTACGTTTTTTTTAAATGTATTTCTCTTGTGGACCTAATCCAATTCTGACCATTTTAGTGTCATTTGTCCAGTAGAACGTTTTCAGTTCTAACAAAACACTTTGAGAACTTTATTGTGTTGTTTCCTGGTTTTATGATTATTTTGGTGTCATTAACAGACTGAACTAACATTTATTTAGGGGAAAAGATTGCTGCTTGGTGGCAAGAGTAAGCAGGGGGCTTTCTTGGTATGACTGTCAAGTTATCGGGCTTCCACCGCTGAAATAAACAATCCAAAATCTTAAAAATTCCTATGAGAGTTTGAATGCAAAATGCATTTTGTGACTCACCATATAACTTATACTATTGCCCTCACCCCAATACCAATCTGCAAAAAAAGTTCCATGATTCGAAAAAGAGGGCAAAAGTATCAGAAAATACTGATGCATACTTGGTTATGTATTTAATAAATTTCATCATGCTCCCCATTTACCAGTTTATGAAAATGGGCATACTGGATAAGCATAGTTGTTATCTTCATTCAGTTAGGGTCTAATTTTGAGTTTGGCGGAGGGGTTTCTCCATCACAAACGTGACGGCTATCCCACCCACTGTATTCCACAGGCTATAATGGAATTGTAATACAACAGACATTTGAAATGGAGTAACCCCCTCCACCAAACTCTAAATCAGGCACTTTATCTCTGTTTTCATTACTTTCACATAGATGAATATAGAACTTGGGTCTGATCATTTCAGTCACCAAGGAGAAAATACTTATTAATGTGGTAAAAAGTATTTTGTTGAATGTGACACTTTCAAATGTTGAATTTTTTATATTATAAAAATTATCTTCTCTGTTAATTAAAAAAGAAAAAAATCAATGCTTCATTTCATCTTTTTTCTTTGTTTTTCTAGATAGCAACAACCACTACAAAAATATATATGTACATGCATATGTACCTAATTGGTCTAGCGCTGCTACAACACATTTAAAAGAAGAAGGATTGAGGGAACATGGCTGCCGGCTGACGCGGGCCGCGGATGAGTCCTGAGCCGGCCTGAAGGCGTGTATGCAGAGTGTGCTCCACCCCTTGTCCACTTTCTCGGTGGTGGCGGCCACAGTGGAGGCAAGGAGGGACAGAGGAACGGCGTCTTTGTTGTTGTGGCCCTCTATTTGGACGCGGGCCGCCCAGGAACTACAACGCGGAAGACGCGTTGTAACAAAGATTCATCTTCGGGGAGAAAGGGGCAGTGTCAGCACAAGCTGCACTCCCGCTTTTTGGTCTGAGGACACCAAGAGGATGCTAAATAAGGACGACTGGAGCTCAGGAAAGATTCTGCCCTTCCATCCAGCTTTTACAGAGGATGGAGGTACTGGGCATTTGCAGGGGGGGTCATCTATATGTTTAAACCCCCGCAGCTGTTATTCCCCTGGTATGGAGTGGGTTCCCCTACTAATGGTGGGATGCAGAATAGAAAAGAGGTGATCCTAGGTAGACGGAGAGGAGGAGGTGGAGGTGGGAATAAGAGAAGTGATTTGGGCTATTCCCCGAGAAGTAATGAGAAAAACTCAAGCATAAAGAGAAGCTCAGTACCTCAGGTTGTATCTCAGCCCCCTGCAAGGGGCTGGAGAACTAGCGAATCGGGGGTGGCTGGGGAGCAGTCACCAGGAAAGACAAGTAGCTCTAGTCAACGAGGAGGGGCTCGCCCGAATCCTATACACTTAGTCCCGGACTCTAGAAAAACAAAAATTACCCAGTCACTTAGGATATATTTTAAGATCCTCCCGGGCATGCAGGAGAAAGAAAAGGGGATGGAGGAAGCAGGTCTAAGGCCCCCTGATGACAGCCCAATAGGTGTGGTGGGGGGCAGTCTGGTTTCACACATTGAACTCTCACCTAATAGGTTTCAGTTGCTTAAATCTCATAATTTACACCAGAGAAACAAGAGTGGTAGGGTCTCAGATCAAGATGCAGGTCTTAGACTCTCTGTTGAAGGTCCCATGAGGTGCCAAGATGGGAGACTGATAGAGAAGCAAGGTGAGGAGGTGGTTCAGCACCATGATGAGGTAGCTCCCATCCGGTCCCGAAGAGATGAACCTCTTGGCAATTCTATTGCAGGGATGATACAGGACTTAGCAGGGGAAGTGAGAGGAGGTTTTGAGACTTCAAATACTAATCAATAAGAGATTAGAGGTTTGTGTGAAACTCTCTGGAAAAAATTGGACGATTTAGCTGAGCGGACGGCTGCTTTGGAATGCAAGGTTTCCGATTTGAGGAGAGCAACTGAAGAAAATAGGGAGGCAATTCATTGAGTGAAACAGGGGGAAGAAAGTCTGCAAGTGAAGCTGGAAACAATGGAGAACAGAATGAGGAGAAACAATTTGAGACTGTTGAAAGTTCCGGAGGAACTGCAAAAAGGAGACCTGAAGGGCCTGGTAGTCCACTTGATTAAGCAGGGTACCCAGATTGAAGAAGAGGAGGAAGTATTATTAAAGGATATTCAGCGTTTGCATAGAGACCCCTTTAGGAAAACAACTAATAGGGATAAACCTAGAAAGATTCTGGTATGCTTCCACACTTATGCTATCAAAGAACAGATTTTATCTATGGCACTGAAGAATAAGACTGTGTCTGCAGAGGGTATTGATTTTGATATCAGATCAGATTTATCTACTACGACTCTGAATAGGCAATAGGAGCTAGGGAGGAGAATTGATGTTCTGAAACGATTGGGGGCCACAGCCCAGTTGAAATTCCCTGCAGCCCTGAAGGTGATGGCAAACAACTAAATGTATGTATTTAGAGATATTCAAGAAGTAGCTGGTCTGATTAAGCCATTGGATAAGGACTACCAGTCTTTGGGATAGAAGCGCGTGCATGCATTTAGTTGTTTGATTTTCTTTTTTAGTTATCTCCAGGCCGATGGAGCCTTCCCACGGCAAGGTGCCGTGTGAGGAGAAAAGGTGGGTTCTCTCAGGGAAAGGGTGGTGGGGTTAAGGGGAGATGTGGGCTTGGGGGAGGATGGAGAAGGGCACAGGGTGGGGAGCATGTGGGAAAATACAAAAACAACATTTGTCCCGATTCAGTTAGGAAATGGCTACTATATTCTAGGGCAAGGGTGAGAGTGTGTGCGAGTAGAGGATATTGGGGATGAAGGATGAAGAATTAAGGCTTCTTTCTTGGAACGTAAATGGTTTGAGAGTAAGGGCCAGACAACAGAGGTTGCTGCAACATTGCAGGGACTCCCAAGCTACAGTGATAATTTTACAAGAGACGTATCTGCCCGGGGATGAGTGCAGTAAATTGTTTAAGCCGCTTGGTTGGATTCAGCATATTCTATGCTCCTCCCAGGCAGGAGGTAGCAAGGGAGTGGCCCTATTAATTAAGAACCATCTTGAGATCTCTTTCCAGGGAGGAATAGCAGACAGAGCCGGGAGATGGATAATAGCGAGGTTGCTGGCTTTAAATCAGCCCCTCACGTTAGTGGGATATTATGGAACAAATAGGGATGATGTCCGGCCTTTGCGAGAAATATATTATCACCTGCTCCAATATACAGATCCAATAATTTGGGCAGGAGATGTTAATATTGATTTGGACTATGACCTTGATCAGTCTAAGTCGAGCAGGGCGAAAATAAATGAGAAAATGAGATCTCAGGTAATTAATATGATGTCCCATTTTGGATTGCATGATATCTGGAGAGAGAGGATGGGAGCTTGGCGGGGTTATACTATTAATAACAAGAAGTATAAACATCAATCCAGGATTGACTATGTATTAGTGGACGGGAGAGTAAAGGAGTGCGTTGAAGAGGTTCTGCATGTGGGAGTGCATTTGTCTGACCATTCAACATTGAGGTTGTGCTTTAAGTTTGGCAGGAGTGTAAGGCAGTTTAGGTGGGCGTTAGATAGGACTCTCCTCTTAGACTAAGCTATTGTGGGAGAGTTGAAGAAGGACACGGAAGAGTATTTTAGGCTAAATGAGGCTCAGCAGCACCAGAGGTGGTTTGAGATGCCTATAAGGCATTGTTGCGAGGCAGATTGATGAGAGCAGCCTCCTTTAAAAGGAGGGTATATAGAAATAAGATCACAGGCTTGGAAGAGCTTATACAGATAGCAGAGGAACAACTATTAGGCAAAGAAGGTCCGGTGGAAGAAAAGGAACAATTAGCCAAGGTACTCCAAGAACACCGCAATAAACTCATAGCTGAGTTAGACAGAAGAGTCAAAGAGAGGTGTGAGGTCAACAAGAGGACCCTCTTTGAATACGGGGAAAATTGCGGAAAAATACTAGTGTGGCAAACAAAAGCTAAGCAGACGAGGAATAGAGTAGTGGAGATTTCGGGGGGGCTTGGAGGATCTTCCTGTAAAGGGAACAAGGAAATAGAGGAGGTGTTCTGGGAGTACTTTAGGGATCTGTATGGGGAAAAGTTGAAGGCACCTCCAGGGCGGGTCCAAGCCTGGTTGCAGGGCGTAGATCTCCTGTCCCTGGGTGATGAGGATGAGGATAGAGGGAATTTGAATGAAGGAATTAGGCGGAATGAAGTGGAAGGAGTGATTGCCTCTGGGAAATCTGGAAAGGCGCCAGGCCCAGATGGATTACCTCTGGAAGTGTATAATGTTTTAGGAGATAGTATAACTGATGTTCTGGTAGGATTGTGTGATTATATTTTTAAGGGGGGGGGCACGGTTTCCTCCTTCTTGGAGGGAGGCACCTATTACTTTAATTGTTAAGCCAGGGAAAGACCCCACAAGGTGTGAATCATACAGGCCCATATCCCTGTTGAATAGTGACTATAACATTTTTGCAAAAATCCTGGCAAATAGATTGGGTAAGCTCGTCGGTAAATTGATCCATGCAGATCAGAAGGGGTTTATGAAGGGTAGATACATGCACGAGCTAACACATGGTTTGATAGGCACAATAGACTTAGCAAGTACATGTAGGCTTCCTTTGGCGGTTGTGATTATCGATGCTGCCAAGGCATTTGATATGGTTCACTGGTCCTTCTTGGGTATGCTTTGTGAACACTTTAATTTGGGGAGCAGATTCATATGGACACTACGGATGATATACCATGACCCGGTGGCAAGGGCTTTAGTTAACAGCTCCCTAACTAGTCCTGTTAGGATTGAGAGAGGAACATGACAGGGGTGTCCGCTATCCCCCTTCTTATTTAATTTATATATTGAGCCCCTGGCTAATTACATCAGACGCAACTCTTCGATACCCCCCTTTCAGTATGGGAGCTGGTATAAGAAAGTAGCTTTATATGCGGACGACCTGTTAGTTTATACGAGCAATTTAAGTAAATTCCTACGCGTATTAGAAGAATTGGTTATAGAATTTGGGGAAATAGCGGGTTATATGGTTAACAAAGATAAAACAGAGGTCATGTTCTGGAACATGCCCGAGATCACCGCTCTGGGGATCATCAGGATAAGTGGAGAGGTGAAGTATTTGGGCATTTTGATTACAGAAGACTTGGGGCGACCTCGGAAAGAAACTTTGCGAGAGTTACAAGGGAAGTATGTAAGCAAATGAAGAAGTGGGTCAATCTGCCGCTTACAATCTTAGGTAGGGTCAACCTGGTTAAGACGATGCTCCTGCCAAGGGTATTGTTTATTTTTAATGCACTACCATTGAGATTTAATAAGGAGTGGATACAGAAATTTCAAGGTAAAGTCTGCAGTTTTATTTGGGGCAACAAAAAAGTGCTCGTATAGCATGGAGAAAGTTGAGGCGGAGGAAAGAGAAAGGGGGTTTAGTACTGTCAGATGTACAGTTGTATGCATGGGCAACTTTTATAAAGAATATGAGGAAGGCTTGCAGCAGTGCTTCCTCCTCTGATCTTGGGTCACTTTTCAAGGTAATGATGAAGGTGGCAAACGTTCCTGAGGAGGGCTTTTTGTACAAATTTGGAGACCCTAAATTCTTCAAGAAAGTGAGGCTTAGAGTATTAGCTGACTCGGCACAGATTTGGTATGAAATAAGGAGAGGTACTAACCTGCCATGTTTAGTAAATGGGCACCCATTTGGAAATCTCATGGGTCACTTGGATGGACAAAGGATATCCTGGCTGTTCCATTGCGGGAGTCTAGGTTTTCGTATTGGGGGCAATTATGTACAGAAGAAGGCTTGACTCCTTATAGTGAACTTTTAAGGGGTACAGCAGGGTAGTTATCTAAATTTAAATACTTGCAAATGAGGAGTTGGGTGATGCAAGTTAAAGGAGGAGTGGGCAGCACAAATCCAGTGGAGGAGTTATTACAGGAGGAGGAAGTTGGTAAAAAAGAACTCGCAAGATAGTATTGGACCCTCCTGGAAACGCTGGATTGCGATTTTGTGCTGCCAGAAGATACATGGAAAGATCATCTCCCAGAAGTGCAGATTTCAGAATTATGGCAAGTATCTCTAGTTTTGTTGTATTCTACAGTCAAGCCAGCTTGTTTTAGAAGGAACCATTTATTTACAATCTACAGGTTTTTTTGGACCCCGGAGAAGCTGTCAAGTTCAGAGTTGGGCAATAAGATATGCTGTCGCAAGTGTGGGGCTGAGTCGGTAGGGGACCTGCATATGTTTGTTAAATATCCCTGTCTCCAACATTTCTGGTCTGAGGTGAGTGAAAGTATTAACCAGATTTTACTCACGGACTGCAAGGTAAGCCCTTCCTTGATTAATGTTTGGTTGTTCTCAAGGAGAAAACAGGATAAAAAAGGACGGTGCTAAGCTACTGTTTTATATGATTTTGTTGGCCAAGAAATATCTTCTCTGTTAACTAAAATAGAAAAAAAAATCAATGCTTCATTTCGTCTTTTGTCTTTGTTTTTCTAGATAGCAACAACCACCACAAAAATATATATGTACATACATATGTACCTAATTCTCAGCATTGGTGAGAGTATGAGTGTAGAAGACCAACCAGGACCTAGTAATAAGTATTTCATTTGATTTAGGAGTTCTGTTACCATCTAGGATTAATAATAGTGAATATTAGTCTATATTTCACTATTAGTTTAATAGAAATGGAGCACCAATAGCTAGAATGGATGCTTGGCTGGCAGTGGAAGTAAGTAAGAAATGCTGTTAAATGTATGTTGTGTGCATGCTTGGGGGACTGAGTGTCCTTGTCTGGCAGAAAGTGTGAGCCTGTGTGTGTGTCTGTATGTGTGAGCATGTGTTTGAGTGCATGTGAGTGCATAAGTGATAGTCAGTGCCTGCTAACCAGTGAGAATGAGTGACTTTAAGCAAAGATGATTGAGTCACATGAATGAGAATGAGTGAAAGGAAGCCTGCAAGTGAATGAGTGTGGTGAGTAAGAATGAATGAGTATTAAAGAGTGTGATTAAGAATGGGTATAAGTGAAAATGAGTGTGTGGCAGTAACTTAGTGTATCTGTGAGAGAGAATGGGTGAGAGTAAGGCTGAGTGCAAGTGAGTATGTGTGAGTGAGAAAGTATGCACAAGTAAGAATAAGAGTGAATGAGAGTGAGTGTAAATTAGTGAACAAGTCAGAATGATTGAAAATAAGTGTGTGGGCGTAAGAAAGTAAAAGTGAGTCATCTGAAAAATTAATGGGAGTTAGCGAATGTAAATGCATAAGTACAAGAGTGTCAGCAAGGATAAGTGGGTGCGAATGAATAGGAATGAGTGTGAGGGAATATAAGTGAGCATGAGTGAGAATATTGTGGTATGCTTGCAAGTCTGCCATTGGTTCTGGTATAATGCAGGTAATTTTTGGATTTTAGAGACAAAAAGACAAAAAGCAAACTACTGGCACTGGCATACTAGTGTCCATTCTTAGCATGATAGGGAACTCTTATAAAATACTGACATTGCCATACTGGAGGTAATCCTTTGTGTAATAGTCACAGGTGCTAAAATACTGGAACTGACCAGCTAGAGGTAATTCTTGGAATATGGTCCACCCATGGAAAAATGCTGACTCTGGCATACTGGAGGAAAATCTTGGCATTGGGCACAGAGAGCTACATGCAGATGTTAATACATTGGAGGTCATTATTAGCATAAAGGAGGACAAGTATGGCTTATGGTAGGGAGACAACAATGACAAAATGCTGTCCCACAAATAATAGTGGTAATTTTGACTTGAGAGTCATGCATGGGCTATAGAGGGCATTAAAAGCAAACTTCTGGCACTGGAATTTGCTATGTAATTTTTGTCATAAGGGAGTACCCATGGCCTATTGGGGCACCCAAGAGAAAATGCCAGCATGACCACAATGGAGGTAATTTTTCACATATGGAGCACTCATAATGAAAAGATTGGGTCAACGTCTGAGCAGCATCAGGTTTCGTTAGCTTGGCACACCATGAAAGTGCTTGAATATTTAATGAGTGTTCTTTCAGAGCCTATAACCTTTTAGGAAATGTATGGGAAAATCATTCTTAATATGTAATATTTGACCTCATTTTCTTCAAAACTGTTTTAGGATTGTAAACCCCTGAAACTCCCAAGAAGAGGTCTAGCTCACTCACTCTGCTCACTTGATACAATTCAGAGCAAATATTACAGACTGCCACTTTCAAAGATCCTGTCAGCACCCTAATGTATGTGGCATTTAAAACAGACATTTGTCTGTCTTGTTGTATTAGCTATGCAGTTATTATGTAACTTCAGCAATTTCAAACATAGAGAGGTCATCAGGATTAAGGTAATGTGAAATCACTTCTTGGGAAAATTAAAGTTCAAAGGTCATATGATGTAACTTCCTGTTAAGTCATTAAGGTTAAAAGGTCTGTGACTGGCCTTCTGTTAAAACTTGGTTTTCGGTGAATTGCCGTCTATGTAAGAAAAAGGACCAAATGTTAGTGGCGTAACCTGATTGTTCATCTACAGAGAGAGGTGTTTTAGGGCAGAACTCTAAACCTGTATAAAGTCTTTATCTGGATATTGATCGCGTTACCTCAAATCCTGCGTTCTGACATTCAGGGTAGCGTTGAAAATGCACCTGTTTAATTTTTTCCATTCTTTATTTGTATGTAAATGTTCATGATTGCTTCATTTCGCTAACTTGTAAAAAAGGCTCCGTTAGAACCATTACCAACAACAACATGCTGCATAGAACCATCTGTATTCATATTTCTAGATCCCATATTGATGATACGCATACGCATTTTGAAATCTCCAGTAAAAATGATGTGGTAGAAAATACATATGTTCTGGGAGTTTACAACAAAGCTGATTGTCTGTTGATGCAACAAGTGATCTTCCCACCTGAACACGAAGTCTCAGATGATATCCCACCTACATATCTACACTTATTTTATTTTTCCCCACCTTTGCAAAACGCTTTGAACCAGCATTACGCAGTGTTAAGGTTATACGAATTAAATAAATGAAATAAAACTAAAAAACAAGTGGAAGATTGGACTAAGGGCAACAGGTTTTGGATGTTGCAGCAAATAAAAATTACCTGTGAGCAAACATCTTGCAACAAATTGCACATTTCCATAGCTAAATTACAAACATACAAAAAGAGAAATAACTAGATCATCTTTTTTTCTTATTGATGTTTGTGGGCAGTTTAAAACCATACAGACAGTGACTTACAAAATATACCACCATGTGGGTACTGGTGGGTCATAGTAGGAGAGGTTTTTGGTCAAAGAGGGTCTTAACAAAGTACTCAGCATCTGTTATGAATAGTTGTATAGCTGGGTGACAGAGAAATCAATCTAGTCATACATGTAAATCCTGTGGGGGGAAATAAAAGGGGAGTATCGCCTAGGGCCGAAATGTAGAACTCCCCAACTATCAACTAGAACCAATGTGTGATCCATTGTGATAAGTAGGCTGCACTGTAGACCGTGCAGGAGTTTGAGAGGGGGGAATGCAAGTGATCCATGGTGGCATCAAAGAACGCAATTAAAATCACCCCTAATAGCCAAGGTATGTGAGACCAGCATGTCAAGTGAACTGAAAGGGTGACTAAGAAGTCAGATTGACCAGTGTTCGGCAAGTAAACACTACCTAGTAATACTGAATTGCCATCAATACCCCTTCACACAGGACATACCACCCCTCCGGGTCAGTTTCCACTACAATAGAGTAAAAGGGGAACGCCGTTCTGTACATAACCTGAGTAGCCAGTACTGTAACATTGGTCCCTTCAGTGCTTCTGGAGTTTAGTGTCTTCTACCTTAGCAAGATGAGTTTCTTGTAAGAATTCTACATGCGCCCCCCACTTCTGAAGGTACTGATTTAAGGAAAAAATCCTCCTTGCAGTGTTCATGCCCCTAATTTTCCAAGTCAACTGAGTTATTTTACCCATTTTGGTGTAGTGGCATAGTGAGGTAGGAGGGGGGAGTAGGGGTTGTGAGGGAGAAGAATTGGCAGTGCATGGCCGCACCATCCCAGGGCATGTAATGCAGTGTAATACATAGTAAGCTAAACTACATACACATCCCAACTTCCAAACCCAGGGCAGCAGAGCAATACCTGGCTGCATAAGCAAAAAAATACAGTTCTATGGTATAAAACCTACTGGTAGTTGCCATGCAAGCCCTAGAGGCCCCAGTGTGGCAAGGGAGTGGGGTGCAAGAATGGCAGCCAGGCCCATCTCATTGTGTTGGAGTCAGGCTGAAGTGATGTTGGAGGAGGCCCAAAATATGAAGCGATGATAATGCTTGAGAGTCCAAGAGACGACGCCCAAGTGTGTGTGAAAACTGTTTTCATGGTCTGAGGTGACTGTGGTAAATTTCAATGAAGAGTATGGAGGAGCAACAGCTGGCTTTGGTTCTGATTGAATTGGGGGACATGCTGGCCCCCGCATTGGTTCCCCAAGTCCATTGAGAATGCCCCACAGAACCCATATGGTACAGGGCAAGGGGAATTCCCCAACAAACCCGAGGATGCTGTCTAGGCGTTGCATCAGTGGTTCAGTATCTTCTCATCTAAGATTAGACCACAGACTTGCAACCTGATTAAATCATGTCCTCAGACATCTGCGGCGTGACGGAAGTGACCAGCACATATGCCATGCTTATTTGGGAGGTTTCCGAATCATTATCAGACGAAGTGTCGTCCAAGCTTTGCCATGAAGCAAGTGATGCCAGGGTCATGGGGATGAGCTGTCTTGGCGAGAGCTAAGGTTCATTCATGTTGTACCTGTGCACATGATGGGGTGTTGGAAGTAGATTCACATTAATTAGATTTGCGGTACAGCCCATGCCTATTCCTATTTTGAGGGGGCCTTCGGGTTCTTTCTCAGTGACGTAGAATCACTTGCCTTGGGCGAGTCATGCCTCCCTTGTACAATCTCAAGGCTCTCTGAAGAAGTAGAGGTTCTTGTTTGCAAGCACTTTCAGCTTTGCTGTGAACAACAGAGAATATCTGAAGCCAGTGACTCTTACTTTGAGCTTCACTTCCATAAACAAGGCCTGCTTGCTTTGAACCACAATAGTATAGTCTGGAAAAAGTACAACCCTAGTGTGTGACCTATCCGTGGTCGGTGCTGCAAGGGGGAGGTTTCCAACTTTTTGCCATCCCAGCTTCTGTACCACCCAGAGCCCCTCCCCCAGTACACTGCAGCAGAAATGTGAAAGAATGGTCCGATGGGATGCACCAGCGTCCCCTGAGGCCCACTGTCCCCCAGCACTGCTATCCAGGTCTATCTGAACTGGGGAGGCACGAGCAGCCCCACAAGTTCATAGCCTTGTATGATGGGTGCCAAATAAGTGCTGCATGTGGTGAGCAATGTCACTTATTCATATCTAGGGGGAAGACCGGAAAGGCTCAACAAATCGCCCTGTTCTGCACCCTCGGTCTCTGCAGTGCATTAGCTCCACCTCCACAACACTGGGTCAGACAGAAGACCAAAACACCAAGCAGCTGTGCAGGTCTTCCCCCACCTCTCCTCTTACTCATTTCCTAGTTGTTGCTGTTCCTGCTCCCCTTGCTACTGGCAAGCTCCAATGAGGCCTCAAGACCTCCAGGCATCCTCAGATGACCCCCTTCCACTCGGTGTGTAGGGCAAAATCTACCAATCAACACTGTGGGAGGAGGCCCAGTCTCTGCCAAGCCCACTTTTCTGATCCTGAGGAGGGTGTCTCCACCAGCCTGGCAGCTACGACAGTGGTGACCGTGTCTCCTGCTGCCTGCACTCGCAGCCCGATTTCACTCAGTGGGTCACCCATGCCCCTTCATGCCCCCTCAGCCCGGGACCAACAATAGGAGCCACTCCGCCATCCTCTGTAAATGGATGTAACTCAGGGCTTGCCGGATGATGCAAGATTTCCGGCCCTTGCACCGGAGCACTACCCACCCATTTCCCCGAGCTCGCTGCACCATGCCACACCTCCATCTGCTAGATGGTTCATAATAGGGTAAGTGTGTTGGACATTATGGGCCCGATTCACAAAGCTAACTAACATGCAGTAAAGTTACAACTGTTGGGTCTCCACACTTGGGGCGGAGTCTCTGCACTCAGGGAGGAATTTTTACACTGCACACTCTCTGCAGTGTGCACTGTGGAGATTTCTGAGGTGGGGGAGATGGGGAGCCAGTGGAGGTTTCTGAGGTGGGGGAGATGTGAGTGCATATCTGAAAGCACAATACCCCTTCCACAAAGGCTGCACCTCACTTGTGTAGCGCAGCAAACTTTGTAGTGACACATGGTGATGGTCCTAATAATCACCTGTACCCTAGAGTTATTACTCTTCAGGAGCCCAATGTCTGTAACACCACACCTACCCCGTGCAATACATTGTAGGTGCTCTAAATAAAATAATGACCTCTATATTTTACAAATATAGGACTAAGGGGGTCATTCTGACCCTGGCGGTCATGGACCGCCAGGGCCAACGACCGCGGAAGCACCGCCAACAGGCTGTCGGTGCTTCAGGGGCCATTCTGACCGCGGCGGTAAAGCCGTGGTCAGAAAAGGGAAACCGGCGGTTTCCCGCCGGTTTTCCCCTGCCCCAGGGAATCCTCCACGGCGGCGCTGCAAGTATCGCCGCCATGGGGATTCCGACCCCCTTCCCGCTATCCTGTTTCTGGCGGTTTTCACTGCCAGAAACAGGATGGCGGGAACTGGTGTCGTGGGGCCCCAGGGGGCCCCTGCAGTGCCCATGCCACTGGCATGGGCACTGCAGGGGCCCCCTAACAGGGCCCCATTCAGATTTTCAGTGTCTGCAAAGCAGACACTGAAAATCGCGACGGGTGCAACTGCACCCGTCGCACACCAGCAACTCCGCCGGCTCCATTCGGAGCCGGCTTCATCGTTGCTGGGGCTTTCCCGCTGGGCTGGCGGGCGGCCTTTTGGCGGTCGACCGCCAGCCCAGCGGGAAAGTCAGAATGACCGCCGCGGTCTTTTGACCGCGGTACGGTCTTCTGGCGGTGACCGCATGGCGGGCGGCGGTCAGAATGACCGCCTAAATCTTTTTTCTTAATTTAAAAAAAATGATAGCGCTCCAGGATGATGTGTACATTACATTCAAAATTGTGGCAACAAAAGCAGTGACCTCCCTCGGCCGCAATCTTTGTCCTGAAACATTTGATTTGCCAAGATGATGTCTCCCAGTCTTAATTCTCAAAATTTGACTTCCCAAGCTTCTATTGGAAATCTTTGACGGATCAGAAAAAAACAATCAACACTAATTCAGTGAAAATAAACACAATTAAGATTTTAATTGGCAAATATAATCTAATATTAGCCTTACTGTTTGGCAAAACCTTTCTCACTTCAAATATGTTTAAACTTGGCCAATGTTACAGAGTTTTCTAGTTCTAATAAACTCACCACCAATTTGGTATGATCCATTGAGTGCTAGATGGAGCTCAAAAGCCTATCTGTTACCACAATTATGGCTTTCCAGGTGAGCGGTTTAAAGAATACAAAGATCTCAGGGCACAGGCATTAGCGAGTAATTTCCGAGATGGAGTGGCAACTTCTAATCTCAAAGCCTTGATCATATAACTCTCATAGGGAATGATTAATTTTAAACAGATATTTTCAATACAGTCCCAATCAGTCCTATGATCTAATGAGAACAATTCAACACCATACATGACTTGGGGTAATAACTTGCCTAAAAGGACTTTTGTTAGAGGGACGACTGTAGCTGAAACAGAACATTTTTAAATTGATAAAGTAAGCCCCAACTAAGGTCATCAGCAAAATATAAGCCAAGGTATTTATAGACGGGATAAAGTCCCAGCGTGTTGTATTATAAGGATATTGAAAGTTCCATGACCATATAGAGGAACCAGGTGCACAGCCGAGTTCCTTTATAAGGTTATGCAACTCTGAGGTGACTTTCAATATCCTTATAATGTATGACAGGTGGCACTTTATTACTTATCATACATTGCCATACCATCACCTTTCCCCCAAATAACTTAAATCCTTGATGTGTAGCTCTTTCACGTGAAAGAGAGAACATGTTTGCAAACATGAAGTATAAAAGTAGAATCTCCAGTGCAAAATTAAAGACATAAAAAACTGTTAGATATTTGGAGCAAAAAGGTAAGAAAGTTGGCATTGTTTGTCCTAACCATTTAGTGCCTGTAGCCTGTTTCCTGGGTCACATGACTAGGTGCAGCTGGGCTTTGTGTATAGCTCTCAGACAGTGAAACAGAGAGTAAATAGGCATTGGCAGGGTGAGCCATCTCTGAATAAATCAGAGGGGGAGGGGAGATGTCATATACCACACCTGCACATCAGAAAGGCTCTGCCTGAGCACACACCCAAAGTTGTTGACACTAGTCTTTTGTTACTCCAGACAAGTTGGGGCAGAAGGCAGGAAATTCTAAGCACCTCTGAGGGTGCAAACCTTCAGAAACTTCTACTTCAGTGTAGGCTCCATATATGAATGCCAGTCCCTCAGCAGCCCCAACTCTTCAATATAACTACAGACATGGAGCTACATTTTAAACACAGGACCACCAGAGTGACTCCAAGGACTAGTTGGTTAAACTCCTGATCAGAGCCTGAGGGACAGAAAAGACTCCAACCACTTTGAACCCAGCACCTGGACTCTGTTTGCTGTGTGTCCCTCCCACCCACCTGGTGCCACCACAGTCCAAGACCTTGGAAGTGGGTTGAAGATGCTGTGCTACCCCATCTGTGGTCCTGTGAGCAGAACTGATGCAGCACGATGCATCTCCTCGCAGCCTCATCAGAATTGCTACTGTATGACGCATCCCTGATGCAGGACCTCACATTGCAGTCCACAGCTTCTTCAGAATGGCCACTGTGTTACACATCCTTAACGCAGGCCTTCACATTGGAGGCCTCTCGTCAATGGGATGCCCACGGATGATGCAGGACCTCACATCACAGCCCTGCAGCTTCCTCAGAGCCACCAGTACACAACGCATCCTTGACGTCAGACTTTGCATCACAGGCCCCTCGGTCGTTGCAGTATATTTTTTGAAAGTCTGCTAAAAAAAACTAACAAGGAGGGGGCTTAAGATTGGACCTTCCTCAGGCTGTTTTCAATCAGAATCTTAGAAAATAGGGTTTAGTTTGAATTTCCCCAATTTGAACAAAATTCAGTGCATGGAGCAGGCAAGTAATATATAAGGGACTTTCATGAATCTTGTAACTTTAGAGTTTGTACTGCTACAAGTTTCTATTGACGAAGTCAAAAGCTGCACAAGAATCAACAAAGCAACAGCAAAGCTTACCAAATCTGTTACTGCTCTTTTTGCTAAGTCCCAAAGGGCAAAACAATGGCCAATTGTTGAATGATTATTTCCAAACCTGCCATGTTGCCTGGGGATTTAATTCTTACAGCTCACCCAACCTTAAATCTGTTCTTGCAAAAATCTTAGCGGTTGTCCCCAGCAGAGAAATTAATCTATAATTTGCTGATTCGGTTGGTTTGATCTTCTTTGTTAGAGGTTTTTAAAATAGCTCCCTTCGAAGATGCTGGAATGGATTCATGAATTGTTACCTATCGAAAAAAGGGACTAAGTAAAGAAGCCCACCATAAAAAATAAAATAAAATAAAACTACAGGGATGTTATATGTTTCCCCTGAAGAGATGGTTTTAAATTAATTCTCAATCATTCTGGCAACGGGTCAGTTTTGTGCAGTTGTATTAATGCATGTATAGGCAACGCTATAAAGCCCTTTTTGCCTCATGTGAAACAAACCCTGGCTTTCTTTTTTTATAAAACAGTATTATAAGAATTCCAACATTGTGGGGAACCGAGCGTTCTAGGCTTAGTGGTGAGACCATAGTCTCCTTGTTTACTAATGACCAAAATCTTTTACCATTATCTACATTAATCACTATATGCATTTCAAACCAACGGTAATTATAATACTTAACTTTCTAGTGTACAAGGAGATCATGGTGGCGCCTTTTCAAAATGTTCCAGTTTTCCACCCACTAAGAATTCTTATCATTTAGGATTTTGCATTGAGTCGCATTCACCTTATTCTTAAATTTCTGCCATTCCGAATCGAAGTGACCCATTGTTTCATCTTTCACTCTTGGGATGACAGATTTGTGGTTGCACTTTGCAAGATTAGACAGAACACATCAATCATAGGCTCGCACCAGATTTTTAATCCACATAGGTTATTGTCCGTAATTCTGACTCTTTTCTTCTACGACTATATCGAATTCACAATTTAAATTGAAACCATGGGTTTACCCTAAAAGTATTGGGTAGAATTTCAAGAGCCAGATGGTCATTAATTACAAAACCCTCCACACTTAAAATTAAAGGGTTCGGGAGATAGAAAAGCAACATTAATCTGCTCCTTAAGATGTCCATACCTAAACATTCAATGAGCAAGGACATCTTCATGAAAGTGAGTATTTACTAAGTTATGTTGTTTGCTCGTCTCTAGATGACAGACTGATTCTGTTGTCTCGGGTAACTCGAAAAAAAGAATTGTATTGGTAAACACAGAGTCCAAGTGGTTTGGCAGGAGTTTAAGAAGAAAACCTTCTCAGATGCGAAACATTGCCATCAAACCCAGAGCCCTTAAATTAAAGACATCTACCCAGTTTTGTTAGCTTGTCTTCAAAATTAGTGGGAATTGGAGGAATATAACTATCCACACCAATCAACAGACTGTCTAATTCCCAAGACTGTATAAACTCCATGTACATTTGTGGGACTCAACTGCATTCAGTAACTAAGGAAATACCATTTTTTATAGCAGTAAAATTTGCCAAAGTAGCTAAGCTTACAGAAAGTTCCCGGCCCTTGCTATACAGCATTCTTCGCAAACAACATATCCCCATTAGCAGAAGGGCTAACCCAGAGCCTGCCCTTACTCAGAAACTCAGAATTAATTCTTATATTAAACCTGTGAATATTCAAAATCAAGATAACAACTCTTTTGGCTCACCCTTTTCCTTAAAGCTTTCCATTACACTGATTAAATACATAAGAGTTTTTTGTGACCCTCTATCCAGACAGGACTACTCCAACACGTAGCACTTGAGCTACTGGTAGCCCTCAAGTTACCTGTAAGTAGCACTCGTGTGTCCAGCCGATCCAACTAAAATAGAAAGTTTTGTTCAGTATTTTCACATTTCAAAAGCAGATGTTTGACAAAAATAGTTGGATTTCCCAAAAATTCTTAAACTGATACTTGAGTGATAAACTGAAAGGCGTTGGAGACTCTTGTTAGCATGATTACTATGCACTTGTCCTTTATATAACTCAATGTCCAATCCCCTGTAACTCACCCTGAGAATTTTTCTTCACTAAATAGGCCACCGTTGTCAAGTAGAATTGAATTTGAGTTCCAAAAAGCTACAAAGATAATATCTTTTGAGCTGATTCCTTTTAGAGGTTTAGAAGCTTGGAAGGCTGTTTAAAGCTTACTTAGTTTTAGCGGTTGGAATTTTGATTTATACATGCCTTTTATTGTTTGTTCTTTAAAAATAGGACCCATGTTAAGGTAGAGGTACCTATGCTCTCTCCTCGCATAGCCTTGCTTTGACCTCTTTTTCCTCCTCTTGAGCCAATCAATGCATAATTTTCTGTTTTTATAAGTGAAGCAACGAAGGACGAAAAGACTGGTCTGTAGTCACATCACAAGCCAAAAATGGTTTTGTGAAATTCTCTGTGTGATATTTTCCTAAACGTGGCAGATGACCATCCCAACCCATTAGTACTTAAAATAACAGGATCTTCACAGGGATTATGTATAAACTTGACTGATTTTGTTGGCTTGTCTAAAAACTCAAAGATTCTTCTCTTAAAAGGCAGATTGGTTCTTACAGATCTAATCTGTTTCCTAAAAATATCAGAGTATTGTGTGATATCTTTTGCCAGTCTTGTGAATCAACACAGGTTGGTGCGATACATAGAGATTTAGAGATTTGCTACAGTCATTGCTTTTCTAACATGCACCATCCACTCCTTTTTAGGCCTTACGGCGGTCACTTTTAATTGCATCCTTTTTTTTTTTTTTAATATGTTTATTGAGAAGTACATGTCAATATACAGACTGTGTTAAATAGAGAAACAATACATCAAATTATGGCCATATATGAAAGATATTATGAAATATTAACTTCTCAGATTTCTAAACACAAAAAACAAAAAAACATTATACATATATCAATAAATGCAATATATGAGATTATTTATAAGGCATCCAACGGTGCATTAACTCTTAGAAGTAGACCTATAACAGAAAAACTGGAAAGAAAGAATTATGCAATATGTATTAAACCATATATAATAGGTTGTTAGAAGACAGTCGAGATAGTAATATCATGCAAATCCACACATATAACATTTCAATTGGAGATATTCCTGCCAATTCAACAGTGTTGAATTGGTGAACAGTAAGTCCTACTTAAAATAACAGTGTTAATGGGCGAGATGTCAATTGTCTTAATAACAGCATGACTCAAAACAATAATAAAAAAGTCTTCATAAAGATAGGAGACAAAGAATGAGAAAATGTTTACGTGTGAATGTTAATAGAATATGTATTAGCTAGAAAAGGTTTCCAAATTTGGATGAAAATCCCAACATTATCTTGCAATCTGTAAATCAGCTTTTCATATGATGCCATGTTATACATTTCAATAAGCCATTCCTCATGTGTAGGACATTGTGGTGTTCTCCAATGTCGTAATATACACATTTTTGCTACAGTGAGTGCAATAGCAATCAATCGTCTTGTATGGTTTGTTAGATTTGGGAGATCAGTAACATCATGTAATATAACTAATTTTTCTGTTAAAGGAATGGGCACATGTATAGCTCTGTGTATAGAGGAAGTTATAGAAGACCAGTATTCCATCAAAACTGGACATTGAAATAAAATGTGTAGGATATCACAGTCCTCATGAGGACACCTCCAACAGGTAGAATGGTGTAGTAAACCTGCTGCCTTGAGTTTTTGTGGTGACCAGTACTAATTATGAAGAATTTTGAAAAGAGTAAATTTCATTCTTGCCTCTCTGATTCCTTTATCCTGTTCATAACAACATCCGTCCAGTCCTCATTGGAATACGCTGCATTAAGTAATCCTTGCCATTTGACGTGGAGTTGTGCTAGTAATGGTGATGAATGTAGGTTATGCACAATGAGATTATAAAATCCAGAGACCGCTCCTTTCAATTTCCCCCAAGTTTTTAAGTATTGTACGACTGGGGAATCCTCAGGTATCCACAGAAATGGTCCTAGTCTACTAAGTAGAACTTGTTTCAATTGTAAGTATTTCCCCTTTTGAGGGCTAGGAAGTTGAAATTCTATCTGAAACATCATAAAGGTTTTAAGCTCACCTTCTAAAGTGAATAACTGATCCAGCATTAGAATACCTGCTCCCTCCCATGTATCCCAGGAAATTGTCTGTTTCCCTATTCTAATATCAGCGTTATGCCATATGGGAGCCTTATTATGTAGCCTTGGATTACTCTTAAGGAGTTTGTGGGAGTGTATCCAAATCTTAAGCATAGACTGAATAATAGGGTTAGAACTTTGTAAAGCAGGTGATTTATGAGTATAAAACATTTGCAAACCTGAAGATACCTGTCAAGATTGCTTTTCAATGACAACCCATAGTGGGGGGTCATCCTGTATTGGCCAAAGATAAACCAATTGAGATAAATGGAGGGCTGTATAGTAATGTTCAATGCATGGTAAACTAAGGCCACCAGATTGCCTGTGAGCAATCAGTTTGGAGATTTTTAGTCTAGGTCTCAGAGATCCCCAAATAAATGTTTTAATCTAAGTTATCTTGAATCATACGTTCTAAACCAGTGTTGATATAAATACCTAGATACTTCAGGCGATCCGCTTTCCATTGAAAATTGTAGCCTAAGATAGCTGCTTTTGTTGTGCCCCGGGACAATGGGAGAGCTTCACTCTTATTCCAATTGACTTTGTATCCAGAAATGTTTGAGAAGTGAGAAATAGTAGACATGAGTGCCGAGAGTGAAGTAGGTAGATCTGTAAGTGTGAGTAATATGTCATCCACGTATAGAAGTAGTTTTGAGATGCCTGCTGGTGTAGGAATGCCTGCTATTTGTGAACACTGTCTTATTGCTGCAGCCAGTGGTTCAAGTGCAAGAAGAAATAAGAGGGGCAATAAAGGGCAACCCTGGCGGGTACCTCTTTGCACTAAAAAGGTTTTTGAAAGGAAACCCCCACAATTCACTTGTGCAGATGGTGTCTTGTATAACCATTTAACCTTAGAGATAAAATCATCACCTAATCCCAACCTATGCAATGTATGGAACATATAGCTCCATTCAATGCGGTCAAAGGCCTTCTCAGCATCTAAGGATAATGCTACTCTGTCTTCTCCAGCATCCTTGGAAAACCAAAGTATGTGAGCCAAAGTGCGGAGATGGCTACGAGAGTTTCTGCCTGGCATGAATTCAACTTGAGAATTATGTATGAGTTTAGAGATAACTTGTTTGAGTCTTTTGGCAAGAATGGTGGCTAATAGCTTTGAATCTGTATTCAGAAGAGATATCGGACGATAGTTACTGCCGTATAATCGATCTTTCTCAGGTTTGGGAAGGACAGTTATGATAGCTTTATTTGAGAGTGAGGAGAGACTACCAGTTTCCTCTGCTTCTTTATAAACCTCATAAATGACATCTATTGCTTCTGGTTTTACCCAACTGTAAAATTCCCCAGGAAAACCATCTTCTCCCGGTGCTTTATTGTATGAGAGACTGGAGATTGCTTGCGCAATTTCATCCTTTGTTATTTCGCCAGTCAGTATGAGCCGGTCCTGTTCATTGAGACAGGGGAGTGTTATTTTATCAAAGAATTCCTGTTCTTTGAGGAGGTCATCATCAACTTCTGAACTATATAACTTGGTATAATAATCTGCAAACGTATTAGCTATTGCTTGAGTCTCAGTTATTAGTTTACCCTCAGGGTTATATATAGCTGGAATAGCTGTCATAGCTTCTCGCTGTTTTAATCGTGCCGCTAGTAAACGGCCTGCTTTTTCTCCTTGTTCATAATTGCGAGCCTTAAGTCTATATAACATATATTCTGCTTTGGAAGTATATAGTGTATTAAGTTCCATCTTAGCTTTTTCCAATCTGCATCTGGAAGCTTCAGTTGGATTACTAAAATGAGTATGTGTCAGTGTTTTTATATCATTTTCCAAAATGGCCTGTTGTTCTATTCTGCGTTTATTTGTTATGGCAGAATCCCTCATAATTTGCCCCCTAATAGTGGCTTTTGCGGCTGCCCATAAGATTTGTGGAGAAGAAACTGATGATCCTTTGTTATCTTTCATATAAGTAGTCAAATGTGATTGTAATTGTGACTTTTCTGCCGGTAGTTTGTGGCGCGATATGTTTAATCGCCATGGTTTCCTACAAGGGCGTTTCAGACCCCAATCAAGCTGGAGACTGATAGGAGCGTGATCTGACAGTGCAATTTCTAAAATATCACAATCTAGTACTTGTGGTGTAATAGAACGTGAAATAAGGAAGTAATCTATTCTAGAATGGGAATCATGTACTGTCAAGTGATATGTAAACCCCTTATCTAATGGGTGTAGTAAACGCCAGATATCAATCAAACCATGATCTTCTCTGATGTCTCCCAGTATGGCTCTATCTCTACCATGAGTTGTGTCCAGGGGACCTGTTCTGTCTAAGATCACATCTGGCACAAGATTCCAATCGCCTCCCAAAACTATTCTGGAAATTCCCATTTCTGTTAGAATTCTATTTAGATGAAGGAAAAAGGGGGCTTTAGTCCCAATTAATTGCATTCTAACGTTTGATCTGTTTGGCTTCTTGTCTGTTAATCAGTACGCATGATTTCAACATAACCTCAAAGGTGGACGGTATCAAAATGACCATATTTAACACAGAGAGCTCCAGCATTACATCCTGATTTCAGGAGGAACTGAAGTTATTTAAATCAGTAGAAACTGCAAGGTCCAAAACAACAGTCTTTTGCAAAGTCTTTTCCAGTACTTTGCCCTTCCAAAACCATTGCTAATGGAGCTAAGGCTGGCCAGGCCGGCAAGTGGGGAGAATGCACTTCGTACACATCAACTGAGAGGTCAAGATAGAAGTTGGGATCGCAATGAGTTTCCCCCCTCCCCACAAACACTTTTACCATCTGATCCAGAAGCATATTCAAAATAGACACTGGACTGATTGGTCATCTAATGATTTGATAGGAACAGCCCTCTTGGAAGAATTATTTGATATATTGAAAGGCTTATGTTAGAGTTTAAATTGATTCATTACACAATCATATCTGGAAACCGCAATAGAAGAATGTGTCTCTTCTCCACAATCTCCAGAATTAGAGCTGGGGTTTGGTCAACAGTTTCGTATTCAGGTGAGCAATCAAATGTTGGTGTTTGAGCACTCCCCCTTCTTATGAGGCACTTACAATGCAGAGAAGGATGGATAGAGCAGGACATTGCTTAAAATTGCAGGGTGGCAAAGCAGCACAAATGGCACAGTACATAATTATTTTTCAAGCTTTCCAGGCTTTACAGCACCTGATACGTGGCAAATATATCCCCAAACACAGCTGCTCCATACAGGCAGAATCAAGAATTGCTGGTACTTGGCAACACGTGGTAAATGCTACTCAGTACTCCGTATTCAGCATCTCGGGTTAGCCTGGCGGTCACAGGAACAATCCACCATTAAACTCCACAGTGTACCATTAAACAGCAAAACACCAGAGCACCAAGACTCAATGCAGAGCTAATCCAAGCTGAGCCTGGATCGGGATTCGCAGGGCAGGCATGTCACACCAAGCCCCACGCCTCTCTACTCTGACTCCCTATCGGGCCTGGAATCGGAAAGTTTGAATGGTACTCATCAGGGCCTCTAGCTGCGGGTGGCTGTGTCATTGCTCAGCTCCAACTCCGTCCTCCGGATTAGCACATGCGTTCACATTCAAGATGCCAAGTTCAGTTCAGCTGCTTCTCTCGACTTTGCTCACCCTCTCTGCACCACTGCTTTGCTCTGAACACCACTGCTCTGATCTCTCGCTTGGCCGAGACTAACGTTTTGCTTTTTTCTGCAAAACTAAAACTGACCTCCACTGAGTTTTGAGGACTGTATTACTGCTTCAGTACTCACATACTCTGGTTATGAGGACGATCATTTCCATAATAATACAAAAATACTAACATTACCCAATCCAAAGAAGCACTGCACAACACTGTCCACAACAGGCAGACAGGCCTAACTTCACACACACCCTACTAACCTCTGACATGCCATAATTGTCTGTCATCAGACACCCAGCAGCACTTACATCCCCGGAATCCAACTGCTTATCACCTCTACAATTACACTTTTAGTTTGTATTGCCCTTCCAGAACATACTATGGGCCTGATTATGACCCTGGCGGACGGCGGAGGCCGTCCGCCAAGGTACCGCCGCTGAATGACCGCACCGCGGTCAAAAGACCAAGGCGGCCATTTAGACATTTCCTCTGGGCCGGCGGGCGCTCTCCAAAAGAGCGCCCGCCGGCCCAGAGGAAATGCCCCTGCAACGAGGACGCCGGCTCAGAATTGAGCCGGCAGAGTTGCAGGGGTGCGACGGGTGCAGTTGCACCCGTCGCGTATTTCAGTGTCTGCTTAGCAGACACTGAAATACTTTGCGGGGCCCTCTTACGGGGGCCCCGCGGCACCCCCTACCGCCATCCTGTTCCTGGCGGGCGAACCGCCAGGAACAGGATGGCGGTAGGGGGTGTCAGAATCCCCCATGGCGGCGCAGGGGGGATTCTAAGGGCAGCGGTAAACCGGCGGGCGCCGGTTTGCCTCTTCTGACCGCGGCCGAACCGCCGCGGTCAGAATGCCCTGCGGGGCACCGCCGGCCTGTCGGCGGTGCTCCCGCCGACCCTGGCCCCGGCGGTCTTGTACCGCCGGGGTCAGAATCACCCCCTATATATATTCATGACCACCTCATGTACTTAAGCCATGTACTAAGCAAAGCGCTGCCATCTCAACTTCTCTTTTTCCTCTCCACATCTAAAGAGATTGTAGAAACAATAAGATGAAGTTGGCAAAATAATCTCACCTCTCATATGTATGCATAATGTTATCTAATTTCATATTACTTGTTGGGTTATGCATCCTAGCCAGTACAAAGCAGGTAATGTATTATTCTAATTTTGGGGATGCATGAACAGTTTTTCTTTCCTATTCTGTAATCTGTGTAGCAAGCCCAAGAGACATTCTGGTATTCCAAAGTAAGCATTAACATAATCAAACATAAACAATAAAAATGCCATGACCAAATGGAACTTCTGATTCAAGTTCAGTAAAGGAAAGATCAAGACCATCTCTATAAGATTAAATGACCCCTCTCTGCCCCCTTGGACACCTGCTTCTTCAAAGGCACTGGTTCTGAGCATTACCCTAAACCTGCCAACAAGTCCACTTTTGGCCATTGACCATCGGTAGGAAAGTGCCTCTTTTGACATGGTCAGTCCCCCCAACACTTTTTGCCTGGTGCACTTGGTCGCTGCTAAACAGGTCCCCAGTGCCAGATCTCTTTCCCTAAAACCGCACTGTTGTTTTTCACAATTAACAAACCTCTAGCTACCACTATAAGTCCCTAATAAATGGTACCCCAGGTACCTAGGGCATTGAGTACTAAGTGAAGGCCCCTGAGGGCTGCAGCACAAATTGTGCCACGCCCAGGGACCTCCTCACTAAATGCACACAGTGCTGCTTTAGCAGGCTGTGTGTCTTGGTGCAGAACTAAAATGAAAACACGACATGGCACACAGCCTGTGTGCCCTGTCCCCTTTACACTGCATGCAATATTTGTAAGTCATCCCACTAGCAGGCCTTCCAGCCCTAAAGGCAGGGTGCATTATATTACATGTGGGGGCATACCTGCATGAGTAGATATGCCCCTGCTATGTCTTTTTTGATTTCCAGACATAGTCCCTCATTTTGAGTTTGGCAGTCAGCGGGCCACGGCTGTGGAGTTTGTGGTCACACCACTGTGGGTCCGGTGGTGAAGACCACCATATCACAAGTACTGGAAGGTATCTGCAGAACACAGCCAAGTTACCATTTGGACTGCCACTGCGGAGGGGCTGGCGCGGCTGGCGGCAGCCATCTCTAGGCCAGCGGTCAGGCAGTATCCCACGACCACATTATGAGGTTGCACATCACCTGGATTTCCAGGACGGATCCACTGCCACCAAAAACCTGGCGGAAATGAACAATATAAAAGGGAATACCCACTTTCAGGAACACAGGCAGGCCCGCAGTCGCCATGGCAAGCAAATTGCAACTCCTCCCAAAGCTCTACCTGGCCATGCAACTCCCGGACCAGCGACGGCGACCAAGATATCAACCGTAAGTACACCAGCCTAACATGCACTGGAGGGAACAACGCTTGTACACACACACAACATGGAAAGCCACGCCACACACACGCAAACACCTGTATCAACACACAGACACACACATACACACACGCATACACGCTAATACCCACAACCGCCACACATGCATGTGGAACGAAAGCTAGGACAAGGTAGGTAACATCTACCCCAACAGTGTTGTGGCACAGATATATTATAATATGGTAAAATCAGGAAAAAAACTATGTACCCACAGGCCCAAGGACCAGTCCATAAATCCTACAGTGCCCCGAGCACACTAGGCACAAGGTGACACCCCAACTTGACTCCTGACTGCAAAGTGCAGGCCTCCACAGGGCAGGGGAATCAACGGGGTATGCAGGCACCTCAGGGGTGGGGAGGGGCTTTGGGCTTGGAGGGGGGGTCCTTGGGTGTGGATTTGGAGGGGGGTCCTTGGGCTTGCACTTGGAGAGAGGGGTTTAGCAAGGGGGGGAGTTTGGGCTTGGCCTTGGAAGTGGAGGGAGCGGGCAAGGGCTTGGATTTGACTGGAGGAGCACTGGACGTGACAGGGGCAGAAGTGGCAGGGTGGAGGGGCATGACCAGGGACAGTGGTGGGCTGGGAGGTGGAAGGCAGGGGCCTTGGAAGGGTAGCAGGGCACTTGGGGGGGGAACAGGGACTAGGGCAGTGGTGGGGAACAGGGAAAACTCTTGGAGGAAACGTATTTTGGGGACACAAGGGAGGTCAAGGTAAGGATGTTTGGAAATTAAAGGGGGTAGGTATGGGTGTGAGGGGTGTAAATGGAGGTGCCTTGGGTGCAGGTGCGTGGGTGAACAAATTGTGTGTGCTGGGGGACTGTTGGGTGGGTGAATGTGGGCATTTAGATGTACTAGGAGGAGGTGGGGAGGAGATGCAGGGAGATGGCAGGGGGGACGTGTGCGTGTATGTTGGGGTGGTGTCTGCATGTAGGGTAGATGTGCTGCATGTGGGTGTGTTGACAGTCATGGTATCTGCACCATTGGTTTATGGGGTGCGTAAATGGGGGTCAAATAATGTGGTGATGGTAGCAGTGAGGGGCACATGTGGCAGGATCAGTGACTGATGTGGTGCTGATTGCAGGTGTGAGTGGTGTACTGACTGTGAGGGGGAGGTGGTGGGGGAGTCGGTGCAGGGTATGGATGCTGTCATGTCTGCATCTGTTTGTTGTGTGTGTGCATGGCGGTGGTGGCATTTGTGGTGCTTATGTCTGTACTTGCGTACCATGTCTGTGGATGTGGATGCATGTGGGTCAGTTGGTGTGCCCTGGATGGGTGAGAGGAGAGGGATGTGGGTATGGAAACAGGTGCTGGAGGGGGGATGGAAGAAAAAGGGACACGGGCTGCCATCAAGGAGGAGGCCAAAGCCTGAAACGATCTCTGTAGGCCAGACAAGGCACAGTGAATGCCTTCCACAAACGCATTGGTCTGTTGGATCTGGGATGCCAGTTCATGGATGGCATTCACAATAGTTGTCTATCCCACAGAGATGGACCTCAGGAGGTCAATAGCCTCCTCATTGACGGCAGCAGGGCTGACTGGGGCAGAGGCAGAAGTGCCTGTGGCGAAGGAGATGCCCACCCTCTTGCATAAGCGGGCACGGGCCACTGGGTGGGGAGCTACAGGGAGGGCAGTGCTGGTAAGGAGGGTGGCGGACAAGGATGGTGCTGGGATGGTCCCAGATGGGTCCGCCATGTAGTGTTTGATCTGGTCTCCCCTGTGGCACTCCCCTCGTCCTCCGTCCCACTGGTCCCCTCTTCTCCGCTGGTGTCAGCCTCCTGGGTCCCGTGGGCTGCAGCTTCCCCACTTGCCGGTGCCGCTTCTCCTTCGCTCGATGATGCTGATGCACACAAAGACAGAGGAAGACAGTTAGGGAGAGAGAGCGAGAGAGAGAGATAAGGTGCTATCAGTCAATGCTAGCACAACAGTAACACCGTGTAGAACATCAGCATTTGATGCCACGATATGCTATGCCCACCCATGCACACCCTACAAGTAGGGAAAACCATGGGTGAAACCACAACACTTCACATGTCAACCGCTGATGGTCTGACTGATGCAAACATGTACATGAGGAGTGGCATACCCACCACACCTGTCCTGTACCTGCCCACTACCCATAGCCGTTGAGGCAGGCATGTGATGGACTGCACACCCAACAGAATCCTGCATGGCTAGCTGGCAGGCCTGCTTGGCTATTGTCAATTAGCACTGTGACCACTTGGTGCACCCTACCCCACTACACATGCAGTGCCTGCCAGCTGATTGAGGTCCTGGGATTCACTCCTGGCACAGTGGTTGGCAAGGGCTAATCACAATGGCCTGACACCCCAGGTCCAATCATCCTGGTGCCAGGAGCTGGCAAGCACATCTAGCTAGTTGGTGGCCACATAGTTACAACATTGGAGGAAGCTGCCCTGCTACCACTGACTGCAGGGCATTACCCACCCCTGGGATGCCAATCCTACCCAGATGGACACTACCCATAGTGGACATCATTGTACCAAGCACCCATGCCACAACTACCCAATGGTACCCACCCAGAGCCTCTATGGCAACTCATGTAGCAGGTGAGAGTGAGTACTTACCCCCATGTGGCTGCTGTGCTGTCCTCAAGTTCCACCTCAGGGTAGGCCACCGCCAATATGCAGGCCATTAGGGGCATTAGGGTCCAATAGACACCCCTCCCTCGTTGGGAGGACGTCCCCAGCTGGGCCTCCACGGTCTTCCAGGCCCAGCGTCTCAGGTCCACTCTCTGCATTGGGTGCTCCGCCGGGCATGGACCCCCAGGGTCGTCAAATTCCCTTCTTCTGATGGGCTCTGACCTGCATGGGTGACACAGAGAGAAGGACACAGTCATGTAGAGTGGCATCCCTGAGACAGCAATGGACAGCACACATTACACTTCTACACCTGCACGTCATCACCCAATGTAGCCTTAGGCCCCTTACCCATGTTCATGCTCCAGATCCACTGCCACCTACCAAGGCCCCCATCTCTATGAGCACCACTCACATACAGGACAATGACACTGGGCTCACCTGCTGCTCTGGTGCCCCAAACAGAGGCAGGGCCCCGTCCACGAGCCGCTTCAACTCTTCCTGGGTGAAGGCTGGGGCCCTTTCTCCTGCAGGACGTGGCGTCTTGGCTACCAGAGTCAGAACACAGCACCACACACAGTGGAGGTCTTCAGAGGACGAGGTTTAGGAGTTAAGTGAGCAGGAGCGCATGAAATGGTGGTCACGGCAGCCGGGGACATTACAATCACCGCCGGCAGCGATTACCATTGCCTCCTGCCTCCCATAGGCAACAGTGTTAACCAAAGGTGAGTTGCCCGGCGGTCATGACCGCCTACCGCCATGATGTGTTACGCCGGCGGGATGACCTCACTTCCACCTGTCCGTTGCATGCAGGACAGGCGGCTGCTATTTTACATGCCAAATGTGTATTGTGGGTAAAATGGAAGTGCATCATGGGTGACATTTGGTGACCTGTGGCCACAACTACACCGTCGACATAGTCTATGGTGCACAACATAATACCAACTTTCTCCTGTTCCAAGGTACGATGTAAGGTTGAGGGTGAGGAATGCACCGGTGTACAGGCCCCTAGTTGACCTTGCCACCCTGAAGGAGTGTCACATCATCCAGACCTATGAGACCGTCTTGGAACTGGTGGCCCAGTTGGAGCCGGATCTGTTGCCTGCCATTCGCCATCCCAATGACATCCCTCCAACAGTGCAGGTGTTGTCAGCCCTCCACAAACGTGCCTCAGGCTCCTTCCAGATCAAAGTGGGCCTAGCAGCAGGGATATCACAGCCCATGTTTAGCAACGTCCTGAGGGATGTACTATGTGCCTTGCTCAAACATCTGGACAGCTACATCCGGTTCCCCCAATGTTCAGAATTGCCCACTCTCAAGGCTGTGTTCTACGGATTGGCACATGTCCCTCACCTCATTGGGTCCATTGATGGCACCCACATTGCCTTGGTGCCACCCAGGAGGAGTGAACAGGTCTATAGGAACTGCAAAATCTTTCATTCAGTTAATGGGCAGGTGGTGTCTCTCGCGGACCAATACATCTCCTAGGTGACGGCTAGATCCCCAGGCTCGGTGCATGATTCCTTCATCCTGCGGAACAACAGTGTCCCACACATGATGGCACTACTTACGAGGGACCGGGCCTGGCTCATGTACCCCTGCATATGTGTGTCCCTCAGCTCTCTGCCCTCTTGTGTCCCTGCCCTATCGCCCTCCCGGTCTTGACATGCCTCTTACCTCTGTGCACACAGGTGACTTTAGCTATCCCAACCTGCCCTGGCTCCTGAAACCCATGATGCGTCCAACTTCAGATGCAGAGGACCTTTACAGTAAGGCCCACAGTCTTCCCAGACAGATCACTGAGAGGTGCTTCGGCCTGCTGAAGGACAGTTTCTGGTGTCTGCATATCTCCGAGGGTACCCTGCTCTACAACCCACAGAAGGTGTACCAGATCATTGTGGCCTGCTGAATGCTGCACAATCTGGTCCGGAGGAGTCACATCCCATTGCTGGATGCAGGGGAGGGGGTAGCTGTACCAGTGGCTGATGAAGGGGACATGGGGAGTGATGAAGAGGATGATGATGAGGATGCAGCTGACTCCAGGGAAGAGCTGATTCAACAGTACTTCAACTGAGATGCAGGTATGTGTCAACTGTCTGGTATGTGTCCTCTACAACTGTCTGCCTTGTCCCTGCTATCGCCTGCTGTCTGTGACCACTGACTCTGGGTGGGTTGGGGGGATCACATGTGCCCATGACTTAAGTAGTCACAGTGTACAGGTCAGGTCTGTAGCCAGGCAGCTGTTGTGCTGGTGCACAAGTGCCATCATCACTTATGTACAATGTTCCCTGAGCTGCCAGTTCAAGTGTTATGTGTGTGCCACGCAGGGTTGATGCTTCTGTGCAGCATCAATCCTGGGAAAGACATTGGGTGGCAGTGCTACATTGTTGCTGGTGGCAGTGGGTTTGGGGTCCGGTATGGTGCTGGGTGCAGTGAGGGTGGGATCATTGAGTTGGTATGTGTTGTTTTTGTGTGTTTGTACTGGCCATGTGGTTGTGAACTTGACTGCCATATCTGCCTTGGATACCTGTTCCTACAGTGAATATGTATTGAGTTGCCATCTGTGACTCCCACAGTGATTGTTGTCCCTGTCTTACTCTATTTTCAGGGCACTGTAGTGGTGTACTCTGGTCCCTGCTTGACCTGTTGCTTCCCTTAACACATATCTCCAGCCACTGGCTGCTCCACGATTGACCTCCCTGCATTTTTCTCCCCCCTCTGTCACCCTCCCATGCATGTGCTGGGTGATAGATTGCCAGTTGCACATGTATTGGCAGTTCCATTCGTACTCTTGACAAATAAAGAATTAGGCAATAACTGTGCTCAATGGTGATCATTTCGGAGGGAAAAGTGCAAGTGGTCATGGCGGCTGAGATCATCAGAGTGGTGAGGCTAGCTGTCGGTAGTCTAGGTCCAGTATGCTGGCGATGGGAAAATGGAGATATGAGAGTGGACAGTCAACAGGGTGTCTCAGTCACACACAAGGGAGAATGTTCAGGAGAGGGTCACTTCCTGGCGGTGGTTGTGGTCTTGGCATCATGTCCGGCTGGATGTCTAGTTGGACGTCCTTGCTTGTGTGGGATTCTGCAGCTACAGGGGTAGGGGTGCTGGTGTCCTGCGGATCCTGCGGCAGGGCCTCCATACCACTGGCTGCCTCTGATGTGGAGGGCTGTGATGGGATGTGGCCAGTGGAAGGGGCCTGCTGATGGGTGGTGGACTCATGCAGGATGGTGGTCAGGTCCTTGAGCACTCCTGCTATGGAGGCCTTGGTGGCACTGTGGCCCTGCCACTGTTGCATGGCCTCCTGATGGTATTCCCCCCGAAACCTCTGGGTCTCCTGCAAGATAGTGAGGGTCTGGGCCACTGTGTTCTGGGTCTGCTGGTATACACCCAGGACTTGGTTGAGGGCCTCCTGGGCAGTCAGTTGGTGTGGCTGCTGCGAGCCTTGGTCCCCTCCCACTACCCCTGGCACAGTGTGCCCACTCCCAAAGGAAGCAGGGCCTTCATTGTCTGGGATGTGTGCCTTTCACTCTGGTCCCTGTACTATGAGGTACACCTCTGATTGTAAGGTCCCTATGGCACAGGTTTGAGGTTCGGGGCTGGCTGTGGTGTGCCTGCCACATAGGTAGGGGTGTCCGGTGTGTCCAGGGTGGGTCTGCTGTTGGTGGACTGTCCCATGGCCCCAGATTACCCAGGCACATCATCCCCATCCAGACATCCATTGAGGCCTTCATCTTGGGGAGGGCTGTCTGAGCCTTGCATCCTCCGCAGGGTGGCAGTGGCAGGGGTACCTGTGGATGGAAACAGTAGGTAATAGTTGTGTAACTGTAGTTGTTATGTCCCAGGTTGTGATGCATGCAGTGGCTCGACTTGCTTCCCAGTGATGGCAATGACAGCTGCTGCACTGCAGACATTGATTTGGTGTAGGGGTTTGTGGCATGATTTCCATGTGGCATGGGGGGTTGTGGATGGTGATTGGCATTGCTGTCATTGCCATGTGTTGGGACGAAGTTGTGGCAGCCAGTAGGTGTGAGCTGTGGTATGGTTGTCCATGCAGATGTTTCACTGTGCAGTGGGTCTGTGGTGTGTGGCTGTGTGGGTTGTGCTGGATTGTGGGAGCTCTGGTTCTTCACAATGTGGGTGTCATCTGTTTATTAGGAGTGAGTGAATAGGGATGGTAGGAGTGGGGTGGTGTGGCATGCAGAGGAGGGGCATAGGGTATTTGGGATGGGCGCAGTGGGTTGTAGTGGGTTGGAGAGTGGTGGGTGGTGAGGAAGGCATGCAGGGCAGGCGTGGTTGGTGCCTGGGATTATTGCTGACTTACCAGAGTCGAGCCCTCAGCTGATGCCAGTCAGGCCCTCGGGTTGCATGATGTCCAGGACCTTCTACTCCCAGCATGTCAACTGAATGGGAGGAGGTGGGGGCTCATCACCAGTCTTGTTGATGGCTATCTGATGCCTGGACGCCATGGAACGGACCTTCCCCCTGAGGCTGTTCCACCTCTTCCTGATGTCCTCCCTTGTGCATGGGTAGGTGCCGACTGTGTTGACCCTGTTGACGATCCTCTGCCATAACTTTATTTTCCTGCATATTGATGTTTGCTATACCTGGACTCCCATGAGCTGTGGCTCTGCTCTGATGATCTCGTCCACCATGACCCGGAACTCATTGCCGGTGAACTATGGGTGCTTCTGGCGTGACATGATGTGGGGTGGGTATGTAGTGTGCGTGTCGGGTGCAGTGCCGGTGATGTAGGGATGTTTGGCTGTGGGTGCTGGTGGGCTGTGGTGGTAATTTGTACAATGTGTGCTGTGATTGTTTTTGCTGTGTTTGTGGTGTGCTTCGTGTTGAATGTGTCTGTGGCTGCTCGTAGTTGTCACTAGGGATTGTGGATGTATGTGTGGGAGTGTTATGTGGTGGCGTGTGCAGGTGTACACGGTATGTGTATGAGTTTCAGGTGTGGGATATTTGATCTGGCCAATGTGGTGTTGGCTACTTTCGGCGGTGCCTTTTTGTACTGCTGCGATGCGAACCGCAAACAGTTTACCACTGTGCATGTACCGCTGTGCTGGAGGTTGCCTCTGAATATGATGGTCGGAATGGTGTCTGTATGGTGGGCAAACGGTTCAACGTTCACTCTTTTGCCGTGGGTTTGCCTGGCGGTGTTGGTTTTGTGTCTGTTTTTGTGCGGTTTGTGTTTTGTGACTTGTAATCCGGCGGTCACTATACCGCCACCACTGGTGGTATGGTGGAGCCATTTCGCATTGCGGTCTTGCCCGAAGACCGCCAAAGTCATAATGAGGGCCATAGTATGTGAAGAGTGAAGCCATTTTAAGTACATGTGCTGGACACTGGTCATTACGAGTTCCCCAGCTACATGATGGCTTCACTGACAATAGGGATGTTTGGTATCAAAAATCTCATATTAATAAAGCCTCACTGAATCCAGTCATGGATTTATCTCATAGTCCACCTTAGAGGTGCCCCCTGAAAAACCTACCAACTCCTAGTGTGGGCACTGACTGGTCAAAACCAGTATAGCCACTTTAAGGCAGAGTTCTGGTCCCTTGAGGTGAGAGCCAATGCTCTAGCGGGCCCAGAACAAAGGCCTGCTCTGGGCACAGATGCGACCCCCTCTGACAGGCAGGATGGACATTCCAGGGCGGGAAGCTTCAATGCCTTGCCACCTTTGACATGCAAGCTAGGCCTCTCCAAATGGTGGAGGAGGCTGATTCCCAGTTCCTGACCCCACTTTTGGTGCCAGGACTGGCGGGACAATTAGGTAAATTAGAAGAATGACAACTTTATGCCAGTCCCACCCCTAAGGTGGATGAGCTGAAGTGGACACTACTTTTGAAATCCCTCTATCTTGTGTGGAAGGAATTAGGCCAATGGGGTTAGGGTTATGCCACTTCCCAAAGGAAGGATGTATGTAGACACCCTAAAGGTGGGTAGCCCATTGACTACCACCTGGCACCCCCTGTAACGTCCCTAATTCAGTATTTAGGTGGCCCCCCTGAACCCTAGAATCATATTCATGTCAACCTAAGAAGAGCTGGATATAACAGAGGTCGTCCAGCAGAGACGACTGCAGACAACAACTGACTTGGTCCCAACCCTACCAGCCTGTCTACAACCTTCAAAAAACCTGAGCCCAGAAGACGACTTGCCCTGCAGCCCAGAAACCTCCAAAGCCTTGGGAGGACTACCTGCCTTCGATAAAGACCAAGAACTCATGTGGACAGTGGACCTGTCCAGAAGAAACCATCTCCAAAGAAGAAGAAGTCTGCCTGAGGAACTGTGAAAATGCCATATGGAACAACCTCTGCACCCGATGCCCTCGGCCCAAGTCCAAGTGACCCACCAGTCCAGCGAAGGTTCGCCAACACTTCATGTCTCTCTCAATGTACTCAATATCCATAACTTGATTTTATCTATCATTACCTTGCTTCTCTCTATCCCTCTCTATGCCTGCCTCTGTACCTATCTCTCTTGACCCTCCTCTCTCTAACTTAAGTCTCTCTGTACCTCATCTCTCATCGCACTACTCTTTTTCTACCTGACCTCCCTGTACATCCCCTCCATCTACTTCAATTCTTACACAACCCATTCTCTAGCTTCACCTCACTGCTCTATCTCTCTGTGTGTCCCTACTCTCTTACCTCTCTAAACCCTTATTCTCCACCATCTCGATAATTTTATCTTTCTACACCACGTCACTCACTACCTTACTTCTCACTATCCCACCACTTTCTCACTATCTAACCTCTTAGTTTACCTCACCATTAGTACACTACATCGCCTCACCACCTAATTCTTCTACCTCAGTTCCTTTTAATTAACCTCCCTTACCATCTTACCCTTTTCTGGCTACCACTGTTTCACGACCTGTAGTTCTAGGCTTTCCATAATGTCAGCTGCCCACCCCCTCTCTCTCTTTCTCACACCAACACCCATCAATCACTGGACTTCCTTCTCCATTTTAGCTCATCTCCTCCACCCCAACCATCTCTCTCTCTAGCTCAAAATTACTGGATTTCAACCGTTGGAATGGTGAAAATCCTCAGACCAGCACTTTCTGCACTTGCTGTAATAAGAACGCCGGTATTGAAGGAAAGGAGATATATTTGTGATTACAAATACCCAGCAATTAATGTCACAACTGTAAGTGCTATGTGCAAGTGTCTTGTTTTAATATTGAGCACTAGTCCACTAAACATCTATCTTGTCACCCTTACTGTATTTTGCTACAATGGGTTTAACAGTAGCAAGTCGGTTAGGCACTGAATTCCACCCAAAATGTGTTAGCACAAGTACAAATTCTACATCCAAGCTCAAAAAGAAATGGCTTTAGCCATGCTTGTCCTCTGTTCTTTGTCATCACGGTGGGTTAAATGAGCCGAAAAGGGCCAATCAATTTAAACTTATTCCAAACAGGTTGCCCTCAAAAATATCTTACATGGGAGCCCACAAATACTTAAGATGTCACTGACCATACTAATAGCAGAGGTTGTGTAAAAACGACAATAATATAACATGCCATTATGAATACTAAAAACAGCACAAGTAAATAGTGTGATGCCAAAACAGATAACGTCTGCAGGTCTGTATGTATGTATGTTTGTGAGGTTTCTGTTTGAATTGAAAGTGTGCATAGTGACTATCACTAGTGGGTGTGGGCATGTGTTACTGCAAATTGTCAGGCTGAAGATAAAAGTTAGTTTATGTCCAAGTTTATGAGCTTGTGGTGGGTCATGCCAGAACAGGTAAACAAAACTACTTACACACTCATGTGACTAATAACAAGGGAGTAGCCACAAAATTAAAATACCCCCATTTGAACCATACCACTAATCATGTCGAACATGTGAAATAAGCAAACGTGACCCACAGGAAAGTTCCCTTCACTCTTTCATTCTCCTTCTAGCTTTTCTCCCTTCTATTGATTAGAAGAATATCACCTTTCATCTTTTACCCACTCAGCCATCATCCTCTCACCTTTTCATGTATACACCCATCCCTTCATGCAATTACTCATCAATACCTCTGTGTATCCATCTATCCATCATTTCACTCTTCCCTTGATGTCCAGTCTTCGTTCTTTGATCTACTTACCCTTTCACCTATCTGTCCATTTACTATCTCTTTCACTCTTCCACCCTTCCATCTATTTACATGCTTCCTTTCGCCCTTCCATGCAACACTTCACCTATTCTCCCTTATTCCAGTCATATTTTCTTATTTTGTTATCCGCTTTTTTGTTCCACCCATCTTTTGTCTTTCACCTTCCATCTGCTTTGTTTTTTTCTTATGCTCGCTTATGTTTCTTTTTCTTTAATTGCCTCTATTGTCATCATTTCATAATTTATCATTCTGATGTCTTTACTGTGCAGCTCAGTCTACCTACCAAACCCACCTGTCATGGTACTCCCTAGCAATATTGTTCATGAGCACGTTTTCTGCAGGACTGAGGTCACAAAATGCATATAAACCTCGAAATAATGGTTAGTGAATGTCAGTTAACCAGCTCCTGGAGCCCAGTGGCAGGCCCCGCTTAAGCTGTTCAAGTGGAGACTTCACTACGCCACCGACTAATAACATCTGATAATTAGTATAAACCAAATGTGCATATATAATTTGTAAAAGGAATAATATATTGTTATCGAAAACTTGTGAATCTGTAAATGTTTAAAAGAAATATTGTTCTGAAATCACAGTTTTACAAGACGGTATAGAAGGTTCAATAGCTCCAGGCTAGCACAGACATATGTGTCTGTTATTGTTCTGAATGTTCACTACACATGCTGCTGAGCCTGTCTGGGAAAGGTCTGGGAGAGAACAGCCCAACCCCAGATGGTGAATCAACCTCTCAAAGAGCACAAGAACCAGGTCTATTGCTCTATAGTGGCCAGTTTACCTTTTAGAGACGAGCTGTGGTGGTGTGCTGTCTAAAGCAGCTGCCCGACCTGCATGCTGCTGGGGATCCAGGAAATAAAAGATGACTATTACCTGTGGAGTGCATCCAGTGACGTGCAAGGGACATTATTTGTAGATGATGGCCTCCCTGCTCAATGCCCCGTGACCAGCTGTGTACAGAGGCAGGGAGTGAGCCTCTGCAAGCTCCCACGCCCTGTCCAAGTCCTTTGATCCCCTTCATTGGGGAAAAAGCTTTGTAAGTTCCACTAAAGAAGAGCATAAAAATAGTACAGTGTATCCAACGAGCTTTCATGTAGTATCAAGTGCTGAGAATCAATTCAAACACATGCAGGTTTTTGAGCTTCTGAATTTTGTTCAGCTGGTAACCCTTCCCATCTGCCTGCCCTGCACAGCCCTCACCAGACACAACCCCGGGACCGTCTGCACTGGTGAAGCCTTCTTTAGAGGGGGGGAAAAGGTGGGTTTCTGACAGCTTGGCCTTAATTGGCTCCACTGTTTAAAGGTTTTAGGCATATTGTCAGGAACACTTTCAGGGACAATGCCCCACCAGAGCTTCAGCTATTTCATAAATGATGGGCTGACTCCTTGGTAATGGCACAAGTAAGGCCTCCACCACCCCACCAGTTTGGGCGCCTGCCCAGCCAACCAAGAATAACTCTCTTAAGGCTTCATTACAAGGCCCTGCCAATCTAGAGGATTGCTGATAATGTGTACTTAGCATCATGAGTGCTGAGATAGAAAAATTGAAAATGCTTGAATTATAATTTTATATATGAGGTTTGTTTGATGGCGGATAATAGAGAAAAACAAATATATGTCTGCTACATTTGAAAATTAAACGGAATAAAAAAAATATTTTTCATCACTTGAAATTACAGTAAGAGGTTCATTATCTACATGGTCGCGGCAACAAATCAATAAGGAGTGTTTAGGAAATGAGAGATGGTCCTGTTTCCAGTTTTGAATAACTTCTACCCTTATCGTTTTGATGAGTTGTCCTTTATTGGTCAGGAAATTATTTCTTTTTTCATTTTCTGTACATCGATTTCATACATTTTGCGTTATATTTCATAAAAATCCTTTATTGTAGGCTAGGTTTCGCCATTGCATTATTCATCCTATTAAATTACATTTGATATGTTAATCGTTGCTTAACGAGGACAAAAATAATTGCACGTACGCATTGGCATTTCCCTACGCACATTTGAGCTTGATTTAAAAGTTGCGCGTGGGATAATGACTCTATATGGGGTCCCGTTACGAGTTTCTATATGTTAGCAATGTCTAAATCCCCACCGTGCGTGTGTAGATTTAGTCAGTATCAAGCCCCTGTCTAAAAGCTGATGAGTGAGAGGATAAAGCCTTGTCCGCTTGTGAATGCCTGCAGACACATGAGCTTGTGGCCACGGGGTAAAATGTTTTCTTCGAGGAAGAAAAAAAAGAAAATAAGAATCAGGCAGCCTTTCCAAGGTGTGTAATTATATAATGTGCACGAATACACATTGGGGACTACAAAGCCTTGAGAAACAAATCAAGATTTACTCAGTAGTACATGTTAAAATATCTGGCGCAGCTTTCCAATTATACAAATGCTTTGTTTTGTGAACAGCAGAAAATCATAAATTGTCATTGTTGCACTCATATATGTGCTTGGTGATTACGAAAGGAGATGGGACGGGTGTTTCCGCGGCTTGCATAGGCCACCGTGATTTTATTTATTTTATTTAAAAAAATCTAATACTACTCACTAACAAAGTGCATTTGCATTATTCATTATTTCAAAGAACGATTTATGTAAATATTTTAGGAGACAGGAAATTGTATTTCAAGTGTGAAATGCTATCTGTGTCGTTTTCTACACGGTTTTGTTAGCCCAGTGACACAATACTGTTGTCTACTTATTGCATGAACCAAAGTATTTACACTGAAGGAATATAAATGAGAGCGGTGACTGATGGTAGAGCTGCATGGCGGGTTTTTAAGCCCCGGGGGACCACTGGGTCATTAAAAAGAGATGAACAACTAATTGTGCACATAAAAGATAACAAAAATCCTATTTTCACGATCAATAATTTGATGGCCTTTACAACGGTTATAAGCTGGTGATGTTACCTGATGCTTCGCCTCATATTTAACAGCTTCATGTCAAACAGAGTTTCTGCGGGACTACTTCTGTGTGATCAAGGTGTCACCTTTTTACTGGATCCACTTAAATCTCTATTTTACAAGAAGTCACTTACTCGTTAAACTGCTCTGCCTGTGTCGGCAGAAAATGATGTAATATTTAACTGTAGAAACGAGACTACATTTTTGGAGAATGTTTTATGAAACTGCATAAACTGCTTAGTAGAGAAGAGTAGGCCGGATTTGTACTGATGCCGCCATGTGGGAGTATTACGCAGTCACCCCAGAAACATTGGGGCGAAGTGACCACTAACAGGACAGGCTGACAGCAGCGTAGATATGCTATATGGGAATCTTGCGCAGCATTATTGGCCTGAGGCAAGGGTACATTGGAAGCCATGGCAGCATCCACAGATGCTGAAGCTCAGTTGATATGTGCCATGATCTCTGTGGAGAGAGGCACAAGAGATGCATAAGGAATATCTGAAGTGCTTCATCCGTGGCTTTGTTAAATGAGAACCAACCTGTGTAGAGAAGGTCAGAAGGGATGAATAGACAGTACTTGATGGTGGCATCAGGCAGTGGAATAACTATCCAGGTCAGAGCAGTAGGTTTATTATAACACTTAGGGCGTGTATGCGTGAAAGTGCCGCCCATCACAAACGGTAGAGGCAAAATGCGTCATAAAAAACAATACTGTAATGGATTTGTATAGTGCGGGTGTGTGAATTAAAGGGTGCCGAGCAAGACACTGCAGGAGTTTTCATTTTGAGCAGGATAGTAATCAAAGCTACAAAACAAAGCCTCATACAAAATCTGTGCCCCATTTATAAACCACAATGTTCACCTATTAGTGAGTGCCCTGGCACTATAGAATGTCATGCCAAAGTCATCTCATGAAAGGCGCAGATCATAGAAGACACAGGAGGAAAACCAGGTTTTCATTTTATTGGAAACAAAACAACCAAACGGCTAGCTTCATTCATAATCTTGAAGAAAACAGACCTCTGAATTCTGAAAGTTCTACCACAACTTACTTTGTATATGGCTCAAGTAACCTATAAAAAAGTGTAGATTCCGAACAGAGGAAAACTTGTGGAGAGTGTGGGGAGATTTTTTAAAAGTTGACAAAGGACCCTACTTATAGTAAATGTGCATGCCACCTTCAATGTATTCTTTTTTCCAGTGACAACCACTGCAGCTGGTGCAGAGTTCCTGACACATGGTCAAATAGTCTCAGTATCAACAACATCTTTCCTGTTCAAATCAGTATAGATTGCAGTCTCTTAATATTTTTCTTTGTGGGTTGGGGGCGGAACTACATTCAGATCATGAAATCTAGCTGTAGCCTAGGTCATGCATCCAGCCCACTTCTGCACATGTTCAGAGGCCCTGCATGGAACAGGGTTAGGTGCCTGTGGGGGGTTGGCCAGGACCTGGGGCTAACCCAATTGCGCACAGCCAAAGGCGTGTACACCAGGGGTTGAATTAACATAGGGTATTTAAATACTACTTAACATTAAAAAACCCTAGAAATTCACTGAAAAAACCAAAGGTTACAGGGACATTATAATTAGGACATAGGATTAAACACAACTTTAGAAATTCACAAAAAAACAAAGGTTAGAGAGATGCTATTGTTAGGTTCAGATTTAACATGCATAAAACCATAGAAATTCAACAGTCATAGTTATACTTATCTTAAGAAACTATAACTCGTGCCCTAAGGTAACTAACTATACCTCGCGTCCTCAGAATGCTCTCCTACTTGCCCCACCAGTTACATCAGTATTGACATCTTCTATGACATAATTTATAATATAACTGCAACATTTGCAATAGAATTATTGAGGATAAAACTATGCATGGTGGGGGCACAAGTTATAGTTACCTTAGGGCACGAGTTATAGTTTTTTGACATAAGTATGAATGAATGAACTAGATTTATACAGCGCTAAGCAGTTGCTCCAAAAGAAGTGTCCTGGCACTAAGTGACAAAAGGCGCAGTTTAGAGGTGTAGACTGGTAGAAGGAACAGGTGACATTAGATCTCTCTGAAGAAGTGGGGCTTCAGAAGCCTCTTAAATGCGTTCTCTGAAGTGGCACACCTAATGTGCTCAGTTAACAGGTTCCAGAGCTTTGGGGCCGGAAAAGAGAAGGAACATGCTAAGGTCTTGTAGATGGTTAAGTTAAGTTGTGGTGGGCTGAGCGCAAGGCTTTGCAAGGAAGATATCTTCTGATTTTATCACAGATATACTTTGGGCCTTCAATTGTGTGTCCCCCATGTTATTAACAGGGCATTGAACTGTATTCTTTGCTTGATGGGCAGCCAATGTAGGCGTTTTAAACTTTTACTAATAGATTGTCTTTTAGGGATGCTCAGCACTAATCGGGTGGCTGCATTCTGGACCAGTTGCAATCTGTTTGTCAAAGCTTGGGGAGACCCCAGAAGCAACACATTGGCATAGTCAAGTCTAGACATGATCGATGTGTGAACAAAGATCTTTCTGGAGTGCTCCGGCAAGAATCGGAGTGTCTTTCTACAGGTTTTCAGCAGGGAGAAACACTCCTGCGGTAGCATTAACAAAAGGTTTGAAATATAGAGCATTGTCTAACTAGACCCCCAGATTTTTCACAGAAGTAGAAGGAACTTGGGAGGGGTACAGTTCAGAAGGCTACAGATGGTTTGATTCGGGGTGGATGAGGAACCAAATATCAAGACTTCTAATTTTCGGTGTTGAGACAAAGGCAGCTTTTGTGCATCCAATCTGGAACTGCAGATAGACAACCCTGAAAATTGACTGAGACTGAGGCATCAATGTGTTTAAAAGCAAACATCAGCTGGGTGTCATCGGCTTAAGACACCACACTGAAGCATCATTCTTCAACAGTAGCAGCAAGGAAAGCAAGAGAGATATTAAATAGACACTGGCTCAGTGCTGAGCCTTGTGGTACACCACATATGATTTCACAAAATCCTGAAGTAAAAGGGGGAGGTAGACTGCTTGCTTGTGTTGGACAGGAAGGATTTAACCCTATTCCACACAGTGCCAACAATTTCCCACACCCTGGGGACCACCACCCACCAGGGCCAAAATGCTTTTAATATGTGGGGGAGGCCTAATGGCCTCCCCTCTGCCCTGGGGACCACCACCTCCCTGGGGCTGTAATGAAATAAGAGCAGGGGCCACACGCCCCTCCCGCACCCAGGCAACCAGCCCCCAGGACAAAAAAGCTTTTAATATGTGGGTGAGGCCCGATGACCTACCCCAGAACCATGGGGACCACCCATTTGAAATATAGTGTGCGGGGGGCTGTGTGTTAGGGAAACTACTTTTCAACTCTCCTCAGAGTGATGCAATGAAAACACAAACACCAGGCAAGGCTCTGGAACAGATGACATGTTTCTTGCTGTACCAAGGTTTATTGGAAGGCTAATGTAGAAGGCAGACACACATCCCAGTGTTACGTCTTACAAGCAAGCACCTTCTGCCCTGAAGCATATAAGTCAGGCAGTTATATATGTTAATAAGTGCTGTCACAGTAAACCTTAAAAGGGGACAAAGTCCAAACATGGGCATGCATATACAAAAGAAATGCTGCATATACAAAACTTCAAGCCCACAGAGTAAAAATATACATAATGCAGTGTGAGCATGAACAAGTGAACAGACAACAGGTGGACCCTAAGAGAAAGGGGGCTGGGTTGCTGACTGGCTGAACTTAAAGTTTGAGACTGAGCTAAACTTAACAATGTTGCTTGGAGAGATTTGTTTGAACAGCTGGCACAGGTGTCAGAGAAGTCAGCAGGGAAATCTTGGGGCACTCCTAAAATAGTAATGTGGATGACTGGAGCCAACCTGTGAATCAGAGCAGCAAGCATTTTGGGATGAGAAAAAAATAGCTTACTGGGATTCAGATAATGGAGGAGAGAATTGGAACTAAAGTATCATATATATATATAGTATCATATATATATATATGTGTATAGATATATATATATATATATGTATATATATACATATATATATATATATATACATATACATATATTTTCTTCAACACTGTGCAGCAACCCCGCAGCCCCAGGGACCACCGTGGCTTGGCTGCAACTTTGAACGCCTACATAACCACTGCATTTATACACCTCGCTGTAGTCTTAGAAAAGCACATATGAACCCATACCTGGTATGTAACTGTAACTGACACACTAAGAAAGACATTAAGAAAAATATTCACACATCCATTTACTCACCTATACATCCACTAACATACTCATTGACACCCCCATAAAGACACAATGAGATTAATTGAGACACCTCTACACCTGACTGATACACTTACTAAGACATGAATTTAAGTATTGACACACCTAGTCACTTATCCATACACCAACTCATTAAAGCATTTATACATGCAAACTGACAGACAGACTGTCTGTTAAATAATGACATAGCTATTTATGTACCTACTTAATTGCACAAACTGTTTTATTTAGTGATATGTAATGTAAACCTAAGTATATTGTTTTTGCTTTTCAGACTTCTATTGGTATTTATAAAGGAAGATTTACAATGCTGAAAAAACAGAAACAAGAAAGAATATGAAAAGGAACATAATGCAGAGAATATACTTAAAGAGAAAAGAGCTCTTTAAGAAGTTTCTTAAAATAGAAATGGGAAAATTTAAAATTAAGATGCAAATAAAAAGCAAGGTTTAAAACCAGCTGATAAAGGAGAAGGAGTAAGTGACATCTAAACTAAGAAGACATATAAGAAAAAATAAACCATTTAAGGAAATACGAGAGAGAATGTTTTGTAATAGGTAGTAGAAAATTTGGTATGAAACATGTTCAGTATAAGAGGACAAGGGAAGCAGTGAAACAAAAACAATATAGTGAGAGTGTAGTTGATAAAGCATTTGTGATGAAGTGGAAAGTATTTATTTTGATACTGAAGAGAATGAGAACTGTCACGACTCACGTGCTGCTTGCGCCTGGAATTTGCAGATCTGGTGGCGTGGATCTTCAATGTTCGACTTTGGCCCAAAAAGGGGCGACTCTTTCTGGTAGCCACGGTGCTGTAGGCAATGGAGACGCCAAGAACAGACCGTGCCCTTCAGAAAATAGCGCCAGAGGAAAAAAAAAACCCTTAGAAAAAGGGGAAAAAACCTCTAAACAGGAAGATTCCTGGAAAAAACAAGAACAAACAAACAGGAATCCAAAAGGAGCAAAAGTCAGGAAACACAGAATGCTGAAATCCAGAACCAAAAGGTGAGGAAATCAGGAGCGAAGACACTAACTGAGCAGAAAGTGTTGCAGCGCAAAGAAAGAAGAAAACACAGCCCTTATAAACTAAAAAACAGGAAGTGACCCACAGGAAGTAAAAGGACACCATCTTAGACAGGGAAACAACACATAGAACAGAATAGAACAGGAACCATAGAGAATAGGGAACAAGGAATGCTGGGAAAGAACAGGAATCTGGGAAGGGGGAAAAGACATAAAGAAAGGCACAACAAAAGACTGCAGGAAAGAAGAAAAAGAGAAAAGAAACGAAAAGACAGGTAAGAGGGGTCATAGACCCCAGCATAGTGGAGAGCAGAAAGTAGAACGAGGCCCCATGCTATGTCTGGGGCCTCGATAAGCGCAGGAGAGGCTGGGGGCGCGCCGTGTCTTCAAGACGCGGTGTGCGGCCCGAGCCGAACGCCCGGCTTGAGTCGAGCTCTCGGCTCGCGCCGCACCGCGCGGTGCGACAGTAGGTCCCCCTCCCGAAGGTCCAGGTTTGAGAGGAAATAAACAGTGAAAGCGTTGAATCAGGAGAGGTGCGTGAACGGAAGATGCATCTTCCCAAGAGCATTCACTGAGAGGATAACCCTTCCAATGAATAAGATTCTGAAGGCGTTTGTGAAAAAGACGAGAGTCACAAATTTCCTGTACTTCATATTCAGGAACATCATCCACGAGTACAGGAGGTGGACAAGGAAACTGACGTGAGTAAGGGTCAGGCACATAAGGTTTAAGCTGAGAAACATGAAAGACCGGATGAATCTTCCATGTATGAGGTAAGTGAAGACGGACAGTGACAGGATTGACCAATTGAAGAATACGGAAAGGCCCATAGTAACGAGGTGTGAACTTATTTTGAGAAAGACGTGAGGGTAGGAATTTGGAGGAGAGCCAGACTTTATCTTGCGGATGATAGTCTGGATTGGTTGCACGTCTCTTGTCTGCAGCCTTCTTCATATATCTCTTGGTATGTAACAAATTAGATCGAATTAGTCTATGGATTTGGAGAAGGCGTTTGGAAAAATAGGTAATAGCGGGTAGAGGAGAGTTGGATTGTGGAGAAGTAGGAAAAGAGGTAGGATGAAAACCATAAGAACAGAAAAAGGGAGTGACCTTGGAGGCACTATGGACTGAGTTATTGTAGGAAAATTCAGCTATAGAGAGGTAAGTGTTCCAGTTACTTTGGGTAGAATTGCAAAAGCATCGAAGATATTGCTCTAGTCCTTGGTTCAGACGCTCGGTCTGGCCGTTGGTCTGAGGATGGAACCCTGAAGACAGGGCTCTATTAATATTTAGTGTTTTACAAAAATGCCTCCAAAATCGGGAAATGTACTGAGGTCCTCTATCAGATATTATGGTATGTGGAAGTCCATGGAGACGGAAGATATGATCAATGAATATTTGACTTAGTTCTTGAGAAGTAGGTAGCCTTTTCAGGGCAGTGAAATGAGCCATCTTCGTGAAAGAATCCACAGTGACCATGATGACCCGGTTTCCTGCTGATGGTGGGAGTGAACACACAAAATCAGTAGAGATGGTATGCCATGGGGCCGGTGGAACAGGCAAAGGCTGTAGTAATCCTGCCGGTCTGGTATGGGGTATCTTGATTTGGGCACATATGGGACAGGCCTGAACGTATCTTTCCACATCCAGCTTCCAGGTAGGCCACCAGAGAAATCGTGAAAGAAGTTCTTGTGTGGCCTTGATGCCTCTATGACCAGCCACAGGTGAATCATGGCACATTTGTAATGCCTTTTCTTGCACCTTGTTAGTAAGGAGGAATATCAGGTTTTGATAATAAAAATATCCTTGTTTCTTATGTAACAATGGTCTTAGTTCTTCTATGTCGTGGTCCGATAGGTTGGCGTATTCCAGTTGTACTTCTTCCAGGAAAGACTGAGCCACTCCAATGATCTTACTGGGTTCCAGAAGATACTGAGATGAGGAAGGAGTACACTCTGGATATCGGCGAGACAGAGCATCAGCCAGAATGTTTTGAGATCCAGGAATATATGTGATGAAAAAATCGTACTGACTGAAGAAAAAGGCCCAGCGGGCCTGACGACTATTCTGGCATACAAAATTTCGTAAACATTGTAGGTTACGGTGGTCTGTCCTCACCTCAAATGGTTCCTTGGAACCCATCAGAAACTGTCTCCACTCAAGGCAGGCTGTTTTTAGAGCCAATAATTCCCTTTCCAGTACAGAATAGTGTTGTTCAGCTGTGGAAAGGATATGAGACAAGTAGAAAACAGGATGTTCAAGACCATCATCCTCTTGTCGTTGGAGTAAGACAGCTCCGATGGCTCTCTCAGAAGCATCAGTTACGACTATAAATTGTTTGGTGGTATCTGGATGTCTCAAGATGGGGGCTTGGGTGAAGGCTCTCTTTAATTCTTGAAAGGCTGCTTCAGCCGCCTCAGTCCAGACAAACCCTTTCTTTAAATTTTCCTTTTTTAAGGTGTGAGTTATGTGGCTAGTCAGTCTGGCAAAGTCTAGAATGAATTGTCGATAGAAGTTTGCTAACCCTAGGAAACATTGTGTTTCTTTTATGGAAGAAGGAGAAGGCCACTCTAGGATAGCTTGTACCTTTTCTTGATCCATAGCTATGCCGGTGGGACTTAAATGATAGCCCAGATATTTGACTTCCGTCATGTCGAACTCACATTTTTCTGGTTTGCAAAATAGTTGATGAGCACGAAGTCTTTGAAGAACTTGTTTCACATGGGAAGAATGGAGTTCAGGATTTCTAGAATAAATAAGAATATCATCTAGGTAGATCACGACTGTCTGATTCAGAAGGTCTGAAAACACTGAGTCCATAAATCTCTGGAAGATTGCGGGGCGTTAGTGAGACCAAACGGCATAACCCTATATTCAAAATGGCCAAATGGAGTCCTGAAAGCTGTCTTCCATTCGTCGCCTTCTTTGATGCGTAAAAGGTGGTAAGCTCCTCGTAAATCTAATTTAGTAAAACGTTGAGCCCCTCTGATAGCTTCTAGTATGTCCCTGATGAGAGGCAAAGGATAACGATCTTTAATTGTTATTTTATTCAGACCTCGAAAATCCAGGCAAGGACGAAGATCCTTTGTCTTCTTGGGCACAAAAAAGAGAGGAGCCCCAGCCGGAGACGACGATGGAACAATAAGACCACTCTGTATATTTTCGTCCAGATACTCTTTTAGAACTTCCCTTTCGGGTTCCGTGAGAGAGTACATCCTCCCAAAAGGAACAATTGTGCCGGGTTCCAATGGAATAGCACAATCATATTCTCGATGTGGAGGTAGCACATGTTTCGACGGTCTTTGGAAAACATCCTGAAACTCCAAATAGTGGTCTGGGACCCCTTGGACCGTATTAATGGACATACCAGTGGCACCTTCAGTATCTAAGGATCTTTTCGGAGACCAATACTTGTCGGAAGTAAAACAGTTCTCATGACAAAATTGCGAAGACAAAGAAACTGTCCGGGTTACCCAATTTATATACGGGTTATGTCTGATGAACCACGGAATTCCAAGAATGATGGTATGGTTGGGGGACGTGATAAGATCGAAGGAAATGTGTTCTTGATGGTTTCCCACCTGTAGACTTAACATCAGGGTAGTGGTGTCTACAGGACCCGAGGATATCAAGGATCCATCCACGGTGTGTACCTGTTCGGGTACTTCTTTTGCTTGTGTAGGAACTTGGTGAGCAGCAGCCCACGTTTTGTCCATGTATATACCACTAGCACCACAATCTAGTAATGCCATAGTCTTTTCTTGACGACCGTCAGGAAGTTGTAACAGGACAGGAAAAATGAACAAGGCGGTTGTATTGTCATTAAAGGAGCTGATGGAAGGTATAGCTGTAGATCCCGTCCCCTCCCTTCTTACAGAGGACGGGAGGTGGCGTTTCCCGAAGGCCTGGGCGGACGTACAGGACAGGTACGAAGCATGTGACCAGCAGAACCACAGTACAGGCACAACCCTCTCTTGCGTCTGTTTTCTCGTTCACTAGCAGAGAGCGGACCTCGGGTAGTATCCACCTGCATGGGTTCCCCTTCGATGTCTCTAGCAGGAGTGCGAGGTTCCTCGGAACGCTGCAGGCAAGCTCGTGAGCTACTTGGCTGGGAAAACCCTCTACTCCTTTTCTTTTCCGATCTCCGTTCCTGAAGATGATATTCGATGGACAGTGCTTGATCCATCAGGCCACGAAGATCTTCCGCTCTGGTAGAATGTACTAGTTCATCCTTTATTTCTTCTTTGAGTCCTCTACGAAATAAAGTTACCAGAGTACGTTCCACCCAAGTGGTCTCTGCCGCCAGCTGACGAAAACGGGTTATATATTGCAGGACGTCTTGCGAGCCTTGTTGGATGTCACATAGGGCTTCTTCAGCAGAGGCTTCCAATCCAGGACGGCTAAACATCTGTTTGAAGCGACTCACAAAGGTGGAATAGTCCGACAATACAGGGTAGTTGGAGGACACCATCAGGGTTGCCCAGGCCAAGGCTGGACCGGATAAGGCACTGATAAGATAACCCACCTTGGTCCTGTCGTGGGAGAATTGGGTAGGTCGGAAGGCGAAGTACACTGTTAATGCATCCAGGAACTCGCGAAGCTTGGTTGGTTCACCAGAGAAACAAGGGGTAGAAGCGGAGATAGTTGGAACATCACTGGTGCGGAGAGCCAAAGCCTGTCGTAACGCAGCATTTTCATTGCGTAGTTGTTGCAATTCCTGAGCTTGTTGTTGAATCGTGGTCAAAAGAGATTGTTCCGGATCTGCAGCAGCCGCCACTGTGTCATCCATGGTGTTTGAGGACGTCGGAATGGTTTGGCGCTGCAATCTGTCACGACTCACGTGCTGCTTGCGCCTGGAATTTGCAGATCTGGTGGCGTGGATCTTCAATGTTCGACTTTGGCCCAAAAAGGGGCTACTCTTTCTGGTAGCCACGGTGCTGTAGGCAATGGAGACGCCAAGAACAGACCGTGCCCTTCAGAAAATAGCGCCAGAGGAAAAAAAAAACCCTTAGAAAAAGGGGAAAAAACCTCCAAACAGGAAGATTCCTGGAAAAAACAAGAACAAACAAACAGGAATCCAAAAGGAGCAAAAGTCAGGAAACACAGAATGCTGAAATCCAGAACCAAAAGGTGAGGAAATCAGGAGCGAAGACACTAACTGAGCAGAAAGTGTTGCAGCGCAAAGAAAGAAGAAAACACAGCCCTTATATACTAAAAAACAGGAAGTGACCCACAGGAAGTAAAAGGACACCATCTTAGACAGGGAAACAACACATAGAACAGAATAGAACAGGAACCATAGAGAATAGGGAACAAGGAATGCTGGGAAAGAACAGGAATCTGGGAAGGGGGAAAAGACATAAAGAAAGGCACAACAAAAGACTGCAGGAAAGAAGAAAAAGAGAAAAGAAACGAAAAGACAGGTAAGAGGGGTCATAGACCCCAGCATAGTGGAGAGCAGAAAGTAGAACGAGGCCCCATGCTATGTCTGGGGCCTCGATAAGCGCAGGAGAGGCTGGGGGCGCGCCGCGTCTTCAAGACGCGGTGTGCGGCCCGAGCCGAACGCCCGGCTTGAGTCGAGCTCTCGGCTCGCGCCGCACCGCGCGGCGCGACAAGAACACAGTGTTGTTTATGAAGAGAAGAAGCCAAAAAAGACTTAATAATAAAAATAATTTTTGTAACATTTTCAGTGGAGAATGGAAGCATACATCTAGTACTGAGACTTTCTTTAATGAAGAAAGCTACTTTCAAGAGAACACATTAGTGTGTGCAGTTGAAACAACTATTTGATGCTATGAGGTGAAAGATGGCACTTCCATTGCGAAAGAGGAGATGGTTCCTAGAAATGTAGAGGAAGAGATAGCTGCAGAGGTACAAGGACGGTGTTGAAATCTCTCTGTATACAAATGGAACTGTTGTAGTATTTGCAGTATTCTTTAGGAATCAATTAATATATTAAGACTGTTTCTTTGTGTATTTCCATGTAGAAGTGTGAAATGGAAAATTGCAGTGCTGCAAGAATTAGATCCGTGCCAAGTGAGAATATATACAAATTTCCAAAGACATTCACTGGTGCGTCTATTTAAAAAAGTGTGCACAAGCACCAATCATCACTGACATGGCTGTTCCTCACTCTAAAATGTGAAATTTAGTTAGGAGACTTTTGTTGTCCTGCATTGTGCTAAGGGGAAATGAATAAAGCTCTTTTGTACGTTACACTATCGGAGGTAGAAAACGATTGTGAAGATGTTCAGTTATGTTTCTTTGGTCCTGAAGAGGAGTCTACGGAAAATGAGGAGTTGGTTTGTGCAAGTGTTGGGGAACAGAACACAGACAAAAAATTGCAAAGTTTAATGCTGTTTCTACTGATAAACCAAACTGTGTTTGTATTTGTTGTTGACGTACTCCCTACAAAAGCCAAACTGAAATGTTGATTTGTTCTAAAAAACGGAACAAGAGAACAGAGATAAGTAGTTGGAATTTGCTGTGTATTTGTTTGTGGAGGAACGCTTTGATTTGTTAACACGGCAAATTATATGCAAATATTGCCATGATAAGTTAGAGGATAACAAAATGCCTGCGTGAGCAATACATAACAAGTTAGAGTTGGTTTCAGTTCTGAAGAACTTTGTGATTTAAATATTTATGACTCAAGACTGATACATTATACACTCTTTTCAAGCAATAGTTTGTATTGAACCAAAGATTGGAAAACTACCACCGACTGAGCTACAGAAAGTTCTTAAAGGTAGAGTTGTCTACTTACCTTTAGATTTTAAATGGAAGATTAAAACTGTGGGTTTAGAGAGAGAGCTAGATGAACCACTTATTATTCTAGTAAATGGTGTGCCGGCAAAAAAAAAAAAAGAAATCTAGCAAGAACTAGTGGATGTAAATAAAGTAACAAAAAACTACATTCTACCTGAAACAAAATAATGTGTATTACAAAAATGTAGATCTTGTTGCAGATGGAAGTTGTTTGGAGGACAAAGTGTTACCATCAAGTGGCTAGATAGAGCAAGTGGACAGAAGTAAATCAGAAGCAATATATAAGCACTACAGTATCCATCCACTACATTCAGAAGAAGTTATGGGTGATGCAATTGATCTGTATCAGATAAAACAAGCGAAAATAGCTCCAATGAGTGTTTGGGAGAAAAGTGCAGGGGCTCATTGTTTTTCACAACTATTTCCAACTGGAGTAAGTAGGTGGTATGATGACCACACAGAGAAAATACCATCAGATGACTATGGGTCAACCAGATTATATTCTGAGGACCGTAGTTTTGGTCAAATTATTACATATATGTTCCATCTATTATTTGAAAGTGATTTTGCCTGGACTTTCATTTGCTGTTAACCACATACCTGAGACAGGAGGATCTACAAACATCTGTAAGTGAAAGACTGTTCACAAAATTCATGAATAAGATGAAATGTTGGAATGCAATTTGATGAATTTGATGGCATGTCAGCGTGGGACCAATTAGCATTGGTATCGTCGTAAGGGTGAACAGAAATGTATGTTGAAAAAGTTAACTGTATCTACTTGGTTTGTGACCCTCAGTTGTGCAGAGTATGCATGGGATGACTTACTTGACTTATGAGAGAAGCAAACACCTAACATTAAGTAAATCAGTTTGAAGACACCAGGAGAGCTTTGCTCTTTGGATCTGATTGGATGATGTATTTTCACCCTTTTGTGGTTTTCATGCCTAAAAGATTGTATTGGAGTTCTGCAATTCAGACTGCTTGGCCTTAGCATTTCAAGCCACAGTCTCCATGTACATGTCTTTCTATTTCTAATAAATTCTTTATGTTTACCCAGAAGAGCTGGCTAACGATCGTTTGTATCCTGGATGGGTGCTGAATAATTTAACTTCTACATATGGTAAAGAATTGCGGTCTCGTTCAGCGGATGACTCCCTTCAGCCCGGCTCCTGTTTCGGTTGGGGCGACAGCTGACCCATTGGACAGGGCTCCTCCTGCAGCGGAGGCTGGGGCTGTCGTGAGTATCTATTGCTTCGTGGTCCTGTGCTTCGTGGTCCTGCTCTCGCTGTTTGCTCTACTGTATTTTCGGTGTAAATATTGCAAAACAGGGAGGTAACTGGGTTGTTTCGTTCATATGTTTCCTGCATAGTGTTGGTGATGGATTTATGGATAATATTTATATTTATCGTACCCCTTAGCCTGCTCTTCTTTATAATAAGCATTTTTTCTTTGTCTCCAGTGGCATGCCAAGGGCATTTCTTCCTCTGTTGCGTGCTCCTCTAATGTACCTCGCGAGAACGTTCTGATGGTTACCTATAGCTGTTCGCCGGCTGCTGGCATTCTGTGTTAATTTAGTCCTCTCCATTGTATTACACCATTTCCTTCCTCCCTGAGCTGCAACTGCATGATTAGATTAGCTTCCTGTGTTTCATGTACCTTGTTATTGTTAAAAATGAAGTCCGAGGAATAGAGGCAACTAGCGGTGTTGCTTCAGAACACAGCGCGAGTCGCTGTCTGCAGTCTCCAGCCGGAGGGGCTGGAGCGGATAACTATGGCCAGAGGGGGTTGTAAGCGCCAACCCCAGGTTAAAGGGCAGGTGTTGCCCAGATGTGGAGTGGTGGTGGTCCATTCCAGAACAACTGGCAGGTGGTCCCAGGGTCTATGTTTATGGGAATGATAGTGGTCCATTCCAGAGGAACTGGCAGGTGGTGCCAGGGTCCGTGTGTATGGGAATGATAGTGGTTCATTCCAGTGGAGCAAGCAGGTGGTGCCAGGCACTGTTTGTCGTGTTATCTGTTTGTCATGTTATTTGATTGTCATGTTATCTGTTTCCTGTGATATTGCAGCTCTCTGAAATATGCCTATTACATATTGAACTATCGGCTACTCATGTAAAATAGTGTGAAATATAGATGCTGATTTCATTACGTGCTGTTTGTGAAAGTGGTTTTTGATTCCAGAGTGAAGGGTTCACCACAAGGTGGCGTAGTGTGATTTATGTTGACTGCATGCATTTGCGCTTTATAAAGTGAAGCTTTAGAAAATAGAAGACTAGCTGGGTGGATTTCTGGTTGACATTATACCGACACGTATGACAATTGACTGACTTAAACTGCCAACAGACCCAAACACCGATACCACCCTGCACTCGCCACATATCGACACAAGGGGTGGGAACGAGATGATTTCATAGGCCAAGTTGTACTGTGACCCTTGTCTATGGTTGTACCGTTACATGTGGATGCCTGAGATGTTCACCTCTATTGCATTATCTGTGTGTCACTGGCCATGGATCTGGTCCAGGTTCCAATATCATACAGCTGCACCCTGCCCCAGTGCAGGAAAACAAGGGTGTGATATTCTTATCTTTCCCTCCTGACTGTTCTGTCATCTCTTGTTCGCCCCACAGGACGCCAGTATGGCCGCCGTCACTAGCACCTGGGGAACTGTCTGTTTTCAAATATTGTGTGCGCTTAAGGTGGACAGGGATGGCTGAGTTGTGGTATAATTGCAGACCGGCTTTCTGCTTTTACTAATAACTGATTGCTGTTGGCAGTGAGAAGCTATGTGCATAAATGCTCCCACTGTTTTCCCCTCTGTGTGAAAAGGGTATGAGCAGTGTAAAGAACACATCGACACCCTAGAGTGGTTGTAATTGTATTTGTATTGCGTCACCAGTCAGAAAAAGGGTAAGACAGCCATGGGGAACCCTCTCAGTAAAGACAAACTAGAGACACATCAACCTGGCCCCCCCAAACACTTTCTCTCTTCACTTGTCAATTCCTTACCCCTTTCTTTCTGGGCTAATACTGGTGTTTGTTTCCTCTACTTAGAGGATGCGAGCAGGTGTCATGTTTTTATTAATGTGTATAGCCGGTGGGGCTGCAGTGTGGTTTTCTGGACAGCTCGAGGGCTTGTCCAGGGTCGCAGCCTGAGGGGCTGTAACAGTGGAGCGGTCAGCCGGTGGGGCTGAGGCGCGTGTTTTCCGGGACGCCCAGTGGGGTGGTGTCTGGTCACGGCCGGGGTGGGTTGTGACTGTTATGTACCCAGCCGGAGGGGCTGTGGGGGAAACCTTTCCAAGGCGGCAGTAGTGGTCTGCCCCGGTACAGCAGGCTGGGAATGCGCTGATTATTTGCCTGTCACCTCCTCGGTTTGGTTCTGTGAACCACTCTTCCGGACGCCTGGTGCGCGGGGGGCCTCCGGATTGTCCTCAGGGATTTTTTTTTTGCCCTGGGTACAAGAGGTGGGTGGTGGGAGGGGTATTTAGATAGTTCTATAGTACTTGTGTTTTGCATGTTGCCATTTATCACATTGTAGCATTGTTTTGTTTTCCATACTGTTCAGTTTTGAGCGTCTGCTCTATTGTGGTGAGGGCCTCTTTTTGACTTTGCAAGGAAACTGACAGTATTGTTTCTGTGGCTTTGGGGACATGTGTTGTGCTTTACAATGCCGCCTACATACTAGTAGCATATGGGATGTCCCTTGAATGTGGGGCTGTCCTGTATGTGGAGGATAATCAAAAAATAAAAAATGCCTGAACTGAAGAATGGTTTCCTCCACATGGTGGGGGGGCTGACAAGGGCAGGGAAGATTGGAGGACGAAACAATTAGAGGTAATAGGGGCTTGCCAAGCTCTCTTCCTGTGGCAAGTGCACAGTCACGGGAACAAAACATCAATTTTGCTTGAGGACATTTGGGAAATACACTACAGCCTGAGGGCACCACAACAGGGACCAAACACTCTGAGCTGCCTCTACAACAGCAGGCAGAGACGGAACGTGAAAGCCGCACCCTAGCATGGCGTTTGATGGATGAGGAATTGAAAAATAAAAGCAAAACGTAAGAGACTTTGTGAAAGAATTAGACAGTTATTCCATAGCCAGGGTAAAGAGGAAGTGGCTAACGCCATTAGAAAACATGAACAGAAGTACGAACAGATTTCAAATGAAATGGAAGGATGTATTGGCAAGGGGCGTGAGGGATTACACAATTTACTTTGGGATATGTCCACGTATGCACATCACACAATCCATAACATCAAGATGTGGAAGGAGGTGCTCAGCAATACAAACACACAGCTGGAGATCACAAGACACAGTCTCTCGACGTACATACAAATGTACAGATTTAAACAGAATAATAGCCATGGGAAGGGCTGCTTTGGAAGGATCTGGATACATTGTTTAGCATTATTGTACCATGAGATTTGTGGGAGGATTGTAAGAAAGCGATAAACTGGCCTGAAATATGTGACCACTACTCCAATTACTACACTATCATTTGGCACTAGACTAAGTATGGGAAAGGTTTGCAAGTAGACAAGGGATGGCTGTAACATGCTTACACACTGTAGAAAATGTAAGTTCAATTGTTAAGTTATCACACGTAATAAGACACAAGCTTCTGACTTTATTACTTGTTAGTGGCTTTAGGTTAAGTTCCTCAGGGGGGCATTTCACTGTACAGCTGTGGATAGTGTACAACAGTGGTTCCCAACCTATAGTCCATGAACCCACTGGGGTCCGTGATACATTCCCAGGGGGTCCGCAGGCCTGGCTGAGAGGAAGTCACTTCTCCAGCTTGTGCCTCTACAGAAACATGTGTGTGCATGTTTTTATATTTATTACTTCCTTTCTTCAGCAGGTTTAAAAGCACCGCAAAGCTCCTTGTAGAGCGAAAACAAAAGCGTCAAGATACCTCTAGTGATTAATGTACCTGCTGGGGAGGAATGAGAGTTTCGGACAGTGGCAGTTTTGACTGAAAGGTAGTGCAGATGGTTAATATGCCGGCTGCAAAGGATGTGTATCATGCAAAGAACAGTATTTTATATTGATGGCACAGTGTGTTACTGCTTTTGTCACAGAGATTCTTTAGTTACTGTACAGTTCATAATCGTAATCTAGCACAATGAGCTATGAACTGCTATTAAGGAGCTGCATGCCAACTGCATAGCACAAATTAGAAAGCTGTTTTTTTCCAGTCTTTCATTTTCCTTATGCTGCTTAAAAGAACAACAACAAAAAAAGTTTGCCTGTGTAGAAATACATTCTTATTATTAAAGACTATGCTAATGACTGTGTAGTGTTCTGAAGGCTGAGTTTGTGCTTCTCCAGACCAAGCACTCTTAGCAAAATGCCTACCAGTGTGGATGCCATGTGAATCCTACACCTTGTACTCCCCTGTAAAGTGCTCCAACACCTACACTGGTATGACAGATGCTATAATAAAAATTAATTACATGTGACAAAGAGGATAGGGAGAGATGAGAGGCACATATGGTTTACTTCCTTTCCCCACCACATATTTATGTATAAAAGCTTTCTTAGATCTTATGTACCTCAATATAATAACAGAAATAGCCCCGGAGATAATTAAAGAAATTGCCAGAAGGATTAACCTTTCCTAAATAAAACCAAAAATTGAAAAGTTAGTCGCCGAGATGCAGCACCAAGATTCCCAATAAAATGTTTTGATTTTTGCATATTTTTTCAATATAAAATAATTATTTCATGTTGGAAATTTAAATGGTGCAAATTGCTTGGTGGTCCCTGGCTTCCTGTAATGTTTCACTGGTGGTCCCCAGGAGTAAAAAGGTTAGGAACCACAGGTGTACAACAAATAAGAACTTTCTTATGTAGGGATTACATTTAAAAATATTTGACCCATGTAAAGGTTGCCAAAATTCTTACAGTGAACAAATTTAGTCTTGAGGGAACAGATGATTCATTTGCAGCAGTTAACAATATGTTGTCAGGAGTGTGGAATTTTATAAAATGTCTACTTGTCCATGGGACAGTTTGTGTCATCAGTCTACTTGTCCTGTAAAAACATGTGCATATTTTCTCCTGCTAAAATGATGTTTACAGATATTGTCTAGGAGTCCGATTTCCTGGTTTGCCTCGTTAAATGCTAGCTCATGCATAAAAGCTGTAAATCTGCACAAATGCAAGAACAGATACCATGGGTGCACTTTGTGATTTTCTTTAAGAATTCTGCCACAAACTGGTTATCACAGACCTTTTGTTATTTGAATTCTGTCTCTCTGTTTATTGACTGGCTTCATTGGTAGTGACACCATTCTGCTCTTCCATACGAAGCATATTGGCACAAAGTAGTTTTGTTCATGGCAGGAACTACTGTGGCAATGTGTAACTTTGCTGAAAAGGTTACATTGATTTTTCTGTTATGAATATACATTTTGGAAATACCACCATGCATCTGCACATTTGACTAAATGATGCTTCAAAGAAATGACACCTAAAATATCATGGTAGTTTAGCAAAATGTTTCTTTCCTAGTTACATTGTTTGTGAAGATATTTTGAAAGCAAAGAATAGCAAATTTTGCTTTCTAGCTTCTGCAAATATTTGCATCTGATGAGAGAGCATTCTGGAAGAATTGTGCTGGGCATTTGTTTACGGTAATTCCATACCCCTGGTTGTGTATTTCTTCATAGCTCTATAGAGTACACACAAATAATTTAGTCATGTTCAATGATGGAAGAGATCTAGACATTAACAGAAGAGTTACTATGTGCTGAATTGTAAATAATATAAGGAAATAATAGATATATAAAAATGTGGGTTCTTGTTGGGATGTAGAGTGAGTTAGTTACGTGATAACATACTTCTACTAAGGTGTATTGATATTTAAAATAAACTTATTAGTGCAGTAATAATAATGACACATGACGTGTTAGTGACTGATCGATTTCACTTAATAAGAGGCTAAAAGAAAATAACACAAGTGGATGTTTAAACATCTGCAGTGCATGTAGTATGTTGAAGTCATGTGAGTGCAACTAAAGTATCAAAAGGGCAATGAATAAATTAAAATGCAACACATTTGCCACAAATGTATTTTATTTTATAGCAGTAACGGCGATACTGCTTATATTGTATCAGGACAGTAGATCTTGAGTAAATATTAATGGATTCTTTCATGGATCCACCTAATTAATGTGCATTGCACTTTGTACAATGTCTCTAGCTATAGGAATATGTTTTGGACAAAAAAAGTGAATGTGATGTTTTAGGGTAAAACATTCTGGTTACACATATCTTATGAGATACACGGGGTGAATTCACACTCATAGTTAAAAAAAATATATGCAAATGAAAGGAAATGAATTTATTGAAGGAAAAAAATCTGGGTGCAGTTATGCAATGTTACAGGTTATGTCTCCTCCACATGTAAAAGAAAGGTGCGTGGTTTTTTATCCCACATGTATCCACTGACTGGATGGTATTGATCCAATGTTTTTACTATAATTTTATCTGTGGCATTAACTGATAAGCTCTGGGCACAAATCTACCATTTATCTGCGAGGTCCCTGCATTAGTTGTGGCAGTTAAGATGACCTTCCCCATTTCTGAAAACCACAGACTCTGGGCACGGCTCCAAGGGCAAAGCCATGGATTGTTGCGATATGTCACCATGACGGACAAAGTAGAAGTGGGGTGCACACGATGATGGGATAGTGTGCTGGATTTAGCATGATTCTTTGAAGTGCAGAATAAAGAATAAATGTACAGCTGAATGTTGATGCCTAATAAGTAATTGGATAAAGTTAATTTTAAAGTTTATAGGATTTTTTTATACACCCTGGACGCAGGGATGTATCTATTTACGTATATATGTATGTGTGAATATCCATGACATATAATTGGCTGCAGGAGGAGTATTTTTCTTTCCATGTTTTTTCCTAGGTTTCAGAACATGGACGAGAAGATGTGGTTTCTGTATCTGTCTGTCTATGTTCCGTTTTATATTTTCATAATAAATGGGAGTCTTCCGGGGTACATCTTAATGTGCACAGTGACATGGATTGCCTTCATGTGTTGGTAGATTGCAACTAAATATTCTCCATACTGGTTTTGGGTATTGAACATACCTATATTAGGATAGAGTTATTACTACCTTAGGATGTGCTATGTAGTACTGCAGTACAGCTATTAGTAATATACTTCTGATGATGAGGGTGCTAAATATAAATAAATAAAATAAATATAATATCTTAAAGGAACATCTGCATTTCACAACATCACACTTGTACGAGAAAGGGGAAGTGACTTCTGATGGCGGTAATGCCTGCAAAGTCCCAACCCTTCCAGCATTGATGCAGATATTCCGTGTGTTGAAATAGAATAATAGGATACAATGCTGTGTTCCAAAAATACTGGCTGTATACCGGTGTAACATGTGTTTTCTCCTGACCTTTGGATCACCATTTGTTTGGTGAAATAGTTTGTGTGAATATTCCACTGTTACTGAGTGTAATTGTTATTTATTTTTTGAGTGTTGATTTCCGCTTAAGAGTGTACTAGTATATGTGATTAGGAGGGCTATCCTATAGCATCTATTTGTTCATACTTATTAAATGTCTCAGTGATGGGACTTTAGATACAGGGACAGTAACAAAACATTAATATAATGTTATCAGTAGATTTACAATGTCACTTCCGAATGTATGTCCTGTGTTACACTTACACTATAAGAGAAGGTCTTGATGCATTGATTATACACATGACTATAGAATGATGGTTGGCTATTACTATTAACATGTGTTTTCCAAATTTATTACTGCATATTATTTTTGAAAAGTATAATTAGAGAAGTTTATGTTGCAAGTGTGATGCAGGGATAAGAGGGAGAGAAATTTTAGTTCTGGGTACTGATTTCTGTCATGTTTTAATATACCTTTCTTCTTTCAGAAGCATGTGGTTACACACAGATTGGAGAGCCTTTCCCCCCACGTACCTTGATTGGGTTTTCCTTTCTGATTAACATTTTTTAAACAAGATAAAAATAAAAATAAAAGATAATAAGGAAACAAAAACATTTTTAGATGCATATTACCCCTAGCTCCACTTTAGCCTCACCTAGTTGAGTTACAGGTTTCCGATGTAGCACATGTATGGTTTGCAGTGATAACGATTGTGCCTTTGATATGTGAATATTACTGTGCTGCCTACATTAGTAGAATGGAATGGTGCTACTAACAGTGATGTTGTATGTTACATGTGTTATGATGATCTAGTTTTTGATATGAGTAACAGCTGACAGGTGGTACAATAGACTGTGGGATTAGGTGTGCGCAAAGAGGAGGGGGTGAAATAATTTATTTAATTTAGTTACCCCATAAACCAGTCAGATATGTCCCTTTATAAGATTTTGTGCATCTGCTGAGCGGTTCTAGATTGATGCACTACCACTTGCTTTATTGGTCAAGAGAGGCACCCTTGACAAAGTTGTGAAACTGAGCACCGACTGAAATACTGTTTGACTGGTCTAGGAACATGTCTGGTGCTGAGAAGTTATTATCTGATAAGACATTTTGACAGCAGTTTGCATTGCCTTCAGCATTAGGTGCTGCAGGCCCTTCCTAGCTAGACAACACTACCTGGACATGATCTCCAACAGGGAGATTGGGCTTGGGTCACCTGTAAAGTAGGAGGGACTGACCTCCTGGATCCACAGCTCTTACACCAAGAAGGTAGCAGAACATGGACATCCACAGCAGCAGAAACGAGTAGAACAACTGGTGGACCCACCATCACGGTAGAGTCTCCGCTCAACAAGAGCTGCTCGTGCTGCACACCTCCAAGAGACCGAGGCTGTAAGCGGGCCCTGTTTGGTTCTAATACAAAGTAATCAAGTTATCCTTTGATGCCACACTGAGGGGGTACCACCGACTGTGGCACAGCTGATTGCCATTCCATGGTACTGTAACTGCAGGCTGTTGGCTCCGGGAATAGGAAACCTCTACAACTGCAACATTTAAGGATCTCTTCGTCTCCTCCAAAGAGTATAACTGCAAGGGCTATGGGCACCGTCAACCTCACCAACTGTCAACTTCAACTTCACAACCTTCATCTCCTGCAGTTCTGGCTGAAAGACCTCAGTAAACCTTCAGTTCTAGAGTACCTGGCCTCCATTCTACAATACCTTTTGCCTCAAGTACTGGTGACTTCTGGGGCAAAATATAAGGTATAGGAAATTGATCATTTTGAAATTCTCTTTTGAAATTCAACAAGGCAACGATGTCCGACACCCCTTCAAGGCCCACCAAGAAATAGCCATGGGCACTAAATTGTTTTGTTGTTGTTGTGCTACTTCTATGGAGTCTGCTGATTTCCCACGGATCCCCCTTACTTCGAATAGGAGCATTAAATGACAATGAGACTTTGAACATTAAAACTTTGAACTTCTTTCCCAAATCATCAGTAGAAGTATGCACCACAGAGATGAGCAAAGATGCTTTGAGGGACAAAGAAGAATGTTAGAAGAATGTTAAATTGAAAGTGATGTATGATGCAAAGCTAAATATATTGTGTCATTTGAAGTTTGCACACACCTGCTCCAACAGTGCTTAGTAAAAAAAATTAAAAAATACAGAGTAGTACCGTACATCACCTTTACCAACTATAGCTGTGAAAGACATAGAACAGCATCAACATTCCATTTCCTGTCAAATAAGAGTTGTCATTGATAATAATGCAAAATATCAAGTACAGGTGTAGTGATAATAATAGGAGGAATGGGTTGTTATTAGGTTAAGAGTAGATTAGTAAGTAGTGGCCCAACTTTGCTTCCCAGATTCCAGGTAGAGGAAACAAATATTTGTTCCTAATTACACACACACACACACCAGATAACAAATAAGGTTAATGTCCCATGTGCAACATTGCTTACAAAAAAAACAACACATATAATAATATATCAGGTATCCTCTGAAGTTTGAACAAGAGGTACAAAAGATGACAAAAGACAGCCATAGTAATGATTCCAAAGATAGCAACAGCATGCATACCAGACTCAATATCTAGACCAAAACACTGATGGGTGGGAGACAGTTCCAGGAGGATTAGGAAAACCATTTCATCATTGATTATCAGAGGAGGGAATGTGGAAACTGGCTAAGGAATCAATTTTATTATCCCCCCAGGCCTGACCTCATCCTGTGATACTAAATGATGTACAGGCCTGAAAAACATAAGCAGAAGGTTGGATGACCTTTAGTACATTAACCCTGACAGGCAGCTTGTAAAGCAAGGCTTGCTTAAAAAAGAAAGCTCATGCGACATGCATTGCTTCATTCGCCCAGCAAAAGACAGACATCTCGATATCCACATAGGTCTGAGGAGAGGTTATGAGGAAGCTGGATTGGTGACGCCTTGGTAAGTCCCAAACGTCTGAGAAATGTGAAGGTCACGCTTGTGGTCATCTTGTATCACGCTGCCACCGTGAAATGTTATTCTACTGTGATTGGATAGATGCCTAATATATGTGTAATACCATGCATCTCCTGATCAACATCACACCATGTACTTGATGAAGAAATTATCTTTCAGTTGTTCTGATTGGATGATGTATTTTCACCCTTTTGTGGTTTTCATGCATAAAAGATTGTATTGGAGTTCTGCAATTCAGACTGCTTGGCCTTAGCATTTCAAGCCAAAGTCTCCATGTACATGTCTTTCTATTTCTAATAAATTCTTTATGTTTACCTAGAAGAGCTGACTAACGGTCATTTGTATCCTGGATGGGTGCTGAATAATTTAGCTTCTACAGTGGAACATAACAACAAACAGGAGTATCAAAAGTTAATTGGTGATGCTTGTCCCGAAGTCTCCAAAGTACTAAAAAGGTTTACACTCATACTCATTGTTGAGGTGAGCATGGTCTCAAACTTAATGCTTGCCTTTGTACACATGAGAATGTAACAGATTTGAAGGACAGACTATGATGTGTTATTTGGAGGAAAATACTTGATTGTGTTCGGCAATCTACTACAACCTACACTGGTCAAAGGACAGGCTGTGTTCAAAACATTGCTCCATGAAGAATCTCAGAATTCCTTGGGAAGAATTGAAAATGTGAACATTTGGTTAAACTGTCAATAAAAAGAACTACTTACATCTCTGCAACAAGCATCCAACATTGAATCTACAAATATTCTCAAGAATATTAAAGTAGGAGTTCTCTGAAAAGAGAGGAAATGTCACCTAGGAAGTTGACTTGTTAAGAAGCTATTTCCAACGAACGAGTCAAAGCTAATGTTCAGAAAATCCATAGTGTGCCTAGTGCCTACACTTGAAGAGTGCACCTCTTTCAACAAAGAATTGCTTAAATTAGAGAAAAAAGAAATGTTGCAAATTACGGCACCAGATAAAATGGAACACCAGGGCGTGACAGTATTTCTAAATGAAACACTACAAGCTGGATTAATTGGAAAAAATCTGTTTCCAGAACTGAGGGATTAGATTTTTTTTTAGTGCTTGCAAGAACTGTAGAGTAATTTTGCATCCAAATTTAAATAGTAAGGAAGGATTAGTTAATGGTGCTATGAGTAAAGTGATTGATTTCATTTGCTTTCCTAATAGGATTGAGGTTGAATACATAGTAATAAAATTTGATCAGGTTGATGGTGTAAGGTCCATTTTATGTTTCTTCTTGTGAAAGATTTATAAGTGTAGATGCAGTATTTATTAATATTGGTAGTACAGTGTTTAAAGGAATGTCATATGTAGCCTTATCTCGAGTTAGAGCATTGTCTTGTTGAGTTTGATGGCAGCAAAGTAAATGCCGACCCAAGTTGTGTGAAAGAGTACAATTGATTAAGAAGTGTTTACGCTTCTCATTTAGAACAGTAGCCAGTGTATGAAAAACGTACCAACTGTGCTCGCTGAAAACTTTCAAAGGAATACAGTCATGTTGTTGAAAAGAAGCTAAAGAAAGAAAATAAGGAAGTTGTTAAAGTAAATTGGAAACAGAGATCAGAAACTTTAAAGCAGGAAAAATGTTTTTTTCTGGAAAAACATATACAAGTATATCTATAGTATTTCAGGAAGGAACTAATTTTACATCTGGACACTACACTGTCTATTTAAAAAGTAAAAGTGTATGAACAGCAACATCAAATTGAAACAAAGACTGCAAAAGTTACCAAAGTGTTTTCTTTTCTTGCTTGAACCAAAGTCTTAAGGACAATTACAATTATGAAAGGGAGATAGGTTTGTACTTCATACATTCTCAGTATTTACATCCTATGGACTACTAGGCGTATTGGCTTTATAGGGCTTTCATATTCTACTGCCCTTTACCGCGATTAGTAGTACTGAAGTAGTTTTAATAATGAAGGAGTTATTTTTAGTATATGTTTCTTTAGAATACTTGAGCAAGTATAGGAAAAACAATCAATTAAATACTTGTAGTGAGTGCAATGCATAGTATCGCTTATTTACAGTGACATACTGTGCAGTTCTGTTTTTTCTACAATCTATATATTGTTTTTCCCTACTGTTCAAGGATGATTCTTTATGTGGTACATCATTTATGGTGCATAAGTATATAGCCTGGGAACAGTAAAAAAGGGAAGTTCAAATGCTTAAATTGAATCTAAGATAGCATTACAGCATAACAAATGTGTAGTGTTTTGTTTACAATACAAACCTATGCATTGCAAAAATTAAACCTTTATTAAGTAATTTTATAAAACATAATAATAACTTATATTTCTGTTTTTGTCTCTTTTCATACAGATCAATGGAACTATCTATTGGAGTATTGCAGTGTACAACTTTGTTCTTTCTGTGATGTTCAAGTAAGTTACATTCTCAAGGCACCTACTAACACACCCATGCACACACCAGTGAAGTTACGGGCCACTCATGCAAACACTGACACACCCAGGCACACAATGATGCAAACGTTGACACACCAAACTAAATACTAATGCAGCTACTAACACACCTAGGCACACACTGATACAGAGAGTAAAAGCCACATGCACATACCAATGCATACACTGACACACCTAGACATACACTTATACAGACACTGAGACACTCAGCCAACACAAATGCAGCCACTGACACACCCATGCACACACCAATGGAGACACTGACACAGCAAACCAAACCCCAATTCAGCCACTGACACACCCAGACACACACTGATACACACACTGACACACCCAACCAAACACTAATGTAGGTACTAAGACACCCAGGCATTCACAGATGTAGACACTGTCACAACCACCCAAAAACTAATGCATCCACTGACAAAACCAAGCACACACTGATACAGACACTGACAGGCCCACTGAAACACTAATGCATACCTCAATACAGAGACTGGCACACCCAGCCAAACTCTCATGTAGCCACTGGCACATCATTGCGCACACCGATACAGACAGAGACTCACCCATGCACACAGCGATGCAAACACCGACACAGCCAGCTAAACACTAATGCATCTACAGATACACCCACGCACACAATGATACAGCTACAATACATCCAGGCACACACCCATACAGACACAGTCACACCCAGGCACATACCAATGCAGAAACTGACACAACCAGCCAAACATCAATGTAGCTATTAACAAACCTAGGCATACACCAATAGTCACTGACACACCTCTGCAGACACCAATACAGACACTCAGACACCGAAGCACACATCAATTCAGCCACTGACACACCCAACCAAACACTAATGCAGCTAGTAACACACCCAGGCACACACTGATTCAGACACTGACATACCCAGGCACATGCCAATACTGACAGACCCAACCAAACACTGATGCAGCTACTAACTGTAGGAAAGTACCCTCTTTTTGCCATGGTTACCCCCATTTTCTACATGATGTCAATGTGCTTGACTGTGTTCACTAGGATCCTGCTAACCCGAACCCCAGTGATTATGCTGTCTCTCCTCTAACTTTTGTTGTAAGTCCCTAGTATATGGTACTTAGGTACCCAGGGCACTGGGGTTCCAGGGGATCCCTATGGGCTGCAGCATATCTTTTGCCATCCACAGGGAGCCCTTGCAAAGGCTTCTACAGGACTGCCATTGCAGCCTGTGTGAAAAGGTGCATGCACCCTTTCACTGCCATTTACACTGCATCAGGTCACTTATATGTCACCCCTATAGCAGGCCCTCCAGCCCTGAAGGCAGGGTGCAGAGTACCTGTGTGTGAGGGCACCCCTTCACTAGCAGAGGTGCCCCTATGACCTCCAGGACAATTGTCCCAGACTTTGTGAGTGCGGGGATGCCATTTTACCCATGTACTGGACATAGGTCACTACCTATTTCCAGCTACATAACGGTAACTCTGAACATAGGCATGTTTGGTATCAAACATGTTGGAATTTTACCTCAATGCCTTTGCAAGCATTGGTTGTATAATTCCATGCACTCTGGATGCTCCTTAGATGACCCCCAGTATTGCCATTCCAACCTTCTGAGGTTTTCCAGGCAGCCCCAGCTGCTGCCACCTCTCAGGTTTCTGCCCTCCTGTTGCTTGAGCAGCTCACACCGTGGAAGGCAGAACAAAGAATTTCTTTTGGGAGATGGGTGTTACACCCTCTCCCTTTGGAAATAGGTGTTAGAGGTTTGGGAGGGGTAGCCTCCCCAATCCATTAGAAATGCTTTGAAGGGCACATTTGGTGCCCTCCTTGCATAATCCAGTCTACATCAGTTCAGAGACCCCCCAATCCCTGCTCTGGCACGAAACTGGACAAAGAAAAGGGGAGTGACCACTCCCCTGTCCATCACCACCCCAGGGTTGATGCTCTGAGCTCCTCCAGAGGGTCCATGGGTTTTGCCATCTTGGATTCCAAGTTGGCAGGGAACTCTGGGAGCATCTGAGTGGCCAGTGCCAGCAGGTGACGTTAGAGCCCTCCCCTAATAGGTGCTTACCTGTTTAGCTGACCTATCCTCCTTTCAGGGCTATTTAGGGTCTCTCTATCTTGGGTGGCTCTTCAGATTCGGATTGCAAGACTCCAGCAGAGATCCTCTGCATCCTTTACTTCACCTTCTCATCGAAGAAACTACATCTGGACCCTCCAGGAACTCTGCAAACTGCAACAAAGAAGCAAAGATGACTTCTGCAACATTTTATCTTCAGCTCCTGCCAGCAAGAGTTTCCCGGTCATGCCTCCTCAGAGGACAGCCTGTCTTCAGCCTGCACCAGAAGAGTGAAGGAATCTCCCTTGGAGCGAAGGGGTCACTCCCCTGCTTCAGCAGGCACTTCTCTGCCATGACGACCGGCGGTGGGGTCCTCTCTTCTGACGAGCTGCGTGGATCCTGCCTCATGGGTGGTCGACTGAAGTGGTCCTGACGGTATTGGCTTCCTACTGTCCAAATTTGGTGGAGGTAAGAGCTTACCTACCCATACAAGACAGTACCACCACGCACCACGTGTTTTGCAGTTGTCAAGGCTTGTTGGCATCCTTCCACAAAGTTCTTTGTGCACCGTGTAGCCCGGCCCTCAGCACTCTATCCTGCAACGCACAGCTTCCTGTGTGGTTCTCTGGCGGCGTGGGATCCTGTTGTAGTGCTGAGGTAGCCTCCTTTTGCACCTTCTTTGTCCCCATGCTGTGGGACTCCTGTGCATGGTGTGTGGTCTTCTGAGGGCTCTCTGAGTTGCTGAGAGCCCCCTCTGAGTCCCTCTCCTGGGTAGAGTCCACCAGGTCCCTCCTGGTCCCAGCAGCCATTTTCTGCTAACAGCAAGCTTTGCGTTTGCCAAGGCTTGTTGGCGGAATCCAGTGACGCAAACCAGACTGCAATCTTCCATTTGTCGTGGGACATCATCTGCACAAACCAGGAACCCACATCCGTCGTCTTGGGTGCAGTACTGACTGTTGTTCTTCACCGGTGGTTCTTCTTTTGCACCTTAATCCTGGTTGGGAGGGGCTCCTGTTCTCCCTGGACTCTTCTGTGCTTCTTGGACTTGGACCCCTTATTCCACATGTCTTCAGGTCCAAGAATCCTCTGTTGGTGTCTTGCAGTCTCTTCTGGTTCTTGCATTACCTTCTTTCTTCTAGAAAAGTTACTGTGATTTACTCCCACTTTTCTGTGCCCTGGGGTGGGTTCTATTACTTATCCTTGGTGTTTTCTAATACTCCAAGCTCCCCTCTACACACTGCACTTCCCTAGGTGGAAACCAACATTTGCATTCCACTTTCTTAGTATATGGTTTGTGTTCCCCCAGGCCCATTTCTAACTTTTGTGATTTTCACTATTTGCACTGTTTTCTAACTGTTTTTACAGTTATTTCTGCATACTAGTGTATATAATTTGTGTATTACTTACCTCCGAAGGGAGTATAGTCTCCATGGTATTTTTGGCATTTGTGTCACCAAAATAAAGTACCTTTACTTTTGTAACACTGAGTATTTTCTTTCATGTGTGTGAGTACTGTGTGACTACAGTGGTATTGCATGAGCTTTGCATTTCTCCTAGATAAGCCTTGGCTGCCCCTAGACGCTGCCTACATTTCACTACTAAGAGATAACATTAATGCAAAACTTATGCAGACAATGACACACCCAGGCAAATACCAATGCAGACACTGACACAGCCAGCCAAACACTAATGCAGCTACCAACACACAGAGGCATGGACCGATACAGTCACCGACAGACCGCTGCACACACCAGTAGAGACACTGACACACTCAGGCATACACCAATGCAGACATTGACGCATCCAACCAAATACTAATGCAGCCACTGACACACCCAACCAAACAGTAATTCAGCTAGTAACACACCTAGGTGCACACTGATGCAGACCCTGAGACACCCACACACATACCAGTGCAGCCACTGACACACCCACCAAAATACTAATGCAGCCACTGACACACCCAACAAAACACTAATGCAGCTACTAACACACCCAGGCACACACTGATACAGACATTGACACTCCCAGGCAGTCACAGATACAGAGAGTGACACACTCGCACACACAACAATGCATACACTGACAAACCCAGGCAGCCACTGATGCACACACTGAGACACTCAGCCGAACACTAATGCAGCCACTGACACACCCAGGAACATACGGATACAATGACACCCCGACCAAATACTAATGCAGCTACAAACACATCCAAGCACACACTGATCCAAATACTGACACAGCCAGCCGAACAGTAATGCAGGCACTGACGTACCCATCCACTCACCTAAAGAAACATCACACACCTGCACACAAAAATGCAGACACTAAAACAGCCAGCCAAACACTAATGCAGCCCTGACACACCCAGGCACACACTGGTATAGACATTGACACACCCAACCAAACACTAATTAGGCTACTAACACACCCAGGCACACAGTAATGCAGACAGTAACACACCGTGCATACACCAATACAGACACTGAGATACCCAGATACGCACTGATGCATACACTAACACACCCAGGCAAACTCTAATGCAGCCACTAACAAACTAATGTACACACCGATGCAAACACTGACACACAGCTAAACACTAATGCAGCCACTGACACACCCAGGCACACACCAATGCAGATCCTGACAATCCCTCCAAACACTAATACAGCCACTGACACACTGTCAAGAAGACAAGGACTCCAATTCTACCTAGGATGAGATGATTGACAACACCCCATGGTAGGTTAAAGGAGTCCCTGAGTCCTCTGGCAAAACAACTATTCTTTATTTACAGCCTCCCTTTCAAGATCAGGCACTAATGAACTGGACACCAGGAACTCCCTCACTTCCACCTTTTACCCAGAACTTTGAAGGAGTTCACACAATATGCAGTTGGATCTGGGAAGAAACTGAGATGGGAAATGGTCCCTTTTAAATAGAAGATGAGGCAAAGCAAGTGCGCAATCAGACGGAAGACGAGAGAGGGAGTGATGAGATCCTGTTGACGTATTTCGGCGCTGTTGAGGAACCAAGAGCCTTGTTCAGCCGTGAGGGAGATGGATTCCAGGAAGGGCTATTCCCCTTCAAGCAGGAAGCCGCAGAGAAGTTGGAAGGCCTCTGTCAAAGCACACTGCCCTGCCACACTCCTGGAGGAGCATGGCTTTCTCAGTTAGGGGCTCGACTCCTGGGTAGTTATGGGAGTCAGTGAAGGGAGTGGAAAGAGATAGAGAAATAAACATTCTTTCCTAAATGGTAACAGTGAATTCATAATGAAAGAAAATATCCAAGAAGCCATCAGCACTTTTTGCAATCATCAGCTAAATGTTTTTTTCTTGACCTTGAGTTGTGGGTTTGTATCTTTTTTCTTCCTTTTGGTCTGGCTTTTACAAGCCTAGTGAAAACAAACTAAATTATTATGACCTAAACCCCATTCACTGAGGGAATCATATACAGATGAGTGTGCTATTCAAATGGTGACTGGAACACTCTTCTGGAATGTACATAAGGATTCTACATCTTCACAAACCACAATCCCTATAAATTAAGAAAGATGATAACCGTACACTTACCTGAGATAATTTCCTTCCTACCGGGGGCATACTCCATAACGGTGGTGCCGACTTCCAACCAATCTAAGAGAGAAGAAAAGAAGAGGGATGTTACCAGCCAGACATATTGTATTTAATATGGAAAAATAAAATACCCATGCAACCACTGATGCAGACTGACACAGCCAGACAAACACTAATTCAGTCAGTGCACACCCAGGCTCATATGGATACAGACACTGACACCGCCATACATACACAAATACAGATACTGACACACCCAGGCACACACCGATGCAGACACTGACACACCCATCCAAACACTAACACAGCCTTTAACACACCCAGGAACACAGCCAACACAGACAGTGACACACCCAGGCAAACACAGATGCAGACATTGACGTGCCCAACCAAACACTATATAATACAGCTATTAACACACCCAAGCACACATCAATGCAGACACTGACACACCCTGCCAAACACTAATGCAGGCACTGACATACCCACACACACACACCAAGACACTCAAACACCCATGCACACACCAATACACACTGGCACAGCCAGCCAGACACTAATGCAGCTACTGACACACCCAGGCACACACCGATAAACACACACTGACATATCCAGCTAAACAGTAATGCAGCTACTAACACTCACTGGACACACTATTGCAGACACTAACAAATCCATGAATACACCAATACAGACACTGACACATCCAGATACACACTGATGCATACACAGACACACCCAGTCAAACTGTAATGCAGCCACTGACATATCCATGCACACATTGATGCTGACATTGACACACTCAACGAAACACTAATGCAGCCACTGCACACCCAGGCACACACCAGTACAGACACTGACACTCCCAGCCACACTCCAATGAAGACACTGACACACTTACCCAAACACTAATGCAGCTACTAACACATCCAGGCACACACTAATGCAGACAATAATACACCCAGACATATACTGCTACAAACACTGACACACCCACCCAAACACTATTGTTGCCACTGACATACCTAGGATAACACCAATACAGACACTGACACACCCAGGCACACACCGATGCAGACACCTAACTCACCCCGCCAAACACTAATACAGCCACTGAGACACACTGACACACACTGATACAGACAATGACACACTCATGCACACACCAATGCAGACACTGACACAGGTAACCAAACACTAATGGAGGTGCTGACACACCCATGCACACACCAATACAGACACTGATATGCCCAACCAAACACTTCTACACCTACTAAAACAACCAGGCACCCGCAGATACAGACACTAACACACCCATGCACACATTGATACAGCCACAGATATTCCCATCTACAGAGTGATAGAGACAATAACACAGTCAAACACTGATACAGCCTCACAAGCACCGATATACATATACAAAAACTTCCAAACACATGTAAGTATGCAAAAAATTAAAAATAGAGTTAGCTCTTTTTTTCACCAGATAAGGTGGTTCTAGAAAGAAGCATTTTTGAACAGTTTTTGAACCAGTTTTATATTTTTTATAACACTGAAAAAAACAAGATACAAAACAGGACAACAAGGGGAATAGTGAAAAGCGAAAGGCTTTGAAATTGAAAAACATCAATTGTTAACTTGAATGCAAAACAAAATAAAAATAATAAAAGTGATGGCTACTAAGGTATGAAGCCACTGAAGTAGTTTTCAAACCTACTGGCCTGTAGCACTTTAAACAGTGGGTTGCCCTATGTGACAGATCATCACAAACAGCTTCCTCAGATAGAAGAGTGGAGGCAAAGGTGCAAAGGAGGTAGATGTTCTTGAACCAGCTGTCTTCTCATGCACAATCCTGTTGTCGGTCCTTTGGTGAATCGTTTTTAAATGTTTCCACATGGAAATGGTTCTGCGGGTATACTTCTAGCTGGTGCCGCGAGACAGCTGCTAGCCACAGATGGTGCACTGCACAAATCGAGCAGTAGCCTTCTTTTTACCAGATTGGATAGTTAAAAACCTCCCCACCACACTCTCCTTTTTAGGATAAGGCATACCCTGTTCTTGACCTCCAAAACTACAGGCTCTTCAGACTGTCTGGATGACATTTCACCTGCATTATAAGTTCAGTTTTCTGTTCGGTGGAATAGAAAAAAAGCAGAGATGTCGGGTTGACTGTCTTCCTCTGTGCAGAGATGAAAGTAAAAAAACTGAAGTTGGGTGTGGTTTCTTTTGAATCTGGGTGTGGCCCATGAGGCCAATCAGAAGGCAAAGTTTGGGTGTCTCATTGAGTGAATTTGCAGATCTAATCCATAGATTAGTGGATTCACAAAACTCATAAATCCCCAATTCTGAAAAAGAAATAGTCAGCACTCCAGACGCTGTAATCAATATCCATTTATTCGGCTTAGCTAATGTGTTTCATCATTGTGGTCTTCCTCATAGCCAACACAATGCCCTATTTCTCCTAGAAAATTTACAGCACCGTATAATAGACATAAAGAAAAAACTATCCGAATATCGACAAGGAATTGTCATTCTTTTTTGTATTTCTTTTTAACATAATCATCAAATCACCCACCAAAAATGTTTTTTTTTTAGTACACACAAAATGGCTTTGAAATCATCACTACACCAAAAATCCTTGTCTAATTGCCCAATAAAGGTCTAACTCCTTTCTCTGTATTCAGTTTTGTTTTATTTAAATGTATCTCATCAAAAAGATGTCCACTCACATCATATTTAATGGGTGTCCTATAACAAATATATTTCTAATGTTCCCCTTGCCAAGTGGCTAAAAGAACAGTTACATATAGATATGTGTCACCTACTATCCAAATAAAATTAGAAAAATAATTAAATAATTAAATAACTCTCTAACAGCGGTACTGCTTCCAAATATATTATCGGCCTCATATCTCTCGCACCAGAGAAAAAAGACATAACTTTTTTTTTTTAAATAAACAAATCAAACTCTCTAAGAAAAATGAAATACAAAAAATAATGATAATGAGGCGAGAATAGATCAAAAACATGTACAATTGCATTCTATGACCTGGACTCAAGCCATCTAGACTTAGGGGGTCATTCTGACCTCGGCGGTAAAAGCCGCTTACCGCCGGTCAGAAGGCCGCCACAATACCGCTGCGGCCGCGGTCAGCGGCCACGGACATTCTGACCCACAACTGCAAAACCTCTGAAAATCCGCCCTCCACTGCAGTCCGCCACATCAGCGGCCAGCGGTAAACTGGAGAAGACCAAACCTCCACCGCCACGCCAACAGAAATATGCCCATCCCATTATGACCCGCAAATCCACGCGGCGGTCATTCAACCGCGGTATTCCATTGGCGGTAGACCCCGCCGCGGTCAAAATACACACACCTTTACAAACCCCTACCACATTGGACAATTTGAAAGGCACACACCTGAAACCCATACACACACCACTCCCACACATCCAATACCATATAAAACACACACCCACATCACCCACAAACCCCTACCAACAAAAACCAGAGACGAAGGAGAGAGAGACACACATCAGAGAATAGATAGCCAGACACACAGAGGCACACCGCAACATCACACACACCACATAGAAGCACAAAGCACCACACACCAACACACACATCATCACATACACCACCCCACACCTCATACACCCCACCCCATGGCACCACAAAGGCACCCACGCTTTTCGGACCAAGAACTCCGGGTCATGGTGGAGGAGATCATAAGAGTGGAACCCCAGCTCTTCGGCTCACAGGTCCAGCACACCACCATAGCGAGGAAGGCGGAGCTCTGGCAGCGGATCGTGGACAGGGTCAACGCGGTGGGACAGCATCCCAGAAATAGAGAGGACATCCGCAAACGATGGAACGACCTACGGGGGAAGGTGCGCTCGATGGTCTCGCAACACAACATCACAGTGCAGAAGACTGGCGGGGGACCCCCACCCACTCCACCCGAATTCACAACATGGGAGCAGGAGGTACTCAACATCCTGCATCCTGATGGCCTCGCTGGAGTACACGGAGGAATGGACTCTGGTAAGTACAAGGCCAACCACTTCACCCCGCCCCCAGCATGCTAACCCCCACCCTCACCCCCAACCCCCCAGCACACATCCTCCCTGAGAATGTCTCCCCAGCACAACCCACCCAACACCGACCCCTGCATGCCACCCCCAAACTATGGACACCCATCACCTAAGCATGACCACTGCACATACCCATCACCCCCCCCCCACAAAACACCCTCACAACACCTCCCCCAAGGGAATGCCAGCACTGGGGGACAAGGGCACCTATAAAACGCAAGCTAATGCACACACAGAAACAATAACCATACCCTCTTACCCCATGCAGGACCCGAACGACAACACACCGGTCAGGAGGGACCAGAAATGTCCATCCCACCCCCGGAACAGGCCACTAGTGATGACAGCAGCTCTGTCGACCTGGAACCTGACGACCAGCCCGGACCATCGGGGACCTCTGGGCAGTCGGTTCCCCTCACCCAGACACAGGCCACTGCAGACCCAACCCCCTCTGGGAACAACCGCACAGCTCCCACCCAGCGGGCCCATGCCTCTGTCTCTAGGACAGGTCAAGCAGCGGTGTGTCTACCACTACAGGGACCCCAGGGTAACCCACCAACCCAACAACAACAGGGACCTGGGGGCAGTGGGAGTGGGCACACCGTCCAGGGGACAGAGGCCCAGGGAAACAGGGCAACTCGGAGGGCTGCTGTGTGACAGGGGGGGAGGAGAGGCCCAGGGAACCCACTCTCCAAGAGGCCCTCACCACCATCATGGCTGCCTACCACCACTCACAAGAGACGATGGCGACGGTACTGGCCAGGTTCCAGGAGATCCAGGCACAGCAGGAGCAACGCTACATGGGGTTCAGCGACCAACTAACCAACATCTCAACCGCTATGGGGAGCATAGTCCAGGCCCTGAACCGCATAGAGGACACGTTTCGGGACCATGTGGCATCACACAGGGCCCCTGTCACTAGCCAGGAACAGGAACAGCCTACCACCTCCGCCGGCGCTAGTGGACAGGAGGCCCCACCACAACGACAGCCCCCCAGAACCCCACCTCCTGCTGAACAACAACCGCCCCGCAAAAGGAGCCTGAGATCAAAAAAATCGACAGAGTAGGATGTCAAGTCCCCCGCCAGCATCACATACCCCCTGAAGTCCTCCCACTGTCCCACATGGCCACCCTGTCAAACCTTGAACTGCCCCTGCTCCATCCTGCCACAGGCGTATGGACAATGCACCTGTGAGACTGAGAACTGGACTCCGCCATGGACATTACTCCACCCCCACCCATCACTGTTTCACCATCATGTACCAATATCTATGCACTAATAATAAATCACACATTGCACTGAAATCAATCAGGACTCAGGCTGTCTTATTTACAAATGTATGACACATTACATATCAATTACGTATTGTGAACATTGTGAATTACACATACCGAGGTAACTTAGCATTAGTCCATGGGCCAACCAAGCCGAGGTCACGCAGTGGCTCATACAGCACAGAAAAGGGAAGGGAAATTCAAACATCATGTCCATAGGTCTGGGGGGAAACCGACAAAGTTGAGATGCAGGAGGCTTTCAGGAAATGTAAAATGGCATGGGTGATCATTACCTGTGTGCTACTGGAAATACTGTGCTATTACTCTGTCCCTGTTGTCTGTGTCGTCCTCTGAGTCCTCCTCCTCTTCACTCTCCGCAGGCTCCACAGCTAATTCAACACCACCATCTGCACCATCCTCCTGCAGGAAAGGGACCTGACGTCGCAATGCCAGATTGTGAAGCATACAGCAGGCCACGATGATGTGGCACACCTTCTTTGGTGAGTACATCAGGGATCCCCCAGTCATATGCAGGCACCTAAACCTGGCCTTCAGGAGGCCAAAGGTCCTTTCGATGATCCTCCTAGTTCGCCCATGGGCCTCATTGTACCGTTCCTCTGCCCTGGTCCGGGGATTCCTTACTGGGGTCAGTAGCCAAGGCAGGTTGGGGTAACCAGAGTCACCTATTAGCCACACACGTTGTCTCTGTAGCTGCTCCATCACATAGGGGATGCTGCTATTTCGCATCACATACGCGTCATGCACTGACCCTGGGAACTTGGCATTTACATGGGAGATGTACTGGTCAGCCAAACAGACCACCTGGACATTCATCGAATGATAACTTTTTCTGTTTCGGTACACCTGCTCATCGTTTTTTGGGGGTACCAAAGCCACATGGGTCCCATCAATGGCACCAATGATGTTGGGGATATGTCCAAGGGCATAGAAATCACCCTTCACTGTAGGCAAGTCACCCTCCTCTGGGAAAATGATGTAGCTCCGCATGAGTTTCATCAGGGCAGACAACACTATACTCAAAATCTTTGAAAACATAGGCTGAGACATTCCAGATGACATGGCCACTGTGGTCTGGAATGACCCACTTGCCAAAAAATGGAGGACTGACAAAACCTGCACCAGAGGGGGAATCCCTGTGGGTTGGCGGATGGGGGACATCAGGGCTGGCTCCAGCTGGGCACACAGTTCATGGATAGTGGCTCGGTCAAGTCGGTATCGTAGTATGATGTGGCGTTCTTCCATTGTCGACAGGTCCACCAGCGGTCGGTACACGCGAGGATTCCTCCTTCTCATCGCAAGTCCCAGCGGACGGTGCCTAGGAAGGACAACATGGAGCACAGAGTCAGCCAAACCACAGGTACGTACAGACAGCTTGCACAGTTAAAGAATGGCAATGGGTTGAAAGGCGTGTATGTGTGGCAATGCAAGGCCTAGGCCTGTGTGTCGCATTCAAAATTAAGCCATGTAGGCCCTTGAAATGCCGGCTGCCTGACCTGTGAAGTGGGACAATGGGATGTGAGGTCAATGTGCTGGCGGGGCACACCGTGGCGGTAGGCGGTCGAAGACCGCGGCGCAAAGCCACATTGGTTAACATTGAAGCCTATGGGTTTCAGGAGCCAATGACGAAGTGCGCCGGCGGTCGCGGTACGCACCGCCGCGGTACGCACCGCCGCGGGCGTGACCGCCATTTTCTATCTGCTTAATTACTCGAGACCTGATCATCCACAGGAGAGGACCTATACTGCAAGTGCTGCTGTGACCTCGGTCTGGAAGATACAATGGCTGCTGCGACTGGGGAAAGGGCCCCTGCCTTCACGTCTGAAGAGTTGGAGAAGCTCGTGGATGGGGTCCTCCCCCAGTATGCGGTACTCTACGGTCCTCCAGACCAACAAGTGAGTACACCGGGTGCACATGGAATGGGCTATGCCTGTGTGGATTGGGGTGGATGTAAGTTGGTGGGGTGGGGGGCGAATGAGGAGTGCAATGCCCGACACATGAGAGCATGTGCCATATGGCAAAGTTGGTGGGGGGGCCAATCACATCTAACATGCAGATCATTGATGAATTCCTCCTTTCCACCCTGTACATGTCAAATAGGTCAGCGCCCATCAGAAGATCGAGATTTGGCGTGCCATCGCCAAGGAAGTCCGGAACTTGGGGGTCCACAACAGACGGGGCACCCACTGCCGCAAGAGGTGGGAGGACATCCGCCGCGGAACAAGGAAGACCGCAGAAACACTGCTGGGGATGGCCTCCCAACCTAGGAGGGGTGCCAGTCGCACCATGACCCCCCTGATGTCCCGGATCCTGGCGGTGGCTTACCCAGAATTGGATGGGCGCTTTAAGACATCACAGCAGACACAAAGGGGTGAGTATCAACACATTCTCCTATCTTTCTGCGCAGTGGAGGCGTCTGGGTGAGGGAGGACGGCTGTGGGTGACATTAGGCCAGGGCGCTTTCTGTAGTGTAGTCCTCTCCCTTAGGCATGGCCCTGTGCCCCCGGCCCCCACCTCGGTAGGGTGACAAGTACAGCCATTGAAGGTCCAGCATCTCCCATGTGCGCGTTTGAAGTCTCTTGGCCTGTTGTCCTAGTCAGTAGTACTGAGTAGTGTACCCCGAATGCGCGGCTTAGTGCATTAGGCTCCTGTGTCTGTCCTCTCCGCCAACGGTGTTGACATTGCATGCACTCAACCTGGTCTTCTTTTTTCTCCCCCCACCCTTTCTCTTCATCTTCTTGTGCATGTGTGCATTAGCATCATCAGGCGGAGGAGATTTGGCATCGGAGCACGAGGGAGCTGCAGGACACAAGGCCCCGGTGGGCCCAGGAACAGACACCGAGGGCACCAGTGATCCGGAGGGCGAGGGGAGCACCACGACGGGGACCGCTGGTGAGAGCAGCGAAAGTGACACGTCCTCGGACGGGAGCTCCCTAGCGGTGGCGGCAACATCCGTGCCCCCCGCCTCTATAGGTACAGCCGCCACCCAGCGCACCAGCCCCGCCCTCCCTGCAGCCCCTCAGTCTTCGCTCCGTGCCGGTTCGCCCAGGAAGGCGCGCGTCTCCTTCGCCCCAGGCACCTCAGCCCCTGCCCCTGTTGCCCCTGCTGCCCTCAGTGCGGAACTCATTGACCTGGTAAGGACGCTCATTGTTGGGCAGACGACCCTTTTGAATGCCATCCAGGGTGTGCAAAGGGAGGTGCAACAGAGCAATGCGTACCTGGAGGGCATTCATTCGGGTCAGGCTGCCCATCAACGAGCGTTCACTGCTCTGGCCTCAGCACTGACGGCAGCCATTGTCCCTGTTTCCAGCCTCGCTCTTCTTACTGCCTCCAGCCTTTCTCTGTCTCCTGTCCCTCAGCCTATCCCATCCACACCATCAGACCAGCCTGCACACACCTCAACACCCAAGAGCAGCTCATCCAAACACAAGCACCACAGATCCCACAAACACTCACCCAAGCAACACCCAGATGCAGACATGCCAACAGCCACTGCCACCCCTGTGTCCCCCTCCTCCTCGTCTCCCTCCTCCCTCCCTGTGACGTCTACACTCACACCTGCATGCACCCCAACATCAGCCAGTGCTTCCATCACCACCTCACCCTCCAGTACAGTCCACACTCGTGCAGTCACCACCCCCACTGCCATTTACACGTCCCCTGTGTCCTCTCCCACTGTGTCTGTCACCCCCTCTTCCAAGACACACAAACGCAGGCAGCCACCCACCCAACAGCCATCCACCTCACGACAGCCTACAGCACCAGCACCTTCACCCAATGACAGCACACCTGACTCTCCTACAACCACCTCCTCTACCTCCACTTCCATCTCCACTTCTCCTACCTTTTACCTTGGCCCTAAAAAACTTTTCCTGGCTAACCTTGACCTCTTTCCCCCCGATGAGCTCCCCCATCCATCTTCAAAGAGTCCCAAGAGCACCGCAGCCACCACCAGCCCAGCTTCGGGTGTCACTGTTGTGCATGGGCTCTGGAGCCCACCCTTTGCCAGCAGTGACACATCCATCAGCAGCAAGGACACGTCCAGCCCCCCCCGGCAAGAGGACCCGCAAAAACAAGGGCCGCCGTGCGAGGACCGACAGGGCTGCCCCCAAGGAGCAATGTGCGGCCACTTCACCACCCACACCATCTAGGGGAGGCAAGGGCCCGAGAGCCCCATCAAAGGAGCGGAAGGGCAGCAGGAGCGCGGAGAAGGTGGACCCCACATGCCACATCCCAGCTGGGAAGGAGGACACTAAGGAGGCCAGGAGTCCGTCCCCGAAGGGTCCAGAAACGTCACGGTCCGAGGGCGACTGAGCCGGGAGTCCAGGCCAGGTCTGGCTCCCTTGACCTGCTGGATGAGCACCGCTGAACCGGGCCCGCGGGGCAGAAGAGCACCGCTGAACCGGGCCCGCGGGGCAGAAGAGCACCGCTGAACAGGGCCCGCGGGGCAGAAGAGCACCGCTGAACAGGGCCCCGCCGTGGAGATAGGCACCGCTGAACAGGGCCCGCGGTGCAGAAGAGCTCCGCTGAACAGGGCCCGCGGGGCAGAAAAGCACCGCTGAACAGGGCCCCGCCGTGGAGATAGGCACCGCTGAACAGGGCCCGCGGTGCAGAAGAGCACCGCTGAACAGGGCCCCGCCGTGGAGATAGGCACCGCTGAACAGGGCCCGCGGTGCAGAAGAGCACCGCTGAACAGGGCCCGCCGTGGAGATAGGCACCGCTGAACAGGGCCCGCGGTGCAGAAGAGCACCGCTGAACAGGGCCCCGCCGTGGAGATAGGCACCGCTGAACAGGGCCCGCGGTTCAGAAGAGCCCGGCTGAACAGGGCCCGCGGGGCAGGAGAGCACCGCTGAACAGGGCCCCGCCGTGGAGATAGGCACCGCTGAACAGGGCCCACGGTGCAGAAGAGCACCGCTGAACAGGGCCCGCGGGGCAGAAGAGCACCGCTGAACAGGGCCCCGCCGTGGAGATAGGCACCGCTGAACAGGGCCCGCGGTGCAGAAGAGCAACGCTGAACAGGGCCCCGCCGTGGAGATAGGCACCGCTGAACAGGGCCCGCGGTGCAGAAGAGCACCGCTGAACAGGGCCCACGGGGCAGAAGAGCACCGCTGAACAGGGCCCGCGGGGCAGAAGAGCACCGCTGAACAGGGCCCCGCCGTCTCAAGCACCGCTCCGCTGGGCCCTTCATCTCAAGCACCGCTCCGCTGGGCACCGCTGTCTCTCCACCTCTCCGCTGGGCCCTTCTTCTCAAGCACCACTCCGCTGGGCACCGCCGTCTCAAGCACCGCTCCGCTGGGCCCTTCATCTCAAGCACCGCTCCGCTGGGCCCTTCATCTCAAGCACCGCTCCGCTGGGCCCTTCATCTCAAGCACCGCTCCGCTGGGCCCTTCCTGTCATGCACCGCTCCGCTGGGCACCGCCGTCTCAAGCACCGCTCCGCTGGGCCCTTCTTCTCAAGCACCGCTCCGCTGGGCCCTTCATCTCAAGCACCGCTCCGCTGGGCCCTTCCTGTCATGCACCGCTCCGCTGGGCACCGCTGTCTCAAGCACCGCTCCGCTGGGCCCTTCTTCTCAAGCACCGCTCCGCTGGGCCCTTCATCTCAAGCACCGCTCCGCTGGGCCCTTCCTGTCATGCACCGCTCCGCTGGGCACCGCCGTCTCAAGCTCCGCTCCGCTGGGCCCTTCCTGTCATGCACCGCTCCGCTGGGCACCGCCGTCTCAAGCACCGCTCCGCTGGGCCCTTCTTCTCAAGCACCGCTCCGCTGGGCACCGCTGTCTCTCCACCTCTCCGCTGGGCCCTTCTTCTCAAGCACCACTCCGCTGGGCACCGCCGTCTCAAGCACCGCTCCGCTGGGCCCTTCATCTCAAGCACCGCTCCGCTGGGCCCTTCATCTCAAGCACCGCTCCGCTGGGCCCTTCCTGTCATGCACCGCTCCGCTGGGCACCGCCGTCTCAAGCACCGCTCCGCTGGGCCCTTCTTCTCAAGCACCGCTCCGCTGGGCCCTTCATCTCAAGCACCGCTCCGCTGGGCCCTTCCTGTCATGCACCGCTCCGCTGGGCACCGCCGTCTCAAGCACCGCTCCGCTGGGCCCTTCTTCTCAAGCACCGCTCCGCTGGGCCCTTCATCTCAAGCACCGCTCCGCTGGGCCCTTCCTGTCATGCACCGCTCCGCTGGGCACCGCCGTCTCAAGCACCGCTCTGCTGGGCCCTTCCTGTCATGCACCGCTCCGCTGGGCACCGCCGTCTCAAGCACCGCTCCGCTGGGCCCTTCTTCTCAAGCACCGCTCCGCTGGGCCCTTCATCTCAAGCACCGCTCCGCTGGGCACCGCCGTCTCAAGCACCGCTCCGCTGGGCACCGCCGTCTCAAGCACCGCTCCGCTGGGCCCTTCTTCTCAAGCACCGCTCCGCTGGGCACCGCTGTCTCTCCACCTCTCCGCTGGGCCCTTCTTCTCAAGCACCGCTCCGCTGGGCACCGCCGTCTCAAGCACCGCTCCACTGGGCCCTTCATCTCAAGCACCGCTCCGCTGGGCCCTTCATCTCAAGCACCGCTCCGCTGGGCCCTTCATCTCAAGCACCGCTCCGCTGGGCCCTTCCTGTCATGCACCGCTCCGCTGGGCACCGCCGTCTCAAGCACCGCTCCGCTGGGCCCTTCTTCTCAAGCACCGCTCCGCTGGGCCCTTCATCTCAAGCACCGCTCCGCTGGGCCCTTCCTGTCATGCACCGCTCCGCTGGGCACCGCCGTCTCAAGCACCGCTCCGCTGGGCCCTTCATCTCAAGCACCGCTCCGCTGGGCCCTTCATCTCAAGCACCGCTCCGCTGGGCCCTTCCTGTCATGCACCGCTCCGCTGGGCACCGCCGTCTCAAGCACCGCTCCGCTGGGCCCTTCTTCTCAAGCACCGCTCTGCTGGGCACCGCTGTCTCAATCACTGTTTATGGTTCACTGTGCCCATCATGCCTCCTCCTTGACCAGTGGAGACTGTCATCCACCTGATGGACTGTGGCTTTGCACTCCCCAGGATGGTCCAGTGGGCAGCCCACCCACTGTAGAGACATTGAGAGACTGTGGCTTTGCACTCCCCAGGATGGTACAGTGGGCAGCCCACCCACTGTAGAGACATTGAGAGACTGTGGCTTTGCACTCCCCAGGATGGTACAGTGGGCAGCCCACCCACTGTAGAGACATTGAGAGACTGTGGCTTTGCACTCCCCAGGATGGTACAGTGGGCATGGTGGCTCCTCGTGCATCTGGCGTCGTGGACTCATGTGGCTGTGGTGCCCCCCCCTTCCCTTCCCCCTGAGGTGCCTGTAGTTTTTACATCTGATGCCCCTGCAGTGTTCTCTCCAAAGGACTCAGGTCTCCTGTGTGGGCTTTGCCCTTATTTCTCAAGACTTTGGCCCACGGACATGATGAATTCGTAGGATGTGCAGGACTTGGCACTTCAGTTATACACTGATGTGTGTGTCATTAGTTTTGATGTGAATATCTTTCATGGTTGTACGATAATTTTCTGGAGCTTTTTGGTACATAAATATTTATTCCAAATTTGATTATGTCCTAGCATTTTTCAGGGGTGTTTGGGTGGTGTCACTGTGACTTGTTGCTCTGCATTGGTGTGTACATAGTTGGGGGGGGGGTCGCATATGTGTGTGCCCGTAACCTTTCGTCCTCCCCCTCCCGTGTGTCGTAGGTGCAGTACTCACCGTTGTCGTCTGCGCCGGACTTCGTACTCGTGATAGATGAGAAGGTAGACGAGAGCAGGTAGGATGTTTAATTCGGGTTCCATGCTGTCCTCCTTCCTCCTGGAGTGCGTAGTGGTGAGCGTTTTCCCGTCCGTAGTCTGTTTCCGCCGTGTTTTTATCGGCGGTGCTCCCGCCCCGGAAAAGGTGGCGGATTGGTGAGTTGGAATAGTGTGGGCGGTACATTGGCTGCCGCCTGGCTGTTGGCGGTGACCGCCGCGCTGTTTGTTTGTACCGCCGTGGCGGTCGGAGTGTTAAAGTGGCTGTCTGTGTTGGCGGTTCCCGCCAGGGTCAGAATCCCATATTTTTTACCGCCAGCCTGTTGGCGGGTTGGCCGCCGCTTTAACACCGACCGCCAGGGTTAGAATCACCCCCTTAATGCTCAAAAGTACAGGTGCAGTGAATCTCTAAAAAGCAAAATGCAATATCATCACACATGTACAAAAAGCTCTTCATCCTGGTTGAGTCCTCTTGGATGTTTGCTGTTCAATCTGATAACGTATTCGGACTCCATCCTCCTTAGGGTGAGTTCCATGTCTCCTCCTCTCTGAGTCAACATCACCCTGTCAATTTTGAAAAAAGACATGCCATGAATTTCTCCATAATACACCTATCTACAGTGTCATGCCACAGGATAGTTTCCATAATTATTCTTGATGGCACACCAATGTTCCAGAATGTGTTTTTTCACAGGAAAAGTGGTACCTCCCACATACAGGAGTCCACATGGGCAGGTTATGACATAAAGCACAAAATCTGATTGCAGTTGATAAATTTATTTCTGGGTGGGCCAATCCTGGGGGCATTCTTTATAGGAGTGCGGGGGCAGCCTGCCCTCCCCTACAGCCCCAGGGACCATCAACTCCCCAGGGCAATATTAATTATTGGTGTGGGGGAAGGTCTGTCAGCCTCCTTCACAGCCCCGGGGACCGCCACCTCCGCAGGGCTTTATGAAAGAAATTGGGGGCACCCCGCCCCCCCAAGTCCCAGGGACTGACACCTCCCTGGGGCTTTGCTAATATTCAGTGTGGGGGATGCTCTGGCTCCCTTGCAGCCACATGGACATAACCTCCCTGGGGCAAAGGGTTAAAAAATGTAAAGGGGGACATATTGGACCCCCTTTATCCCCAGGGACCAACACCTCCCCGGGACTACAAATGTAGAAGGTGGCTGCACGGCCCCTGCTTCAAAAAGCCACTGATGGCCCTAAGGACAGCCACCCCCACAGGGCCAGCTCCTGCTATGTCCTGGGTTGCCCACACCTGGGACATAGCTATTTGCTGTGGCTTGGCTGCAGATTTGAAGCAGCAGCCAAGCCACAGCAAGCACTCCGGCTTCTCACAGCAGGACCTGTCAAACAGGTACCTCTGTCAGGAAACAGACCTTTCATCTCTGTTCCCTGCATTCATAGGTTTGCTTTAGCCCCACTCAGACAGTTACATACTCACTCACAGACCCACTGAGACTGTCACACATCCATTCACAGATCCACTGGCACGCTCATGCACCCACTCACAGACCCATGCACACACTGAGGCACCTCTAAAACACTGACACTTATTCTCCTATTCTCACACCAAGAGAAGCCACAACCCACTTCTTGTTTGCTGAAGCAATAGCACCTTGAGGCTTCCCCCACGGTGCCAGATAGCCTGTAAAGGGCAAGTTGTAAAATACATGTAAAAAAAAATGTAAAAGCATGTAGGGAGTGTGGGGAGCCCTTGAGGGCTCTCCGCTATCCCTGATAGCCCATAAAGGGCTAAAAAAAAAAGGTTAAAAAAAATAAGATTAGGTCAGTGTGAAGGCCACAGACCTTCACATTGAGCATTAAGGGTTTGAGTCCGGCCAGACTTGTTTCTTTCCCTCTTTTTGTTTTAAGTACAAATGCTTTAGGGCCAAATGAAAGGTGATTTTACTTTTTTTAAATGACACGTACATTTGTATTTTTAAATCATACAGAAATATCACATTCTAAGTATATCATACATCAAAGCCTAAAAAACTCTCTATTTCTTTCTCTCTCTCCAACTCACACACCCACTCAGACACTCACACATCCACTCACAGACCAACTCAGACTCTTGTGCACCCATTCACATCCCGAGTCAGACCCTCACGCACCCACTCACAGACCCACTCAGGCAGTTACATACTCACTCACAGACCCACTCAGACTGTCACACACCCATTCACAGACCCACTAACACCCTCATGCACCAACTCACAGACCCATGCAATCACTGAGGCACCTATTAAAACACTGATGTAAGCACCCTCACACCCAGACAATCTGACAGCCACTCTCACCCCCAGATAACCCTCTCACACCTATTCTCACACCAAAGGGCCTTGCACAGCACAGGGTTTGGTGGTTAGTGGGGGTTGGCCGTAGGGTCTGGCTGCAGGCCAGGTCTTGCAGGCAACCTCTGCTGCGCATGGGTGGAAGCCATGCATGGTTGGGCTCTTATAGGGGCTTGGACTCAGGGTCTGGTCACAGGCCAGCCCCTGTGGCCAACCACCACTGTGCATGACCTTACTATACATTAAAAAAAAAGTAGAAATTCACTGACAAAACAAAGGTTACAGTGATGTTATATTTAGGAAATAGAATTGAAGAAAAAACCATTGAAATTCACTTAAAAAACAAAAGTTATAAAGAAAGTTATAGTTAGGCTCGCATTTTAAAATATGCCTTCAGGTAACTATAACTTGCACCCTTGTCATGCACTGCTAATGACCCCACAAATGACGCCACTTGTGACATGTTTGGTAAAATCATTGACAATATCAATATAATATTTGCAGAAAATTTTTTGACAAAAAACAGTTTGGTTTTCTCAGTGAATATATATATATATATATATATATATATATATATATATATATACATAAAGGGGGTGATTCTAACTTTGGCGGGCGGCGGAGGCCGCCCGCCAAAGTTCCCCCAACAGAATACCGCTACGCGGTCAGAAAACCGCCACGGTTATTCTGTGTTTCCCGCTGGGCTGGCGGCCGACCGCCAGAAGGCCGCCCGCCAGCCCAGCGGGAAACCCCTTCCCAATAGGAAGCCGGCTCCGAATGGCAGACACTGAAAATCTTTTAGGGGCCCTCTTATGGGGGCCCCTGCAGTGCATTGCCATTGGCATGGGCACTGCAGGGGCCCCCAGGGGCCCCAGGACACCCCTCACCGCCATCCTGTTCCTGGCGGTCACGACCGCCAGGAACAGGATGGCGGTGAGGGGGTCGGAATCCCCATGGCGGTGCAGCAAGCTGCGCCGCCATGGAGGGTTCCTCAGGGCAGCGGAAAACCGTCGGGAGACCGCCGGTTTTCCGTTTCTGACCGCGGCCATACCGCCGCGGTCAGAATGCCCTTGGGAGCACCGCCAGCCTGTTGGCGGTGCTCCCGCGGTCGTTGACCCTGGCGGTCAATGACCGCCAGGGTCAGAATGACCCCCAAAGTCTTATAAATATGTTCACACTGATATCATTAACAACTAGCAGCACCTCATCTCTGCCCAAGAACTGGGATGATTTGTGACAACCTGGCGCATGACAGAATGACTTCTCAAGTAAATCGTGGTGGATCAGATCTCATCCTTTTCTCTCAGTTACATTAGTCTCACACGTGCAAATACAAAGAGGCAGGAGATGGTTCAATAGGATTGATAGAATCGCCTGTATCTTAAATAAAATGGCATGAAATGCAATAATTAGAATGATGAAACATAATACAAGCAAAATGGTGACAAGGAAAGTGAAACACAGAAAAAGTCCCACCATACTGTCACGATGCACAATATATTCCTTCCTAAACTATGTTCGAGCACAGCATGGTAAGCCCTAATCCCCCTTCAGGATTCCCCCTGGGAAGACATCATCCCCCATACCTGAGTATGACAGTAGCAAGGAAGCCTGTTGCCAATAGAGACACCATCCCCATGTTGGCCAGGGAACCAGTAGTCTCAGCAATCAGCTGTAACGAATTCAATCAGCATGCGGTTGTGGTCATCTGGCTGGAAACTTCCTCTAACGTATATGGGACAGGGAAACGTTTTTATAATAAAACAACTGATGCTCTGGTAAAGTGTCCCTATGTAAGGATGTGTGTGTTTCTGTGAACTTTAGAGACACAGGGGGTCATCTTGACCTCGGCGGTAAAAGTCGATTACCGCCGGCCTGAAGGCCGCCATAACACCGCCGCGGCTGCGGTAAACCGCCACGGTCATTCTGACCCGCAACTGGCAAACCGCCAAAAACCCGACATCCACAAAAATCCGCCACACCAAAGGTCAGCGAAAAAATGGCGCTGACCATACCTCCACCGTCACGCCAACAGAAAAAAACGCCCATACCATTCCGACCCACAAATCCATGCGGCGGTCTTTCAAACGCGGTATTCCATTGGCGGTACACACCGCCGCGGTCAAAATACACACACACATAGAAAACTCAGCAACATTGGTCAGTTCGAAATACGCACACCTGATACACATACTAACACCACTCCCACACACCCAACACAATATAAAGCACACACCCACATCACCCACAAGCCCCTACGACCCGAAATCATTGATGAAGGCGAGAGACAGAGCACAGAATAGAGAATCCCACAACACAGAGGCACACAACACCATCACCCACACAGAAACCACGCACCAAACACCACACACCACCACACGCACCACACTCATCACCACAAACGCCACCCCACACCTCAACCACACCACCCCATGGCACCCCAAAGACACCCCAGGTTCAGTGACGCCGAACTCAGGGTCATGGTGGAGGAAATAGTCCGTGTAGAGGCCCAGCTCTTCGGGGCACAGGTGCAGCACACCACAATTGCCAGGAAGATGGAGCTATGGCAAAGGATAATGGACAGGGTTAACGCGGTGGGACAGCATCCACGAAATCGGGAGGACATCAGGAAGAGATGGAACGACCTATGGGGGAAGGTGCGTTCCATGGTATCAAGGCACAACATTGCGGTGCAGAAGACTGGCGGCGGACCCCCACTTACTCCCCCAGAATTTACCGCGTGGGAGGAGGAAGTCTTGCACATCCTGCATCCTGAGGGCCTCGCAGGAGTAGGCAGAGGAATGGACTCTGGTAAGGCAAATCTTCACTACTGCTTCCCACCCCCACCCCACCTGCATGCCAAATCATACCCCCACCCTCACCCCCTCCCCCATCACACCAACCCCTAGCAAAAGGCTCACCATCACAACCCACCCATCCCAACACCAAGCCCTGCATGCGACCACAAAGCATGGACACCCATCACCAAAGCATGCCCACTGCACACACACATCACCCCCACAAGCCACCCTCACAAAAGCCCCCACAAGGAAATGCCTGCACATGGGTACACGGACACCCACCCATCACACGAAATGCCACACACAGAAGCAATAACCATACCTTTATACCCCTGCAGGACCCGAACGCCACCACACCGCCACGGAGGGTCCAGAGATGTCCATCCCACCCCCAGAAGAGGCCCCCAGCGATGACAGCAGCTCTGTCTCCCTGGAGCCAGACGACCAGCCCGGCCCATCGGGGACCTCTGGACAGTCGGTTCCCCACAGACAGCCACAGGCTACACCAGACCCAACCCCCTCTGGGAAAACCAGCACAGCTCCCACCCAGCGGGCCCATGCCTCTGTCTCCAGGACACGTAAATCAACGGTGTGTCCACCACTACAGGGCACCCAGGTTGACCCACCACCCCAACAACAACAGGAACCTGGGGGCAGTGGTAGTGGGCACACCGTCCAGGGGACAGAGGCCCAGGAACACAGGGGAACTGGGAGGGCTGCTCTGCGACAGGGGGGGGACAGGCCCGGGGAACCGACTCTCCAAGAGGCCCTCTCCACCTACATGGGAGCATACCACCGCTCCCAGGAGACGATGGCGACGGTACTGGCCCGGTTCCAGGAGATCCAGGAACTGCAGGAGGAACGGTACATGGGGTTCAGGGAGGAACTGAGGAACATCGGTTCCGCAATGGGGACCATCGTCCTGGCCCTTACCCAGATCGTCACCACATTGCGGGACCATGTGGCACCCCAAAGGGCCCCTGTCACTAGCCCAGGCCAGGAACAGCCTACCACCTCCGCTGGCGCTAGTGGACAGGAGGCCCCCACACAACAACAGGCCACCAGAACCCCACCTCCTGCAGAAGAAGAACCACCCCGCAAGCGGAACCTGAGATCTCACAAGAAGACAGAGTAGGATTGCAAGACCCCCGCCAGCCTAAGATACCCCCTGATGTCATCCCACTGTCCCACATTGTCACCCTGTCCAACCTTGAACTGCCCTTGCTCCATCCTTCCACAGGCATATGGACAATGCACCTGTGCGACTGAGAACTGGACTCTGCCATGGACATTACTCCACCCCCACCCATCCCCGCTTCCCAATCATTTACCTATATGTAGCACTTAAAATAAATCACTTATTCCACTTAAAAAAAACAGGAGTCTGCTTGTATTCTTAACAAATGTATTACACATAACGGTGCAATAATGGCCAGTTACTTTGTGATGACAACATACCAATTTCAATAAGCTTTAGTCCATGGGCAAACAAAGCTGAAGTCAGGCAGTGGGTCATACAGCTCTGAAAAGGGAAGGGAAAGTCACAAATCAGTTAACAGGAACTGGGGGGAAACACAGACAGTGGAGACGCATGAGGCCTCAAGTAAATGTAAATTGGGGTGGCTGTTTCTTACCTGTGTGCTACTGAAAGTATTGTTGTATGACTGTATCCCTGTTGTCCGTGTCGTCCCCATCGTCTTCCTCCTCTTCACTCTCCACAGGCTCCACAGCTGCAACAACACCACCATCTGGACCATCCTCCTGCAGAAAAGGCACCTGGCGTCGCAATGCAAGATTGTGAAGCATACAGCAGGCCACGATGATCTGGCACACCTTCTTTGGTGAGTACATGAGGGATCCCCCTGTCATATGCAGGCACCTAAACCTGGCCTTCAGGACCCCGAAGGTCCTTTCTATGATCCTCCTAGATCGCCCATGGGCATCATTGTACCGTTCCTCTGCCCTGGTCCGGGGATTCCTCACTGGGGTCAGTAGCCACGACAGGTTGGGGTAACCAGAGTCACCAATTAGCCACACACGGTGTCTCTGTAGCTGTTCCATCACATAAGGGATGCTGCTATTTCGCATGACATACGCGTCATGCACTGACCCAGGGAACTTGGCATTTACATGGGAGATGTACTGGTCAGCCAAACAGACCACCTGAACATTCATCGAATGATAACTTTTTCTGTTTCTGTACACCTGCTCACTGTCTTTGGGGGGAACCAAAGCCACATGGGTCCCATCAATGGCACCAATGATGTTGGGGATATGTCCAAGGGCATAGAAATCACCCTTCACTGTAGCCAATTCGCCCACCTCAGGGAAAATAATGTGGCTCCGCATGTATTTCATCGGGGCAGACAACACTCTGGACAAAAGCTTAGAAAACATAGGCTGAGACATCCCAGATGACATGGTCACTGTTGTCTGAAAAGACCCACTTGCCAAAAAATGGAGTACTGACAGAACCTGCACCATAGGGGGAATCCCCGTGGGTTGGCGGAGGGGGGACATCAGGTCTGGCTCCAGCTGGGCACATAGTTCATGTATAGTTGCTCTGTCAAGCCGGTATGTAAGTATGATATGTCGTTCTTCCATTGTCGACAGGTCCACCAGCGGTCGGTACACGGGAGGATTCATCCTTCTCCTCGCAAGTTCCAGCAGACGGTGCCTAGGAAGGACAGCATGGAGCACAGAGTCAAGCAACCCACAGGTTAATTCACACAGCTTGCACAGTACACGAATCGCTATGCATGGAACGGCTTGTATGAGTGGCTATGCAAGGCCTAGGCCTGTGTGACGCAGTAGAAAACATGCCATGTGGGCCCTTGAAATGGCGGCTGCCTGACCTGTGAAGTGTGACAGTGGGATGTGAGGTCACTGCGCTGGCGTGGCACACCGTGGCGGTAGGCGGTCGAAGACCGCGGCGCAAAGCAGCATTGGTTAACATTGAACCCTATGGGTCTCAGGAGCCAATGACGATGTGCGCCGGCGGTTGCGATACGCACCGCCGCGGTACGCACCGCCGCGGGCGTGACCGCCATTTTATATCTGATTAATCACTCGAGACCTGATCATCCACAGGAGAGGACCTATACTGCAAGTGCTGCTGTGACCTCGGTCTGGGAGATACAATGGCTGCTGCGACTGGGGAAAGGGCCCCTGCCTTCACTGCCGAAGAATTGGAGGAACTTGTTGATGGGGTCCTCCCCCAGTATGCGCTACTCTACGGTCCTCCAGACCAACAGGTTAGTACACAGGGTGCACGTTGAATGGGCTATGCCTGTGTTGAGTGGGGTGTATGTAAGATGGTGGGGAGGGGAGCGAATGAGGAGTGCAACGCACGAAAGATGAGAGCATGTGCCACATGGCAAGGTTGGGGAGGGGGGGGCCACTCACATTGACCAGGCAGAAAACTGATGCGATTTCTTTTACCACCCTGTACATGTCACATAGGTCAGCGCCCATCAGAAGATCGACATTTGGCGTGCCATCGCCAAGGACGTCCGGGCCCTGGGGGTCCACAACAGACGGGGCACCCACTGCCGAAAGAGGTGGGAGGACATCCGCCGCGGGACCAGAAAGACCGCTGAGTCTCTGCTGGGGATGGCCTCCCAACGTAGGAGGGGTGCCAGCCGCCAATTGACCACCCTGATGTCCCGGATCCTGGCGGTGGTCTACCCCGATTTGGATGGGCGTGTGAGGACATCACAGCAGACACAAGGGGGTGAGTATCAGCACATTCTGCTATCTTTGCGCGCAGTGAAGGTGTCTGGGTGGGGGAGGAGGGCTGTGGCTATCTCCAGGCCAGGGCGCATTCTGTAGGCTAGGCCCCTCCGTTAGACACGGCCCTGTGCCCCCGCCCCCCACCTCTATAGGGTGCCAAGTACAGCTATCCATGGTCCGGCCTCACCCATGTGTGCATTTGTCGTCCATAGACCCGTAGGACTAGTCTCAATAACTGAGTAGTGTACCCTCATTTCGCGGCCTAGTTCAGGGGGCTTCTGTGTCTGTCCTCTCCGACAACGGTGTTGCCAATGCATGCACTCAACCTGTCTTCATTTCTCCACCCCCCCCCCATTTTCTTTGTCTTCCTGTTCATGTGTGCATTAGCATCATCTGGCGGAGGAGAAGTGGCATTGGAGCACGAGGGAGCTGCATCTCACATGGCCCCGGAGGGCCATACAACAGACTCCGAGTACACCAGTGAGACGGAGGGCGAGTGGAGCTCCACAACGGGACCCGTGGAGACGTCAGCGACACCGACACGTCCTCAGAAGGGATCTCCCTAGCGGTGGCGGCAACATCCGTGCCCACCACCACAACAGGTACAGCCCCCACCCAGCGCACCAGCCCCGCCCTCCCAGCAGCCCCTCAGCCTTCGCTCCGTGCCCGCTCGGCCAGGAAGGCGGGCATCTCCTTCGCCCCAGGCACCTCAGGCCCTGCCCCAGTTACCCCTGCTGCCCTCAGTGAGGAGGTCATTGACCTCCTCAGGACACTCATTGTTGGGCAGTCTACCCTTTTGAATGCCATCCAGGGTGTAGAAAGGGAGGTGCATCGGAGCAATGCATACCTGGAGGGCATTCATTCGGGTCAGGCTGCCCATCAGCGATCGTTCAACGCTCTGGCCTCAGCACTGACGGCAGCCATTGTCCCTGTCTCCAGCCTCCCTCTTCTGACTCCCTCAACCCAGTCCCAGTCTCCTGTTCCTCTGCCTATCCCATCCACACCATCAGACCAGCCTGCACACACCTCTACACCCAAGGGCAGCTCATCCAGACATAAGCACCACAGATCCCACAGGCATTCACCCAAGCAACATCCAGATGCAGACATGCCAACAGTCACTACCACCTCTGTGTCCCCCACCTCCTCATCTCCCTCCTCCCTCCCTGTGACGTCTACACTCACACCTGCATGCACACCACCATCAGCCAGTACTTCCATCACCAGCACACCCTCCATTACAGTCCGCACACGTGCAGTCACCACCCCCACTGCCATTTACACGTCCCCTGTGTCCTCTCCCAGTGTGTCTGTCACCCCCTCTTCCAAAGCACACAAACGCAGGCAGCCACCCACCCAACAGCCATCCACCTCACGACAGCCTCCGTCACAAGCACCTGCACCCAAAGACAGCACACTTGACTCTCCTACAACCACATCCTCTTCCTCCACTCCCATACCCACTGCACCTACCCTTCCCATTGCTCCTAAAAAGTTGTTCCTCTCCAAAATTAACCTCTTTGCATCACCTGACCCACCCCCTCCATCTCGTAAGAGTCCAAACAGCACCTCAGCCACCACAAGCCCTGCACCTACTAGGACCATCGTTCAGGGCTATTGGAGTCCACCAGCTCCTAGGGCAGGAACATCGGCCAGCAGCAAGGGGACAGCCAGCCCACCCCCTGGGAAGAGGACAAAAAAGAGAAAGGGCCGGCGCGACAAGCCTGAGACGGCTGCCACCAAGGACAGTAGCCTTGCCCCGTCACCTGCCACATCATCCAAGGGAGGCAAGGGCCACAGAGCTCCAGCGAAGGAGGGCAAGGGCAGCAGGGCGGAGAAGTCAGGCAGCAGGCGAGCTGCCCAGGAGGGCCCCACCAGCCCCATTCCGTGTGTGACGGACGACACCCACGGGCCCAGGACTCCATCACAGGAGGGCGCCGCCACCGCAAGTTCGGATGGTGAATGAGCGGGAAGTCTTGCCCAGGTCTGGCTCCCTAGACACACAGGACAAGCACCGCTGAACGGGCCCCGCCGGGACAAGAACCGCTGAATGGGCCCCGCCGGGACAAGAACCGCTGAACAGGCCCCGCCGGGAGGAGCACCGCTGAACAGGGCCCCGCCGGGAGGAGCACCGCTGAACAGGGCCCCGCCGGGAGGAGCACCGCAGAACAGGGCCACGCCGGGACAAGAACCGCTGAACAGGGCCCCGCCGGGACAAGAACCGCTGAACAGGCCCCGCCGAGAGGAGCACCGCTGAACAGGGCCCCGCCGGGAGGAGCACCGCTGAACAGGGCCCCGCCGGGACAAGAACCGCTGAACAGGCCCCGCCGGGACAAGAACCGCTGAACAGGGCCCTGCCGGGAGGAGCACCGCTGAACAGGGCCCCGCCGGGAGGAGCACCGCAGAACAGTGCCCCGCCGGGACAAGAACCGCTGAACAGGGCCCCGCCGGGACAAGAACCGCTGAACGGGCCCCGCCGGGAGGAGCACCGCTGAACAGGGCCCGCCATCTCAAGCACCGCTCCGCTGGGCCCTTCATCTCAAGCACCGCTCCGCTGGGCCCTTCATCTCAAGCACCGCTCCGCTGGGCCCTTCATCTCAAGCACCGCTCCGCTGGGCCCTTCCTGTCAAGCACCGCTCCGCTGGGCCCCGCCGTCTCAAGCACCGCTCCGCTGGGCCCTTCCTGTCAAGCACCGCTCCGCTGGGCCCTTCCTGTCAAGCACCGCTCCGCTGGGCCCCGCCGTCTCAAGCACCGCTCCGCTGGGCCCTTCCTGTCAAGCACCGCTCCGCTGGGCCCCGCCGTCTCAAGCACCGCTCCGCTGGTCCCTTCCTGTCAAGCACCGCTCCGGTGGGCCCCGCCGTCTCAAGCACCGCTCCGCTGGGCCCTTCCTGTCAAGCACCGCTCCGCTGGGCCCTTCATCTCAAGCACCGCTCCGCTGGCCCCCGCCGTCTCAAGCACCGCTCCGCTGGGCCCTTCCTGTCAAGCACCGCTCCGCTGGGCCCTTCATCTCAAGCACCGCTCCGCTGGGCCCCGCCGTCTCAAGCACCGCTCCGCTGGGCCCTTCCTGTCAAGCACCACTCCGCTGGGCCCTTCATCTCAAGCACCGCTCCGCTGGGCCCCGCCGTCTCAAGCACCGCTCCGCTGGGCCCTTCATCTCAAGCACCGCTCCACTGGGCCCTGCCGTCTCAAGCACCGCTCCGCTGGGCCCTTCCTGTCAAGCACCGCTCCGCTGGGCCCTTCATCTCAAGCACCGCTCCGCTGGGCCATTCATCTCAAGTACCGCTCCGCTGGGCCCTTCATCTCAAGCACCGCTCCGCTGGGCCCTGCCGTCTCAAGCACCGCTCCGCTGGGCCATTCATCTCAAGCACCGCTCCGCTGGGCCCCGCCGTCTCAAGCACCGCTCCGCTGGGCCCTTCCTGTCAAGCACCGCTCCGCTGGGCCATTCATCTCAAGCACCGCTCCGCTGGGCCCTTCATCTCAAGCACCGCTGGCCCATTGACAGTGCCGGTTCTGTGTCGAGCAGGGCTTCAGGAAGCACTCGGGGCACCATGCCTCCTCCAATAACAGTGGAGTCGGTAATCCATCTGATGGACTGTGGCTTTGCACCCCCCAGGATGGGACAGTGGGCATGGAGGCCCCTCGTGGATCTGGCGTCGTGGACTCATGTGGCTGAGGTGCCCCCTTTCCCTTCCCCCTGAGGTGCCTGTAGTTTTATCATCTGATGCCCCTGCAGTGTTCTCTCCAATGGTATCTGGTCTCCTGTGTGGGCTTTGCCCATGTGTTTGTGCACATTGGCCCATGGACTATGGAACTTTGACGGAATGTGCAGGACTTTTTGCCTATGGATATCTTGTTGACTATGTTCATTCCTTATTTTTGTATCTTTTATATGGCATATTTGCCATTCCTTCAATGGAGCTATTTATACATATATTTTATCGAAAATTTAAATTGTGTCTTTGCATTATTCCGGGGGGTTTGTGTGGTGTCACTCTGACTTGTTGCTCGGCATTGGGGTGTAGGTATTTGTGGTGGGGGGGTGGGTGTATGGCGCATGTGTGTGCCCGTAAGCTTTTCTCCTCCCCACTCCCCTGTGTCGTAGGTGCAGTACTCACCGTTGTCGTCTGCGCCGGCGTTCGTACTCCTGGTAGATGAGCAGGTAGACAATAGCTGGTAGGATGTGTAATTCGGGCTCCATGCTGTCCTCCGTCCTCGTGGAGTGTGTATAGGTGAGCGTTTTCCCGTTCGTAGTCTGTTTCCGCCGTGTTTTTATCGGCGGGGCTCCCACCCCGGAAAAGGTGGCGGATTGGTGAGTTGTGATAGGGTGGGCGGTACATTGTCTGCCGCCTGCCTGTTGGCGGTGACCGCCGCGCTGTTTGTCGGTCCCGCCGTGGCGGTCGGAGTGTTAATGTGGCAGCCCCGCCAGAGTTAGAATACCATTTTTTTGACCGCCGGCCTGTTTGCAGGTTGGCCGCCGCTTTATCACCGACCGCCAGGGTCAGAATGACCCCCACAGTGTACTACTTGTGCCAGCAACCCTACCTCGCTGTAGCCTTGAGGAAAGCACAAATGAAAAGAATGTCTTGCGAAGAAACACAATGCTTTCCTAGGCGAAAGGACAACTAGATAAAGAAAATAAAAAAACACCACAAATGTGGCTGATTCTAAAATAATAAAAAAATGGATCCGAATAAAATGTTACTAGCCTAAAGAGCACAAGCGGCAGGCCTAGTTGCTCAAATAATGTGCCGTGAGACATCAATAATATGGCTAAACAACATGATTGGAGTTAGAAACTGTAGAGAACTTGTAGTTCTGTATTACTTTTTGGACCCATGGACGATCCACAGTTCCCAAAAATAATAAAAGAAAAAGAAATAAAACTTGCTCTTATTCATTTTACAAAGTCATTACATAATTTTCTTGGAGAACACTTGTAATTTTTCACTTTTAAAACAGTTAAAAAGTATATTTATTTAAAAAAAAACAATTTTGCAAGTTAAAGATAAAAATTTACATTAAATATCCAAATGAAATAGGACCACACTTTGTAGCATCAATCAACTTCAACAATTTTCTAAATAAACCAAAGATTAGACAGAGATAAAACCTAGTAGAAAGAAATAAAAAAAAACATAACCAAAAGGTATAGACATAATATTATTAGTAAATCTTTTTTTTTTAAATCCTTAGAAATTCACTGAAAAACCAAAGGTTTGAGGGACATTATAGTTAGGTTCAGATTTTACATGCATAAAACCATAGACATTCAATAGTTATACTTATCCAAAGAAACTATAACTCATGCCCTAAGGTTAAAAAAACCTTAGAAATTCACTGAAAAAATGAAAGGTTACAGGGATGTTATAGTTAAACTCACATTTTAAATGTACAAAGCCATAGATTTTCAGCAGTTATAGTTACTGCCCCTAACTCTACCTCACACCCCTGCAATGCACTGCTTATGACCTCACATATTATATCACTCATGATATAGTGACATCACTGATGACCTTACTCATGACATCTCAAATTACATCACTGATAAAATCCCTGATGACACCATCCACATAACCATTCACACACCTACATAACCACTCATATATCCAGCGATACACCCATATAATCACTCACAAACACACACACAACCACTCACTCACCCACTCAGATCCCCATATAGCTACTCACACACCCACTCACACACTCATACAGATAGTCACACAGCCACTCAGATCACATAGGTTAGAATTAGTATCAGTTAATAATGATATAGAATAGTAACTTAAGTAATGCAGTACCTTATTCTATATCTTCAAATCTAAGAAACATTTTCAAAACACTTACACTCACTGAATGATGTCATCAGTGATATAATTTGAGATGTCATCAGTGAGGTAATTTCTGATGTCACTGACCATGTCATGAGTGATGTAATGTGTGAGGTCATAAGCATGGCATTGTAGGGATGTAAGTTGTAGTTAGTTGAAGTAACTATGATGAATTTCTATGGTTTTGTACATTTAAACTGTGAGCCTAACTATAACGTTCCTGTATCTTTTGTGTTTTTTTCAGTGAATATATATATATATATATAGAAGAAACAAGGGCTAAAGTGATGTTAGAATTAGGTCAAAATGTTAGTTTATACAAAACATTTTAACCAAAAAAACAGTGAAATTTACCAGTTATTGTAAGTAGCTATAACTCACACCACACCATGCACAGGGTTTGTCATTAATCATGTACTTTCAGGTGTCTTTATCAATGGTGTTATAGAGGATGTCATGAGTGTTGTAATATGTAAGTCATTAGCAGTTCATGAATTGTAGTTTTTAGTTTAAAATGTCATGTTTAAACTAAGAATTTCACCTAAATATGACATCACTTTAACCTTTGTTTTTTCATTGAATTTCTGAGTTTTTTTTAAAGCAAGATATTATTATTGTCCCTGATTATAACATCACTTTGACCTTTGGTTTTTATTCAGTGAAATTCTATGGATTTTTTAAAACTAATTGTACTTTATTTCCATACATAAGTATGCCAACCCCCTTTGGCATGGTGCCCCTGCCTTGCGCAATGTGGCCCTGTGCACAATCCCTAAGGACAGCCACCCCCGCCACACACTGTCTTCTGCCCAACTCTCATGGGCAGCTACCCCTTGCTGTGCATGGCCTTCAGCTGTCAGCAGCATGGGGTTGACCACAGGGCCTATCCTGCTGTCAGGCCTTGCGCCGTTCCCCACAAGGACAGCCAATTCACTGTCGCATATGGCCTTTGACCAAGCACAGCATCAGGTTGGCCACAGGGCCTGGCCTTTAGCCAGATCTTGATCACGACACATCAGGGACATCCACTCGGGCACCGACATAAGTATTTGGTGGATGGAGTCCTTGGACCCACTATGGGGCTTTGGGGGTTGAGCCGCATGCCTCCTCTCCTTAAATACCCAATTTTCTCGAACCACTTTTGGCTCAGGGAGGGAGACTGCACACCCCCGTTTCTTAATTAATAAAAGGCCCTGGGGATGTTGTCTCCGGGCCTGCAGTGGCTCAGACACGGGTCTGCAAGTTTCACTCCCCTCTAAACACGGGTCTGCAAGTTTCATCTCCCCATTTACTCATCCCAAACTTCATCCTTCTAGTATGCTGTCCCAAATAACATTTTCTAAACTCTTCCCTTTTCTATCCCTCCATTATCCTATTGAACCCAACTAACAGACTGGCATGTCCACTACTCAAATTAACTCACATTTCCCTATAATAATCCACCACTATTCCTTTTTTGAGTTCAGGAGTAGCATGCTTCTCGCCGAAAAGCACTTCAGTGTCTTATCAGGGGTAGTAAGTGTAATATAAATACAATTACAAGATTTTTAATCCAAAAAAGAATGAAGTGCTTCATAAAGCAACCAAACAAGACTAGGGAGCCCTCAGATACCTACACAAGTCCTTCACCATTGATGATCCAGGTGCGTATGATAATGGTATAAGATGTGGGGCTGCAAGATACATGATGACGTGAATTAATATTACGTTTGCTGGGCATCTTTTCTCTAGATGCATCTTCCTAATTATATAGGAGCCATGTAGCTGTATGTCTCATTTGAGAGCGTTGAATGTAAGGAGGTGGTTTTAGGGGAACTCATAGGCTAACCTCTCAGGGTTCTGGAATGAATGTCTGTTCCAAAATGTGCTCTTCTTTCAGTATAATATAAGAGAGGGGCTCGAGGGACACCTGTCTGTTTTCCCTGTTCTGATACATGACTGTTGATCTTACCTTCTTGGTTTGGAGACCAAAATAAATCTACTAACAACCTCTTGACATGCATCAGTGCTTATCGTGTGTGATCAATATTGTTGTATCTTTGCACTTAGGTCTTGCTAATGAACCCCTGCTCAGCCCATCCTCTGCAGTTCATTCTCATTCACAGTGCCAGGTTTCTAGAAAGGGGTGATTAGAACGTAATTCTTTCCACGATCACCACCAATAAACATTTGGTAAAAAGGATCAATGGGAACAATCACATTGTCAGAGAGAAACAGCCAAGCTATAAGCCTGATGTACTAAATACCAGTCACAAAAAACTGGCAGCTATTTGCGACCAGTATTTTTGCATCTAGTATTTCATTTTACAAATCGTCCTACCTATACTATTAGATTTGCTCATAAAATTCCAAATCGCAGTGGGTCACAATCTCATTACCTCGTTAATATCCGTAAGGCAGGTAGCAAATTGTTACTCACTTGGAAAGGTGGTCATAAGTATGGTGGCCTGCAAAGAACAGTAGACCACCATGTCTGCAATCGCCTTTCAATACAGATTTTTTTCTTTTTAAATTCAGCCAGTTTTCCTTAAGGGAAAAAAGGGAGAAGTTTTTTCTTCTGAAGTTTGTTTGAGAATTTGCAGTGGAATCCTGGACCACTGCCTACTCTCCAACAATCCGTATTTTAACATTTGCATACGGGTAGGGCAACCCAAGGGATTTAATTTGCAAAACGTTGATACATCACATGTTAAATCAGTATTTGGAAGGAGCGCCTCAAGTCCTAACTACTTTCAGTGGAGATAAAATATGTTTTCCTCTGATGTTGGCGCTGCACATCTCAACCAAGAATCTGAAGAACTGAACAATGTTTTTGACTAAAGCATTAATGGGAGGCACTGTTGCATATTCAGTGTGGGCGTGTCATTGTCAGGATACATTCCAACTTTCATTATTGTCTGAATGTTATTCTTAGTTTTAAATCGTAGCATTTTAAATCCTAGAGTTATCAGAACAGAACCTTTCGCATATCTTAAATAATTAGACAGCACACGATGCTTCGTGTCCTGAAAATATAAATGCACCCCCGTTTACCTTACTGTGTATGGACAATTATCCCATGCTAAGGAGACCTATTTGTTGGTATTCTGCGATACATACTAAAGTGAATTATCAATCGCTTGCTGCAGGGATGTTAAATTCGTTTTTTTTACTTCAATTCATTTCTCTTTAGAACAAGATGTTTCAATGGTATTCGTGTACTGCAACGAACAAACAGAAAGAATTGAGTTGCGTCTCGAGGAATGCGCATGTGACTTTAAGTGGTAGAGCCTACAACCTTGCCAGCAAAAACAAAGCGTTGTTATTGAGTGACATTCAGCATTTATTATAGTACAAATAAGAAGGAAGACACTGAAAAGGGTTTTGTGAAGGTACATGTGACAGAAATAATGCACCCACTATGGCAAGTTATAGTGGAATGTGCTTACATTCAGAAACGAATATGGGACCGAATAAAGTGTATAATAAAATTGCTCTGGAAATTAAGTGTATGTCATTTTAAAAATAAATTATTCTATAACTAATAGTAATTTAATAAATGGCTCTAAGTCCTTCTAAGAAATGTACCTAAGCGCCTTCAGACACATTGCTGTCTTTTCGTGGTGGTGAGCCTGGAACCAATTCTTTAACTGCTCAAGCACTTTGGCCCTAATTCCAACATTGGCGGTATTGACTGCCTACGGCGACGGCTGCCAACATACCGCCGCCGTGGCTACCAGCCGTCTACGCGTATCATGACCTCCGACGGTATTCCGCCAGAATCCCGGAGGAACACCGCCGACGGTAATGGCGGCGGCGCTGCTGACAGCAGCACCGCCACGCCAGCAAACCATCGCCGACCGTATTATGAGCAATGATACGGCCTGCCAGTGTTTTGCTGGCAGACGCTGCTGCCGACAGCAGCACCGCAGACCGTCTCCAGCTGGAGGACCCCCTGCAACACTGTTGTGTACATGTGGGGGGTGTATGTTTTGGTATGCGTGCATGCAGGTGTGAGTCGCGTAGGATGCATGCATGAATGAGTGATTGTGAGTGTTGTGAATGCATGTGTGTGACAAGGTATGCTGGTGTGTGTTGCAGTGTGTGGGTATGTATGTGTGCATGCGTGGGTGGTGGTGGGTATGCGTGTGTGCATGTGTGTATATGGGTGCTCGTGTGGGTGTGTATATGTGCGGGGGCAGGAGAGGGAGGGGGAGGGTGGAGGTGGATTCTGGGGTCAGGGAGGGGGGCAGCAGAGACCCCTATCAGTGCCAGGGAAGGGATTCCCTGGCACTGATAGTGCCTACCGCCATTGTTTATGTGGCGTTAAGTTTGGCACAAAAATCATGGCGGTAAGCCGGGTCGTATACCCGAGGGTGTGTTTGTGACGGCCGCCGGGCTGGAGACCAAAGTCTCCAGCCCAGTGCCCATTACCACCATGAAAAAGGGTAGTGGCGGTCAAAGTGCCGCACCTCCGTAACGTTACAGTTAGTATTGAACAACAGAGTCAAAGAAACAAGAAACTGGTGCCAAGTTGGTCGAGTGCCCCACTACCCAATGGGCACTGAAAGTTGTGTATCCAGATACACAATGATAATTGCTGCAGATTGACCAGGCACTCAGAGGAGTACAATCCGGTTAGATCAATGGGAAAATGTATCCCTAGGTAATGTGGATCCAGAAGCGGAGAAGAAAACACTGATTCCAAGTTGGTGTTGATCAAAGTCTTTAATCCTTTAGACAGCGTTTGTCATAGATGAGTTTTTCATTTATGCAGAGAGACAGCCAACACGTGTTTCGTAACACAAGTGACTTTATCAAGGCTGGGCCAGTACGGCCAAGGAAAGTACGAACGTGGTTGGTATGTAGGTAGGTAAGTGAGAAAGAACTGGATCAGGTAAGTTGAGTGTAATATCTCCAGTCGTCGAAGAAGGGAGGCGAGGAAGCCCTGATAAGCCTCCAAACTAATCCCTTATAGATAGTGCTCGGTTCGTCTGTTGTGCGAAGTGAAGCTTCACTGAAAAACTCATCTATGACAAATGCTGTCTAAAGGATTAAAGACTTTGATCAACACCAACTTGGAATCAGTGTTTTCTTCTCCGCTTCTGGATCCACATTACCTAGGGATACATTTTCCCATTGATCTAACCGGATTGTACTCTTCTGAGTGCCTGGTCAATCTGCAGCCATTACCACCATGGCGGTCGGTGTGTTAAAGTGGCGGTCTTGGATGGGGGTAACCGCCATGGTCAAAATCCCTTTTTTTTTTACCGCCGGCCTGTTGGCAGTATTACAGCCGCTTTAACACCGACCGCCAGAGTTGTAATGAGGGCCTTTGTCTTCGTTAAGCGAATGGAAACGTACTGCACATTGGGCTCACTTCTCTGATTCAAACGGGGAAAAAAACAAGTGAGGGCTGCCAAAATATTAAGTTGGTCACCACCCACTCCTACCATGAATGTTACCCACTTTTGTCACTAGCAGGGCCCATTTCTACCACTGACGGGGGAACTGCTTAAACTTCCTTGTCTGCACAACCTAAAAGGGTTGAGGTGTGATTCAGTTCATATAGGTGTGCTTACAAGGCCACAAACACGATGGTGGGGAGTTGTCTCAGGCATAAGCTTCCGGGTAACATCACAAAATAAAATGATGGACGGAGTGTTGAAACTTTTCAAACACTCACCCCCAGTCACAGATCTGGGTTTATTCCATCGTCATTTTGCTTGCCACGCCATCCCTGTTCGGACCCAGCCAAATGCAAATCAGTCTTGACACTGAACTGCCAAGCCAGGTCCTCCCTGGACAGGATTCAAGCATCCTGGGACCGGTTTCAGGGTATGACCCTTCAATCAGCCAGGCCAGCTTGAATCCAGTGGCACAACCAGCAAGGGACCCATGTCTGGGTATACCCTAGCCACTTAGAGCGCACAAGGCAACATAAAAAAAAAATTATGGACGGAGTGTTGAAACTTTTCAAACACTCACCCCCACTCACGGATCTGGGTTTAATCCATTGTTATTTTGCTTGCCACGCCACCCCAGTTTGGACCCAGCCATATGCAAATCAGTCTTGACCCTGCTCCCTATAGGAGCAGTCCAACCCGAACTGCCAAGGCAGGTCCTCCCTGGGCAGGATTCAAGCATCCTGTGGCCGGTTTCAGGGTATCACCCTCCATCAGTCAGGCTAGCTTGAATCCAGTGGCGCAGCAAGCAGGGGACACACTCTGGGAATACCCTGGACACTTGGGCACACAAGGCAACATCACAAAATAAAATGATGGACGGAGTGTTGAAACTTTTCAGAGACCAGTTTCAGGGTGCTTGGTTTCAATTGGTTCAATAAAAATAAAGTTATGCGCTGGGGAATACGAGACGTCATGGCTAATGGAAATGAACCTTTTCTGTATGAAGGTAAGAATTATAAATCAGCCAAGAAAAACCACTGCAGTCGCCAGAAAGCGCAGCAGAGTGGTGCCTAGCACCCTCAATCAATACCACCAGCACATGCTTGTCCGATTGTGTTAACAATCCAGATGTTACACACATCAGCTACACCTCAGGTTCCATCACCAGTGCCAAATCCTACACCAAGTCGATCACATCGAGCTTTGATTCTATCACCATTGCCAATAACTACAGCAGCTCTGTCAAAATCTTCTCTGACTCCATCACTGTTGCCAGCACCTATACCAAGCCCATCACAATCAGATTTGAGTCCATTACCATTGCTAACTCCAACAGCAAACTGTGGTGATCTCATATATTCTACATTCCATGCTATACATGGATGTGGAATGAGAGATCCTCGGGGCATTTCAGAGGGGTCAGTTGTAGAGAGCAGTCAGAGTAGTTGATGACTGTGGCCAATGAAGATCCAACTTCATTGAACTGATCATCGGTGTTCATTCTCATTTTTATCACCACAAAATCTGGCGACGAGCTGGCCAGAGTCAAGAACCCACTTCCAGTTTTTCGGAAGCTCAAGGGATTCTCTTTCATTCAGTGCGAAGAACTTGCGAACTGTGCTACACGTTTCAGGCCAGTTGCTTGTTTTTGTTGTGAAGTTTTGACAGGCTCTGTGTCAGAGACCCGTCATGCATGTTCATTTCGCTTAAATGTTACAACTTTATATGTGATCATTACTTCTGCTTCCCAACACTCTCCTCCGGGTGCTACATAGCCTCACCTGCCTCCAGCATCATGGGCATTCAAGCACGTCCAGCATCACGTTACATAATTATATACGTTAAGCCCTACGCATGTTCAGACCCCACGTTATGTGGCATGTACAAATACGTATGTGAGACATGTTTTGGGATACTGCGATCGGCATGCATAAAACATATGACGGACATACTTTGGCAAAATTAATTATAGAAGTGTATGATGTGCACGCATAATACACAGCGACACATACCGCGATCAAACCCCTCACAGAAACATGTGGACTTCAAAGCGATCCCCACGCATAATAAACCCCTCACAGACATCTGTGGATTTCACTGCGATCCGCACGTACAACAAGCCAACTGCGATCCGCACGCAAAGTACTCACAAGCCGGTGAATTTTACTGTGACTCCCACAAATAAACTCACAGCGATCCACCCGCATGATACTCAGGAGTTTGAGGATTTTACTGCGATCCGCATGCAATTAGGGAGCCACTGAAATAGAAGCGAAGCAGTGTTAAACAAATTTATTTTTACATAATACAGCAACACGTCATCACAGTAGAAGGGAAGCAGTGTTAATAAAATGTATTTTACATACTACTACATCACATTATCATAGTCATTATGCAGAGCTTCGGTGCTCTGCCACTGTTTTTACAAACACCTGGAGTTCCACTAATACCTTGGAGAAGCTGGCATAGGGCTTTCACTAAATATTTAGGAGCTATAGGTTGTAATAGATATTGCTCAGAGAAGAAAAGATTTTTATTAGAACACAATTTAGGGTTTGAAGGCCATTCTGTTTATGAACACTTTCCACAATACGAATTACCAGATGATGAAGCAGATGATATTGATGAGTAAAAAAACTCGAAAAGCAGTTTGATGTTCAACCAAGCTTGATAGTAAATAGACATACATTTTTCATACAAGCACAACGTCAAGATGAATCAATTGACAGTTATGTTGCAATTTTACATACATTAGCTTCCAAATGCAAATTTGAAAGCTTTACAGCACAACTTATTCACAATCAAGTAGTGGTACACTGCTGGAATAACGAAGTTCAAGAAAAACTGTTAAAGCTAAAAAATCCTTCTTTGATAGAAACAGTAGAAATTGTAAAAGGAAAACAAATGTGGAGTAATTAAAGGGAACTCCAGCGATTACGCTAAAGAACAAACCAAGAGACCAACAGAGAACCAAACTAAAGATGAATTCTTCAGCAAAAGGAACATATGTTTCAGATGTGGTGATCTTAGATATGTTAACAATGCTCGCCCATGTCCAGCTAAAAATGTCAAGTGTAGAATATGTGGGAAAATAGGGCATTTTGCCAAAGTTTGTCAAAGTAGTAAAACACCGGATAAAGTGAATGTGATTGAAGAACTTGATCCAAATGAAGTCTCTAGCAAAGAAGTGAACCCAAAGAAAGATGTAATACTAGTTGTCCAATGTGGTGAACATAATTGCATGGACCCTTATGAAAACAGTGAGGCTGATGGGAAGAAACTACATCTATTAATAGATTCTGGGGCAAGGATGACCATAATTACTGAAGAATTGCTGTTACAAGTATATGGGGAAAATAACTTGTTACCCTCTGACAGAAACCCTGTGTCTGAAGATGGAAAAAAATAGACTTCATTGGTTATTTTGAAGCACGTATGAAATATAAAAACAAAGGGATTTTTAGGAAAGTTTATGTAGCTAAAAAAGGTTTGAATATACTCAGGTGGTATCACCAGGGGTTATTCGGTATGACATAAAGACCAGGGAGGAGTGTTCAGGTTTTGTTTGTTACAGATGATTTAAATTATGAATCTGTGGTAGTTCAAGACAAACAACCCAAGAATATTTGGTTATAAAAGTTCAATAATGTGTTCAGTAATAATTTGGGCAGGATCACAGGTTTCAAACATAAGACCAAAATACAAAATGGTGCTGCACCTGTAAAGCACAAAATGAGAAATGTGCCTTTCATTGTGTGTCAGGATTTAGAGAGTATTCTCAAACAAATGGTGGTCGATGCAGTTATAGAGCCTATAGAGTCATCACTTTGGTTATCTCCATTGGTCATCGCACAAAAAACAAAATGGACAATTAAGAGTTTGTATTGATTTGCATAGTCTGAACAAGGTCAGATGGGTCGAGTCACATCCTTTACCACAGATTGATGACATCACATCTACATTTGCTGGAAAATAAGTTTTCAGCAAAATAGACTTATCTTCGGCATCTCATCATGCTGAATTAGACGAAATGTCAAGGCAGTACACAGCTTTTGGTCAACTTTTGGCACTTTTCAATTCAAAAGGATGCCTTTTGGGTTGGCGTCCGCTGCCTCTTTTTTTCGGAGGGTTTTAGTAAACATACTAGTATGGAAAGTGTTGTAACTTTTCAGGATACTGAACGTTGTTGAAGATGAACGTTCCCATGATGAAGCAATGAATAAAGTGTTACAAAGATTACAAAAATATGGTGTTGTAGCAAATGTAAAAAAAGTGAGTTTGCTAAATCCAGTATAGAGTACTAAGGTCATGTTATCTCAAAAGATGGGGTTAAACCAAGACCAGCTTTGGTAGACGCGATCGTTAGTGCACCTGAACCAAAAACAAAAGACCATGTTGCATCTTTTCTGTGTTTATGTGAATTTTATTCAAAATTAATTAAGGATTTTTCTACCAAAACAGCAAACTTACAGGAACTTCTCTAGAAAAATAAAATATTTGTGTGGGATGCAAAATCACTGAAAGAATTTAAAGCACTTAAAAATCACATAGTTGAGGCAGGAATTTTAGTGCCATTTGATCCTATTGAACCTTGCACTTTTACTGTAGACGCTAGTAATGATGGTTTGGGGGGCAACGTTATCCCCAGAAGGCAAAAACAATCACAAACAAACTATAGGGTTTGCGTCACGTTCTGTGAGAGTCAATGAAAAAGTTATTTCCAAAATAGAAAAAGAGTTATTGGCTTGCTGTTGGGCTGTTGAGCGATTCAAGAACTACATTTGGGGAAGAAGTTTTACACTCAAGACTGATCACAAACCATGAGTGAGCATCCTTAGTGGAGAAGTTATCAAAGAACACACTCCGATAATTGCTAGATTGAGTTCAAAACTACTACAATAGATTTACAAGCCTATCCTAAAGTTGCAGATTAATTATCGCTATAGAACAATGGTATTTTATGAGGAACCATAAATTCATTCCACCCAGAGGCTTGAGAGACAAAATCATTATGATTGGTCATCAAGGACATTTAGGACAAACCATTACTAAGAGAAAGATAAGAGAGTGTTATTGGTAGCTAAGTATGGATTTTGAAATAGTTATGTGTGTGAGAAATTGTGTGATCTGTACAAACATTGAGAAAGTGTTGAAACCTCAGCCAACACCTTTAACACCAGGGGGCATAGTTATACTCCACTTGGGCAGAATTTATATAATTTACTTTTACACAAATTCGGCAAAAACTAAATCCATATTTATATTTTGACATTAGAACTGCCTAACATCAAAATATTAGAGTTTGCACCATTTCTTTAGATGTGTGAACCTACCTTGCGTCAATGAGATGCATGGTAGGCATGCCCTTCTAAAAATGGTGCCAACCCCATAGCCCCATATCTATCCCCGTGCTAAAATGATGCACTGGTGAGAGCAGGGGCTGAATAATAGTGCAAAGCTTGCTTTGCGCCATTATTTAATGCCTGGGCCAGACCAAGCATTACGGGACCTGTGGACCCATTTCCATGGTTAAACACTGTGGAATGGGTCCATAGGTGCCCTCCTCAAGCCCTAGGAACACCCCCAATCACACCGAGGGACACTGGAGGATGGGAGACCCCATCCCAGGTAAGTAGGGTATGTGTAGGTTTAGTATTGTTTTTTTTTAAATTAAAGTGCCTTTGGGGCCCCAACCTGGGGCGCCCTACATTGCACAAGGTGCAATGGCCATGCCCAAGGGACACTGGTCCCCTGTGCTGGCCATTGGGATGGTGGGCATGATTCCTGTCTTTTCTAAGACAGGAGTCATGTGGTATGGATGGTTTTGCATCAGAAAATGACGCTAGGCTGGTTAGAGGCATTTCTTTTTTCCTCTAACCAGCCTAATGTCATTTTTTGGTGCAAAACCCCTTTCTCCTATATCGCCACCCCCACCCGGCTAACGTAATTTTTTTTACGTTAGCTCATCCTTTACACCGGCTTGCACCATTCCATAAATATGGTGCTCGGCTGGAGCTCAGGAATGGCGCAAACTGGTGCTAAACTTTTTGATGCAAAACTGCGTTCATGCAGTTTTGCATCAAAAAGTATAAATATGCCCCCAAGTATTTTTGCCTGGATTAAGCTGGGCATTGATTTGATTGGTCACTTTAGCACCCTAGCAAGAAGATCTAGATTTGTGTTTGTGGTGGTGGACTATTATAGCAAATGGTGGGAAGTAGAGTTTATGAAGGAACCCAATACAAATGCTGTTATTAAAAGTTTGAAGAGATTATTTACCAGGGAAGGAGTCCTTAAAGAATTAGTGTCAGGCAATGGGGTACAGTTTATCTCTAGAGAAATGAAAGAATTTTGGGGAAATATGCCATCCAACACAAGCGGGTAGCTCTTGATCATCCTCAAGAAAATGGTTTCATTTAAAAAATGAATTGCACACTGGTTGAATGTATACAATGGGCAATTCAAAATAAAATAGAAGTGAATGAAGCAGTGGAGGACATGTTGTGGTCACATTGTTCATCTCCAAATGCGGTTACTGGTGTAAGTCCGTTTGAAGAGATGAAAGGTTGTGTTTTGGCCTCTAAGGTGTGTCCTGCTTAGTTGAGAGAAGTTAAGACCAAAGCCCACAAAGCTACGTCTTTAGACAAGAACCTTAGACCTCGTGTTCAGAAGTTTCAGAATAAAATGAAAGACGACTATGATACAAAACGCAAAGCATGAGTAAAAAGAACTCAAATTAATACAGGTGACTGTATACAAGTAGAATATCCCACTTATGTGGCTAAGGGGTTGTCCAAATTCAGGACAACCCCCTCAGCCACATCATAATCAGCCATCATAATGAAACATTTCCTAGCTATCGTAACAGAAAGTTTCAATTCTATTAAGGACACGGAGGCAAGGATTAGGCATTTATTTCTTCCTTTATTCACTCCAGCAGTCATTAACGAACATTACAATAAACAACATTTCCCATAACACATAGGGAAAAAACGTCATCCGATCCACCAATCCAGGCTCTTCTATCCAGACAAACTCCTGCAAGGGTGCTCTATCTCCCTCTTTCTTCCTGCGACACAGTCTCTAAGTCTTCATGCATTGCCCTGTTTATTTGAATCCAACCCTAGGAAACAAAGCATCCCATAAACACCTGACAACCTATCCTTCAAACGACTTAACAATTAAATACAAAAGAGAGACATTTTCCAATAACATCTCAAATAACCTTGGAAAACCGATTACTTACATTAGCTGTGCAGATCCCTTGGGTGGGAAATAATGTTAGTCAAGGGAGCACTAAACCTCACCTCCGTGTCCATAATAGGATTGAACCTTTCCATACGATAGCTAGAAAATGTTCTATTCTGTGTCAGGATCGGAGGCAAGGATTAGGCAAGTTTAAAGCTGATCAACAACCACTGAAGCCAGATTAGTCACCAGCTTGAAATAGAATCTCTTGTAGACAATGTCCGAGGACCAATCTGCTGCATTCAAAATATCTTCCAAGTGTGCTTCTCGAGCAAACGCTTTGGAAGCCATAGCTCCTTGCACACAAAGCCCAGAAATTGATTATTCTGGGACAGGGAAAGAACTGACTTCTGTTCGTTGATCACAAAACCCAAGGATTCTAGCAGGTCGATGTTAGTCTGCAGCTGGAGGGAGAGGCAGGCAGGACATTGATTTTGGATCAAAATGTCATCCAACCAGACATTCAAGTAGATCCCCAATGCACACAGATGCCCTGTTACTGGTCTCATTACCTTGGTGAAACACCAAGGAGCCAGAGATAACCCAAAAGGTCTCGAAAATATAAGACCTCCATTGAAACTGGAGGAAACACCTGTGTGGAGGAAAGATCGACACCAGGAGATATGCATCTCTGAGGTCCATTCGGACCATCCAGCCTTGGGCCCACAGCAATCCCTGAGAAGATGAATGCCCTCCATCTTGAAATGACGATATACCAACCACCCGTTGAACTCCTATATATTGATAACTGTCCTGTAACCGTCATCCCTCTTCTCCACCAGAAATTTTTTGCTGTGGAAATCCCTGGGGTGGAGGTGCATTGGAACAATTGCTCCCTTGTGTAATAGACTGAAGAATTCCTCATCTATCAAAGACATGTGATCGGGATTGAACGGAAGGGGTTTGGGAGGGAAGAGTTGACGGGGAGACTCGTAGAACTCTATCTGGAACCCCTTGATTGTTTGAAGAACCCAGGCATCCGAGGTTAGAACCTCCCTCCTGTTGAGGAAAAAACTCAGCCTGTCCCCTATGTGCACTCCCCTGGAAATCTGAACACTCACCTTGTGGGGAAGTAAAGGCAGCATTGGCTTTCCTCGGGCCCCTTGTCGACGTAGATAGGTTCTTGTTTGATAGAAGGTTCAAAACTGATGGGTCCTGCCACTGACCCCTGCAGGAGACATTGCCTTTGAAGGAGTCTTGGTGATCCGTGCGGCCGTTCGAGCGCCCCCTGCCACCACCGGCACTGGCAAAAATACGCTTCATTGACAATTGAGCATTGTCAAGGGAGCTAAAAGTGTTGATGAATTTGCTCAGCTCCTTTAAGAAAGGATCACCAAAAAGATTTACCTCTGCTTAGGGGCCAGCCTCTGAGGTGGAAAGTTCCCCCAACTTCGGGTCTATCTTAATTAGGAGAGATTGACGCCACCCCGTGGAAATTGCGCAATTCGCATTTCCCAAGAATATGATTGCCCTCTGGGCCCAACTTGAAAGACCCTCTGGGGAAATTAAAGTACCGGAGGATTTTGCATCCTCCGCCATGTCCAAGATTTTTGCGAAGGGACCAATGGTACCCAGAAACTTATCCTGACTCGCCAATCAGGACCTATCAATAACCTTCTTGGGGTTTCGGATAAACCTCGCCAGAAAGATCATCATCTTTGCATCTACCTCTGGAGTGAGGGCCACTTTCCCTTCCAGTATTGGTCTGGGACATTCTGCCTTCAGACAATTCTGAACTTCCTTATCCAAAGGTTTATGCAACCTAGAAGCAATATAGGATGCCACTTTAGGAGCAGGTGCCACGCCACTGAGCGAGGGTGCACCAGATCGTCCGGGTTTAACAGATCACCTTCTGAATTGTGAGTATCCGATTGCAGGGCCGTAGACCATTTGGAACAATTGGCTCCCGAGGGGTGCAAGGGTCTTCCAGAATCCCCATCTCCATCAGCGGTATGAGGGGAAGAATGAGGGGACTCTTCCAAGTCTCCAGAATTCTGGGCTTTAGCAACGATCAAGGGGGCCCCCGCTTGACCCAATTCCAGATGCATAACGCTGGAGAAACGAGCATTGATAAATGCCTTCTTGAGGTGTGCAAACACATCCAAGTCTACCCCAGTGTCATCGTCGCATTTGCACTTGGGGTCCGAGGTGGAAGGGGACGGAAGCCCTGGCGATAGGGGGCCAAAGGCTCTTTCGAGTCCTAACTCGAGCTGAGGGGTTTTTGTTACTCGGCCTGAAGCTGTTAAATTTTTTTCTCCAGAGGAGCCACCACCTGTGAAACCGCCTTGAAAATTGACAGATCTATTATCTGGCAAAAGCGATCGTCAATCGGGAGGTAGGTAACCTCCTCTTCATCAAAATAATTACCCATCTCCTCCATTTTCAAATCTTACAAGGCGTGCCTGGGGAATGTAACAATAGGGGAATCCCCTAAGAATAACTGACCCAAAGGGGTGAATGGCTGTGATCTTCATGGTCTGAGATTGTCACTCCCTGCTAATCTGAGGGAACTAACGCTGTCTGAGCAAGTCCCAAAATGTTATAAAACCTACCCTTGAACAGGTATCAAGCTCCAGACAGTGGCTCTCAAAATGTAGGAAATATTCCTGTAAACACACTGCCCCCGAACGAACAACGGCCGCGCGTGCTTCACCAAGCCTTCCAGAACAGGTGAATGATGATCCGCCGTGCTGGGGGTAGAGAAACCCTCTCTGCAGGTGTGTCCTCACTGAACAGCCCCGAAATCACTGATGCGGCCGCCGGGCCCAAACGCTCCCGCGGTCGCGTCTGCACCAGAACAAACAGTGAGCCCTGATGCGGCAGCAAGATGTACACTCGGCCGCGCAGAGCGCAATAGAAAATACACCCACAAAAATACTAAAAAAACACTATAAGAACTATCGGTAATCACAAGAACAAAGAAGGCACTCATCTCTAGCTGCTGGAGCAGCGAAGAAAGAGGGAGAAAGAGAGCCCTCGCAGAAGTTTGTCTGGATGAAGGGCCCGGATTTGGTGGATTGGATGCCGTTTTTTCCCTATGCCTTATGGGAAATGTTGTTTATTGTTATGTTCTTTGATGGCTGCTGGAGTGAATTAAGGAAGAAAGAAATGCCTAATCCTCGCCTCTGCTCCTGACATAGAATCACCTCTGATTCTATCGCCAGTACTAAGTCCTATTTCAGCACCATTACAATAATTTTGGACTCCATCATTGTTAGACCTGACATCCTTGACGTGGTTTTGTCCCAAACGTTTTGCCTTCACTCATACCGTTATGCTGAATTCTTTATTGTTGGCATAAGGACTCAGCACATTTTAACACTGTTATCCACTGCTAAAATGTTTGTGCTGTTTCTAAACATAGTAAAATTGGCCTTCACCCTATTGGCACATTTAATGTACTTATAAGTCCCTAGTAAAGTGGTATCATGTACCCAGGGACTGTAAACTAAATGCTACTAGTGGGCTTGCAGCACTTATTGTGCCACCCACTTAAGTGGATATTTAAACATGCATGAGGGTAGTCATTCCAACTTGTGCGCAGTTTTCAATTGCCATTTCTAACTGTCAAAAAAAAATATAGATAAGCCAACTCTAGGGTGAGCCCTAAACAGCCCATAGGGCAGGGTGCACTGTATTAAAAAAGTTGGGCATCTTCTTTTAAGTTTTACCTGTCCTGTTAGTGGAAAACCCTTAAATGTGTTTTCTACTACTGCAAGGCGTACCTCTTCTATAGGATAACTGACTTTTGTTCCGAGCTACAGGGACATAACATGGTCCAGAGTCCTCCCTGCAACTGCCCAGCTAACCTGCTTGAGCCCTGCTGGTTTCTGCTCGAGTGACGTTCTGATCCCTAAGAAGTGCCTCCCAGGTCCTGGACCCTTGGTTTGACATCCATTAAGCTCCTTATGGAAGTAAAAGAGAAATCCTGAAGTTTTGACCTCTTCGAGTCCATGAAAAGGCCCAATGGCACAACCCGCACTAACCACCAACGCAAAGCTCCAGTGAACCTGACTCTTCACTCTACAGCGACCGCCAGCAATGACTGGCAATCTAAGATCTGCATGCCATGCTACAGCCTCAACAGCTCATGATGACCACCTATGCAATGCTCCAGCAATGACCATCTCTGACATCCAACAGGATCTTTGCGCTACAGTGACAACCATCTATGATGCTCTCCCTGCTCCTCATGGCCTCCTCGAACAAGAACTGGACATTTGCACCTGACTTTGAGAAGGTAACTTTTTCAGCTGGACAAGCCTGATCCCTGTAGTCCGTTCTCCATCGTAGTCAGACTGGGCTTGTGGTTTTCTCCTGGTCTAACACAACCAGATGACCTCATGTGGTGCTTTGTGCTTTTAGGCTCCATTCTTACCTAAGTCTTTGATATTGTATATCTCCGGTTCTACTGATTGGACTTTTTGTGATTTTTTGTCAAACAATTGATTACATGTTACTCTATTTTTCTAAATTGGTGTGGGATTGTTCTTGTATTGTGTTTTCACTTTATTACTATGTAAGTGTTGTATAAATACATTACACATTGCCTCCAAAATTATGCCTGAATGCTTTTGTACCAAACTACTTGAGAGTTAAGCACAGGTTCATTTAATCACTTTTGTGGTTCACCCTGACAAGGACTGAGGCTGCTGCTTGAGAAGAGCTTAAACCAAGAACCCAGTTTCTCACACTGATGCTCAGTGGTGGGATTCAGTACTTGTGTTTTCGCAGTGCAATTCAGTGAATCAAATCCCATATAAATAATTTGATACCAGATTCAACCTAATTTTAAATTCTCCTAGATTGGCTCATTTTGATTTTTTCAAAATTCACTGATATTCCACCTGACTTTGTGTACATGTGACTCAACCTGTTGCAAGCATGGAGTTTGCACTTATCAACCAGAAGAGCTACATTGTGGCTGAGCTCTAGCAATTCTAGAGTGAGAAGTGGCTTCCAGCAAGCCGGAGTGAAAAGAAGCAGGAGCTCCAGAAGACCTTCAGGGCCTGGTTGGCGGACCGTCAGGGCCTGGTTAGCGGCCCACCAGTTACAGGCTACTGCACAGGAGGAGGATGAGGAGGTGGACATTGAGGAGGAGCAGGAAGAAGGGATGGAAGGGAAAGATGACAATCCCCTGACCATGGTTCCACAGGCGAGAGGAGGACCTGCAGGAATGAGGCCCCCTGCCAAATAGAGAGCCAGCAACACAATCTTTACCAACAATCTGTCTCCAGGGGAATTGGCAGATAGCAAGGCAGAATGTAGCTGGCTAAGCTCAACATGGAGGCAGAGCTTTGGCAAAAGAGAAGGCTGAGACAGAAAGTGCCTGAGGAAAGGAGAAGGCAGAAGCTGACAGGGCCCTGGAGGAAATATAACTGGCCCTGGAAGAGAATAGATGCTGCTGGCTCACAAAATGATAAACAAGAGCTAGACATCAAAGTCAAGCTGGCCTCTGAGTGCAGCAGTAATGGTGTCAGCGATACACCAGTGCCAAATGAAGAAAGGAGGTTCCACATCCTGAAGGACCTGGTGCCTTGCTGTGCTGTGGGGGATGATAAAGATACGTGGTCAATGGCCTATGAGGTTGCCCTAGAGAGGCACAGGGTCCCTGAGAAGGATTGGGGCAGTCTCTGGAGGCAGATTTCCATGAAGAGAGGGATGAACTGCTATCTCTAGGGAAAAGGGATAGGATGAAATATCCACTCATGAAAGACTCCCTTACCAGGAAATATGGTCTCACAACTGAAGGGTATAGGCAGCCAGAAGTTGCTCTAGGAGTCCTGGGTGGATTTCGTATATTACTTTTGCAAGGCACTGAATGGATGGATGAAGGGCAGTGATGTACATAGTTACAAGCGGCTGTACAATTGTTCACCAGAGAGCACATGTTCAACAATAGTTTTCCAGGGTTGCGCCATCACCTAGTGAATAGTACGTTCACTGATCCCTGGGAGTTTGCTAAGGAGGTGGACCCCTGGCTCAGCACCAGGTTCCACATGAAGTTATCTGAGGGGGGGATCACCTTGGGGTGGACAGGGTCCCAGACAGAAGAAAGAGGGGGAAGACTTCTTAAAAATAAGGCGTTTTCTACAGACTGCTAAAAGAGTTTACAAGGAAAAGATAACCAGTCCCAACCTGATCAAAAGAAAAATGTTTTTTTTTTTACAAGAAGACAGGGAGGTGTGTCCGCCAGTGAGCTGAGTACTACAAGTATGGGCACGTGAAAGGCAACGTCAAATGCCTCAAGAGGTGGGAAGACACCCGGCTTGGCCAGTGTAGCACTTGGGTAGTAGTTCTAGTTAGCACAGGAAAGAGAGCAGAGATTACCCTAGTGTTTCTGGGAGACAAGGAGATGGGGCCCAAAGCCAACATGCCTATGAATACATCCAAGTACCGGCAGTGGGTTACCATCAATGGATAGAGGGTGGAGGCTCTGAGGGACACAGGAGTCAGTATGACAACAGTAAGGTATCATCAGGTGTCCTCAGAGTAGGTGATACCCAATAAATCGCATCAGGTTATAGTAGCAGACAAGGTTGTATGATGGAACCACGCATGCGGAAATCACGCATGCCTGAACAATGCAGTCGGAACCCCGACCACGTTGCTTCCACGCGTGCCTTTACCACGCATGCCTTTACAACGATTTTTTGTTGTAAAGGCATGCCTAGTAAAGGCATGTGTGGAAACGACATGCATGGTTGTCACATGCCAACCCCCCACACTACAAACAGAAGTACCCGACCTCCCTTAAAAACCTTTAAACCCTACCCTGATACCCCCCAACCACCCTGAGCTCTAAAACCAACCCCCAACAAATAAGCCAAAAATTACCCCAACCAAGCCCCTAAAAACCTGACCCCACCACCGCTACCCCACCCCTAAAACTACAACGGCCCACCCACCCCACCCCTAAAAACTAAAAATACCCGCTCCTAAAACCACCATGACCCCCCCACCCCCTAAAACCTAAACTACCTCAACCCCCCTGCCCACCCCCAAAAACTAAAAATACCCGACTCCCTCACCCCCACCCTTAAAACTACCGTGACCCCCACCCCCTAAAACTTAAACTACCCCGACCCCCACCCCGCCCCTAAAACTACTATAATCCCCCTAAAATTACCTCAACCCCCCCACCCTGCCCCTAAAAACCCAGACCCCCATCCCTCCTAAGTAGAAAATGACCTTGACCCCGGCCCTCAACCCTAAAACAACATAACCCCAAACCCCCACCCCCACCCCACCCCTAAAAACTACCCCCAACCCTGCCTAAGCCCCACATACCTGTCCACGTCCTCTCCCGATGGATTTTCTTTTTTCTCTGTCTTAACCACCCATGTGCCTTGTTCGGGACATGCGTAGCTAAGGCAGAGAAAAAGGCCTGTGTTGTTCAGGCAAGTGTCATTCCGCATATGTGAACAATGCAGGCGTGGTTCCAGACACGTTGTTCCGGATCTTTCCCAGCAGACAACTGTGAGATTCGCTATCCTGTGGCTCTGGTTCCCTTTGAGTGGAGTGGGTCTCAGGTTCTTTAAAAGTAGCTGTGAGCCCTGCCATGCCTGTGGATTGTGTTCGGCAACAATCTGGAGCACACTCTCCAAACTCTCCACACTCCAAAGTGGAGCTCCAGTCACACTTGCAGGTTTGCCTCAATGTCTGAAAATGACAAGCCAGTCCATGGCGGCCCAGTGGGGGAGTCAAGCATGCCTGGAGCTCCAAAAATTGCCCAGGCTGCTGCCAAGAAGAAACAGGGCAAGGGTCATGGGATGCCAGCCCCTGAAACTCCCAAGGTCCAGGACAACGCAGAACATGAGGGAACTTCTCTGGAATCTACTGGGCAGAAAAGTGCCACCCTACGAGACCTGCTGGAGCTTGCTGAATGGCAAGTTGAGGGTGGGCACACCAGGGAGGAATTCTGCAAAGCACAGAAGATTTGTACAACTCAAGAGCAACTTGAGGATCAGGCAGCTGGTGACACCTCTGGAAATCACCACATTAACTGAGAGAATAACCTCCTATATAGTGGGCCTAAGGTTTCTGGGCATAGGGCAACTCACATTTAGTGGACTCCCACTACTACAGAGTTTTCCTACTGGGACTGGCTCATGACATACTCTTGGCAGGACATACTGACCGAGACAAGACCTTTGCCAGGCTTGTCACTCACTTTTATTGGCCCTGGATGAAGACAGCCTCTTCAGGTCATGTCATGCAGGTCACGTCCCACCTGCAAGGGCAGTGAGAAAACAAGAAAAAAGCCCCTGGTTCCCTTACCAGTCATTACCACCCCCTTTGAAATGTTGAGCATCAACATTGTTGAGCCCCTAGACACCTAAACTGCCTTAAGCAACAGGTTTATCCAGGTTTTTCCTGGTTTTGGTGGACCATGTGACTAAATACTCAGGGCCTATACCTCTGAGGTCTGTAACTGCACCTGCAGGAACCAGGGCCCTGATGGCGATATTTGCCCAAATGATGTTCCCCAAAGAAGTACTGTCCCACAGAGGTACTTCCTTCATGTCTGCGTACATGAAGTCTATGTGAATGTGGAGTATCTAACATGTTCTCTACACCCTAATACCCTCAGACAAATGGGTTTGTTGTCAGATTCAACAAGACTCTTAAAAGCATGATTATAGGCCTGTCTGAGCCCATGAGGTGGAAGTGGGATATCTTCTTACCATGCCTGTTTTTTGCTTACAGGGAGGTACCACAGAAGAAGTTTAGGTTCAGTCCCTTCAAACTCCTCAAAGGCTACCCTGTTAGGGGTCCTCTCAGGTTGGTGAGGAGGAATGGTGGCAAGCTCTTCACCCCTGGATGTAGACAGCTACATGCTGGCTCTTCGAAACCAGATGCAGCGTTTCTGGAAGAAGGCCATTGCCAATTTAGAAGCCAGCCAGGAGATGATGAAGCTCCTCTATGACCAGAAGGGCACTCTGAGTGGGTTATTGAGTCCGTGGAGCCCTGGGTCCTACAAGACCAGTGGTAAGGGTCCTATGAGGTGAATGAGAGAAAGAGGGACGTCACTCTATGTAAACAGCCTCAAGCCACACTATGAGAGGTCTGATGTCAATATGCCACTCTCCTGAGGGAAAGGAGGCTACACACCCTAAATAACCTTTGCTCACCCCCTTGGTAGCTTGGCCAGAGTGGTCAGGCTTATCTTAGGAGCAATGTGTAAAGCGTTTGCACAACACAAACAACTGTGACACAATGATGACATCACAAGAGAGACTCCATACAGTATTATGTAAAATATAAAAATATATTTTTCATAAACCATAGACCAAAACCTCATAAAACACTTATTACCTTGCTAACTAGGCAAGTGTCAAACATCAAGCAAATAAAATAAATATTTCCACATTGCACATGTCACCTCTTATATATATGTACTCGCAGGCCTGACAACGCAAGGTATCAGTGACATACCCCCATAAATATTGAGGGCCTATAATGCAGCATATAATGAAGAGAACCCCGGAATTACCAGTACGGTACATCCTACGCACATCAGTAGTAGTGTGACTCTAATTCCAGGCACACCTGCCCTCCCATCAGCAGGGTTATGGTAATTTGTGTTCACCTCATAGGATGCAGAAGCAAATACGATAATCCCAATTCGGTTGGATCGGTTCTCCTTCGGGCCATCAGCTGAGGTTCTGCCCTGCAATGCCCCCAAGGTAGGTCTCCACACCTCCACACGGGGGGAGCACACACTGCAAAGGGGTAGCAGGGAGACCTCACTGGGTCTCCCACTTATAAAATGGTAACTTGGCAGCTGCACGCTTCCTCTCAGCAGTGCACCCACTCACTTGCCAGCGGACCCTCCGTATGTCTGCCTCAATGCTGGAGCCGGCTCACACCCACACTGTGGCTCGGGTCGTGGCGGTGAATCTAGCGAAGAGGAGCACTGCGTCACTCGCACCTCTACTTCAGAAATGGATGTCTGCTTGTATCCCAGGGGCACTATGAAGTGTGCGCTTCATCCGAGCTTCAGGAAACACCGCCAGCGGTCACTGCCGTACTCCTCCTACTCGGCCCTCCTGGATGGGGGAACAGCACAGCACTCTGAAGTGCAGCACCAAACAGGAGCATACAGCCACGGGAACAACAGGAGCCCAAGTTGTGAAAAGCGCTCTCCTCGTGCTGATCAAGCAACCCTGGACCTATATGCAGCCTTCTGCATGCACAGAGAGGATAAAAGTCAAGTGCATTGTTCAGCATACCGTCCACCCCATGCACACTACGGCCCGGCAGTTCAGGCTCGACTGTTCCATGGCAAGCAGGGTCAAGACAGATTTGCATTTGGTTGGATCCAAACTTGGGTGGCGTGGTGGGTGTAAAAAATACCTGGATTAAACCCATATCTTTGTGAGTGGGGTGAATGTTTGCATTATTCAGCATTCCGCCCATCATGTGCTCTTTTTTTGCTTTTGTCATCCTAAGAGGGATGGGTATGCCCAGATGTGGGTTCTGTGCTTAGTGCACCCCTGGATTAAAGCTAGCCTGACTGATGAGGGGTGTTATCCTGAACCTGGTCCAGGATGCTTGTTTCCTGTCCAGGGAGAAACTGGCCTGGCAGTTTGGGCTGGACTGTTCCCATGGAGAGCGCAGGGGTCAAGACTGATTGGCATTGGGCTGGGTCTAAACTGGGCTGGTGTGGTGGGGAAAATGATGGATTAAATCCAGATCTTTGTAAGTAGTCATGAATGTTGGCATTGTGATTTCTAGAAATCCAGAATATCAGAGTGTTACTCTTGAGCCCATTCATGCATGTGTGATCCATCCTGCGTGATTATTTTGGGACCATACATTGGTCTCCCACAGCAAGCATTTGGGTACACAATCAGTATCCCCATTACCTCAGACCTAATCCTATGTACTGATGATGATCCCGGCATTGGTTTAAGGGATTGAAACGTCTTAATCTGCAGTACCATGACTCATTCACTGTATTGTCTATTAGGTCGATATGAGCATGGTACTTAAGTACTGTGACTTCACTTTTGAAATGTGATCCATGTCACATATGTAATGTCTGAGTGTTCACCTCTGTTGCCTTTGTTTGGTTTTATTAATCTTTCTGTTTGCCCTAAGTGGGAAGGGTATGCTGGGACGTTGATCCCGTGCTCACTGCGCCACTGTATTCAAGCTAGCCTGGCTGATGCGGTTGATACCCCAAAACCGGTCCAGGCATGCTTGTTTTGGGTCCAGAGAGGACTTGGCCTGGTAGTTCAGGCTGGACTGTTCCCATGGGGAGCAGGGTCAAGACTGATTTGAATAGGGCTGGGTCCAAACTGGGGTGGCATGGTGGGCAAAAGAAACAGATTAACACATATCTTTGTGATTGGGTGTGAATGTTTGCATTGTTCAGCATTCTGTCCATCATCTGTTCTTTTTGCTTTTGTCACCCTGTTGTGCTCGAGGTACGAGTCGTTCCAGTAGTATTTAACACGTTTCTTAATTTAGAATTAAATAATGCAGACTGCCGCGTCTTCCAGCCTCCTTCGCGCTCCCTTCAACCGTCCTCGGCGAACGCTCGAGGGCACGATGACGCGACCGCGGGCAGCACGCAACAGTTCGGGTTCAGCACCCAACACCGCGCGCCGAACCTACAGACACAACATATTATCTCCTTTTCTTTTTATAATAAGATCAACCTTCACAAAAGAGGAAAATTACATGAGAAAATTGCATTACATTTAACAACCAAATAAATGTGTCCTTAAACTGACAATAATTAGTAACATTCCTGCTAAAAGCTATGATATTCCCTGAGTTTGATCGGTACCCGTTTCTCACGGACAGATCTCCTCAGAATATGGAGTTCCAACAAATTAGTGTCTGACGCCTTCCGTTCCTGATCCATGCCCTCTGACCCAGAGTTACTACCCCTTTTTATTCCACAGTGACTGACATCATTCACCTTCACCACCTTATCCAGATTCCACCATTGACCACCCTCAACCATGATGGCATTACCACACACTTTCTTCACCGTCACTGGACTTCCATAGCAGGCCTCCCCTTTCCTCACAAATGTCTGTAGCTTGACGCGCACCAGATCTCCAGGTTGAAATGAGAGTTCTTTTGTAGAATTCTTCAGGTCATACCTAGCTTTTACCATATCTTGATTTTTTTTTACTCCACCCAACACCCAGTCCTTGTCTACAGAATCGGGAAATTTACCAGACACAACCTTGGCTAACCACGCCGGAAAAAGTCTTGACGTGCTACGTCTACCCTTGAACAGTTCAAACGGAGAGATTTTCGTCACTGAATGTGGAGTGGTACGATAGAACCACAAGATTGAATTCACCGCTTCTTCCATATCCAATTTACTCGCTTTAGCCCACTTGATACACTCCACAACAACCCTGTTCATTCTCTCCACTAAACCATTCGTTTGAGGATGGTACAGAGAACTCTTCAAATGTTTCACACCAGACTCTCTCAGAAATGTTTCCATGTCATTGCTCACAAACTGTACTCCATTATCCGAGATCAAAGACTCCGGAAATCCTTCCCTCCAAAAAATCTCTGTGAGAAACTGAATGGCACTACTAGCCGTAGGCTTGGCAAAGAAACACACTTCTGGCCACTTACTGAAGTAATCCATTAGTACAAATGCATAACGCATCTGACTAGGGAGAAAATTGAAAGGTCCTACCATATCAACCCCAACTTTAACCCAAGCCTTGTCGGATAAAGATATGGGTTGTAATGGTGGTTTTACAACCTTTAACCCTTTTTCTGCACTGTTACACACCATGCATCCACCAACCGCCGTTTCCACATCTCTATCCATAGAAGGCCACCAATAGTGTGCCTAATACGTCTCTTGGTCATAGTGGCACCAAGGTGCCCCTCATGTGCATGGTCCACCAACTTTGACTGAACCTCACACGGGGTACACATTTACCGTTCCTCAAAATAATTCCGTTTTCAATTGACAATTCATCACCCACCTTGGCATATGGTTGGACTTCTGCATTCAAATTTCTTTCTTTAGGCCAGCCGTTGATTATATGCTGCTTAACAATGGACAACACCTCATGACTGCTTTCAGCCATCCTCCACACAGTCTCCGTGCACACCTTGGATTCATCAGCATCTACAGCTGCTATAAAACAACCTTCCACATCATCCTCCAAATCAACATTATTTTCTTCATTGATAGGTAGATGAGATAGAAAGTCTGCTGTGAAATTATCTTTCCCCGGAATGTACTTCATACTGTAACAATTTTGTGGTGAGGCGTGCAATACGGGGGGTCGTGTAGTTAATTTTGTCCCCGTTTAAAATGTACACCAACTGTTTATGATCAGTTTGAATTACATAGTTTCTGCCCCACACATAACTCCTAAATTTCTCGCTAGCCCAATAGCATGCTAGCAACTCTTTTTCAATCACTGAATAATTGAGTTCTGGATCACGTAAAACTCTAGAAGCATAACTAATGACTTTCTCATCTTTTCCCATACCTTGTGACAACACTGCTCCCAACCCATACCTACTAGCATCAACTGTGATGGTGCACAATTGGCTGGGGTCATAAGGACTCAATGGTCTGGCATCCACCAACTCCTGCTTCACCCTTTCGAATATCATTTGACACTCACTGTCCCATTTAAATGGTACTTTGTTCTTGAGCATATTAGACAAAACTTTCATTTTACTAGCATAGTTGGGAATGAACTTAGAGTAGTATTCACACATGCACACGAAAGATCGCAACTCGTCTTTGTCCTTAGGGATAGGAGATTCCAAAATCGCCTTTACTAGCCCAGGCCGAGGTGCAATACCTTCCCCAGACACACAATGGCCCAAAAATTCTATCTTTTTCTTGTAAAACTCACATTTTTCTTTCTTTACGCAGACGCCAAAGGACTGAAAAATCTTAAACACCGATCTAATGTTCTCATTGTGATCTTCCAAACCCATAGTGTGGATCATCTTGAAAAATTTGAATACCCTGAACTTCCCCCCAAATTTTGTGCATGATGCGTTGGAAAGCTGACGCCGCATAGGCCACCCAAATGGCATCCTGCAAAACTGGAAAGTGCCAAATGGGGAATTGAAAGCTGTGTAATGGCACGAATCCTCATCTAACACCACCTGGTGATACGCAGATGCCAGATCAATCTTTGAAAAGCACACTGAACCCCTAAGCCCTTCGAGTAGGTCACTGATCTTAGGTAAGGGATACGAGTCTACCCATATTTCCTTATTGAGACTCCTCAGGTCCACACATAAACGTAGGTCTCCATTACATTTTCGGGCAACCACCAATGGTGAAAGCCACAAACTGGACTCAATAGGCTCAATTACACCATTCTTTTGAAGCTTGTTCAATTCAGCTTTAAGATCTTCTCTTAGACTAAATGGCACCGATCTGACTTTATGTCTAACAGGAATGGCCCTATCCTTTACCTTTATCCTGTGCTTGAAACCTGAAATCTTTCCCAAACCCAGGGCAAAAATACCAGGAAACTCATCTTGAAACGGTGCCTTGGAATCTGCGTTCTCCACCACCAGGACTTGTTCTTTCATTCCGGGTTTCAGCACCATACCAAACAAACCTTGATGGTACCAACCCAAAATGTTCAGACCCTTATAGGCCACATAAATTTGACCAAAGATCCTCCGACCCTTGAACTCTAAACTGTCTTCTATGTAGCCTCCTAACTCAATTTTCCTGCCCTCATAAGAGACCAGTGATCTGTCGGGAGGCAATAACTTTCTGTCACCCCAGTTATTGTGGAACAGATCCGATGTAATCATAGTAATACGTGCCCCAGAGTCCACCAATAAACAAAGCCATTTATCTCCAACCCGAATATCCACCAGGGGATCTATACATTGGTTTTGTTCCTTGACACCCAAGACATTATCCGTGACCACAACAATCATGTCTTGAAAGGCTTTTACGAAAGATTCCTCTCTATTTTCCTCATCTTCCTCCACTACACAAGTCACTTTAGCTTGCTTATTACTCGTGGATTGACAGACTTTTGCAAAGTGACCGACTTTGCCACACTTCCTACATACAATGTTCTTTGCCGGACAACTTTTGCCATCCTTGAAGTGGGGCATGTTTCCACATCTAAAACAAATGTTAGAAGACCTAGAAAAAGGATTGTCACTTTTCTTCAGCTCAGCGTTCTTTACTACACCCCTTTTTGTAACAACATTGACATGCATTGGATCAGAGTCCTTCACACCAGTGCTAGAAGAGAGTTCCATTAGAGAGATCTGGGCCAGCTCAACACTCTTGGCTACTTTGATAGCCTCATCCAACGTTGGATTTCTCATGGTAAGTAGCTTCTGCTGAATGTGTTTGTTCGAGCAATGACCAATGAACTGGTCCCTTATCAGCTGATCACGAAAATCTCGAAATTCACACTTAGAAGCCAGTTGTCTAAGCGCACTGATGTATGTGTCAACATCCTCACTTTGAAATTGCTGACGCTTGAAGAATTAGTGCTGCAACACTACCAGACTGGGCAGTACATCAAATCTTGTGGACAACTTCTTGGTAGTCATCAAATATTCATTGAGTTCTTCATCAATTTGCGGTAGGTCTGGTAAGTGTTTGAAGTCTTCTCTCCCTTCATGCCCCAAAGAATGTAAAAGCAGACACTGTTTCCTTTCAGGGCGAAAACGAGAGGCTTCTATAGCTCCCAGGTAGGTTTCAAAACCATCAAACCATTGTCTCCATGGAATGGGAGGCGCCCCTGGAGTTTCCAAGAAAGGTGGTGGAGGATTGACTGACTGCATTGCGTAAATCCAGACGTGGCAGTTAAAGTCAGTATGATATAAACTGTGTAGCAATATTATTACACTGCTAATATATCACAATGGAAATTCAAGCACAAAGTACCTCCAGGATGGCACCTGAAAAGGCCATCCACTGCACCTGTAAATACTTGTTTTATATTTTGGCTACAACTGCTGTCATACGATCCTCCAACAGAAAAGCTCCCAGAATTCCCTTGTTTTCTTCTGGCTATAGATGTGGAAGACGCACATCGAGGCCAGAACAATAAATGTTATCTCACCAACCGCATGGGTAACATTGCGGCAGCCGGCAGCCGGCAGCCAGCTCGTCACCAAAAGTTGGATGTTGTGCTCGAGGTAGGAGTCGTTCCAGTAGTAGTTAACACGTTTATTAATTTAGAATTAAATAATGCAGACTGCCGCTGTCGCGTCTTCCAGCCTTCTTTGCGCTCCCTTCAACCGTCCTAGGCGAACGCTCGAGGGCACGAAGACGCGACCGCGGGCAGCACGCGACAGTTCGGGTTCGGCATGCAACACCACGTGCCAAACCTACAGACACAACACACCCTAAGTAGGAAGGGTATGCCCAGACGTGGGCCCCTTGCTCACTGTGCCACTGGATACAAGCTAGCCTGGCTGATGAGGGGTGATACCCCGAAACCGATGTCATGATGCTTGTTTTGGGTCCAGAGAGGACCTGGCAGTTTGCGATGGACTGTTCCCATGGGGAGTAGGATAAAGACTGATTTGCATAGGGCTGGGTCCAAGCTGGCATTGCGTGGTGGGCAAAAGAATGATGGATTAAACCCAGATCTTTGTGAGTGGAGGATAAAAGTTTGCAGTGTTCAGCATTCTGTCCATCATCTGTTCTTTTTGTTATTAGTGGATAGGTCACATGGACATTTACATTCATGTAAAACCATTTTTTGTGGACTGATGCTGCTGGTGCTTTACACTGCGCATTGGTGCCCTGTCGTTCATTCCCCATTACATCTTCTCAGATCCCCTAACACATCACAAATTTGGCTAATCGTCAACTGTCACATTGATCTTTTATTTGAGGTGCTAATATATGGTGCAGAAGATACACCAAGGGCATGAAAGTTAAAAGTCACCTGTGGTGTGCAGAAAACATTGTGCCATTTACTAGGCTGGCAAGTAAACATAGCTTCAAGTCTTCACATGTAGCCTGACTGCTATGGCTTTCAAAGCAGCAGGCAGTCCTGTCAAAGTAATGCTTTTTTGACAGGAGGAAATCCTACTTTTAAACATCAAGTAAGTTACACCTAAATAGGCCTTGCAACCCACAAAGTAGGGTCACCAGTGGTTAAAAAGGAAATCTGTAAGGAATGTTCCTACAGTGCCTTTCCCTCAAATACTATTTTCAGTGTATAGAAATGTGTATTTTTCATTAGGAAAGTTAAAATACAAATACATCTCTATTTATTCTCTTTGGCTTAGAACCAACTACAACATTCATTCAACCACTACTTTTAATATTAATGAACATTCCAGTTCAATGGTGAAGTTGGATTTTGATAAGTATGCAGGAACAGTAACTTTTAGAAAGGTATCTTTTTCTTCCTGATGTTCTGGAAGGCTAGTTACCATTAGCCAGCCTACAGCTGCTCTTGTCAATGCACCCCTTTGAGGAGGTGTGCAATACCTCTCCCTGATTAGAGACAACAACTTGTCCCTGACAGGACAGTATGAGAAATGTATGTGACACAGCTTAATCCAAAAATTGCATCTGGAAAGGGTCCTAGAAATTCATTAACTTGAAAGCAATTAAAGAAGAAACCTGAACCCTTACAGTTCAGTCATAATGAAAGCTTGGATATAAGGCGTCTTTTGATGCCAGGATGAACTTTAACCCTCCTGGTTTCAGTCACAGTAGAGGTGGAAGCTGGTCCCTTAACCAGTTTGGAGTGGATAAATGGAAGGGGACTATTAATTATCCTAAACACACTCATTGGTGTCCCACCAGCTTTCCCCAGGAGACAAGCTTTTATGCTATTTTAGATTATACTGAGAATGGTGCACTGTTGAATATTTGCAATAAGGCAAACAGGATGTGCTGAAAATGAGGAGGAAATTAGCCTTTGGACCCCTTTTCAGTTGTTGGGGGGTGTTCAGAACTCATCCCTACCCACTAGTTAGCAAACTGAAAGTAGCACTTCCAGCCAGCTCATCATAATACATCTGGACCTTTAGAAGAACAGAAGAGGCCTGAACTTGCTATCTATGATTTAGGTGGAGAGCAAAGGGTTGGACCTGAAAGGCTTGTGCCCACTACTGACAAGTGCATTCCTAGGGTCTGTTGGCTATAGAGACACAAAAAGGTGCAACAAGTGTTTTCTTCTATTGGCCAGCTGACCAGTGGGAAGTAGACCCAGAATGGACTGTGCTAGTGGTCTCTACTGGAGTGGGCCCTACATTCACGGTGCTGTCCCTGCAGTCATTGAAGTCTTACAAATGACCAAGAAGAGATGATCCATAATAGGTGTAAAAGTTGGGACTTAGAACATTTTCATCATTTGGGCAACTGGGAATCAGAGAGGTTTCCAATGTTCTAGAACAATTAAGAGAACAGCAGTGGTCTATGATAGCCTGACACCATGAATAGCTAGGCAGACAGTATCAAGGACGGGACATCTGGATCAACAGTACTTTACCTTCAGGAAAGCAATGTGAAGCTGACTGGCAACTTTGCAATGTATATGCTCTTCACTGCCCATCACTTTTGTGGGTTTCTCCCTTCACAGTTTCTCCTTTCCCTTGACTTATTACCCTGTTTACAATGACCTTGCTTGTCAGATTCTGTTTTGGCTATGGTGTTTTATTACAGATGTACCTGTGCGACTCTCTGACCCCTTTTCTCTGACCTTGCTCTTTGCACTCTGCATTGGCTTTGTTGCCTGTCTGTGTGTCTCCCACTCCCTTTCCTTACTCAGACATATTCAGAAGCCTTGACTGTGTTTGGGGCTTAGCAACTTCACTTCCTCCTGGGTTGGATTCATTGTGACTTGCTTTTCGAAGCCAGTGAGTATACATGATTATTATATGTTTGTTAGGAATATCATGTATTTGTGATTACCACTAAATACCACATATATTTCATGGACTAGTGAACTGCAATATTTCTTGAGAGTTTTTGTGACTGCCTGTACTGTCCCTAGAAACATTACAAAAGAGAGAGTCATACCAAAGAAGAGTTGAACGTACTGCTTGTCTCTCTCTTTCTCTCTTCTCCATTTTCCTGTTCCTCCAGTGTTGATCCTGCCTGGTGCAGTAAGGTTAGTACAGACAGGAACACATTGTGGGGAGTAAAGAAAACTGTCATCAGATCTCATCCCACTCCGAACCAGCCTGAGTCAATATCCCCAATCAGTTGCAGGCTGTGGCACAGGCCATGTTGGAGATCCAAGAGGCACTCACTGTAAGAAAATGCCTCTCTTTGCATATTCACCCCTGATTCTTTGTACTGATGCTGCTTTTAACTCTGTGCACTGGTGCTCTGCTAGACACCGGAGTGCTAAATCATGTTGAAATTGGCTATACTCCTGATTGGCATATGTAACTGACCTATAAGTCCCTAGATAATGATAGAAAGAGTACCCAGGGCCTTCAAATTAAATGTCACTAGTTCAATGTAGCACATATTATGCCACCACTAAGGTGGCAACCCAAAACATGACTGCAGGTGTGGTACCATTTTCTAAATGTGCAATTTTGGGTTGCAATTTATTTTATTAATAATGATTTTATGATGATTCTAGCCATAACCGATTAACTAATATTGTTGCACTTCAATAAATATTGATTAAGTGTTTAGAAGTGTGTTAAATATAGTTTAATTATGCCACTAGTTTGCAGAGACTCGACTTTATTAATAAGGATGCTATTGTGGTGTCCTGTTCATCTTGCTCCTGCTCATTACCTCTCCTAGTCACTGCTCCCTCTGTGTTTTCTCTCCTCACAGTCTTTGCAGGGCACAGTACACTGTGATGCAATTGGTTGTGATTGGTAATGTTCTTTAAAGAACATGTATTGTGAATGAAATTTTCTCTGTGTACTGAGTGTATCATTCTCAAGGACATTTCTGCTGGAAGATGGGATGTAGACCTTCTAGCATACACTATTGTGTGGGTCTTTGAAAAATGTTTCATATTCTGTTGTGCATCTTCAGACTATGCTGTTATTGCAGAAGATTCCTGGATTTTTTCTTATCTTAGAAATCGGTCAGTGTTGTATGATCATGTGTGATGATTTTATTCTGATTTGCTCAATATGAGCTATCACTAATCATGCTATTCTGAATTGCCAGGTTTTGCTCATCTTGTATTTTTAAAACTTGTATAAAAACCTCTTGGTTTTGGGGGTGAGCCATTGATTTTTTATTTTCCTTGGGGTATATTATTAAAGTTAATAAAGGTATCTCCACCTAGGAAGCAGATAAGTTGTTCTCTTTTTTTTCTTTTTAAAATCATATGCATTACAAATCCAAACAAATATTTAACAAAAGGGACTTTTAAAAAGTAATCTTTTACCTTCCTAAATCCTCTGGAAGCCTATTTGCATGAGCTTCCAAATGTCACTCAGGAAATAAATAATTCATTGATGAGGTGTGAATTGGCTTCCACAGCCGAGACAAACGGTGTGGGGAAATGTCTAATTCCGTTGACAATGTTGGAAATCTCACTTGGAATGTTTGCAGGCGCAAAAGGAGGTTGCGATCTTAGAACCCAACGTCCCTATGAATCAAGATGACCCAATGAAGATCAAAGTCTACTTCGACCAAAGGGGTAGAGGGGAAGGGAAGAAAAAAAAGAGAAAACTTCCACTGATGTCGATTCTGCAGGAGATGTGCCTATCAGAACCTGTCCAGATTCTTCCTGTGCAAATAACCAAAAAGGTATCAGTCAATCAGTGATTTTTAAAACGCTGCTAATCACCTGTACGGTCTCAAGGCCATATAAACAGTGATGCCCAAAAAGTATATTTTCTAAAAAATGTGTGCAAAACAATGTATGTTTTAATCCCTGCAGGGTTTCCCTATTCCATCTAGGGTACAGGCAACATGAATAACTGGAAAATAATGTTCTAGAGACGGAAAAAGAAAGTGCAGTTATGACACTGTATCCCTACCATTCCTAAATTATTGGTTAACAATGTCCACAGCATACCTTGAATGCTAATCCATTCTTCCTATGTTAGGCTCATATGACTGTAAACAACTTTTAGAGAACAACATATACACTTATTCAGTACAGCGCTTCATGCACTTGTAAAACAGCCAATTCAGACAATCAAAAAATTACACAACAAAAATATGCCTAAATCAAAGTAAGTGTGCAGAAATAATAGTGTGGTTACTGATTAGAAAATCTTATTAACACAGTTTGTATGCCTTGTCTTTTCTTTCAGAGAAGGTATTGGGCATAACTTTCCAGTACCAAAATAATAGAGGAATTCACAATCAGATAAGTGTAAACAGTTTTCAGGCAAAGAATGCTTTGTACTGAAAATGCGCTAGCATGTTACCGAATAATGTTCACTTTTGGCTTGATTCTTTAAAGTTATTTTTCCCTTTCTTTTATTTTGCTGGTGTGTTCCAAAGAAGACTTTGCAGTAGAAGGAAACACAGTCCTGAAGCAAAGGCCACAGACGAAGCTTGATTGAAGGAGCCCGATGCGAAGAGCCTTCGGAGGATGTCGACAATGTGAAGAGGGCCTGGAAACAAGGTATGTGACGCAACAACAGGAAGCAGCTGACTTGGAACAACTAAAATATCAAGCAACTTTCTTCCTGTTGACTCCACTGTTATCCCTGATGCTCTCAGCTGCAGCCGGAAGGTGGTACAGGACGCCAGCAGTCCTAACAGACAGGATGGCCATATGGGAAGTACCCAGGAACTTAACTAATTTCAAATGGGGGCTGCCCTGTCACAGGCAGATATAGCTCAGACCTGGGCCTCGCCCCTTTAGTATCCTCTTAGACAGCCAGGCACCAATCCTAGTGAGGGAGGAGCTGCCCTCAGCACCAGTTTTGAGTAATAACAGGGGAGGGTTTATTAAATCCCTTAGCCTTACCTCTAGGGTGGACACAGATCTCTGCAGAACAGAAGGAATGATTAGGTAGGGAGGGGCACTCTGGAATTGTTTGCAGTAGGGCACACAGGGAACTGCTACAAAAGTGGGCAAGGTTAGCCCGTGGGAACTTTTTCCCTGATCTCTGGGAAGGTGTCAGGAGTCACCCCATCCACAGGCTAGTGCCAGACACAAATGTGGCATCCCTGAGTACCTTCTTCAGAACACTACTGGATCTGTGGAAGACAGAAGAAAGAAATCTCCTACTGTCAAGACCGGTGTGGAGAACCTTATGGGATAGCCCTAATCTCACCTAGACCCAGGGCAAAGAAGTGAACTCCAAGGGTCAGTTGGCTAATTTAATGTCAAGCTACAGGGGCACAAAAGCAGCGAGAAAGCCAATTTTTGTGAACGAGCCCAGCTGACCAGTTTCAACTGGACCTGCCCTGGACCCTAGACACTGCAAGAAGACTCTGTTGTAATAACTCCTGACCCCCTCAACATTGTCCTTATGGACCTGCAACCCTTGTCAGAATATACTGCACCTGCTTAACCATAAAGGTTGGGACTTAGAAACTCTTTAAAGACTTTTTGCCTGGAGACCCATTGTGGGACCAGAACCAATCTCTCAGCTGATCCAAGAAGGGTGTACCACTGGTTGACCTGACTATGTTCTTCTCTGCAGCAGCATATCCGATTCAGTGGGCCGTGACCCAAAGCCAACAGGCATCCGATTACGTCGAACCCTCTATGGTCATAGCCTGCAGCCTGTGCACTTCTGAAAAAAATCTGACTTCCAGAAAAAAAGCTAAGTCTAAAGGTAAAAATCTTCACCGGGTCTGATGCCAAGCAGCATTTGATCAACATCGACCCTGATGCCACTCTGAGCTGTTCTTGCCTTCATTAACAGCTTCAACGTGTTGTTGATGAGCCGGTTTTTGGATTAATCCTGCAGCTTTGCCCCACTGCGGACTCTACCTTCTCTGAAATGTTCTAAGTATGAAGGTAACCCTTTGACTGGAACCAACCTTGTCCTCATGTCAGATTTGCACTCCATTGAAGTTGGACTTAGAACTTACCCTTGGCCTGGTCTAGAGCAACAAGCTGCCACATTTGGGCTTTACACTTTTTAATGCTCTTTTCATTTTAAAAAATTGAAAATATTTCCGGTCCCTTAATGAAATTTTTTGATTTTGGTTTCATTTTGTTAATTAAAATATCCTCTATTTTTATACCTTGGAGTGTGACTTTATTGTGTTTATGACTTTTTAACTGTCTTTGTACTTCTAAATACTTTACACATGTTCTTAAGTTAAAACTGTCTGCTCTCTGTTGTAGCTACCAGTGGTTGATCTCAGATTTAAATTACTATAACCTTTACTGGCCTTAACAGGAGTAGTGCCATTATTATTTTTGGTGGACTACCATCCACCCCAGTAATAATCTACTTTCCCACCCAGATGTTCAGTGGTTGGATCTAGAACTTTTGTTTTGCAGTACCACTTAGTTACTAGGTTGTAAAATAAAAATCCCTAAATTGAACTGAAAGCAAAATGGATTTTTGACTTTTAATTGACATCATTAGATTAGGTGATTTTTGGTTTTCCAAAACTATTTTTATTCCTATGGTTGCACCTTTTAAAAATGTAAGGGAACATGGAGTTGGATCTGGCTACCTTGACAATCTTCACAGGATCCTATGCACTGAAAGAAAATTGAAGCTGGGCCACAATGCAAAGAAGGTGGGTTTTGAGCAGGCTGGCAGGGGCTGGGATGGAGCCCACCATGCACTGATCCCCTCTGGGGAAATAGCAAGTCCAAAGGATAAAGGAGAAGGGGACAACCTTTGGCAATATTTTTTAAGTGCATCATCTAGGGCTGATGAAGTGGGCTCTGCCAGGACACACCAATCTTAACTGGCCATCCGCCAGTTGGAGCTCAGTGACAGGCAATTAGCAACGGAGCTGGCAGCCATAGCCCTGGAGGAGAAAAAACTAGCACTAGATTAAAAGACATTGGCTTTGGAAGAAAAGGCCAGGATAGGCATGATGCCCAGTGAATATGGTGACAGCAATGATGAGGTATTTGCTGGGGGGTCACAACCCGCCTGCTTGCTCAAGGATATTGTGGCTAACTGTGTGCTGGGGGACTATACTGACAAATGGGTTGTGCTCCATGAAAGCACACCAGAAAAGCACAGGGGGGGGGCAACAACACTGGGGATCCTCACTGTGGCAGCTAGTACAGCACTGGGGAAGGATATACTCTTGACTTCAGAAGAGGGAGTAGCTCACATCAACACTCACATGAAGGATGGCCTGGTACTGTTGCGTAGGCTACCATTATCCTAATGAGACTACTGGATTTGGGTGGCAGAATCATTTGCACTGTGGGGGACTGAGTCTGAACCCACTACAGGTGAACACCTGTCAGCATAATCCGGGTTTTGCTCCGGCTAACCAGCAGTGCCTCATCTCCACCCAAGAGTAGGGATGATTAGACAACCGAGCGCATGACACAATTGATTCCTCAGAGAAATCGTGGTCACTCAGATCTCATCCGTTTCTCTCAGTTACATTAGTCTCACATATGCAAGAACAATCAGAGGAAGAATATAGTTCAATAAGGCTTTATTGAAGTTAACTGCATCTTAGTTAATAAAGCATGTATTGCAATAACGAGGACGATGAAGCATGACAGGATTAAAATCGTGACAGGGAGATTGAAACATAAAAATTACGCTACCATATTGTCACCAAAATCGTTAAGAATAGCTCCTACCTAGGCTACGTAAGAGCACAGCATGTTAAGCTCTAATTCTGCCCTTCAGGTTCCCCTGGGAAGACATCATCCCTCCTACCTAAATAAGAGCCTGTAGTCTACGTAGGCAGCTGCAGCGAAGCACCAAGCAATCAGCATACAGTTATGGTCATCTGGCTGGAATCTCCCTCTAACGTACATGGGTCAAAGTAGTGTTCTTATAATAAAACCAGTGATGTTCCAAGAAAAGATCCCCACGTAAGAGTGTGTATGTTTCTGGTTGTGCAGTAATATTTGTCTTGTCCAGACTTTCTCTGCTGGGGTGTACATTGTCTCTAGGGAAAATTTTCCAACTATAGATGTTTTCATACACTAGGCACACGGAAATTAATCATGGTGTGCCTCTCATGGATCCCATCAAGTTTTCTTACCACACAATACCCTGCAAAATGTGACTACTTTCACACATTTTCCTTGCATTTCTGTGCCATATTCTTCCAAAATCAGAAAAAAAGCACAAAGTTTCCTACCACCCCGCATTTCCTCACTTGTTGCAATGGGAACAGATCAAACTGACATCAATGGGAGTCTGCGCAAATGGACCCTCATTGACCATGGTTTGATTTGTCCTGTTGCAGGCACTAGGTCAAGCCCCACAAGTGTGGTGCCATTTTTATCAAGACTTGGGGGAATGCTGGTTGAAAAGATGTTTGTGGCTTGCCACAGATTTCAGAACTCTCCATCTCAGAAATGTGAGGAAAATGTGTTTTAGTCAAATGTTAAGGTTTGCAAAGGATTCTGGGTAATCCACCTAGAGAGAGCCATGGAAGGCACCCCATCCTACATTTCTATAGGTGTCTAGGTTTCAAAAATGTATAGGTTTACTAGTTTTCCCTAAGTGCCTGCTGGGCAAGGGCACAAAATTCACCGTTAGGCGCATTGCAAAAGAAATGGTCAACTTTCAGTGGAAAAATGTGATGTGTCCATGTTGTTTTATGGGCCATTTTCTGTCACGAGCACTAAGCCTACCCTCACAAGAGACGTACCAGCTTTATCAAAAGACTTGGGGGAATGCTGGGTAGAAGGAAATGTGTGGCTTCCCACAGATTCCACAACATTTCATAAGGAAAATGCGTTTTTTTAGTCAAAGTTTGAGGTTTGCAGAGGATTCTGGGCAGTAGAACTTCGTGAGAGCCACACAAGTCACCCCTTCTTGGATTCCTTCAGCTGGCTAGTTTTAAAAAATGTTTAGGTTTGCTCATTTTCTTTTGGTGCCGGCTTGGCTAAGGCCCGAAATCCAAAGCTAGGCACATTGCAAAAAAAGGGTCTGTTTTCTTTGGAAAAATGTGGTGTGTACACATATTTCGGTTAGCTGGAGAGCGCCGTCCCATGATTTATAACAACAATGAACTGAGTATCTTCCCGGACTACACCCCGGAGGTGCAGGCGGCTCGCACAGCGTTCCTACCTGCTAAACACACTTTGAGTCAGATGGATGCCAAATATTCCCTCATTTATCCGGCCAAATTGCGAGTGCGGCACAAGGGCAATGCTGCACTTTTTCACTGACCCCAAACTGGCCATCAAGTATGCTAAAACTGTCCCTGAAAAGGTGACTCCGGACTGCTCGCAGGCTGCTGGCGGTGGCGGCGATACTCTTAGCGATAATGATTGAAATCATTTCACTGTTGGGGGACGCCTGTGGTCCTGAACTGCGATTTGGGGTTTGTCGAGCTTTGACTGAGGATTAACTTTTGGTGCAGTCTGTCCTCTAATGTAACTGGCCCTGGGAGAGCTCCTGCCCACCCATCCTAATCAGGGTGGTTAACAGATGGCCACACCGACGCCCCACTGGATGAGTCCAATCAAGTTGTTTGTTGTTATGTTGTGAGACATGTGTCTGGGTGTGGGTGGGTTTGCAGGGCTGGCCCAATTGGGGGGACAGCATGGGTGGGGAGTGCCTGTTGTCTTGTTGATTATTGCATTCTATGCTTTCTCTTTACCTTTGTATCTCTATATCTCCTTGTCCTCGGCGCTGTTTTGCATTGTGACTAAGTGTGGAATGGCTGTGGTGCAGCTGAAGTGTTTGCTATGAAGACTCCTAAGGGGGTGGCACATGTGAATTGTATGACCTGGAATGTTCGGGGACTGAACGACAGGCGTAAGATGCGATTGATCTCTGCATAGATGCAACGCCATGCAGTGGATGTATGTGTGCTTCAAGAGATTCATCTGACAGATGCCACAAAACACAGGCTAAGAGCTGGCTGGATTGGGGAGTGCCATGTGGCTGCGTATTTGAGCTATGTGCGAGGGGTTACCGTTTTGCTTCGAAGGGGTCTGCAATGGCGTACTGGGAAAGTTGTTATTGACTGGCAAGGTCGCTATGACCTTCTGCATGGTATGTTGCATGACAGACTGTTTCGTCTGGTGTCCGTATACGGTCCCAATGTGGATGACCCACAGTTCTTTGAGGAGGTGTGGCGCTTGATATGCTCCTAAGGGCTGGGGTCAATATTATGGGGTGGCAACTTCAACGTGGTTCTGGATGCGGTGGTGGATTGTGAGAGCCGGTCGCGACCTCAACATGTGGCGGATGTGGGGGTATTCGCTTGAATCATGATGGAGGGTGCTGTGGATGATCTATGGAGGGCAAAACATGGCACTGATAGGGAAGGAACATGTATTAATACAGTCCATAACAGCTGGTCACGAACTGACAGATGGCTTGGTACCAAGGACGTGGAGCTCTGGACGGAGGCTATCAAACACAAGCCTCGAACTTTGTCGGATCATTCTCCAGTTTTGCTACGAGTGGGGGTTCCTGGGGGCATGCGGCGAGGTTTTTTGTGGCGACTGCCACGTAATGCATTAAAAGATTCAGGCCCTCATTACAACATTGGCGGTAAAAGCCGCTTACCGCCATGCAGAAGACCGCCAACACACTGCTGCGGCCGCGGAATCACGCCACAGCTATTATGACCCACATTTCGGAATCTGCCAAAATTCAGACACCCACACAAGTCCGCCATACCAAAGGTTAGTGATAAACTTGCGAAAACAAAACCTCCACCGCCACGCCAACAGAAATACGCCCACACTATCACGACACACGAATCCACACACTTTTACAAAACACAGCCACATTGGACAATTCGAAATACACACACCTGATACACATACACACACCACTCCCACACACCCATTAAGATATAAAACACACACCCACATCTACCATTTTGAATGCCATCCAGGGTGTAGAAAGGCAGTTGCAACAAACAAATGCATTCCTGGAGGGCATTCATTCTGGTCAGACGGCCCTTTAGCGAGCTTTTCAGACTCTGGCCTCAGCACTGATGGCAGCCATTGTCCCTGTGTCTAGCCTCCCCCCTCCAACTTCCTCCACCCCGACCCAATCCCCTGTACCTCATCCTATCCCAAGCACACCTACAGACCAGCATGCACACACGTCAACACACAAGGGAAGCTCAGGCAAACATAAGCACCACACATCCCACAGGCACTCACGCAAGCATCACACACATGCAGACACACCAACATCCACTGCCTCCACTGTGTCCCCCTCCTCCTCATCTCCCTCCTCCCTCCCAGTCTCATCAACACTCACACCTGCATGCACTACCTCTACAGCCATTATGTCCCTATCCAGCACACCCACCACCACACCCCGCTCACGTGCAGTCACCATCCCCACTACCATTCACACGTCCCCTGTGTCCTCTCCCAGTGTGTCTGTGACGCCCCCTCCCAAGATACACAAACGCAGGCGCACACCCACCCAACAGCCATCCACCTCACGACAGCCTCCAGCGCATGCACCTTCACCCAAAGTCACCAAACGTACACCTCCTACAACCACCACCTCTTCCTCCACTCCCAAACCCCCTCCAGCTACCCGTCCCAGTGTGTCCAAAAACGTTTCCTGTCCAACCTTGACCTCTTTCCCACACCTCCCCCACCCCGTCCATCTCATAGGTCCCGAACTAGCACCTCTGCCACAACATCTCCGGGACCAGTGGTGCCTGTAGTCACCGGAATCTGGAGTGCACCGGCCACCAGGGCAGCAAGTGTGGCACGGAGCCACAGCACAGACAGTCCCCCACCTGTCAAGCATCAGAAGTTGGCCAGTGCCCGGCGGGAGAGGGGGAAGACTCCAGCCACCAAAGCCGCTCCCAGGGGTCCCGGTGGGAGTGTGGAGTCAGCTGTGACACCTTCCAAGGTGGGGAAGGGCCACAAGAAACGCGGCAAGTTTAGGAAGAGCAGCATGGCGGAGAAGACCGCCATCATCCCCGCTGCCCAGGAGTCCACCTCCAGCACAAGCCCATCTGTCCAGGACAGGCCCGCCAGCACAAGCCCAGCTGCCCAGGACAGGACCACCAGCACAAGCCCAGCTGCCCAGGACAGGACCGCCAGCACAAGCCCAGCTGTCCAGGTCAGGACCACCAACACAAGCACAGCTGCCCAGGAGGGGCCCGCCAGCACAAGCCCCGCTGGGCCATGAAAGACCGCCAGCACAAGCCCCGCTGGGCCATGAAGGACCGCCAGCAAAAGCCCCGCTGGGCCATGAAGGACCGCCAGCAAAAGCCCCGCTGGGCCATGAAGGACCGCCAGCACAAGCCCCGCTGGGCCATGAAGGACCGCCAGCAAAAGCCCCGCTGGGCCACGAAGGACCGCCAGCAAAAGCCCCGCTGGGCCATGAAAGACTGCCAGCACAAGCCCCGCTGGGCCATGAAGGACCGTCAGCAAAAGCCCCGCTGGACCATGAAGGACCGCCAGCACAAGCCACACTGGGCCATGAAGGACTGCCAGCACAAGCCCCGCTGGCCCATGAAGGACCGCCAGCAAAAGCCCCGCTGGCCCATGAAGGACCGCCAGCAGCTGAGTCCCTGCAATGGAGACCACCGCCTCAAGCACCGCTGAACAGGGCACCGCGATCTCAAGCACCACTGAACAGGGCACCGCCAGCACAAGCCCCGCTGGGCCATGAAGGACTGCCAGCAAAAGCCACGCTGGGCCATGAAGGACCACCAGCACAAGCCTCGCTGGGCCATGAAGGACCGCCAGCAAAAGCCCCGCTGGGCCATGAAGGACCGCCAGCACAAGCCCCGCTGGGCCATGAAGGACCTCCAGCAAAAGCCCCGCTGGGAAATGAAGGACCGCCAACAAAAGCCCAGCTGGGCCATGAAGGACCGCCAGCACAAGCCCCGCTGGGCCATGAAGGACCGCCAGCAAAAGCCCCGCTGGGCCATGAAGGACCGCCAGCACAAGCCCAGCTGCTGAGGATAGGACCACCAGCAAAAGCCCAGCTGCCCAGGACAGGACCGCCAGCACAAGCCCAGCTGCCCAGGAGGGGCCTGCCAGCACCAGCCTACCTGCCCAGGAGGCCACCGCCAGCACAAGCCCCGCTGGGCCATGAAGGACCGCCAGCAAAAGCCCCGCTGGGCCATGAAGGACCGCCAGCACAAGCCCCGCTGGGCCATGAAGGACCTCCAGCAAAAGCCCCACTGGGAAATGAAGGACCGCCAACAAAAGCCCCGCTGGGCCATGAAGGACCGCCAACACAAGCCCCGCTGGGCCATGAAGGACGGCCAGCACAAGCCCCACTGGGCCATGAAGGACCGCCAGCAAAAGCCCCGCTGGGCCATGAAGGACCGCCAGCACAAGCCCCGCTGGGCCATGAAGGACCGTCAGCAAAAGCCCCGCTGGGCCATGAAGGACCGCCAGCAAAAGCCCCACTGGGTCATGAAGGACCGCCATCAGCTGAGTCCCTGCACTGGAGACCGCCGCCTCAAGCACCGCTGAACAGGTTACCGCCATCTCAATCACCTCTGAACAGGGCACCGCCAGCAAAAGCCCAGCTGGGCCATGAAGGACTGCCAGCACAAGCCCTGCTGGGCCATGAAGGACCGCCAGCAAAAGCCCAGCTGGGCCATGAAGGACCGCCAGCACAAGCCCCGCTGGGCCATGAAGGACCGCCAGCAAAAGACCCGCTGGGAAATGAAGGACCGCCAGCAAAAGCCCCGCTGGGCCATGAAGGACCGCAAGCACAAGCCCCGCTGGGCCATGAAGGACCCCCAGCAAAAGCCCCGCTGGGCCATGAAGGACCGCCAGCAGCTGAGTCCCTGCAATGGAGACCGCCGCCTCAAGCACCGCTGAACAGGTTACCGCCATCTCAATCACCTCTGAACAGGGCACCGCCAGCAAAAGCCCAGCTGGGCCATGAAGTACTGCCAGCACAAGCCCTGCTGGGCCATGAAGGACCGCCAGCAAAAGCCCAGCTGGGCCATGAAGGACCGCCAGCACAAGCCCCACTGGGCCATGAAGGACCGCCAGCAAAAGACCCGCTGGGAAATGAAGGACCGCCAGCACAAGCCCCGCTGGGCCATGAAGGACCGCCAGCACAAGCCCCGCTGGGCCATGAAGGACCGCCAGCAAAAGACCCGCTGGGAAATGAAGGACCGCCAGCAAAAACCCCGCTGGGCCATGAAAGACCGCAAGCACAAGCCCCGCTGGGCCATGAAGGACCGCCAGCAAAAGCCCCGCTGGGCCATGAAGGACCGCCAGCAGCTGAGTCCCTGCAATGGAGACCGCTGCATCAAGCACCGCTGAACAGAGCACCGCGATCTCAAGCACCGCTGGACAGGGCATCGCCGTCTCAAGCACCGCTGCACAGGGCACCGCTGTCTCAAGCACTGCTGAACAGGGCACCACCGTCTCAAGCACCGCTGAACAGGGCACCGCCGTCTCAAGCACCGCTGAACAGGGCACCGCCGTCTCAAGCACCGCTGCACAGGGCACTGCCGTCTCAAGCACTGCTGAACAGGGCACCGCCATCTCAAACACCGCTGAACAGGGCACCGCTGTCTCAAGCAATGCTGGCCCATGAGCGCAAAGGGCACTGACGCTACTGAGTCCATCACAGCAGAATGAAGCACTCTGGGCACCATGCCCCCTCCAGAACCGCTGGGTCATGAAGGACCGCCAGCACAAGCCCCGTGGGGACATGAAGGACCACCAGCAAAAGCCCCGCTGGGCCATGAAGGACCGCCAGCACAAGCCCCGCTGGGCCATGAAGGACCGCCAGTAAAAGCCCCGCTGAGCCATGAAGGACCGCCAGCACAAGCCCCGCTGGGCCATGAAGGACCGCCAGCAAAAGCCCGCCATGAAGGACCGCCAGCAAAAGCCCTGCTGGGTCATGAAGGACCGCCAGCAGCTGAGTCCCTGCACTGGAGACCGCCGCCTCAAGCACCGCTGAACAGGTTACCGCCATCTCAAGCACCGCTGAACAGGGCACTGCCAGCACAAGCCCCACTGGGCCATGAAGGACCGCCAGCAAAAGCCCCGCTGGGCCATGAAGGACTGCCAGCACAAGCCCCGCTGGGCCATGAAGGACCGCCAGCAAAAGCCCCGCTGGGCCATGAAGGACCGCCAGCACAAGCCCCGCTGGGCCATGAAGGACAGCCAGCAAAAGCCCCGCTGGGCCATGAAGGACCGCCAGCAGCTGAGTCCCTGCAATGGAGACCGCCGCCTCAAGCACCGCTGAACAGGGCACCGCCATCTCAAGCACCGCTGAACAGGGCACTGCCGTCTCAAGCACCGCTGCACAGGGCACCGCCGTCTCAAGCTCTGCTGAACGGCGCACTGCCGTCTCAAGCACCGCTGCACAGGGCACCACCGTCTCAAGCACCGCTGAACAGGGCAGCACCGTCTCCAGCACGCTGCACAGGGCACCGCCGTCTCAAGCACCGCTGAACAGGGCACCGCCGTCTCAAGCACCGCTGAACAGGGCACCGCCGTCTCAAGCACTGCTGCACCGGGCACTGCCGTCTCAAGCACTGCTGAACAGGGCACCGCCATCTCAAACACCGCTGAACAGGGCACCGCTGTCTCAAGCAATGCTGGCCCATGAGCGCAAAGGGCACTGACGCTACTGAGTCCGTCACGGCAGAATGAAGCACTCTGGGCACCATGCCCCCTCCAGAACCAGTGGAGACTGTCCTCCACTACCTCTGTCCTTAGCAGGATGAAGCACTCTGGGCATAAGGCCCCCTCCAGAACCAGTGGAGACTGTCATCCACTACCTTTGTCCTTAGCAGGATGAAGCACTCTGGGCACCATGCCCCCTCAGAACCAGTGGAGACTGTCATCCACTACTTCTATCCTTAGCAGGATGAAGCACTCTGGTCACCATGCACCCTCCAGAACCAGTGGAGACTGTCATCCACTACCTCTGTCCTTAGCAGGATGAAGCACTCTGGGCACCATGCCCCCTCCAGAACCAGTGGAGACTGTTATCCACTTGAGAGACTATGGCTTTGCACTCCCCAGGATGGAACAGTGGGCAAACCACCAACTGTAGAGACTTGAGAGACTGTGGCTTTGCACTCCCCAGGATGGAACAGTGGGCAACCCACCCACTGTAGAGACTTGAGAGACTGTGGCGTTGCACTCCCCAGGATAGAACAGTGGCAAACCACCCACTGTAGAGACTTGAGAGACTGTGGCTTTGCACTCCCCCGGATTGAACAGTGGGCAAACCACCCACTGTAGAGACTTGTGAGACTGTGGCTTTGCACTCCCCAGAATATGGCAGTTGGCAACCCACCCACTGTAGAGACTTGAGAGACTGTGGCTTTGCACTCCCCAGGATGGAACAGTGGGCAAACCACCCACTGTAGAGACTTGAGAGACTGTGGCTTTGCACTCCCCCGGATTGAACAGTGGGCAAACCACCCACTGTAGAGACTTGTGAGACTGTGGCTTTGCACTCCCCAGGATATGGCAGTGGGCAACACACCCACTGTAGAGAGTTGAGAGACTGTGGCTTTGCACTCCCCAGGATGGAACAGTGGGCATGTGTCCCCCCCGGGGATTTGACGTTGTGCACTCAAGCAGCTGAGGTGCCCCCCCTTTCCCTCCCCCTGAGGTGCCTGTTTAGTTGCTCTCTGATGCCCCTGCAGTGTTCTCTCCGTCATGGTCGGGGATCTTGTGTGGGCCTCGCCCATACCGTGTGGTCCCAGTGTTACACAGACTTTCCTAGAGCACTACCTGGACTGCTATGCTTGGTATATATTTCGTACATGGTGTATATATATATTTCCGCCTACTTGCTTTTAATATATTACAATGGTTACACTCATTTTCTATTGTCTTTGCATTCTTCCTGGGGGGGCTGGGGGGTGCAACTGTGATGTATTGATTTGCATTAGTGTGTGTGTTGTAGTGGGTGAGGGTGGGGGTGTTGCGTGTGTATGTCCCTGTTTTTTCCCTCCCCCCTCCCCTGTGTCGTTGGTGCAGTACTCACCGTGGTCTTCGCCGCCATTCGTGCTCCTGGTAGAGGAGCAGGAAGACTATTGCAGGGAGAATTTGGAGTTACGGACCTATGGCGTCCTCGTGGGGTGTGTAGAGGTGAGCGTTTTTCCTTCGGGATTCCTGTTTCCGCCGTGTTTTTATCCGCGGTGAATCAGCCCCGGAAAAGGTAGCGGATTGGCCTGTCATAATAGTGTGGGCGGTACATTGCCTCCCGCCTGTCTGTTGATGGTGACCGCCGTGCTGTTTGTTTGTACCGCCGTGGCGGTCGGAGTGTTAAAGTGGCTGTCTTTGTTGGCGGTTTCCGCCACGGTCGTAATTGCAATTTTTTTACCGCCGGTCTGTTGGCGGTCTTACTGCCGCTTTAACACCGACCGCCAGGGTTGTAATGACCACCTCAGTCTTCAGAGCAGAGGTGCGCACGGCTATAAAGGAGAACTTTGCGATTAATAAGGGTCGCTCGACCTTGTATAATCTTCGCACCTTCTTTGCTATAGCGCAGATGGTGCCTCCCCAGGACCGAGTTGAGGCTGTTTTTTTGGATGCCACTAAGGCATTTAACATTCTAGAATGGCCATATTTATTTGGCCTACTGGCGAGGGTGGGTTTGAGTCCCACATTTATTCAATTAATTTGTCTATTATACTCAGCTCCGGTGGTGTGTCTGATAATTAACGGGATGACATTGGATCCTTTTCCAGTGTCTAGAGGTACCCGACAGGGCTGCCCCCTCCCGCCCCTGTTCTTCGCGGTGACGATGAAGCAGCTAGCCGCGCAGTTGAGACAGCACCATAATCATAGAGGTCTGGCATTTAGGCAACGCCCAATCTTGGTTTCTATGTACGCTGATGATGTTGCTCTATATCTACGGGACCCGCGGGCCCACCTTGATATACTTCTAGACGAGATCGCACATTTCAGTCGGATTTCTGGGATTACTGTCAACTGGTCTAAGTCCGCGGTCTTGCCTTTGCCGGCTGCAACGGTGCAGTATCGTTCACAATATCCCCTGAGCTGGGCTGACAGTCCGGTCCGATACCTGGGCATTTGGGTGTGCACAGAATCAGATGAATTGTGGTCAGCCAATTATGGTAGGGCCATTGGATGGCTGGAAGACAAGGTCGGGCATAGCGCTCCTTACCGCTCTTGCTGACTGGCCAGATAGCCAATGTGAAGATGGTGGTCCTGCCCAAATTTGTCTATCTATTTACCAACATCCCTCTTGTGCTCACTTCCAGTTTCCGGACGAGGCTTAGGTCTTTCCTTATATCCTTGGTTTGGGATGGTAAGCAACCCAGGATATCGTGGGAGACGGTCGTGCTGCCATTTGAGCTAGGCGGATTGGCTGCTCGGGATTTGGAACTCTATTATGATTGCGCAGAGGCCCATTATGCGCACTTCTGGACGCAACCTATAAAATATTTACCGCACTTAGTTCCGGAGCAGGACTCGATTTGGCCTGCCAGATTGTCTGGAGTGTTCTATGATAAGCCTCGCTCTGAGATGAGGGGCATGGATATGTGGTGTGTACGGTGCGGGCCTGGCAGGTGGTCCTGCGGCGAGCTGGTGCCAGGATGCCATTTGCGCCCTTCGTGCTGGTGAGAGACATTGTGCACCCGCGTGTACCAGGAGGCGGCCGGTTGGACGGGCGTCTGGAGAAGTTGCAGCTAACGACCCCGGCTCCTGGTACCCTGAGAACTAATTCCTCTCTTCAGAAGATACGTTTCACGAGCTGTGTGATACAATGCAGTACCGGCTCACTTACCTTCAGGTCAGGGAATCCCTACGATCCAGGTACCATATCTTTCCCTGCTGCGCCTCCAGCGAGTCGTGACTCGGAGTTATTGTATAAGTCCTCATCTCCCTGCGGCCTTATTACCAGCTTGTATGTGTGTAAGCAGGCAACAGCACCCATGCCATCATCTATGGCAAGAGCGCAGTGGGAATTGGATGTGGGGGAGACCCTGACGGATGACGTATGGAGATATTGCTGTGCGCATATGCGAGAGCTCTCCCCCAATTACAGGTTACGCTTACTGCATTTAAAATTTCTGCACCACTTGTATTGCACGCCGCGCAGCCTCAAGAAGATTGTTATTCGGTCTGATGACCGATGCGATAGGTGCGTGCCGTGGGGAACAGATTTCCTGCACTTGCCATGAGGCTGTGGGGCACTGGTGGGATTCTGGACGGACGTGCTGAGTGCACTGGAAGATATGGTTGGGCTCAAATTACCAAGATCTCCTACATTTGCTCTTTTAGGCTATATTAGGGAGATACCCCTGAGATTAGGAGATTGGTGGGGTAGCTTTTGGTGCTGGCGAAGCTCAGAGTGGTGATGTGCTGGGGTAGAAAGCAGGCCCCTCGTTGCCAGGATTGGCTTCAGGATGCTGTGTACTGCCAGGAGCAATTAGCGGCTTACTGGGAGCTGATGCCGCACAACTCTCGGCCGAGGGATGTGTGGTCCCCTCTGCGGACCTTCCTAGAACATGGGAAGCAGAATAATGTGAAGGCAACTGGTGTTTAGCAATGCCTGTTTTGGTGCCCCCCCCACTTTTTCCCCTCCCTTCTTCCCCCCTTTACTACTATGAGAATACGCTCGGCTTGCTCGGATTGGCTGTGATAGATGCAAGGACTTCTTTCTATCTTCTTGCTTTTGTTTCACTTGGCTTGCTCGGATTGGCTGTGATAGATGCGAGGACTTCTTTCTATCTTCTTGCTTTTGTTTCACTATCCTCTGGCTATTTTTTCTCATCCCTTTGTTTCCTGATGCTGATGGGACATGTATATTTGGTCTCTTTGCCGCTAGTTTGTCTACACTTTATTTGCATTGGCAAAGTATTTGTGGTACTATCGCTGCTGGACACGATGTGTCTGCTCACCAGATTCTAATGCTTGATATGTTTTTTATACCTTGTCCTTTGGCCATTCTGCCGGATGCGTCGCTGTTGTCTCTTGTTTTGTGTTATACTACTTTGAAAACGTAATGAAAAAAAAAAAGAAAAAACAGCCTACCCACAAAAGTGAGGTACCATTTCTATCAGAAGACTTTGGGGAATGTTGGGTGGAAGGAGGTTTGTGGCTCCCTACTGTTTCCAGAACTTTCCATCACAGATATGTGAAGAAAAGGTATTTTTTACTCAAAGTTTGAGGTTTACAAAGGATTCTGGGTAACACAACCTAGTGAGAGACACGCAAGTCACCCCATTCTGGATTCCTTTAGGTGTCTAGTTTTCAAAAATGTAGAGGATTGCTAGGTTTCCCTAGGTGCAAGCTGAGCTAGGGCCCAAAATCCACAGCTAGTTACACTGCAAAAAAAGGGTCAGTTTTCAGTGGAAAAATACGATGTGTCCATGTTACATTTTGGGTCGTTTCCTGTCACGGGCACCTGCCTAGAAAAGTGATGTACAATTTGTATCAGGAGACTTAGGTGAACACAGAATAGTAGAACAAGTGTCATTACCAATAGTATCTCTCCACATTTGCACCTTCCAAATGTAAGAGAGTGTGCAAGAAAGAAGACATTTAGAGAAATGCCCTTTAATTCACGTTAGAATGGGTGCCCACAAAGCAATTAACCACTGCATCTAAACTCCATATCTTGTGCCAATTTTGGAAATACATAGGTTTCCTTAATACCTATATTTCACTATGTATATGTTTCCATATAAATTGCTGAATACCCTATACACAATGAAGAACCTTTGTAAGGTGCAGCTCAGTTATTGGCTTTGGGTACCTTGAGTTCTTTGAAAACCTAGAAACCCTATTATCCCCACAAGAAAAAGGGTCTAGCACATACAATAGCATATTGATTTTGTAGATCACCCATTGTGAGTCACAAATGAAAACATTGTCATAAATGACCATTTATTCCTACTAATTTTTTATTTTTTATTTCAACACTTATTTTCTTTAGGAAAACCTTGTAAAACCTACACAAATGACCCCTTGCTGAATTCTGAATGTTATCTTGTTTTCAGAGATGTTTAGCTTTCCAGGATTCACCATGGGTTTCACATCCATTTCTACTACAAACTGGAAGGGGTTTGACAGCACAAAAAATAGGAAAAATGCACTATCCCCCAGTAAAATGCCAAAACTGTTGTAACAAAAATTGGTTTTCTGAATCAGGTTTGCCTGTTCCTGATAGCTGGGAGTATGCCGGTATTAGCACTGCAAACATTTTGTTGATGCCATTTTCAGCAAAAAAAGAGACACTTTTTCTGCAGAGCTTTTTTCAATTTTTTCCAAACTCCCCCAAAATTAGCACTATTTTGGATAATTTCTCAGTCGCCTCCAGGTGAATCCACAAACCCGGGGTACCTTTTGAAGCAGAAAGGACTGAAAATAGCCACAAAAAAGGCTCAGCACTGGGGGGTGGGGATAGAGAAAGCCTACCAGTAAAGGGGTTGAAGGATTTGGCACCAGGCTGATGTCTATGATCAGGGGGATACCAGTGGAACCATTATGATGTACCGTTTGGATGGTGCCCTATACAATGTGGCTAGGGTCCCAAAACATTGGGCAACCATAAGATTGGTGGTTCCCCAACAGTACAGGAATATCCTCTTAAATTTAGCCTATTGTATCCCCTTGGCCGGGCATTTGGGGCAGACCAATCTCTGGGACATGTTGTTCAAACTCTTTTAGTGGCTGATGATGTCTGAAAAGGTAGAGGAGTTCTGTCACTGTTGCACCACAAGTCAAGCCAGTGACAAGACAGGAGGGCAAACCAAGGCTCTCTCAAATCCAGTACCTGCGATTGAGACTCCTTTTGAGGGGGTGGGACATGACATCATCAGTTGCTAGACTCTAAAACTGCTACACAGAATAGGTTCATCTTGATGGTGGTGGATCATTCCTCCAGGAAACCTTAAAGCAATACATCTGAGGATGATGACTGCACCTATTGTGGCCAGGGCCCTGCATGCCATCTTAATCAAAGTTGGGTTTCTCAAAGAGGTAATCTCAGATAGGGGGACAAACTTCATATCTGGATACTGGAAGGCCATGTCGATGAGTGTGAGTTGACGAATAAGTTCACCATCCCTTATCATCTTCAAATCTATGTGGACGGATTCAACAAGATCCTAAAAGGTATGGTCATATGTCTGAAGAATATCTCAAGGAACCCAAGCAGGATATATTTAACTATGTGCTTGGCCTGCATTTCCACAAGGCTGAGTACATGAAGAGTGCTAATAAAAATTGGGAGGTCAGGCATTATTAAGCATGGTCGGACCGAAGAGCCACCTTGGTGGAATACCACCTAGGTCATAAGTGTGATTTGTGCAGCCTGTGGTTCCCAGAGCCCTCACGAACAAATGGACTGGTCCCTACACAGTACTTAACTTAATAGGCCTTAAGTTTAAAAGTACGAAGTCCGACCAGGCAGAAGTGTGAAAAGTAGCCTGCTGTGCGGACTTCAGTGGGCAAGATATTTGAATTTTGTCTCCCTGAGCTTTTTATGCTAAACCCAATGGCATCAGCGGGACCTCGGCCAGCAACTATCTGACTTCAAGTAGATGTCGTTGAAAGCAGTTTTCAGCCTTTCCCTGCTGGTGGTTTATGTCTTTCATAAATGACACTTAAGGCCCTGATTCAGAGTTCTGCAGATGGGCATAAACGTGGCAAACATCCTGTCCACCTAATTACAAGTACGTTATATCCTAATGCACTTATGACTAACATGTCTGCCAAACTCTAAATCAGGCCCTAATTAGCAGGTAAAACCTGTGACTGATATGGTATGGTATTGGTGTTTCCGACTTTGGCTCCATCAGGGACAGCCTAAAATCGTGCCTATGGCCAGGTCAACTGTGAACAGTTCTGACCAGTATATTACTTATTCTTAGTGCTTTTTGACTTATAATTTTCAAAATTCATATCTCTTGTTTTCTTTATTGGATTTTAATCAATTCAATAGTCTGTATTTAGGCCCCCGCAGTACTTAATTCAACACCTTCATATGGTTCAGAACTCTGCTGAGCACTTACTTTTTAAGATCCCTCCCATAGTTGTGGAATCTAACCATCCTTGCCAGCTCCATTGGCTCTGAGTTGCTAAAAGAATCCAAATTAAGGCCCTCATTACAACTGTGGCGGTAAATGCCGCCTACCGTCGTTCTGACAGCCGCTAACATACTGTGCCGGCGGCCGTATTCTGCTACAGTTATTATGACCCACACTGAGAATTCCGCCATAATACAGACACCCACACCAGTCTGCCACCCCAACGGTCAGTAATAAACTGGTGATAGCCAAACCCACACTGTTACGCCAACAGGAATAGGCCCACAGTATCACGACCCACGAATCACCGCAGCAGTCTTTCAATCGTGGTAAACCATTGGCGGTACATACCGCTGCACTCAAAATACACACACATTTACAAAACACCACCACATTGGACAATTCAAACTACACATACACCTGACACACATACACACACCACACCCACACACTCACACCACTATAAAACACACACCCACATTACCCACAACCCTTTCAATGAAAAAAAAAAGATTGCCAAGACAGAGAGACACAAGCCAGGAGCACCCACTCAATCAGAGCCACAGAACACTATCACCCATACACCATCCACGCACCTCACAGCATACACCCTAACACATAACCCCACACATCCTCACACATATCACACACACCACATCCATGGAACCCCAAAGACACCCCAGGTTTTCTGAGGAGGAGCTAAGGGTCATGGTGGAGGAAATCATCCAGGTAGAGCCACAGCTATTCGGATCACAGGTGCAGCAGATGTCCATTGCAAGGAAGATGGAGCTATGGCGGAGAATCGTGGACAGAGTCAACACCTTGGGACAGCACCCAAGAACCAGGGATGACATCAGGAAGAGGTAAAATGACCTATGGGGGAAGGTGCGTTCTGTGGTTGCAAGACACCAGGTAGCAGTACAGAGGACTGGTGGTGGACCCGCACCTCCTCCCCCACAACTAACAACATGGGAGGAGAAAGTCTTGGCAATTATGCATCCTGAGGGCCTCGCATGAGTCGCAGGAGGACTGGACTCTGGTAAGTCAAATCTTTACTACTTTATTCCCTCCACCCTACCTGCATGCCATCATAAACTCCTACCCTCACACCCATCACTCCAACACCTCACATATACCCTACTATCACAACCCACCCATCCCAATACCAAGACCTGCATGCAACACCAAGGCATGGACCCCCAACACAGACCTGCATGGACACCCATCACCACAGCATGCCCAGTAGAGAGACTCACCCAGTCCACAAAATCACCACTCACACAACGCTAAGCTGACAGGAAAATCACAACCATACAGTGAAACACACCCATGCACAAGATGGCACATGCAGATATATTAACACTGCATTTGCATCCCCACAGGACCCATACTCAATGTCACCGGAGAGGAGGTGCCAGCTACATCCAGTCCCCCCCTGAAGAGACCCACAGTGACGCCAGCAGCTCTGCACACCTGGATCAGGATGACCCACCTTGCCCATCAGGGACCTCTGGACACTCGGGTACCCAGCCACAGTCCCAACCCACCACAGAGCCTCCACCCTCAGGAAACACCAGCACAGCACCCACCCAGCGGGCCCTGCCACTGTCCCCAGGACACGTCAATCAGCAGTGTGTCCACCACTACAGGGACCCCAGGCAACCCCACAAACACAGGACGATCAGGGACCTGGGGTCAGTGGCAGTGGGCACACAGTTCAGGGGACAGAGGCACAGGACAACAGGGAAGCTGGGAGGACTGCTGTGCGACAGGGGGAGGACAGGCCCAGGGAACCCACTCTCCACGAGGCACTCTCCAACATCCTCGGAGCATACCACCATTCCCAGGAGACGATGGGCCAGATACTGGCCAAGTTGCAGGAGACCCAGTGGCTGCAGGAGCTGGGGATCAGGGATGACCTAACAAACATCTACACCATCCTGGTCACCACTGCAGGGGTTCTGGCTGACATCGCCAAGACCATGAGGGAGGCAGTGGCGCAACAATTGGTGCCTGACACTAGCCAAACCGATGAACAGCCTTCCACCTCCGCTAGTGGACAGGAGGCCCCACCACAGGAACAGCAGGCCACCAGCACCCCACCCCCTGCAGAAGGAGAACCACCCCGCAAACGGTCCCTGTGATCCAGGCAGAAGCCAGAGAACATTGCCAAGACCCCCACCAGGAAATAAGACTCTCCTGATTTTCACCCTTCTGTCCCACTCTGTCACCCTGTCCACCTTGAACTGCCATTACTCCCCTTCCTATGCCCCATTGGACAATGCACCTGTGATACCAAGAGACTGGACTCTACCCTGGACTTTCCTCCACCATCAGCCCAGCCCATTGCACCCCCCTACTTATGAGGACCTAAATAAACACCCTTGGAACAAATACTAATCTGGAGTCTGTCAAATGAATCACAAATGTATTAGTACAACATTATCAAAGAATTGCAACTCAAATGTACAGTGAAATATACTTGGAATGACCTTTGGTGGGCAGCAGTACACATAGCAGGAGCCAGAGTGGGGCACAGAGATCTGAAAATAGAGATGCCAAAGGGTAAAGTCAGTGGCCATAGACATAGGGTAAGAAGCTGCCTTGTACAATGTCCAACAGATAACTGAAATGTAAAGTGAACTTACTGTGCCTTACCTGTGTGTCATTGAAAGTACTGCTGAATTATATTCATTCTGTTGTCAACATCTTCTTCCTCTGCCTCCTCTTCCTCACTGTCCACAGGCTCCACCGCTGCCACAAGACCATGTCCAGGCACATCCTCCTCCAGAAAAGGCACCTGGCGTCTCAAGGTCAGGATGTGCAACATGCAACGATGATCTGGCACACCTTCTTGGGTGAGTAGTACAGGGATCCACCAGTCAGATGGAGGCACCGGAACCTGGTCCTCAGGAGGCCGAAGGTCCTTTCAATAAACCTCCTTGTATGCCCATGGGCCTCATTGTAACGTTCCTCTGCCCTTGTCCTGGCATTCCACACTGGGGGCAGTAGCCATGAGAGGTTGGGGTAACCAGAGTCACCTGCAAATATCGAGAGATAACTGTTTGACACACACTAACCCTTAGGGACAACCGCATATCCAGACACCTACTCATAGTGTGTGGGGAACTTTGGCTCACCTGTTAGCCACACCCGGTGCCTCTGGGGTTGGCCCATCACATATGGAATGCTGCTATTCCTCAAGATAAAGGCATCATGCACAGAGCCATGATATTTGGCATTCACATGGGAGATGTACTGGTCCGCCAAACACACCATCTGCACATTCATAGAGTGATAGCTTTTTCTATTCCTGAAAACTTGTTAATTTCTCCGGGGGGGGGGGGACAAATGCTACATGTGTACCATCAATGGCACCAATGATGTTGGGGATATGACCCAGGGCATAAAAGTTAGCTTTCACTGTGGCCAAATCCTCCACCTGGGGGAACACGATGTAGCTGCGCATTTGTTTCAGCAGGGCAGACAACATTGGCTGAGACATCCCTGATGCCATGGCCACTGTTGTTTGGAAGGAACCACTTGCCAGGAAATGGAGCACTGACAGGATCTGCACTAGGGGGGTATACCTGTGGGCTGGCGGATAGCTGACATCAGGTCTGGCTCCAATTGGAACACACAGTTCTTGGATGGTGGCCCGATCAAGTCTGCATGTAATGATGTGTCTGTCCTCCATTGTCGCAAGGTCCACCAGGGGTCTGTACACTGGAGGATGCCGCCATCTCATATTCAGCCTCAGCGGTTGAATCCTATGGAAGAGAACAGTGAGAAGAGGGTCATATTCCCACATCTATTGAACTAATGGTGATTTGTTTACTTTACAGAAACAAAATGTGAACCCAACAGTCAGTTGCCGTGCCAATGTCTGCTGTGACGCAGTTAGGTGCCATGCCCTGTGCCCCCCTGAAATGGCAGATGCCTGACCTGTGAGGAGGGACAAGTGGAAATGAGGTAATTGCGCTGGGGTTGTGCGCAGTCACGGTAGGTGGTCGATGACGCCGCGGACGTCACCGCCATTTTCTATCTATCCACACACTTGCTACCTGACCTTTAACAGGAAAGGAGCTACACTGCAAGTGCTGCTGTGACCTGTGTCTGGAACCAACAATGGCTCATGTTCTGGGGAAAGGGCCCCTGTCTTCACTGCGGAGGGTTTGGAGAAACTGGTGGTTGGAGCCCTACCCCAGTACACATTACTCTACGGTCCTCCAGACAAACAGGTGAGTACACTGTGAGCATGATGCGTGGGCCATGAATGTATGAAGTGCTGTGTATGTAAACCACATGTGGGGATGCAGAGGCATCCTGGCCAGAGTGCAGCATGTAAGGTGGACAATGTATGTGCGTCAGGGGATGGGAGGGATCTGGTGGGCCATGAGTCTAACGGTCCGGACAGTTGACTAATTCCCTTTTCTGCTGTCTTTTCCCTGCAGGTCAGCGCCCACCAGAAGAAGGGTATTTGGCGTGCCATCACCAAGGAGGTGCGGACCCTGGGGGTCTTTGGCAGGCGGAGCACCCACTGCCGCAAGAGGTGGGAGGTCCCATGCTGCTGGGCAAAAAATATGGTGGAGGCCCAGCTGGGACTGTCCTCCCAACGGGGAAGTGGTGCCCGTCGCACCATGACCCCCCTGATGTTCCGCATCCTGGTCGGTGGCATATCCGAAGTTGGATGGGCGCTTGAAGGCATCGCAGCAGCCACAAGGGGGGAGTACAGAATCTGACTCCTGACTTTGCGCACGTTAAGAGGTACCTGGGTGGGGAATGTGGGCTATGGGTGCTCCTAGGCCAGGGCGAAGATGGCAGGGAGGTCCCTTGTTGGGCAGGCTCTGAAGCACTCCTACCCCAATAGTGTTAGTGGGCATCTACTACTGGGCAGGGTCCTATGGGTTTCTGGTGTGCAGCTGATGGCGTTAGGAATTCTACTCCATGGGCTGGTGACTATCTTAGTAACTGGTTGGGCTTGGCCTAGTGCATAGGGCTGCTCCAAAGGTCCGCCAACAGTAGTGGTGTTGCTGCCATTGACCAAGTGTATCCTCTGTTTCTTCCCCCCCCTTTTTGTTTTGTCACCCTGTCCTTATGTGCATTAGCAGCATCTGGCGGAGGTGCAGAGGAACCGGCGACGGAGGGAGCTGCATCCCACATGGGCCTGGAGGCCTAATCGACAGATGGTGAGTGCACCAGTGGGACGGAGGGCGAGGGGAGCACCATTACGGAGACAGGAGGGGACACTACAGACATCAACTCCTCCTCCGATGGAAGCTCCCTGGCGGTGGCGGATACCTCTGTGCCCACCCCAACAACAGGTACAGCCACCACCCCCCCTACCAGCACCGTCCTTCCAGCAGCCCCTCAGCGTGTTTCCCGTGCCCACTCACCCAAAAATTAACTTTTCCTAGCACAGCTTTGTTCAAATAAAGGTGTTACCGCTGTCATTAACGCCATATCAGGAGGACAACGGCCCTTCTGGGGCAGCCACCCTGAAGTGAGATTCCTATCATCAAAACACGAAAATGACAATTAGAAGAATTCACACCCCTGAAAAACATCATTCTGCATTTATCCAAGGAATGTGATCAGAGGGAGCAATGCTGAAACATTAGGGACAGCAGAAAGATAGGGAAGAACTTCTAGAAGTTTCATTCCGTGTCACTGTGTGAACAGGCCTTTTGGCAAGTCGTTGTATACACTTCCCGGCTAGTATCACCTAGAGGTAGAGGATCAGTTGGAGCAAGTTTTCTGCTGGTTGTGAGAGGGTGGTACCTCAGTTTACTAGGCAGGCCTGCAGGTGGGCTTCCAAGCCCACTTACCACTGCTTGGCCTTTCGTTTTTTTGGAAAGCCTAGATACCAGTGCCTTCTGCAATCGAGCTAGTCTAGTCAGAGTGAATGCGGTGAAGGCTTGGAGAGACAAAGTGCCCACTTTGCAAGGTTAGATTTCTGCTGTGTAGTGTGTTGCCTTTATAATTTGGGCTTCGTACGATTTGAAAGAAGGGTGCTATTTAGAACTAAGCAGAGAAGAAAAATCATAAAAAGAAAATTACCGTTAGAGAAGATTCAGAGACCTGTGGACTGGTCTTTCTTTCTTATTTTCCCTGTATCTTGGACTCTGAAAGGCTCCACTAAGGGCTTGAAGAGCAGGCTCTTGAATCCAACAAGGCCACATAGGAGATGGAAGCCTAATCCAAGAGAGTGACTGCTGTGCCCTAATGTGGCAAGAATGAAAAGGGTCTCAGAAACAGAAAAACAGAAAGAAGGCCCAGTTGTCACTGAACTTCCAACTGCACTCCTGAGAAGAATTTTTGAGCAGCCTATCTCTGACTGAATATGTGCCCTTTTAAATGGAGATCTGAGATTTTACATTTTTTTCACATAATTCAGAAAGGTTATGCTAAATTAATCTCTCTTGCATGATAAAAGCATGTTGCATAATTGAAAGTGAGGGCAACCTTTTGTTCAAAAGTCACATGTGATGCCAGCAAGGGGGACTGGCTCGAATAAAAATGTTACAAAATATTTTCTATTGAACCAGTCTTCTTCGAGATATATTCAGAGCAAGCAATTATGTGAAATCTTGCACCTGCAAAATGTATTGAATTTTGCACATTCCACATGATACAAAATTCATAAACACTGAAAGCTTCCCCATTATGATACATTTTCCCACATATCTACTTATACCGCAAGAAAAGTCTTTGAATTTGGGTACGTTTGGAGCACTGGTAACATAGTATAGAACCTTTGCTTCAGGTTTTGTTTTTTGGGATTTAAGACATTTATGCTTATAGATGATGTTGCAAACATATATTCCCTGCTGTCAGTGCTTAATTTTAGCTGACCAGTGCTTAATTTGTAAATAAACATGTGCCAGTGCCAAAAGTTCTCCTCTGAAACACACACTACTGCAATTAAATGTGCAAGCACAGAATACTGAAGCAGCCTAATCATGATGCCATCTGGGGCCTCTTTAATCAATTTACAGTCACTCCCTGCCTCTACGGCTCACTCTTGCAGCTTTCTGCTTTCTCCTTTGTGACTCTTTTTGTTTTTCTCTTCCTCCCTCTTTCCCATATGTGGCTTTTGCTCCCAGTAAATGCCTGAGGCACAAAAATAATTCCTGGTCACCAAAAATGAGTGCCGAAAATATCCAGCCACCTTCCCCCAATGCCCCACCCCCGCACCTCTCCACTCCGCAACGGAAACCACCGGCTCAAATTAAGCACTGGAGCAGGTGGGGGGCGCCTGCACGTATTTTTTTCGCGTTCTGACGTTTCCCGAGAGAAACAAAGCGAAAAACACACTGATGGGAGAGAAGGAGGAAGAAAAAGACGGAAAACCTGCCCCCAAGGGTGAAAGCAGGAACCCCAGGGGTGAAACAAAGGGCAAGGAGGGTCTGGCAGAGGATTAAGAGGCATGAGGTGGATTTAAGCCCACTACCTTGGTATTCAGCGCTCTGACATTTAACAGAGCTGGCTGCGAGCTTCCGAGCAGAGGCTGGGGCACTGGCACACAATCGTGTACTATTTAAGCACCGCCTGCTGCAAATGAGTAGGACCGTATTTTGGAACAAGGCATTTTCTCTAAAATATAAATATTTTAAGACCTTTCTCTGGGAGGCGTTTGTTTGTTTCATTGGTATAAACGAATGAACTGCTGCCACTGATGGATGTTTTTGAAATTTAGCAATTTCATAGGATAACAAGTTTAGAAAACCCCATTATGTACTATCAACCCATAACCAATTATTGTCATTTTAGTTTTGCTTAGCTCATTATTGTTATTTTGTTAGTAAATAGTTTTTTCAAATTTAATCCATGTTATCCCTTTAAATGTTGTTTTGGTGCTGCTATAATACCTTACGTACATTTTTTGCTGGGGTAATCCTGTCCCTCTTGAGCCCCAGCTACACAGAGAAAGCTCACTGAAATTAGCTTTTACTTTTCAGGCACTATAGTACTCCGCAAGATGAGAGTTTATTCCCTGTTCTCGTCCCTTTGATAAATCAGTTTCTGAGCCATGTCACTGCTCTTCACCCTCCTGAGGTGAACCCCACGCCATGCCTCTGCCCCTAATACCCTGATGCCCATTTCTGCCAAATCCACCCTATGCACCACCTGCATCCGGGCCTACAAGATGTCCGCATTTTAGCCACCATTTCTACCCTTCACGTATATTTTACATGCCTGCCAGTATTGTGCACTGTCTACTGCACACTGCTTTTGCTTCGTTACTAGACAGATTAACACACACTGTCTCTCTCACACACACATGCATACATTCTCATTTATGTTAAACCACTGTAAACATTCAATTATTATTATACAAAGCTAAAACGGCATCAGGCACGGCCACTGCAATGGCAATTGTATGTGTAGTACAGTGCCACAGCTCTCTCAGACACTTCATTTCAGATGAATATCAAGATCGCCTGAAGAATAAGGATTCAGTATGTTCAATTAAAGCATCACTCAGGTACAGTCCTCAGCAATCATTCAAACACAAATCCATCACATGAAGGTCAGACACTGTTATCTTTGATGTAAGATAAAGCAACGTCGCAGGGTCGCACAGTATTAACCTTACAAATAGATGAGGCAATCTGCCCCTAGCGGAACTACATTTCATTAAAAAATAAGCATTTTTTGATATATTGCTGAGCTACCCAATATTAAGAGAAAGTGATCTCCAATGTGACACATCTCCTTAAATTGTGTCAGTGTCACTAAGAAGTTCTAATCAATGGAAGTGTCCCGATCCCTAGTAATATAAATTCCCAAGTATCAGCAGCCCTTCATACACTTAGGGTAACCCAGTTTATGATTTATCCCAATTGCTCAAGAAACTAAATATTTTAATCAGGTCCAGAGGGTCTGCTAACAGGTCATCTTCAAATAATATTAATATCCAATTTGCCACTGCCTCATGCCCTGTTCTAAAAGAAAGATAGAGATGAGGTGCCATTGACCTTCACCATTGCAATAGAATGGTTAAAAAGTCCTTCCTCTCCAGGGTTGGCAGCATGAAAGGACTTTTGACAGTAGACCTTTATGGCACCCAAATTACAAACATAGGACATGAATCTGTACAGCCTCCTCAGATTGTGCTGAATTGGTCTACCAGGCATAAATCCCGATTAACTGATTGCATAATTAACATTGTCATTACATAGAAGCAGTTAGCCAAGATGTGTGCCAATAAATTAGTATTCATGTTCCAGAGGGATATGGGCCTCTATGAGGCACATTCATTGGGGGCTTCACTGGATTTATGTTTGAATTTCGGAGTAGCAGTCCACAGGACCATTGGAAAGATAACCTGCTCTCTCACTCCATAGCACATATGCAGGATATAGCCACCTATCTGGTGAGAAAATCATTTAAAGATGTCTGCAGGGAGACTACTTATACCCTGGCCTTACACCATTTCAACTGCAATATCACCTGCAGCAACTTCTTCACCGTGAGTTAATTTTGATGTGTAAGGACAGAGTTGGGTGGTTCTCCATAAATCTCTTCAGATCTTGTATGGTCCCTTCCTACCTTAAACTATAAACTCTGCAAATGAATGTCACACAGACTTGGATCCTCTCTGCTTCACTATTAAGTATATTACCATTCACATTCTTTTTGAGCTTGAGTACCTCTTCTCTTCTACACAACTGCACCAGTAATTTTCCAGATTTATTGACTACTCCGTATACTGAGTGTTGTTTAATACGGAAGTGTGCCCTTGCACCCACCTCAATCAACATCCTGTATTCAATCTTCTTTCACAATTACTATCTGCCTCCCTGTCTCCAGCTGGGGGGTGTCTCTACAAATGGACATTTTATTTTTGTGGTCTTCAGGGCAGCAACCCCCTCAGCGGGTGGGCTATTATGTCTATGGGCTGGCCTCCTGCTCTGGGATAGGGGTCTTGGTGCCCAATGGGCTCGTCCCACAAAGAAAAAAAATCAGCATACCTGTTATGAGAGATTCAATGAATTCAAAGCATTGCTTCTCTATCCGCTTAGGCGTTCCTACAATGTGAAGATTATTTCTGCAGGTGCACGATTGTGGCGCAAAATCAGCAAAGATCAACAAAATCATCAAAAGGAGTCTTTCAGCAATAAGGGGAAACACCCAATCTTCTGATGGTTCTTCAGGCACCAAATGCACAATAGAAGAACAATAGTTGTGGTTTAGCAAATACTTACTGATAGGGTGCCACAACAAATGTGAGGCTATCCTGTAATCATTCCAGACATCAAGTGCCTCTTATTGAGTTTTCAATGCCTCTAACAATGTTTGAAGAGCATGGGGAGACCATGCATTGTAGAAGCTATCCATTAGAAGCCACAGCAGTGGGCAGTGTTTGGATCCATCAACACGCTCAAGGAGAAGGGACTGAAAATTGGGGAAAAGTAAGAAGACACAAGCAAGAGTGATGCAGCAGCACTGGGGAGAGCTTGGTCTGCAACCAAGTACCAATGTTTAGAACTCACTCATATATGCTGACTTTCACAGCTAAGGGGAACACCACTGAACGAGGGTAGTGACCATATAGTGTCCACTGAGCAAGGAACGTCAGCGCACCTCACATCGTAGCACTTGCAGTATGTGGCAAAATGTCTGTAAAATTGATCATGGTAAAAATGCAGTGGCCTGGAAAGCAGCGCCCCAAGTTCCTCATGCACCGTTCAGGTTCTCAAGCCAGGGGAAGTGTCCAGGGAAGCATACTACCACCTCAGAGCAAGTCAGAAGGGCTTCATGGTCAAGAGGCTTCCGCATTGATCCTGAACGACTGATTTATCCCAGCAGGTGGGCAGTACTCTTGTGGGTTGCCTATTAGCCTTCCTTTTCCTTCTTATTGGAAGTCTATTAAATATAAAGGTTTTAGCTTTTCAGCACCTTTGAAGTCAGCTGTATCAACCACCATACAAATCCAATGCAAATTCCCATAAATGGGCCTAAAACCCCTCGACCATGACAGTGTAGTAATATGGTGAACACAAGGATATATTGGAGGGGCCTCATCTACATCCAGCCCAGAGTAGCATGACATTTTGAGTGAGAGCTAGAGCAAAGCAGCTCTGCACGTACAAACTATCTCACATCCAGAAACATCGTTTATCACTGTGGTAACCACTGAAGGATTTAATGGAGGATACATTATCTAAGAGGATGACCTCCCAGATTAAGTGGAAGTTTATGGCTTGCAGCCAGCACATCCCTCAATGTCCAACGCTTTTGAAGGAGACCTTAGCCTGTAGAATGTCTGTAACCTGAAGGAAAGGTTTACTGTACAAAACCTGAGAAAAGTGTGCATAACATGTGGGATAGCTCTTCTGTCCTGAGCCAATGCAATCTCTGTAGCCTGTGGGCATGTCTGATTTATGCACATATATGTTCATTGCACCATAAAGAATAGCTATATAAACTTGTATTATGTTTCAAGTGTTAGATCTGGCATCCTTGGCATGATTTCCCCTGATTTTTTGCCTGTTTTGCTGAGCTCGTTTCTGCTGGCTTTAGGACTCTAGGCACATTTACCACTGCTAACCAGTGCTAACGCTTAAAACATGGTAAAACTGGCTTATCCAGAGGTGGCATCTGTATTTACATATAGGTCCCTAGTAAAGTGCACTACCTTTGCCCAGAGCCTCTAAATTAAATACTACCAGTGGGCCTGCAGCATAGATTGTGCCACCCACTTCATTAGCACTTCAAACATATCTCAAGACTGCCACTGCAGAGCCTGTGTGTGCTGTTTTAAATTGCCATTTTCCCCTCGCAAGTTAACCCCCTTCTAGGCCCAAACATCCCTTTTCAATACATATTAATCACCCTTAGGGTAGGCCCTGCACAGCCCAAGGACAGGGTGCAGAGTATTTAAAAATGAAGGACATGCATTTACTTTTAAGTTTTAAATGCCCTAGTAGTAAAAAACGAATTTTTCACTATTGCTAGGCCTATATCTCCAATAGGCTAGATTTGGGAGTACCTTATTACATTTTATAAGTATAATTCCCAGTTGGGAACATATGGAACCCCTGCCCCCCACCCCCAGTTAAGTGTCTCCGGAATCACAATTTAAAATCACAACTTATGATGAAGTTAGATTTTAAATTCTAATTCTGAAAATGTAACTTTTAGAAGGTTGCCATTTTCTAACTACAGCTATTTTGGTGCATTCTGTCAGTCTCTGAATACATGTCTGGGGCAGGTGGCAGCTAAGCTTTTTGCATTTCCTCCAGACAGCCACACACAAAGGGAGCTTAGGTGTAACTGGTGGGCCATCCACATCATAATGGGCCATCCTGGCAGGATCTCAGGAACAAGCTGCCACTTACACTGTGTCCTGTCCCCACACAAAGGGCTGCATACACCCTGTAGTGAGTATGGAGCCAGGACAGGAAGGGTATGAACTCTGTGTACTTCAAAGGCATCTCATTGAAGTCTCCCCCACTTCAAAGGCATCACTGGGTATGAAAACTAGACTTCTAGCCCTACCAACCCTTTTGGTCCTGTGGATACTCTGTGAGGACGAAGGGCGCTCTGCCGCTACAAGGCCTGCCACTCTCCTGGACTGCTACTTTGGTGGACCCCTGCTCTGCTGACCTGCTGCCTGCTGCTCTCCTTTGCCTGGGAGTGAGAAGGACTGGACCTGTATCAACTGTGCGTCTTTCCCTATAAAGTGGTGTCAATCCAGTCCCGGGCCTTTGGAGGTGGGTATAACGTGCAGTTCCAGTCAAAATCAACGCATCGCCATCACTGCTCGGATCCGAACTGGTGCATTGGCCCCAGTTGCGTCAATTAGAGTCGATGCATCGCCTCTCCAAGGTGGAGAGACCTTAGTACATCATCTTTGGAAGCGCCGCATCTCAAACCCGAAGCATTGCTGCTGTTGTGTGGAAAAAATCGATGCATCTTCACTACTGCATGGAAATGATCCCCACATCACCTCCACTGGGGGGATCAACACCAACGCCTCACTTTAATCTGCTCCCAGTATCATCAATGTCAACGCAACCAGGATTAAGGTACTTTTGTTCAGCAGGCCTCACTGGGTTCCTCTAGCCAGCCTGTGCTCTAGCGCGATGGTCTGAACTTTTGACTTTGCCTCCGCCCGATGTTATCTGATGTTCCCAGTTGAACTTCTTCCTGCAAAGTGCTATTTTGCAGTTTATTCTTTAAAAATTCATATCTCAAGTTCTACTCATTGTTTTTGGGTTGTTTTGGTCTTGTTTTATTTATTAAAGTAAGCTCTATTTTTCTAACCAGGTGTGGTATCTTTTTAAGTAGTGTTTCCACTGTTTTACTGTTTGAAGTTGTGCACAAATACTTAACACATTGCCTGTTAAGCTCAGCCAGACTGCTCTGTGCCAAGCTACCCGGGGGTGAGCACAGGTTAATTTAGGATGTGTTGGTGACTTACCCTGACTAGGATTGTGGTTCGTACTTGGACAGAGTGCATGCCTCTGACAACTGGAAACCCAAATTCTAACACCAGGTTTAAGGGATAACTTTGGTGTACCAAGGCTGAACCTTTGAGCAGTCTATAATGTGACGAATAACCTGTTTGAGACCAAAGCCTGTAAGATCTCTTTCTTGTTCAAAGCCAAAGAGATCTGTATACCACCGGATAGCTCTGCTGTTAGACGTCTGAGCAACAGATAGCTCTGAAGCCTGAGTTTATAAAATATTTGTAATTTGGGAAATAATCACATGAAATCAAAAATAAATGTAACTTCTTGGTTCTATAAATCTCAAATGTGTATGATTTGTGTAGCCTTATTGAGTAGCTGGAGGTATTAAATGAGAATAGGCATTGATACTACTGTAGCTTCCATGGCTAAGGATCAACCAAACCCATACCTGTATGGCCATCCTATAGTCATACTATAAATACATGGCAACGCTGTTCTATCACTTGTTATTAGGCAGAAATAGTAAGACTGGGTTCACAGAATATAAAAAAACAATATATTGTGATATAATCAGTTCCAGAATGCGTGTGAATGATGTTGCACTCCTATAACTATCTTAATAAGCATGCAAAACCTGTTTCTAAAATGAAAGTATAAAAATAAAGTGAATTAATAGGGTGGTGCATTTAAACAGTAGTTTCATTTTCCATCTAATGCTTGAATAAGCACTTTTACAGCTCTTTCTGTGCAACCTAACCAAGTAGATTTAATTTAAATGCGGACTGCCTAGCTGCCAGAAGTAATGAGAAACACTACAGTACCCTTCAATGGCAAAATGTCAATTTCACTCTTGAACTATCGCTTGAAATGGATTGGGCCACTTTTATCATTAAATGATAATTTGAGCCAAACTGGTCTTCTGTAATGCCATACGCTGTATACTGAAAACATCCTAAGTCTGCATCAGAAAATAATTTCTCCACACCCCCACAGTAGAGGTAGCCACTGAAACAGCATTCAGAAGTCACTTATGTCCTGCTTTGTGAGGGATGCAATTGTTCCCACTACAATAATGAATACATTCAAAGTCAATAACCTTGGTTCACAGATCCTGGTATCAATCAATCAATCAGTAGATTTGTAGACCACTTATTGACACCCGTGAGGGGATCCAGGTGTATGGAGACCAGGCATGGCATTTAAGATGATGTGATCAAGGTGTTCTTCCTTATTGCAAGTGCATATGGCTGTAGTCCACTTTTACAATATTGGTAAGATGTTTAAGGCCTGCAGCTTTCTCTTCTGCTGTATAGAAAGAAAAGTTGTGCTTTTGGGAAAAATAAATACAATCTCTGATCATTTAATGTTTGGCGGATGCAGGAAATCTGCCAGAAAGCTGCAAAGTGGAAACAACTGTTTCCAAAAATGTTTATAGTATTGTATTATTCACTATGGAGGTAATTAAAAAAATGGAGCGCAATCAGCTGAAACAGGACATTTGCTGCTAGCTTAGGTATGAAAAAATTACTTTTTAATGAATAGAGCATGTGTACACGTGAGAATGTGTGTATGTGTGAACATGAGTGTATGAGTGAAAGTAAGTGAGAGTGACAGATTGAGTGAGAATGTATGAGATTGAGTGTAAGTATGAGTGGGTCATAGTGCGTGACAATAAGTGAGTGAAATTAAGAATGAATGCAAGTAAGAATTAACTAGTAAGAACTTTAAAGAGTGTGAATGGATGTGAGTGAGTACGAGTGTGGTGTCTTGCTTGTGAGACTGTCATTGACCCTGCCATCCTGAGAGTAATTCACGTCTTACAGAAAAAACCCATGGCAAAATAGTGGCACTGGCAAATTTGAAGCAGTTCTTAACATGACTGACACCTGTGACAAAATACTGACACTAACAGTAATTCTTGGCATAACAGGCACCCATTGTAAAAAAACTTCTACTGGCATGCTAGAGGTAAATGTTGCATAGTGGGAATCTGTGGAAAAACGCTAACCTGCTTGAAATAATTCTTGGCATGGGAGCCTCTATGTAAAATGCTGGAACTAGCACATTGGAGTTAATCCCTGGTGTTAGAAATGGGGTTTCTGGTTGTCTAGGGTATGCACCTCAGCCAGGCAGAACCCACCCACTCTAGTCAGGGCAAGGGAGTTACACGACCAAGATAACCCCTGCTCACCCCCTTGGTAGCTTGGTACGAGCAGTCAGACCTATCCCAGAGGCAATGTGTAAAGCATTTGTACAACACACACAACGCACGTGATGCACCATCCCCACCACAAAGGAAACACAACACCAGATTATATGAAAATATAGTGTATTGGACACAATGCAAGTATTAGACCAAACATCACATATCAGTATTATCCTGCTACCTTAGCAGTTGTCAGAACATTACACATTAGTTACTCTGCAAACTAGCAGTAGTCACATATAACACACAGGTTACTCAGTATTCTGCAACATACACAGTAGTCAGGAAACACGTTATTACACCAAAACACTTGTCGTAAGAATATCATAAACGCCCATAGTAGGAACATTATAAACCATATGGCAAGTCATAAAAAATATTAGTATGGTATGCCCATAATAGGAACATTTGCATACACATACATAGCACATCATAACCAGGTAGGCAATATACGTATTCACAAAGTCTGTAGCAAGAACTTAGAATATATATTATCCCTTTAGGAAATACCTCTTTGAACGATGGAGGCACCTCCAGTGACTAGAAGATGAAAAATGAGGCCCCCGACGCTCCTGTGCGCAAAACGGGGGCCTCTTGTATCCTTCGGGCTGAGGAGGGCAGCAACCACCTCCTCTGTGCTGTGGACAGGCCCCGGCAGGGGCCAGTGATCACTGGGGCCCCCCCGGGACTCAACCGGCCCTCACGAGGGGGGCCAAAGTCCTCCATATATTGCAGGAGGGAGGGGCCAACGAGCTTTCTCCGGTTTTGGAAAAAGAGGTTTTCTTTGTTCCCCGGGGGCACCAGGGAACGCGCTCCACACGTGCTTGGATGAAGAAGCCTTCCCGGGCTGCGGCGGTGATTTCTGCCACCACCATGCGCTTTCTCAAAAGCGCTTGAACCACAAATGAAGCCCGGGTCTCGGCAGGGATTTTCCCCTGCCACAATCAGAGAGAGAGCTCTCTCCAAGGTGCTACCACAATGGTAGCAGTAGCACTCTCCACAGCGCCACTTCCAGATACCGGGAGAAGAACTCCTGTGTCTGCAGATCGTCACAGGGGTCAGGAGCCACAGAACCCTGCCCCTGGGGGGACAGAAGTCTTTGGAAAAAGGCCCACAGGGGGAGGGCCCACCAACAGGCGAGCACAGAGGATGTGAGCAGGTGGCAAGTCCCTTACAGTGACCAAGCAGGTCAAAGGTCAGCACAACAGCAGCCGTCCTTAGCAGTCCCTAGTGAGTCCTTCCAGTCCTTTGTGTCCAGTTCCAAGATGATTCCAAGAGTCTCCAAATTGTGGGGAAAATTCCTCTGTACTTATACTCAGTCCTTACAATGTTTTGCAATGGTAGGGAGACAAGGTTACAGCCAGTTACAACTGGTTCTGGCAGTGCCCCCTCTCTCCTTCAGCACAGGCTCCAAACATCAGTGGGGGGTAAACGACCCTATTGTGTGAGGCCAGGGTACAGCCTTTACAAATGTAGGTGTGCCTCCCTTCTCTCAGCCCAGGAAGACTGTTCAGTATGCAGATGCACCTCTGTGACACCTCCACCCTCCCTGTGTACAGGCTGTCTAAAAAGTATGCACAAAGCCCCAACTGTCACTCTGGCCAGACGTAGATTGGAGTCAAGCTGCAAAACACTAGAGTCATAAGCACAGATAAATGTGCACTTTCTAGAAGTGGCATTTCTGTCATAGTAATAAAAAATACACCTACACCAGTAAGCAGCATTTATTATCACCATCACAACCATACCAAACCTGCCTACGCTACCCCTCATAAATCAGACAATATCCCTTACACATAAGGCAGGGCATTTCTAATGCAATCCTATGAGAAGGCAGCACTTACAGCAGTGAGACACCAAGTTAGGCTGTTTTTCACTACCAGGACAGGCCACGCAAACTGGCACATGTCCTGCCTTCTACATACATGGCACCCTGCCCGTAGGGCTAGCTAGGGTGTACCTTAGGGGTGACTTACATGTAGTAAAAGGGGAGTTCTGGGCCTCTCAAGTAAATTTAGATGCCAGGTCCCTGTGGCAGAAAACTGGGCACACAGGCCCTGCGCTAGCAGGCCTGAGACAGGTTTGAAAGTCTACTTCAGTAGGTGACGCAAGCAGCGCTGCAGGCCCACTAGTAGTATTTAATTTACAGGCCCTGGGTATAGAGATACCACTGTACAAGCGACTTACAGGTAAATTAAATATGCCAATTAGGTATAAGCCAATCATACCAACTTTAGATGGGAGAGCACCTGCACTTTAGCACTGGTCAGCAGCGATAAAGTGCTCAGACTCCTAGAGCCAACAGCGACAGGTCAGAAAAAATAGGAGGCAGGAGGCAAAAAGATTGGGGATGACCCTGCCTAAGGAAAAAAGTCCAACACCTGGCATAAAGGACACCAATATAGTAAATAGTCCCAGGCACTCCAAAGTGTGAATAGAATTTTCAGTACGTCCGATAAGGAGTTGTAATAATTCTGATGGCCTTTTTTTTTGCTCCACAATGCTTTCTCCAATATTTCTTTATGTATACTCTTTCATATATAATGGTAATTACTTCATACAGCAAGCCAACATGTGTTGTTCTGCCTCCGACTTCCTCAGGGCTCAAACGAGAAGAAGAAATCCACTTTCACAAATAACAATGTCATGGAGATGAGAAATCTTTCAGTCATGTTGTTTCACAAGTTTCTGAGTCTCAAAATCTTATCGGGCAATGGAGACCCTGCATACAAGAGGATAGGAGCACTCTACGCTGTGACGAAACATGTGTTGGCTGGCTGTATGAAGAGATTAGCATTTTATTTGAGGGGACAGGGACAAGGGAGGTAATTATTTAGATATGCGGGCATCCATACCACATTTTTGAAAAACTGGGGTCATCTCTTAGGGAGTGTTAGGTTTAAATGTCATGGCATCACATAAAAGAAGTTGAATAGTTAATGAATATTCATTTAAAGCCTATGGCATTTTAGTAAATTTGTGTGAAAAATTGTTCTTAAAATGCACTGTTAGAACCCTTTATTTTCAATTGTCTAGAGGAGCGAAGTCCCTTAGAAGAGGTCTGGCTTACTTGCTATACTCACTTACTACGATTTATGGCAAGTATTATGTCCCAGAACTTTCAAAGATCAAATCAGCACCACAAGATAGGTGTTATCTTAAATTGACATTTATTGTATTGTGTTGTTACATTTATCATGACATTATTATGGAAATTCAGCAACCTCAATTATTGTGATGTCATCAAGGCTAAGATTGTGTGACATTATTTCCTGCAAAAAATCAGGGTCAAGGTTCATATGATGTCACTTCCTAGGTCATCATTAAGGTCATATGGTAATTGATAGCTCATCCGCTTCCCCTGGCATTTTGGTGAATTGACATTCATGATGAATATCTACTACTCCTGGTAGAGTGCCACTTCCTCTGTATTTGCTTGAATAAATAAAAAGGTATAGAACTAAGAAAGCTCTGTTAGACCTGACAGGGTTAGGGCGGTCTTCCCCCAACCTTTTTGCCTGCTTGCCTCATTTTTTTGCTGAGTCTTTTTGCCGGCTTTAGCACTCTGAGCACTTCACCACTGCTGACCAGTGCTACAGTGCATGTTCTCGCTTTCCCCAAACATGGTAACATTGGTGTATACACAATTGACATATTTAATTTACTTGTAAATCTCTGGTAAAGTGGAATACCATATAGCCAGGGCCTATGAAATAAATGCTACTAGTGGGCCTGCAGCACTGCTTGCACCACCCACCTAAATAGCTCTTTAAAAATGTCTCAGGCCTGCCACGGCACAGCCTGTGAGTGCAGTTGTACTGCCACTTCGACTTGGCATTTCAAACCCTTTGCCAAGTCTGAAACTCCCCTTTTATTACACCTACGTCACTCCTAAAGTAAGCCTTAGGTAGCAGGGTGCTGTGTAAGTAAAAGGTAGCACATGTACTTTTAAGTTTTGCATGTCCTAGTAGCAAAAAACACCCATATTTATTTTTCACTACTATGAGGCCTACTCCTCTCATAGGTTAACATTAGGAATTCCTTCTTATACTATTAAACTATAATTCCTGATTGAGAAGGGGTACCTGTGTCATGTTTCATATCACTGGAATGGTAATGATAAATCCTCTTTAATGGTAAAGTTGGATTTAACATTATTATTTTAGAAACATTACTTTTAGAAAGAGCAGTAAACCTACGGGGAGAACCCTATATTCCAATGGAACTACGGTAATACAGACATCATATTATAAGTTGCTCCAAAGGCAATCATTTGAGAAATAGAGAAAATATAGAACAAGCGTTACTGCTCACAACAAAATGAGAAAAAAAAGCAAAATGTAATGACTGGATTTTCATATTCAAATCTCCTCAGATGTCAAGTGCTAAAGGCGACGGTGCATTGCAAAAGTGATCAAGTGATATGATGTGATTACCTATATACAGTGCACAGTGGATATATATATACATCACATGAAAAAGAAGGATCAAATCAACCAACGGGACACAAATTGGTTATCCGAGACTATGAATTCACATGATCACACAATATTAATTGTCCTTTCAATAAATGAACATGCAGTTGATGTATTGTCAATGTTTTAACCCTATGTCAATTTCTTTTAGAGAGGGTCTACTTCAGGACAAATGTAGCTACCCAAAAGAAAGAGGAACTGTCAGTAAGCTATGAAACAGAAAACAATGTTTATAAAGAACAAAACTAAGCTTGATTGACAGCTCACCTGGCTTAACTAGAGGTATTATCTCTCAGCAGAGCAAACATGAGGAGATAAGAGAAACATCTGTTTTAGACACAAAACCAAACACAAGAAAACAGCATATTAAAAATGGAACACAGAATTTCAACCGGACCACATCCAAAGGTCTGATGTCAAAGTAGGGTTCATGCAAGTAGTGATCAACACACTTGTGAAACAAGGCAGTCAAGGCATGCCATAATTATCTCCATGTTCCACAAAAAAGAGACAAAGCTATGAAACATGCACTGATTAATGGTGAAAGGGAGAGTGTTGGAGGTGGCACGTTCTGGTTGGCTGAACCTATCACTCCTGTCAGTGGTGTTTTTTTTACTCATTGTATAATCTTCGCTCACCCATGGGTTGGTGGGCACAGAGGTGCTCAAGCTTATCACAGGGGCACTGTGTAAGGCATTGGCACAGCACTACCAAATACATTAAGCACCACAAAAGAGACTTCAAACAAGATGCATGTAAATAAAGTTTTTATTCAACACACACGTTAACTAACACAGCATGAACATTTCAATATTGGCACAAATCACATTTAGAAATATTACTAGCGGTACTAGGCCCAACTGTGTTAAACACCATAAGCAGTGTGTACCTGTGAGAAAAATAATACTTTTACTCCCAGCACCCTCGTGGTGTGCCAAACGTTGTCAGCATGAGATCCACCCTAGCGATAACCCCAATTCAATAGCAAACAGTAGTTGGGTGCAACCTGGCTCACATATGCACATACAGTGAAATGCACCACTTTTAAACAGCTCTGCAACTTGTGTCACACAATTAATACTCTAGGAAAGAAATAAAATGTGTGGCAACACTGCCATATGATATAACCGATCACCCACAATCACTTCCTCACACTCATTCCGCACTGACATGCAGTGCCACGGATATCAGGTGGCTAGCATTTCACGCACTTGCACACACTCACTCCTAGCACCCTAATGTGGTGCACTGATATCGGGCTAGTCAGTGTCACTGTGCTCACAGACCCCCTGGACCCAAATCTGCCTCCAACCTCCAACCAGTTCCTACTACCCCAACCCCCAAAAGCTGGAGATGGAAGCAATCTTTCCACAGATAATAGGCTGCTCATGGCCAGAGTCACACTTTCAGGATCCCGGGGACATGGTGGGGGAAGAAATAAATAACGGCTGATCAGGCAGCAGTTAACACATGGAGGTTTGGCCACTACTCGGGAAGTTCACTCAGAGGTCTGCAAAGCATGGAGTATGGTCGCTGTGGGCCACAAACTAGTCACATAGGTGCCCAGCCAAGCCAGGCACTCCAATACCCAAATAGTTACCAATTCTTGTCTGGGGCGTGATGACTTGAGCCTCCCAGACAATTCCAGATGTGCACAAAAAGCTACCAGGTCTGCATTGCCCAGGAAGGGGTCAATCCCACATGCAGTAGGCTCAATGCTGGGTCTCCCTGGAATGAGGCCCAATGTCTGGTGTGTGGTCACTTAAGTCTCACCAGATGATTCTGATTGCACACAAAAAGCTTTTCAATGCAGTACCTCCTTGTAATGAAACACTAGTCTGGTGCCCAATGATTTGCACCAGACAATTCTGTTTTCACAGGAAAATGTTACCAGTGTAGCAACTCCCTAGAATGAGACACTAGTCTGGTGCATGATGACTTGAGTCGTACCGGCAATTCAGAAGAACCACACAAAGAGTTTCAATCCTGTACCTCCCTGGAATGAGGAACCACATCTGATGTGTGATGACTTGAGTTGCACCAGACAATCCGGTCACACACACAGAGATACAAGTTCATTGGTGCCATGTGAGGTAGAATGCGGCACTCCTCCGGGTACCCCCCCACCTCATTGGGTCACAACCAGTAAAACGGGCACCGCACACAACTAGCATGCAGTCGAGGGTCGCACAAGAGAAATGCAGCACTCTCAACAAAGGCAGGCCACGTGGGATCCTGCAACCGGTGGATCCGCTCACTATTAACCAGACTCTTATGTGTGTTGTGGCCCCACAATGAAGGCCCACAATCCTTGAATATGGACAATACTTTGAAGGCACAGCACCAGGCAAATCTGGTCTCCAGGTGCAAGACATAGATCTACGTGCTCACCGCTGCTACCAGGTCAGGTCCAGCAAATGATGTAGGCACATAGGAGGGCACCACTCTCCAAATGACACAGGTAGATGGTGTAGGTCCCTTGCAGGAGGTCTTTGATGTCCCTGAGACCTCCACAAAGAACAGGGGGCAAGCTAACAAGCCCTTAGACAGCACACTTCGGAGTGCCACATTGCAGCAAGCAGTTTGCCCAGGCCAGTCACAATGCAGGGAGGGTGTAAAATCTCTTCCAAGGGCAGTAGATACTCCTGGGCACAACATATTCCTCTGGCAGTGTGCACCATGCAGTCCAGTCACACCAGTTCCATGTTCCTGCAAGTGAACTCTGAGTTGCTGAAGTGTGGAATCGGTAGTTATACTGAAGTGTCCCTTTGAAGCTTGGGGTGGTTCAGAGGGTTCTCCTTTGAACCATAGATGTCTCTCCTACATTTCGGTCCTGACTGCCATGGGGCAGTGGAATGCAGATCCTAATCTTTAGTGAGGCCATGATCTTGCTCCGGGAGGCCAAGCGTCAAAACCTCTCCTACATTCTATCCAGCCAGACCCTCAAATGGCAGAGGTCTGTCGTTCCAGTAGCCCAAGGTTTATAGCTGTTGCTGGGGAATGTGCTTCTCCCCAGCCTCTAGAGGAATGAAGCTGAATTAAAAAAACACAAAAAAAGTTTTAGAACATAGAAATGCTCACTTTCTAGAACTGCCATTTCTAGGGTACTATTGACAAAACCACCTTTACCATGGGAAGGGGCTTGTCATTGTGAATCCAATGATAGTAAACACCACGAGGCCGCTCCACAGCAATCGACTATTGCAGTTAGGATTAATTGCAAACTTTCCCCATGTTAACCTATGGGCCAAACAGCTCTCATTGAAAGTGAAAACACACATGGGTATTCTACCCTCCCTGGGCAATGTGCCCAGGCGCACGTTCAAGCCTGTAGGGCAGGCTGGACACCAAAAAGGTACAAGTGCGCTCATACAGGCCTGCTGTGACAGGGTCAGCATATTATATGAAAACACCATTGTGCAAGTGTGCACATGCTGGCAAGCTGTGCCAGGCTCATTATACATGCAACCACCATTGTGCAAGTGTGCACATACTGGTAAGCTGTGCCAGGCTCAATATATATAAAACCACCATTGTGCAAGTGTACACATACTGGTAAACTGTGCCAGGTTCAGTATCTTATTAAACACCAATGTGCAAGTGCACACACTAGCTCGCAATACCATGCTTAGCAAGGGTAAAACCCTATAGTGCAAGTGTGCACAAAGTAGCGTGCTGTGACAGGCTCAGTATATATAAAACCACCAGTGTGTAAGGGTGCACACACTGACCTGCTGTGACAGGCTCTGTAAATATTAAAGCACCAAGGCGCAAGTGCACACACCCTGACCTACAATAGCAGGTCCAGTACACGCTGGTTAGCGCCATGTCCTAACAGGTGTAGGAAGGGTTTGCGCACTTCCACACTGTACACACAGTGGGACAGTGCCCAGGGCCCTCAGACCACAAAAGAATCAGCTGCCATAGGGGAAAGGCTGACCCCTTAGCTAGGAAAAACCCACGTGGGGGTTATTCCCTCCCAGTGCATGGTACACTCTGGTGTACCTGCCCTGCCTCATGCTTACCACCTGTTCCACCCTCCGGGGAGTGCTCTAGGGATAGTATAAGGCTTGCTCAGGGTTGGCCACGGCATGAAAGATGCCACCCTGAGCACAGGCATATGCACCCCCTCAGCCCTGCACCATGGCCTAAACCATGGTTGACAGGCTACTGTAGTGAGTTGCACACTCAGTGCAGCATTCCATTAGTAGCCAGGGCTGTACCTGCCCCGTGTATGTGGTGTACATTTTTACAGGGCACTCCTGGGTATAGCACCTCAACCATGCACATGAAGGCCCCTTCCTAGCATGTTTAGGAAGGGAACGCACACTTTCCCACTGCAGTACAGTGGGAAAGTGCCCAGAGTCCTGAGGCCAGGCAAAGAGAGTCAGCTAATAACTGGGAGGAAAAAACAAAAGGTTTCAGGAAAATCCACTAAGAAGGGCCATGTCCAACAGAGCGGCCATATACTACATAAAGTTTCAAAACTCCTGTTAACGCGTCCCTTTATGACTAATTATTACACATTGGGACTCGTTTTAGGCCAATGAATCTTTTGACCCTGTTGGAAGACACCTTAGGACGAGATAGCTAATCAATATGTCAATCAATACGTCAATAATGTCGTCAATATTTATCACAACAATGCATTTCACCTTAGTTAATGACATTTAATTAAACTCAAGACACCACCATGACCTTGCAGTCAAGAATCACCACACCAGTTTAATATGAATTTAGTGATATTTATTCCCTATTGGTTATAATACTACTAGCAAGTTTATTAATTTCAAAACCAGGAAACACAACAGCATAGTCACAATATGGCAACTCTGATAAGATTTAATCAAAGCAAGAATCACAAACATTAGAATGTAACACAACATCAGCATAGATTATTCTAAGCAGAGTATATTAGCGAGTTGTTCAACAAAACATAGATTCAGTCATTTGTCTATTTGCGTCAGTTCAGTGAACCCCTCACCTAACCTCGAATTAGCATTGGCATGTTGGGCTTCATGCAAAACAATTTAATAACATCAATTTGGAAAACATCTAACTATGGACTCTGTCAAAAGAAAAGCAGTTGGTACCTAGAAAGGAAAAGCAAACAGACAATCACAATTTCATTGTCATATAGTTACCCGCCATGTTTGGGTCAGCACTCAGGTTCAGTCTTCGTCTTCAGGACATCAGTTGATTCGCCATCTGTCAGGAACTCAGCTCTCAGGCAAAAGGGGCACTTCCCTCATAAGGAGGTATGGATCATAGTAAATCGCATCAGCATCTCCCCTAGTCTCTCTCCTATCCCTCCTGTTCTCCCTCTGTTCTGCTTTACTTCCTGGTGTCAAGGGGTTTATCCCCTTTTCGTGGTACATTCCCCTAAAATGTTATTGGACAAGGGGTTGCACCCCACTATCTTTAACCAATTAAAATCAAATTAGCTCATCGAATTTGTTACCCCATAACAGTTCTCACGTATTCTATTGGTGCTTATGATTGATGTCTTTGGAGGTAGAATGTCCGGTATGATTTCATCGTCTTGTGGTCCTTTGCACATCTTCGGTCAGTAGCTCCATTGTCTGTTCCGGTTTAGGCGACCTTGTACTTAGCATTAATCTACACTGTTGCATTCAGCTAAAACGTTACTACAGGCAGGATGAATTTCATGAGAACGGATTTACTACAGTTACATTCAGCTTCCAGCTTTTGGAAAAAACAAGAGTTCATGTCCTTTAGCAAGTCAGCACACTGCACGACTCATGCTAACTAAGGCCTAATGATTTATTATCAAAACTCTTACATATGTCTATTATTATTAGTGTAAACTCATATCATAACATATAATTTCAACAATGTTAGTCACTTTTATTAGTTCCCGTATATGTTGGCGGCCACTCCCCGTGGGCACATTTCAAGTGCACGTTTTAGCAAAACATGTTAATACAGTTTCTATGCAGCATAATTGTACATTAGTTCATAAACATTTCATGTTAATATAGACTATATAAACTACGCTCTCTCAATCCCATAATCCTCAGACCAACATACTGCAAAGTGCTTAGAGAACAAAAAGATGCAACTGAAATAAAGAAATAGGAATAAAACCTGCAAGTAGGGGATCAGACTCAAACACAATTAGCCAGTGGCATCCCAAACAATAACTTGGACTAACATGCATCTTGATAGACAGTGATCAACATCCAAAAATGCCAGTATTAATCTTGTGTCCATCAGTAGTACAAATTACATGCCAAACATGACATAATCCAAACAGACATGTGTACCTGAAATAATCAGTAAGCATAACTTATCTATTAAAACCTCTCAACCCAGATAAAACAAGGAGCCAGCAGCAAATCTGTAGAAGTAAAAAGGAGTCTGTGATAAAAGGTAAAAGGCTTGTGGGATGCAAAAAACGCAGTGTGGCTCCCACAGTGTGTTGGAAAAAGTCCTGTGCATCGCTAAAAGATCATACACCCAGGTGCATGCATCAATAGAAAAAGCAAAAAGTGAAAACGGACTAAGCTGTGTTCAAGTAGGCGGGCGCCATTTTGTCAGGTGCATCCTGCCTTTGAAGCATCTCAAATGTATCTGGAGCAATAAAAAGGGAAAAAGCACTTAGGAAAGCAGGGAACCCAGCAACATAATGAAATGAGCGCCCTGTGATTATTATAGCTGGCCCGGAAAAGGGAACCAGATGTAAATGCAACCGTACATCCAGAGGTGTGAAAAGATAGAGAAAAATAGCTAAATGTCTGGAATCAGGTTTTGGCAACAATACATAATAATGGTACACAAATATTAATTCACATTGAAAGAACACTTCGGGAAGCAGGGAACGCAGGCGCCATGTTGGACTGTGCACTCCATGATTGTCAAAGTTGGTTCAGAAAGAAGAAGCAAAGATACCTCCAAAATGACTATATGTGTGGTATCGGGTTTTGGCAGCAATACATAAATAATAATAGACAAATAATACACATTGACAGAACATTGTAAATGCAATGAAGAGGGAAGTGTTTACACATAAGGCAGGGTACTAACAAAAGTGAAAGTGCTTCAAAGTGTTAGTGTATACAAATTAAAATAAATTGGGAAGAAACATCTCTGAAAAAGCACAACAATGGTCTTTGAGAATTCAAAGAGTAAGAGGTTGCCAAAGTTGAGAATTGCAAAGTATTCAATTGATACCATTCCTCAAGTGTACTGAGTCCTTGGTCAATAGATCTGAGTCTTTCAATTCACTTGTATTCTTGCAGCAACAGTTTGACTTGATGGTTCGTTCCCTCCACGTGGGTTGTGTGTAAGGACCTGGATCACTTGCAATTTTAACTCATTATAGGACTGTCCAAATTCCAAGTAATGTAAACCGGAGAAGCACTTGATTTTGGCAGGTTCTCCTTCAGCTATGCTGGAGTATCCTTGTCTTCACCTTTCTGGAGGTCTGCCCAACATACACCAAATCGCATGTACACCAAACGGTGTAAATGACGCTGCTTGTGTTACAGTTAGAAATACAGTTCAAGACAACATTCACATCTTTATGTACAACGTTTTAAGATGCAATACAAAAACCACAAGGTAGGCATTGACCACACTTAATATTCCCAATATGGGGCGGGAGTCCCCATTGGGAATGTATAACGGGGTTATGGGCTTGAAGCTGGGGAGTGCTGTTCTAGCCAATATATCCCTAATGTTCTGACCTCACTTGAAAGTGCACATAGGAATTTCAGTAGTCTCTAGTGTACCCTGGACTAGATGCCAATGCTTGAATATTATTTTCCTAATGTCATTGCTGGCAGTGTTAAATGTACTGACAAATATGAGGTGTTTGTGGTAGTAGATCTAAGTTGGGGAACTACTACAGCCTCTCTGTTCATATACCATGCCCTCTTGCGTGCCTGTTTCAATAGTTTAGAAGAATAACCTCTATCAAGAAGGTTAGACTCTTGAAAGAAGTCCCCTTTCATAGTACAATTTCTGTGAAGTCTCAAAAATTGTCCATAGGGTAAATTATCCTTGAGGACCCTTGGGTGATGACTAGAATACATCAATGGTGTATTTTGGGGTGGGTTGTCTGTACGGTGGTGTAAAGGGAATTATCCTTAACCTTGATTTTGAGATTCAAGAAGGCTATGCTAGAAATGTCACTTTGCATTGTGAACAGGATGTCAGGTGACCTGAGGTTGAGACAAATCAAGAATTGGCTGAGTGTGGTCATATCCTCTTCCCAGATCCTGACGATGCTGTCAGTATGGTGATGCCACATTCATATCTATTGGATGAAGGGATTCAAGCCATTATAAAGGTGTTGCTGTTCATTTTGTCAATAAACAAATTTGCTGAATACAGAGCAAATCCAGCCCCCATATTTACACCTTTCTTCTGAAAATAAAAAGTATCTTGGAATTGAAAAAAGTTACTGAATAAGTCAATCATCTTAAGCTCAACTATAAAGTGAGTAGGAACCGCATGTGGGTGCTCCCTAGTTTCAGAAAAGCTAGATAACACCTGGAGTGCCTCCAGTTATCACTTTTAGAAAGTAGCCATTTTTCTGCTATTACAGCTCTGTGTGCCTGCATTCTGTCTCCAATACACGTCTGGGGTGGATGACAGCTACCCTTTGCGCATTCCTTCTAGGCAGTCACTAACACAGGAAAATCTGCAGTGACTTTGCACTCATCTACATTCTGATGGCTCTTCCTGAATAGGAAGAGCAGCAGGGGCTGACATATCAGACTAGGCAGTGCCTGTCCCCACACAAAGGGCTGAATACCCCCTACTGATAGTCTTGAGCCAGGGCTAGAAGGAAAGGACCCCTGTGCATTTCAAAGACCCTTCTTTAAAGTCAACCCCACTTCTAAGGCGCAACTGGGTATGAGTTCTGGGTTTCTGACCCACCAAAACAGGCACTTCTGGACCTACAAATGGATTCTGTCAGAAGAACTGCTGTGCTGCACAAGGACTGTTACTCTGCTGGACTGCTGACCTGGAAGAACTGCTTTTCTGCTGTACAGCCCTGTTGCTTGCTGCTCTCTGACCCAGCTGAGGGAGAACAGGACTCTGCTTGTAACTGAAGTGAACTGCAAGAACTTGTCATCTTGCCTCCTGTTGCATCAAAGTATCTCCTGTGCCTGGTTCACTAGAAGTGGACCTAGATACTTGTACCAGTCGAATCCACGTATCTCCTGCCTGCTGGAAGCAGCAACCAATGTATTGACCCTATTGCCGAAGCAGAACTTGCACATGGCTCTCTGCACCAAGGCATTGCCTAGGGACCCCGATGTTCGGTACCGTGCATCACAGTCGCAGAAGCTGGGTGAGATCAGTGCATCCCCTCGACTGGGCAGAGAAACCTGGCTCATGGCACTTTGAAACTAATGCATTGCAGCTCAGCACTTCATCCTCAGAGCCGACACATTGCCTCCACTGTGTGAGGCAATCACCACATCACCTCGACTGTGGGCCCAGCATTGACGCATCGCTCAACGCATCTTTCATTGACTCCTCAAATATCGCTGTTGAGACCAGGACCAAGCTACTCTGTTCATCGGCCCTGCGTGGCTCTTGTCACCAGCCTGCGCTCCATCAGGGCTGGCCTGAACTGTTGCCTTCAACCTGGTCCCACGCGACCAGATAACCAGATACTGCTTCTAACCGCTAGAACTCTTTTTAATTTAAAAAAAAAATCATAACTTGACTTCTAATCATTGGATTTATGTAATTTTGGTCTTGAATTTTTTATATAATAATAATCTATTTTTCTACTCTGCTGTAGAGTCTTTTTGTGGTGTTTTTATTGTGTTACTGTGTGTGCGTTTTGCACAAATACTTTACACATTGCCTCTTTAGATAAGTCTGTCTGCTCTGTGCCAAGCTACCAGAGGGTGAGCACAGGTTATTTGTTGTGTGTATATGACTTACCCTGACTAGAGTAGTGGTCTGTAGGTGCACACCCCTGCTGACTACAGACCCCATTTCTAAGAAGCGCATTATAGAAAAATATAAAGACAAACAGATTTTTTCCTTCCTTTTTTTCCTTGTCCAAGGGATGGTTAGGGTCAGGTGGGCACTACTTTGTGCTTCTTTAAATGATGGTTATAGATAATTTCTCTTTAGGGTAGGAAGGTTGAGTCAAAGTTAGGGATTTATAAGTGATCTAGCAGATCTTCAGGATGAGGATTATTCCATCTATCACATGACACTGCAGGAGATGGTATGTTAATGGCTGGTGTAGTAAATTATTTGAGAACTGTATAGAGCACTGTGTCAAAGTAGCGATCATAAACTCTCCAGACTTCATACCGAGCTCTGTGAATAATATTCATAATATTTTTTTCACTGTGGTCAAGGGCTAGGGGTTATGTACTTGGCTTATTTAATTTGTTTTACTCATTTAATAACCACACAATAGTAAGATCTGTTTCTCAGCCCTGTAATTTAACACAACTTCTGTGTCCATGAATCTATTATCTCAGCCAAATCGTTTCTTGTTAACGTCAGGTGTGGGGGTAGTTTTCTGTGCAGAAAAAGAGGCTTGTTTTGTGACCCATGAGCTTGAGGCAAGTAAATCATCAAATCATCTTTATCACAGGATCTTTTTATTAAATCGTTATCCGATTCAAGCCATCACTATAGAAGGTGTTCCAACAATGCTAAGAAGATCCCGACTGCTTTATTTTGTTCATTAATAGCTGCTATTTCTACACTTAATTGAAAGCCAAACAAACCTGAAATACAGGTGGATCTTCTTCAAATGCTGGTGACCTTTGTGGCATTCATTCATTCAAAGATGTCATCTTCAAGCACTGTCATCTCCTTTAAAAGAGAAGGTCTTAGAGCATTATTCCCTATTTGTTACTGCTCTCCAATAGAGGGCAGGCTAGCAGAACTTCTGTTTGTATTAGTTTCAGTGACACAAGCTCCTGGAGAACTTAACAATCAAAAGCTGTGAGACAGCTTAATTGCTCGAATGTGGTTAGAACACAAACAGTTTTTGTCCTTAAATAATTCAGATTTATCCGTTGAACCTCAATCGGCCTCCAACCTTGCGTCTGGCGATATGGGCTCTTTGGATACTGCTACATTAATGCTCAAGTTAAATCAATATTTAAATACAGCTGATTAATATCTAGGCTCCAAGAAAAAGTGTCCATCATACCAAATCACCCTCCCCAGCAAAGACGACACTTCCTAGACTGACTTGAAAACAAATAAATGCTCTGTAAGCATAACATCAATTGTCCGTTAATTTAACTTGGATTCAACCTTGGGAACCATATTTCAAATTTAAGACAATGTCTCATATTGTTGATGCCGTACAGTCATAAAGCTTCTAATTTAATTAATCCAGGGTTTGAGAAAGAAATCAATCAGTTTGATTGATCCATGGGGATCGGCCCTTGAAGGAAATAGTAAGATAAATGTATCGGTAAAAAATTTGCCTCAGAAATCTAATGGCAAATGGACATAACATTTTCACTATCTTAAGCGGAATCACATGCTTTGCCATCAAAGATAGTGGAGTAGTGCAATTTAGGCTCCATCCTTTACAAGTTATCATTGTGTAATTTTGGATTTATTTTTGACATATTTGCTGTGTGCCTGAAATAATATTAAACACATTAATGAAATATAACTTGAGAAACTGAAGCTTTATAAATGTGTACGCTAATGTTTATTTAAATTGCTTTCATGTATTCAATATTCATGTTCATATTTACACTTTAAATTGTATTTGCAGAAGTAATGTGTTTCTTTTGTTTGTGTTCTGCATTTATTTTGAAAGTTATATGTGTGATTGTATAATCATAAATGTAAAATGCACATTAAATGTTTAGTCAAAGTTAGACTGACTAATGGCCTTAATTTTGAAATGTATTTTGCTTAGTTAGCATGTTCTTTCTTTTGCAGGTGCATTCTCATGCGTTTATTAGCTAGAGAAAGGAGTACTGTATGTATTTGTTTATTGATAGTAAGGCCTGAAAAATGAAATCTTGGCAAGAAATGTGAAAGCTTAACGAGGAGATGGGAGGAGATGGAGTCTTCTATTTATCACGTATCAGGAAAGGGAGATGTCCAATTTTGCAGTAACTGTCCAAGTTCTGTGGGATGGGAAATTCAGGTGATGTTGCAAATGCGCACCAAAACAAGTGCAATGATTGGTTTCTGGTGGGGTGGAAGATAGGTTGTTGAAGTTTCATTGTTTTAACACTCCTTCAGAAGTTAGAGCTGATTCCTTTGGACTTGGAGGGGTACATACCTCTCTGCTACCCTTATTATTGCAAATGTGAAGCTTCATGCTAAACACTTATTCCAATTCTGGAAGACTCCTACTGGAGTCTTTAAAAGTTGACACCTCTTCATATTTCGGAATTTCCTTGAAACCCCACCCTATAATGCATCCTTATTCTAAACTTTGAAACTGGATTATATGACTTTAGGACTTAGTTATGTTTAGGAGAAAGACTCAAAGTTTCTTTAAGGGACATCTATTTCTAATTCTCAGTTTCTGTATTGCTTTGATTATTTTGTATTTTATCCTTCTGACACTGATTCTATTTCTGCTTGCTAGCTCTAATCTTGTATCTATTTAATATTCTCCTCACATGCATTTATACTGGACGGATTATTAATTGGTTATAAAATCACTTCACTTTAATCACCTATTCCTGTTACTCATTGTGTGGCCAAATTAGCTTTACGAAAATGTAATTTCTTTATTATTGCTAACTCTCTTGGCATCACAGTCAACTTAAAAATATCCGACAGATGAGAGATTGTAAATCTTGCACATGCACAGTGGTTTTGGCATTACATATCAGCTGTTCCACCTTGAATGCAACCAAAGCAATTCTGCGCTCTGAGACAGCTAGAATTATTGGGAAATAAATACCTGCTGACCACAGTGAAGATGGCTAGATTAATGACTTTATAGAGGAACCAACAATTGCTCTCCTTCATCTTTAAATCCAACAGCAATTGAGGCAATCCTCTTAGTCCTAACCTTAAACTGTCTCTGAAGCTACCTCTGCCTTCCATTTAGAGGCTGGAAATCTATGGATTCTCCTTTTTACAACCAAATATATCTCAAGGTGTTGCCTCAAGGTGTTGTCACAATATTATAAACAGAGGAAACATTCTTAGGCTTTTGTATTCCAGTGACTGAACTAAAACACGTGAACATGAGTTGAATCGAAGTAATATTATTTGCTGAGAGTGCAACTAGGTCCAGGATTGAACCTACAAAAGTCAGTTGGGTGCATTTACTATAGTAAGTTTGACTTGGAGCCATACCACTGCGCACCACAAAACGAGAGGTGAGAGGAACATAACCTTCCACACTTCCTCCCAAACATAAACTAGTACACACTAAAGGTGTGGAGGGGGAACTAAGTTCTGTTACGTGCCTATACTTGGGGCACCGCCCAACAGAAAACCGAACCCGTGGTTCTGATACATAGGGATGCTTAATCCAAGCTCAGTCCTACATGAGATATGCTACTGGTTCCCTGTGGTTTCTTCTATAGACAAGAACAACAGGAAAGTTTCCTTTATGGAAGAGGTGGTCACACACACTTAATAGTGTCATGCTTCATCATACACCACCTCTCCCCACCCTGGTAGAGCATTGTCACCAGGGTGGACTCAAACTTCTCGTTCGGATCTACCAGAGGGAGTTCTGAATAAAATGTACTGGAGAAAACTGATATCCAGATACATAAAAATACCTAATGGACTGCCAGTAATTTACTTTTGATTTTGGTGTCCGCTTGTATAATTAAAAACAAATATTTGATAACCTATCATTCAAAATGCAACCTCTTTCAGCCGATTTTTCACGTCTTTGCTTGTCTAAGGCTTTCATCAGGGCTATGGATCCCTACTTACATTCAGATGAAATAGTGTAAACCTATTAGTGTAGTAGAAGTCCGCAACATAAGACAAAGAGCCCACTCAGGCCCTACCTGAGAGAATATGAATCTTCCAAAACCTAGTTGGAATAGATCAGAAAGTAAAGATCAAAACCAGAAAGACCACTATGTCGACACTAGTGTAGGAACCATCAAGTGAGCATGTGAAGTGAGAAAATACACTGAAAATCACTGCAACCAAGTGCAATATACACAATTGTTTAGATAAACCATGCATTCCTGTCTAAATTAAACCGTGCACGTTCAGAGAGACACATGCCCTGGAGTTACTCCAGTGTGTATTGTTATTGGACATAGGCCAAACATTTTATGGCGCAGCAGGAAACATGAGAAAACACTAAATAGGTTCTTACCCAACAATATTGGGTTAACGGCCTCGTGTCTGAGATAGTGCCGATGCCCCTTGTAGTTACACACTGTATATGGGGAGAATAAAAAAATACATTCACAAGTATAAGATCAGATATCTGGCTCTAGGTCACTTTTAGGCAGCAATGGTTGCTACCACCTATATTGGCGCAATTTAGGCCTGGAAGCCAATACAGTTCCTGGATTCTTCTGGCATAGGATATTGCTAGTATCAAAAGCTGTTCTTTGAAATTATCCTGCTGCCACAAAAGCCTTGCCTTAAAATGGGAAGTCATGTACATGTAAAAAAAAAAAAAAAAAAAACGTAATTCCTAGGACAATAGGCTAATGGGCTGTACAGGAGGGGGCATCAAGCCGTGTATACAGAAAGTGAAAAGATCTGCACAGTTGGGAGTGCGAGTCCATCCCTACTAAATACATATATATGCACCCATTTCCCTGTCCCAACTAATGGGGCAAAATAGCCTCAATATCAGTCACTGAAAGGGTGAGCATATCGTGATACAGCCAATCATATGTCCATGGGGGAAATGATCAGTATTCTTTCTGAGGGTTGCTCGGTCTTAATCTCCATGCAGGGAACAGGAAAATGCAACACCTCCGATAACTTTTTATGATCCCTTTGTTTTGTCGAGAAAGTCACAAACAAGGACATATAGGGCCTCATTCTCACCCTGGCGGTAATTACCGCCAGGGCGGAGGTCGGCGGTAGCACCGCCAACAGGCTGGCGGTGCTCCGCCGGGCATTCTGACCGCGGCGGTACAGCCGCGGCCAGAAGCGGAAAGCCGGCGGGCTACCGCCGACTTTCCGCTGCCCGTCTGAATCCTCCATGGCGGCGGAGCGGGGATTCAGACACCCCCTTCCGCCATCCTGTTCATGGCGGCTCTCCCGCCATGAACAGGATGGCGGTAGGGGGTGCCGCGGGGCCCCCGTAAGAGGGCCCCAAAAAGTATTTCAGTGTCTGCCCAGCAGACACTGAAATACGCGACGGGTGCAACTGCACCCGTCGCACCTTCCCACTCCGCCGGCTCAATTCTGAGCCGGCATCCTAGTGGGAAGGTTGATTTGCCCTGGGCTGGCGGGCGGCCGCCCGCCAGCCCAGGGCAAATGTCAGAATCACCGCCGCGGTCTTTCGACCGCGGTGCGGTGTTCTGACGGCGGTTGACCGCCATAGTGCTAAGTGCCAGAGGCAGACTTTGAAAAGAAACCGTATGGTCCCAGAAATGCATGCAGGGAAACGGAAAGCCCCCTTGCTTCTTTTAAAACCACTCAAATCTCCACCAATAGCGTGCCGAACACAAAGGTGTATATCCCCATCGAGGCTCCCCCCGGGTCCCTCACTTACTTCATCAAACGGTGCATCGCTCGGTGACACCTAAGGCTCGTACATTTGGTCAAATCACACTTACAATGAATCTTGCTCCTATGCCCATGAATTTGTATTCTCCCTTTTCGAGTCGTCATCCCGATGTACCTTAGTTGACATGGGCACTGGATCATGTAAATTAAATTTTTAGTAATACAGTTCAACAGGGATCTCAGTTCCCAGTGAGTCCTGAGTCCCAGCTCAAGTTGAAGGTGAATGTCCTGATGGACATGGTTGATTCCACAGGGTCAGTTGTCTCCCAATGGTATGTCCCTTAGCCGGTCGTGTATGTACTATCATATCCTGCATGCTTTTTGAAAGCATGCATTGGTTGTGGAGCCATAATCAACTCTTTGCATCTTAGGGCATTAGACACTCGAAAATCAACTTGGGTAAATATCCTTAGGCATTTATCAGGACTACACAGTTTAAAACAAAAATAGATCAGTATCTGTACTGAAAAAGTACTCATGGTGCTGTGCTTCCTAAACACATAGATACAATTCTGCCAAAATAGAGAAGCTTCTACTGTGACAGAAAACTCTTTACATGGTACAAGAATTATAGTTTGGGATGGGAACAAGACTAGAGCTGACTAGCCACTACTCTGAATTCAGATACCACTAACTCTAGGTGGAAACCATTTACGATCTCCAAACTCGTTTGGAGCTTCCCCTAAATCTCTTTTGGTGTTTTCCTGGAATATGGCAGGGTTGGCTAAACACATTAAAGATGGGAACACTTACAATTTTTTGTCCGATAATGAAATAAGTTACATGCAAGAGTTTTGGGCCAGTGAGCTGCTGTCTGTTTTTGGTTAACAGCTACATAGCATTTTTGGTGGCAAATAGAAACTCAGGGAAATATCAAACAGAGGACCAGGTGCCTAGCTTTAGCTTTTAAATGCTCTTGATTGTAGGAGTAACTCAACTGACTTTGTGAAAAAAATCTGATTCTTGAGCTTAAATGGAAAAGATGCTCAGATGATCTCAACGTTGTTGAAAGTTTATTTGCACCCTACTTGTAGGCATATGCAAAATATTATCTCAAAATTAGTCTCTATAATTAATACGCTTTGGGGTGGGCAGTGGAATCTGTGTACTATAGTAATGGTTGACTTTAATCTTATTTTGGCAAGTAGACTTCACATGGGGCATACCAGCAAAGAACAAGAGTAGAGTTCCTTTAGCTTGATTATCTTTGTAGCCCACCCATATTTACTATTTATTTACAATTGGGAGAAGATTATTTCAAATATATAAATAGATTTACCTGATATTTTTATTTGGTTTTGAATTTACTATAAATACAGTGCTACATTTTTATATTTGTTGAATGTGTTTTTTTTTTCAATTTGTTACTATGGACATTTATTCTATTATGAATTTTATATTTGATTTTTTGCTGTCCTCGTTGTAAGTTTACAATGGATCAGCAATAAAGATTGACTGACTGACTGCAACATACCTTTTACTTTCAGTACTGAGGATGAGGGCCAGGGATTATACCTCAATATTAATTAATTCTTTTTGCAGAAGTGTTTTTATCTATGTTGCTCTGAGATATTGGGGAATCTATTGTTATTTACATGGTTTAATGAACCTCAATAAAAAAAAAAACTCTCCTGCTACTATTACTAATACTATTACTACTACTACTCATAATAATAATAATAATAATAATAATAATAATAATAATAATAATAGCAATAATCTCCATAATAATAATAGTAATAATAAAAGTCCCTAGATACAAATCCATGAGATCTGAAAGCACAAGCCCTCTTGTGTTTAGTAACTTCTAGTTTAGTTTTTTATTTAAGTTCAGCATTTATCTTCAGAATAGCAAAACAAAACCCTCCTCATCAGGCACCCCCCATCTGTGGAGTTTTCTGCATGAGCTTGAGCTCATTCCTACATCACTATCCATTCTATATTTGGAAATTCTTCTTTTCTAAGACTAATAATCATAAAACTCGCAACAGAACCATTGTCTGCAAAATGTTGCCTTAACATTTGTGGCACTTCCTTCTGCATCTTAGGGAGGCATATCAACACTGCCTCTCTCTCTCCCTCTATTTGCCTAGGCTTTTAAGATTGAGTATACAATGAGAATACATTAAAATGTTCTCTACTAATCAGCTGGGGCGTGTTATATTTTTTCAATATATAAACATGTTTCTGTTTTTATATTATGTATCTATGTTTAATTCCCATTAATCTACTTTGTGTTGAAAAATGACAATTTGAGACACTTTGTATGTAATTATCATATATTTTTATTCCAGAAAATGTTGTTTTATGCAACAGGCTTTTACACTACACAAAACTCATCAAATTGTTTTAACATTTTTAAAACGTATTTCGTGGTTTTAGTTTATTTCTTTATCAGGGCACATGCACAGTAATTTTGAAAATGTGTTTGAAGGATTATATCAACTAAAGACACGCTGAGTAGGATCCCATATTGATATTTGATATACACACCAAATGACAATTTGATATATACTCCACTCATATATGCATCTCGGGTATAGTTAGCATGAAATTTTAATTATTTCATAACTAGGTTCTACACTAACAAATATTCTTAAATACTCTCATACAATACTCTCCATAGAGTTAGTCTAAGCCTTTTCATTAAGGACTTCAACGTGCTATATAGCATTCATGATATAGGAATTCCTTGCAATACCACATTCATTTCTGATACTGATATTAATTACACATTTAAATTAGACATATTTCCTGGAATCATAATCAAAAATAGCCTGGTAACTTTCTGTATGCATGTATGTAAGTTGTATTTATATAGCATGAACCAAGGCAAAAGAATGCAGAGCGATGTGCAGGCTCAAAGGTAAACATAGAGCCAATGAGTGATTGGTGGAGAAGCTGGGTTCTGAGAGCAGAGGTAGAGTTTTACTTTGTTGTACTGTAGTATTCTTTATCCCAAGTTGGAGCAGATTTGGGAAGTCCGGATGGATACAGAAATGTTGCTCCAGATCTTGGGAGCTGGAACTGAAAAGGCATATTGCAATGATTTTTTAAATGTATTTTTTGCACTTCCTCATCTCCATTTTGATGATGTGCTGGCTTCCTAGAAACACTAGAGACAGTGACCTTTTCAGCCAGACAAGAGGGGTTGCAGGTCGTTATGGTTTTGTAAATGATGCAGCTGGTTCTGAAAATAGTGCAGGACGTACTGTTAGGTGAACCATAAACAGAGAAGCCATTTTTTGCTCTTCTTCGTCTCCCCTGCAATGGTGTCCTGGCTATCTAGCAGCAGCTGTCTGACAGACACCTGACCTGATGAAATTGTCAGGCAGATAGGTGGGGTGCCAGTTGTGATGGTTTTGTTGATGATTGTTGTCGTCTAGCACCACATAATTATCACCAGCCTCTTTTATAATTTACCTCACGTCTTGTTTGCTCTCTACATAATTCCACAATAAAATCATCAGTGTATAGTAATTTCAAATATTAAAAAAGTTCAAAAAGTAATCTGAAAAATGAATCACAAAAAGTATGCAAAGAAAAACACTTACTTAATCTCCTATTTTTCAGTAGGTCCCATATGTCTAATTTGACACTCAGGTCAGCTTGTGAGTCCTAGCTAGTTGCTGCACAACGTTAACCTAGCACTGCCAAAAATGCAGGTAGGTATCTAGCTGATTTCATTAAAAGAACGCACTAGAAAACATGTGCACCCTAATTATGGTAATAGTTAACCAAGTTAGGAAAAAAGGTCACTTACGAAAAGTAATATTAGACTGCACATAAAGTAGCTAAAATGCTGAGAAGTCAGTGCATCAATTATAGTGGTGACGACCTTGAAGTCCTCACAGAAACATATAGGATGAGCAGGAAGGATGACGGCCCAGACACCCCATGGATGGGTGCCACCTGGCCAGAGGTTTCAGCGTTGGAAGGCTTTGAGGGATGGGGCTGATAAGGATCTCCCTACTACAATTTAAATACCTACACAGTATGTATTTGGCTCCGGAGAGGCAACTGCTTGATTTGTAAATTAAAACGTGCCTGTGCCCAAAGCTCTTCTCTGAAACACGCGGCTCGTGCAATTAAATGTGTGCGCATGAAATACCAAGGCCGCATAGTTCTAAATCCACCTCAAGTCTCTTTAACTCTTTAATAAACTGACAGACACTCTCTTGCCCTTTAGCTCACATTGCGGTGCCTGCTTTCTCCCTTTGTGACGGGTTTTCCCTATTTTTCTTCCTCGGTCTTTCCCGTTTGTTTTTTTCCCCGTTTTTCCACTGATACTTGTCTGATGCAGAAAAATAATGTAGCCCCCCCCCCCCAAAAAAAAAAAACAGATCCGGAGCCATGGACGTCAATTCACCAAAATGCCTGGGATAGCGGAAGTGACATCACAAGGCATTTCATCTTCATGTTCAGTCACACACACATGCTTACACATACACACACGTTCACTCGTACACACACACTTTTACATAAGCACACTCTCACCCACAAGCACGCACACAACATACATTTCAATGTGCTTTTTTTACTTACCTCTGCTACCAACGAGGGTCATATTCCAGCTAATTGTGCTCCCTTTTTATTTACACTATTAATGAATAATATTTTGCTATTCACTAATGTAATAAAAAACTGATTGAAAACAAGGAAGTGGCGCCCTAAGCAACGTCCATAAGTTCCAGCTGCCTCTGTGTTCCTGGCACTGATGTTGCCATCTTGAGGCCAGGGGTCACAAAGGCAGTGCCATGGGTCGCAAGGTGCAAGTTAGGGGTCACAGGTGCAACCCCTGGTGACCCCTAAATGATGTCTGTGGCTGGAGCCCACCACTGACAACCACATTAGACGTAATTTCACTAAAATACTATGGGTAGCGGAAGTGACATCACACGCCATTTGATCTTAACTTTCACTCATACACACATGCTTACACATACACACATTTACACATTCTCTCTTACATAAGCATGCTCTCACCCGCAAGCTAGGGCACTTCAGACATTTAACAGCATTTTTTGTACTTACCACAGCTGCCCAATAGGGTCATATTCCAGCTAGCTGTATTCTATTTGTTTTACATTAATAGTGAATAATGTGATATTATTCACTATTAGAGTAATAAAAAATATAACTGAAAACAAGGAAGGTGGAGCTCCAACTGACATCCATAGAGTGAGTTGCCCCTGTGTTCCCGGCACTAATTTTGCCACCTCTGAGGCCAGGGGTCACAAAGACAGTCAGGGCTCATAAGGAACAAACCAGGGGTTGCAGTTGCGAGCTCCTAAATGACATCCATGGCAACCACCTGCTACAGTAAGCACTGGGAGAGGCTCTGGAGTTTCGGCGTGCTCTGGTACCGGAATGCCTTCAGTGTGCTGAAATTGATGATTTTCTGCACACTATTTGGACTCGCCCAAGAGTCCATCCCTTCTCAGAAGGGATATTCCAGACCTTTCAATCCATGATGAAAAAATCTTTGATTTAGAACCGAAAGCTCACCTCACTAAAAATACTCGAAGACAAATGCTTTACAAGGATGGATAAAACCACCCTAGGTTAGGCCTATGTCACATGGATGTTTCTCCAAATAAATCCGGAACAGAGAACCATGAATAATATAAGAATATGTATTCAATCAGGAAGAATATAGAGCCCACAGAAAGTGTGTCAAGCTCTAACGGAAGCTTAGACAACACATGCATCCTTAACATTTATTAGCACGCACACGTAGTGCAAAAGTGTTAGTACCCAGCACCCCTCCCCTTCTATAAAATCAAAGAGATGTAGCTACTGATAAAAACAGCTTCAAAAAGAAAATACCAATGCAGAATAAAATAACATCTTACACATGATAATCCTGAGATTTAGTGGGCATACCCACATCCTATGTGTTCTCTGCTTATTTACAGCCTGATAGTCTTGTGATATTTCTTCTGTAGATACAGTGACAACTTGAAGAATCAGTGTTAACTACTTCAGCCTCATTCATAGAAAAAGGGGATTCCTGAACAGTGGGGCTATTAGCTTGTAGATCCCCAAAGAAATTGTACCCTTGATCGCTATCACTAGCTTTCTGTAACAAAAGTTTCTGAGCTTGTGTTTCTGTAATTTTAACTATATCTCTTTTGCTCCACCAACCTTAGTTATGTGAAAGTACAGACCCTTTGGACACTGTCTCTACTTGACAAGGTTTTGAAAATTTTGAGTCACCTTTCTTTATTTGTGTGGAAATTTTGACTAACACCCAGTCTGCAATCTGGACATCCACCATTTTCACCTTTTGTTTTTTTTTAATCAAAGAATATTTTTGATTTTCTTTGTGTTTTTAGCACCATGAATGTAACTCCTGAAAAATCTTCAAAGTTATTTCTGTTCATTTCCCTCACCCAATCTGCTAATATGGCACACCTGGGAAACCATTTATGCAATAAAACAAATGGAAATACACCAGTAGTACTGTGTGCAGTTATCAAATGCAACCATATTTTCTTTCTTAAGAAGTTTTTAACATCTTGACCCATTGCTAATGCAGTTTGAATTCCTTCCTTAATAAATTTGTTCATGCGTTCTACTAGCCCATTTGAAGACAGTGAGTATGGAGCAACTTTAACCTATGCAATGTTATGTTGAGTCAAACATTTAGTGATTTTTTATATGAAGTGTGTTCCATTGTCAATTACGATATCCTTAGGGTACCTTCAATAGCAAAAATGTCCTGCAAAAAGTTGATGATGGAATCTGTTAGAAATGGGGTCTTTGGTTGACAGTCAGGTTACCCCCTGTTCAAACAAGGACCCTCACTCTAGTCAGGGTAAAAGAGAATCACCCTCAGCTAACCCCTGCTTACCCCCTTGGTAGCTTGGCAGAGCAGTAGGCTTAACTTCAGAGTGCTAGGTGTAAAGTATTTGTACCAACACACACAGTAATTTAAGGAAAACACTACAAAATGACACAACACCAGTTTAGAAGAATATGAAATATTTATCTAAACAAAACAAGACCAAAACGAAAAAAATCCAACATACACAAGTCAAGTTATGAATTTTTAAAGATTAAACTCAAAAATAGCGCTTAGAAACAAAAATGCTTTGATGAGGTGTTAACACGGCGTCGTGACAGAGTCGTTCCCAACAAGCCGACACCAGCGGCGACGGACACAGAGTCGCGTAGACCCCCAAGTACAGTACCTTTGATGAAGAGTGAAAACAAGTCGATACGCGAAGTCGGCGATCGCGGCGTCTGTGCGAAGCGTTAAATCCGCGCACTTCGAGCGGCATCGGTCACAACGTGGTGCCGCGACTTACACGGAGTCGCAGACTTCAGCGGGGCTGCAGCACGTCGGGCCTGCGAAGAGCGTTGCGTTCCAGCGAAGGTCACGGTGTCGGGTGCAGGCGGCGTCCCCGGATTCAGCAGCGGCGTCGGTCCGGAGTCGTCCGAAGTCGATTTCCTTGGATTTCCACCAGCTTTCCTTTCAAGGGCCTAGGGACTGGATAGGGCACCACTTGTCAGAGCAGGAGTCTCTCCAGAGATTCCAGGTGCTGGCAGAGAGAAGTCTTTGCTGTCCCTGAGACTTCAAACAACAGGAGGCAAGCTCTAAATCAAGCCCTTGGAGATTTCTTCACAAGATGGAAGGCACACAAAGTCCAGTCTTTGCCCTCTTACTCTGGCAGAAGCAGCACTGCAGGAAAGCTCCACAAAGCACAGTCACAGGCAGGGCAGCCCTTCTTCCTCAGCTATTCAGCTCTTCTCCAGGCAGAGGTTCCTCTTGGTTCCAGAAGTGTTTCTAAAGTCTGTGGTTTTGGGTGCCCTTCTTATACCCAATTTCTCCTTTGAAGTAGGCCTACTTCAAAGTAAAGTCTCTTTTGAATGTGAAATCCTGCCTTGCCCATGCCAGGCCCCAGACAATCACCAGGGGGTTGGAGACTGCATTGTGTGAGGACAGGCACAGCCCTTTCAGGTGTAAGTGACCACTCGTTCCCTCCCTCCTAGCACAGATGGCTCGTCAGGAAATGCAGACTACACCCCAGCTCCTTTTGTGTCACTGTCTAGTGTGAGGTGCAACCAGCCCAACTGTCAAACTGACCCAGACAGGGAATCCACAAGCAGGCAGAGTCACAGAAATGGTATAAGCAAGAAAATGCTCACTTTCTAAAAGTGGCATTTTCAAACGCACAATCTTAAAATCAACTTTACAAAAAGATGTATTTTTAAATTGTGAGCTCAGAGACCCCAAACTCCACCTGTCCATCCGCTCCCAAAGGGAATCTACACTTTAATCAGATTTAAAGGTAGCCCCCATTTTAACCTATGAGAGGGACAGGCCTTGCAACAGTGAAAAACAAATTTAGCAATATTTCACTGTCAGGACATATAAAACACATTACTATATGTCCTACCTTAACCATACACTGCACTCTGCCCTTGGGGCTACCTAGGGCCTAGTCGAATTTATAGTGCACATTTACACACACAGACACTGCAGTGGCAGGTCTGAGACATGATTACAGGGTTACTTGTGTAGGTGGCACAACCAGTGCTGCAGGCCCACTAGTAACATTTGATTTACAGGCCCTGGCACCTCTAGTGCACTGTACTAGGGACTTAACAGTAAAACAAATATGCCAATCATGGAGAACCAATTACATACACATTTTAAACAGGAGCACTTGCACTTTAGCACTGGTTAGCAGTGGTAAAGTGCCCAGAGTAATAAAAACAGCAAAATCAGAGTCCAGCACACATCAATAACCTGGGGAACAGAGGCAACAAGTTAAGGGAAACCACGCCAAGGATGAAAAGTCTAGCAGAATCTGTCAGGTTTTGTTGTGAATTCAACACATACCCATTTAGAGAAATAATCAAATAGCGCCATCATGTACTTTGGGGAACACATAAGCAAGTCAAAAGGGCCTACAAAGTCTACGGCTAATTTCTGCCAAGCCACGTAGGAAAAGGAAACATTACGAAGAGGAGTTTCATGAAGTTTCCAATGCTTGTCAGAAACAAAGCAGTTTGTGCAATCTCCTAGAAAAGTTGCTACTTGTGAGTCCAAACCTGGCCACCAACAGAATTGTTTAAGAGACTTGCAAGTGCTACTTATTCCTAAGTGCCCTTTATGTGCTTCCTCAATTAATATCTTCCTCACTGAAACAGGAGGTACCAAATGGTCAGACAGTAACAACGCTCCATTCACCAGTGATAGCTCATCAGCCACTTGACTGTATGGACATACTGATGCTTCTAAACTTCTCTCACGAGGCCAACGACTACTCATAAATGATGTAACTGTTGTTAAAATAACATCCTTGTATAGGGCTCCCACCCACGTTTTTGTGTGAAATAACCCCTGTGTCATGTAAATGTCTTCAACTAGAGCAACCATACACTCATCATCATCATCATCAATCATAAATTTCTCTTCATTTACAGGCAGCCTTGAAAGGCAATCTGCCCTGATGTTTTTACCTCCTGGAATATACCTCAGAATAAAATCATATTCTTGTAATTTAGAAAGCAGCCTAACTATCCGTGCAGATGCTTCCCCCATGCCACCACCATTTAGCATGAATGAATGGCTTATGATTAGTGTACATGTCAAATTGATTTCTCCAAATCTCAAAATATAGTTTTTGAACCTTTCCACAGCCCAAGAACCCGGTTGACCTGCGATGACAGAATCATGTCCCCAATGTAACACTGTATCCCGTAACTCTTTGGTAGGTACGTACATCTGATCAGCATGGTATAGTAAACCCTCTTTTTCATACACATCAGTTGAACAGGGAACCTTGTGTAGGGCTACCCGTATTTTCTCAAGGAACTCTTGGGAAGTGCACACAGCCACGATTTGTTCTGGGGGTATAATGCTTCTGACCTGCTCTACTGCAACATCAGAGGAGAAACCCATCCTAGTCAACGTGTCTGCCTTTTGTTGTGTAGTACCGGCCCTATAGGTGATTACGAAATCAAACTTGTTAAAGAATAGCAGCCAGCATAATTGACGAGGTGTCAGGGCCTTGGTCGCTTGAAAAGACTGTAAATTACGGTGATCTGTGTAAATAGTTACGGTGTGTCTAGCTCCTAGTAGGTGGTGACGCCATTCCTGGAAGGCAAGCTTGATGGTTAGAAGTTCCCACTTCGCCACTGTGTAATTTTGCTTTGCGGTTAGCAATTTCTTTGTGAAGTAAACTACTGCTTGGAAATGCCCAGACTCAGGATCTTGTTGGGATAAGACACCACCCACTGCCATTTGGGAAGCATCTGCTTCCAAGAAAAATGGCTGAGCCGAGTTGGGATGATGGAGAATGGGTGCTTCAGTGAATGTGTTTTTAAGATGTTGGAAGACTTTCTCAGCTTCTGCATCGCAGAGGAACTTAACCCCCTTTCGTAGGAGACAAGTTATGGGAGATACCATGGTAGAAAAGTGAGGTATAAATCTCCGATAAAAATTTGCGAAGCACAAAAACTGTTGCACTTCCTTGATGGATCTTGGGGCTACCCAATCCAGGATGGCCTGTACCTTGGACCCATCCATGGAAATTCCATCTGGAGTGATCACATATCCCAGGAATTCTACAGTTGTAGCATGAAAAACTAATTTTTCCAGCTTGGCGAAGAGATGATGCTCATGAAGCCTTTGTAAAACCGCTCTTTCATGCTCTATGTTCCTCAGTGGAAGACAAATAGATCAAAATGTCGTCTATGTATACCACTACACAGATATCCAGAAACTCCTGCAGCACTTGATTGATGAAAAATTGAAATGCTGCAGGAGCGTTACACAACCCGAAGGGCATCACTGTGTACTCGAAGTGTCCGAATTTAGTTCAGAACTCCGTCTTCCACTCATCCCCCTTCTCACTCTGATCAAGTGGTAGGCACCCCGGAGGTCGAGTTTAGTATAAATGGTTGACCTACATACCTGATCTAAATGTACTGGGATCAATGGAAGAGGATACCGATTTTTTATGGTCACTTTTTCACTGCGCAATAATCTATACAGGCGCGCAGCTCGTCATTCTTCTTGGGCACGAAGAACAAAGACGAAGATACTGGTGACATTGAATGACGAATGAAATATTTAGCCAATAGATCATCCAGGTAGTCTCGCAGGTACTGATTCTCACGCTGAGAAAGAGCATACACCCTACTACATGGTAGCGTTGCCCCTGGAATCAAGTCTGTACGACAATCGTATGACCTATGTGGCAGCAGCTGGGTGGCCTTCTGTTCACTAAAGAAATCATGGAAGTCTTTATATGGTGCAGGAATGGCCAGTGTGTCGTCTGGCTTGATAGCCGTACTATGTGTGGACCCACAATGCAAGGGTGTCAATAGTAATGGTTTGTCTTGGTAACGGGAGTACCAGCAATGTTTAGAGTCTAATGTCACTGTCCTTGCTGCCCACTCAATTTTGGGATTGTGACTGAAGCCAGGGCTTCCCCAAAATGGCTCCAAATACTGAGGTATCTATGAGGTCAAACTGAATTTGTTCTGAATGGTTTTTTGCACAAAGCATGGACAAGGGTGTTGTTTGATAAACGATAAGCCCGGAGGAGCCATACACGGCTCTGACTGGTTCAGGGACATCTTTTCTGACAGTCGTAATATTTAGGGTTTTAGCCAAACCCAAGCCTAAAAAGTTTCCGGTAGCCCCAGAGTCAAGCAATATGAGAATGACCTTACGAACCTGAGGGGACAACACCAACATCACAATAAGAGTTAGATGTCGAGGTACTGGACTGGTGGCATTAGCCAGAAGATGTGAGACCATATTGAAAGAAGCGCTCGATAAAATGGTCTCAGAAGTTATCGAGACAGTTCGTTTTCCGCCTGGTCAGAAAGAGAGAATTTAGGCCCTGTTACCAATGGCTTTCTTTGGAGCAGTAGGCTTGTTAGGATATTCCTGAGCAGAATGCCCTGCCTTACCTCAGTATAAACACAGTTTCAATTTTTTCCAATGTTCTTTCTCTTCCTTAGATAGTGGGCCTTGCACACTGCCAATTTGCATGGGCTCAGGAGTATCATGAGTGGGAATGGTGGACTCCTTTTTCTCAGTTTTGAGCACCACTAAGCGTGTGTCACCCTGAAATTTTTCTCCCTTACGTTCACTCAAGCAGTGATCCAATCGTACCACCAGGTCAATTACCTCGGAACACTCCGTAGGAGGTTCCACAATTTGGGCTAGGACATCCTTGAGATCATCCCGAAGGCCACGATAGAAGAGGGAGGGCCTTTTTCCTCAGGCCACTCAGTCTCTGCCACCAACCGATTGAAAGAGGTGATATAGGACCTTATTTCCCTGGCGCAAATTCAGCAACTCATTGTCACTGGCTTGCACAAAGAGGTGTTTGGCGAACAGTTTCCGCAAGGCTTCCTTGAACCAGTTGAAATCATACAGTATAGGGTCACTGCGCTCCACCAGCGGAATAGACCAATTAGCTGCATTGCCTCCCAAATAAGAGATAATAAAAGCTACCTTTGCAGCATCGTTGGGGAATGCAGTTGATCAACAAAAAAGCTATAGCTGGCACTGGTTAAGAAAAATGATGAGCTTGGCACTATCTCCAAAAAAACATTCTGAAGGAATTAAGGGTGCAGGGGTTGGTGTTGTGACCATTACCTGCATGGGTTGTGTGGTGGAAGTCGTTGGGCCTGAATCGGGTCTAGGAACATGATTAGGCTGGTCAAACCGAGGGGCCTGTAGTATTGGAGACCTTTGTTTTAGTTTGACTCCTTCCCAGGGGGTGTCTTGTGGTTTATACCGCTGTAGTTCAGTGTGCAACTCCAGGTCCTCTTGCTTTAAGGAAAGAACTTCCATCTGTAATCACACTAGGGCCCTAGTTAAATCTAATAAAGATGGAGCATCCTGAGCAGCTGGTAAAGCCTTTGATAAACCTTTGAAAGTACCCATTGAGGAATCCATCGCTCAGGCAGCCCTCTATGTTGTGGCTTGGCTTTATGTCGAGACGGGGCCACTCACCTGAAAAGCAGGATGTCTGCAGGGGTGATGGTATGCCCCTGACCTCCTGGAACACCTCTCGGCACTTCCTGGTGGACACAAAAACCCCGGCAGGTGTCCCAAAACGAAAGGGGGAGTGGAAGAAAAAGAGACAAAACACTGCCACGTCTTGCCGGTCCAACCAGGCACCCTGAATCTTCAGGGGGCAGGTCGTTGTTGACAGAGTGATAGTAGAGTTAGTGCACTCAACTTCTTTGAAACTGAATCTCTCTTTCTGATATGGACACGGGAGCAGTAGAAGAACAACCGGAAGCTCCAGCACTTTTCTTGGGTAATAATAACTGTTGTACAATTACTAACACTGCATTACCGAAAACCCAAACTCAGTACCATAACAATAAGTACTGCGACACTAGGGCTGGCTTCACAGAGATTCACTGTTACACACTACAATTAGAACTGTGGTTGCACTTATCATGCACAAGAAAGACAAACAAGGGAATTAATTATATCACTTATAACTTTCCTGCATGCATAAGGTTAAACTAAAAGGAACAAAAACAATCCAAGAAATACAAAGGTCCTCTCTGGGTTCAAACAGTTAGGGTGGCACAGTTTGGTTTGGTTTCACTCTGTGTGTGAAATACACTTCAAAAAGCAAATTCCTCAAACCTGAAACACAGGCATGAATGACACAATTTAAATCCAAGAGTTATTAGAGAAAGAAAAGTCACGTAAATGCTCTTTTAAAATTGCACTGTCACTTTTTGTAGTACTTGAGCTCAAACAGATTTCCTGAAGCACATTTAGGCAAGTAACTACAATAATAATGTAGAATGTTCAGAAATGCATTTGTTTCTTAAAGATAAGCACTCTGCCAAAATACGAGGTCTGAAATACACCAGCTGTTCTAGGAAAGCGCGGCGTTCAAAGAACAAACTCCCTGGAGAATACTAGTCACTTAGCTGTAGTCTTTTCCGGAGTGCTGGAGGAATGCCTGGTGTCAGCTGGTACAGGAACGAAGAAAAGAATTGCCTCAAAAGTCCTGAATACGAGGATGACAGCAGGGGCTGGACTGCCAAATCAGAGGCTGAGATCAGGAAGCAAAACAAAGCCAAGCAGGGAGGCATGCGTCACTCTGCTATTTATAGCCAATCAGGAAAGCAGTTGATTTTCCACATGTGGATGAGTCACAACACCCAATTAGAAGCACATGTCTACCCCACACCTAATTAGAAGCACATGTCTACACCTGCTCACATTAGCAAACAAGCATTGGTAAAACAAGCACTAATAAAACCAAATGTGTAACACAGCACATTATGTTTACTTAGGAACATGACGATTGAACCAAGAACAGAGATATGATTTAACCCTAATCCCTGGGGATGCTGACAGATCATGCAGGAGGCACCTTGGGGATTCCTGACAGCCAGTGTGATTTTGACACATGCTTGCAAGTGCTTTTTGTTCTCCCAGCCTCCTTGCTCCCTATTGTTGTTTGGCCATGTGGCAGGCAGCCATTTTCTGCAGCCAGCCAGTGTGCTTTTGCCTCAGGCTTGCATGTGTTCTTTGTTCTCCATGCCTCATTGCTCCCTGTGGTTATGTGACCATCTGGCCATTTCCTGCAACCAGCCAGTGTGCTTTTGCCATAGGTTTGCATGTGTTTTTGTTCTCCTTTCCTCACTGCTTGCTGCTGTTGGTTTGACCATGTGGCCGGAGGCCATTTTGTGTACTCAGTCAGTGTGCCATGCTTCCTTGCTCCCTGTTGTTATATGACCACGTGGCCGGTGGCCATTTTCTGCAGCCATGTTGTGTTTGTTTGCCATAGGTTTGTATATGTTCTTTGTTCTGCATGCCTCCTTGCTCACTTTTGTTGCTTGACCATGTGGCTGGTAGCCATTTTCTGCAGTCAGCCTGTGCTTTTGCCATGGACTTGGAAGTGCTTTTCGTTCTCCATTCCTCTGTGTTTGCTGTATTTGGTTTGATCATTTGGTCTGAGGTAATTTTGTATACTCAGTCAGTGTGCATTTGCCATAGGCTTGCAAGTGCTCTTTGTTCTCTATGCCTCCTTGCTTGCTGTTGTAGTTGTAGTTGTAGATTATTCCATTTAACCATGCATCTTTCCTGACTGCCACATGCGTCTTCTTTAGAATAGATGTACATAAACCAAAGAGTTATATCTGTATGTTGGGTTATCCTGATTGGAAATATTGGTGGTCATTACAACCTCGGCGGTCTTTTTGAAAGACCGCTGAGGGACTGCCGTGCTGAAGACCGCCAGTGCAGGTGGTTTTCCGCTCGGTGAATTATGACTGCTGACAGCCCTCCGTACTTTTTCGGACGGAGAGCCGCCAGAAGCCATACTGGCGGTCGGCGGGGAAGTGGAGGTTGCTCCACCTCTACCGCCCCATCATCAGAACACCGCCACACCGAATCACGTTCCGTGATTCGGTGTGGCGGTGTTCTGGTGACGGGGTGCTGGCGGCAGATCAGCCCCCATGGATCCCGTCCCCTCCCGGAGGATCAATGGACCAGGTAAGTTGATCGTCCATTAGGGGAGGGGAGAGTGGGGGTGTTGTGTGCGTGCATGGAGGTGTGCGTGTGAGTATGTAGAGGGGGTGCGTGAATGCATGCAGGGGGTGTAGTGTGTTCAGAAATGTGTGCATGTCTGTATGTATGTCTGTATGGATGTGTGCATGTATGTCTGTATGTGGGTGTGCGTATATGACTGTGTGTGTGTATGTAGGCATGTTTGTTGGTATGTGTGCGGGTATGTGTGTTGATGGTGTATGCATGCGTGTACGGTGTGTGTCTGTGTAGCAATGTTGGGGGTAGGGGTGGGGAGGGGGGTCCTGCCAACTTTTGGGGGATGGCAGGGGGGTGGTGGGTATGGAGGGAGGACTCGGGGGTGGGGGTGGGGGAGACCCCTATCAGTGCCAGGAAAGGAATTCCCTGACACTGATAGTGCTTACCGCCATGGATTTCATGGCGGTTCCCAACCCCATGAAATCCATGGCAGTCAGCCGGGTTGTGATACCGCCGGCGGTCTTGTGACAGCCGCCGGGCTGGAGACCCAAGTCTCCAGCCCAGCGGTTGTCTCCGCTCTGGAGGTCGGAACGGAGAAGTGGCGGATGACCATGGCGGTCATAATTCCATTTTTTTTTGCCGCCAGCCTGTTGGCGGTAATACCGCCACTTCTTCACCGACCGCCAGGGTCATAATGAGGGCCCAAATGTTTTATGTTATGGTGGTGTGGATTGGCTTTAAAATGGTTGGGTACATTGAAGCTAATTATTACCTAAGTAACCAACTACACTAAATTATATTGTCTTTGTCTATACTCATTCAAACTACAACAATGCCACATTTCACTAAATGTTTTCCTTGCTTTTTTGCTTTTAGGAAGAGAAGAGACATCACTCACAGTACTGCCAAACAGAAGGTCTGTTCAAAACATGTAATGAAAGAACACTTGACTTCAGTCCTCTGTTCTCTTTTGCTTGATCAGCTAAGTGTCACTGCCAACTGACAGCTCCAAAGAAAGGTGCTGCTGAGAAAGTGGCCAGTGAGAAAAAGCAGCTTTCGACCACTGTAGTACAACCTTTTTTGGGAGACACGTGCCTGCTGCACTTGCCTTCGTGAAGGAACTTGGGAGCAGCACTACTGCATAACCAGTACCACTTCAACCTAAGTCCATGTCTGTCAGCGAACCAGCCACTACAATCATGGCAATGCTGACAAGCAGTGACGTGACTTGGATTTGTCCCTTTTGCCCTAGTTCCCAGTTGTTTCAGGAAAAAGAGCAAACTGGACGACAGCTGCAGCCAGCAGTAGTAGACCTTCCTGAAGTTGGAGCAGAATGGGAGGTTAAGTTTTCTGCCAAGCAAGAACCTTCTCTTTTAGAAAAACTGGCTCCGAAATCTCAAGCAACAAGAAGTAAGGGTACTCCACCATCTTCTCCAAGCACCCTTTCTGATAATGATGATCTGTGCACGGATTGGACCTTGACAGAGAAAAGATCCTTAAATCCTTAGAATTATAGAAGGGGAAGAAGAGGATGACGCTGAGACAGTCATTGTTATGGAATCTGGCTCAGAGGAGTCTGACATTACCCCTCCTATTCAAACTGCTGTAGGGAATATGGCACAGGTAACAATGCCAGCACCAGCTCCTATATATGTACAAACCCTGCTGAGCCCTGCACCAACCCTTACCTCAGTAGAAGTATGCATTGCTTGCAGAGACTCAATCAATAACACACCTATCTACCTACAGTTCTTCATCAGGCATTGGCATTGGCACAGTGAGAAAGTTCTCCTCCCAAGTTTGGAACTTTTTTCATTAGCAAGCAGGAGGAGAACATTGCAATATGCTCCATTTGCCATGTGAGTGTTCATTGAGGGAAGCCTTGTTCACACTATGGTATGGGAGGCCAAACGACCCATATGAAAAACATCACGAAATCCATTCTGAGGAGCACCTTATAAACATTGCTGAACGTGGTGGTGGTGAAGGTGAAGAGAGATGGGAAACAGCAGCTCCAATCACGGTGGGAGGTCACGAGGAAGAAGAGATTGACATCTTTATGCATAGCAGCCCTATTTACACCAGTCCACCAGCATCATCCACCTCAGCGACCTCAAAACGGCACAAGACTCAGAGTGAGATGTAGACACCGCAGCGTACAGTGATTGGCCCAAGGAGCACATTGAGTCTACCACCTCCTACTTCTCTGATGTTGCCTGAGTCAGTGGCCCCAGAAAAAAAAAATCTAAGCTACTATGACACAATTGTTTAGGCAGGAGGGGCCCTATTACTACAACCACCCAATGACACGCTAGTACTATGGGAATCTGGCTAAAATGATAGTTCTGGACCCCCTCCTTTTTTATTTTATGAAAGGAGTGGGATTTTTTTAGTTTGTGGCAGTCATCTGCCTGATATGGAAGGTTCCAAGGTTCCAAGTTGCTGATTCAGCACTCCATCATGATGTGCTGCAATGGGTTGGACAAGCTTTGCAGCAAAGTGCTGTTCACACTATCCAACTGGCGACAGACATGTGGCCCAGTTGTCAAGCAACTGATTACACGTGTATCACTGCACACTGGATCTCTTTTGTGGGGGTTAGGCAACAAACATCTAGATGTCTCAGCATTGATGATACTTTTAAGGGTGTTCAGGTGATGCAACATTAGCCATGTTTGCCTTGGAAAAATCCCACACAGCTGCAAACAACTTGGAAGAGTTTAACAGCAAGGTGTTTGAATGGCTGCGACCCGGAGGTCTGGGAATTGGATTTGTTGCCCTGGACAATGGCTGTAATAAAACCAAGGAGAAAGATGGGATTTGATGCTGTAAAGACAGGTGGGGGAGGGATCATGCAAACTAAGCAATCAGTATATAGCAATCCCTACTTGCTATCAATCTCATGAATTCAAAATGAACAAACCAGCACCTTAATCCTTTGTATAAAACCTTTCTTTAGATTTCATTATTGTATTTGTACTCACATGTTTTTACACCAAAAATAGCCTCATTTCTGTTTCAAAAAACAATGTACAAAATACATGGATAGTCACATAGGTATTCCCACTTCCCATCCAACCAGCAATGAAAGACAATATATCACATCAAACATAATGAAAAAGAATAGAAAATCATATATGTTAAAAACAATAATCAGATTCCTAAGGGAGCTAAACCTGTTGAAGCAATCACAGATTATGTTAAAGTCAATTCATCAAGAGCCCAAATTACATAGTAAGGAGCAGAGGTAGTAAGGTTTCTTTTCCCCTTAGTCACAGTTCTTTATTTATCACTGTATCTTATTTGAAGTAGGTTCTTCTGTATTCAAGGAAAAGGATACAACAACATCCTTAAGGAGATCATGCTGACATGTTTCGACCTCAAAGCTTGGGACTCAACTTATTTTTATTATGTTATCATCAGGATATTGCATGTGTAAAAATGACAATTAAAAAGCTGTCTTTATGGAAGAGTTTTAGTTAATTTTTAGACCCACTCATTTGGTATTAACAAACGTCTCTGTGCTTCCCCGCAACGTTTAAAAAGTGACCATGTGGTTTCAGCCAAATCTCAGTGAGATGATGATACGTGCTGAAGAAATGTGTCACCAATAGGTATTGGTGAGTTGCCCTGACTTCGTGCAGCATGCCCCCGCTATTATAAAAGTGTAGACAAGATGGATTCAGAAAGAAAGATCAGGTGTACTCTATATGCAACGGGTGTACTCTATATTCGATGGTTAAACCGTATTTCTGCCCTCACAGTATTTGTTTTGTGACTTCTATTGAAACAAAATTACCCCAGAGTAAACACCACAAACGCGAAAACTGCAATGGATGTAAGAAGTGCATTCAGAGGTATCTTATTGTACCTTTCTCCTGCAGCACTGGCAGTTTGTGGCTTGAATCATAGTTTTTTTTAATTTCTGTGTTCCGTAGGTAATGTGGCAGGTTTTCTAGAGATAAAGGCCCTCATTATGACATTGGCGGTAAATCCCACTTAGCGTCATGCTGACTGCAGCCAACATGCCGCGGTGGGGGCGAATATCTGTTCACCCTATTATGACACACACACACACCAAACCGTCACTATACAGCCACAGACACAACTCCGCCACACCAAAGGTCAGTGATAAACTGGCAGTATCAAAACCCACACCTTTACGCCAACAGAACTACGCCCAACACATTATGACCCACGAATCACCACGGCGGACATTCAACCGTGGTAAACCACTGGCGGTACATACCGCCACGCTCAAAATACACACACACACATACAAAACAACATCACATTGGACAATTCAAACAACACACACCTGACACACATACACAAAACACACCCACACACCTACACCACTATAAAACACACATACACACACATATTACCCGCAACCCTTTATGAATACAAATCATTGGCACCAGAGAGAGACAGCAAGACCACTCACACAAACAGAGCCACATACCACCATCACCTATACACCACCCACACACCTCATAACACAAACTCCAACACATCACCCTAAACACCCTCACCCACAATTCTCACACAACACCCATGACAACACAACGACAACCCAGATTCTCTGACGAGGAGCTAAGGGTCATGGTGGAGGAAATCATCCGGGAAGAGCCACAGGTGAAGCAAATATCCATTGCTAGGAAGATGGAGCTATGGCGGATGATCGTGGACAGGGTCAATGCCGTGGGACAGTACCCCAGAACAAGGGATGACATCAGGAAGAGGTGGAACGACGTTCGGGGGAAGGTACGTTCCATTGCAGCAAGACACCAACTCTCTGTACAGAGGACTGGCGGTGGAACCCCACCTCGTTCCCCACAACTAACAACATGGTAGGAGCAAGTCTTGGCAATTATACATCCTGAGGGCCTGGCAGGAGTAGCAGAAGGACTGGACTCTGGTAAGTCAAATTTCTATTTCTATCACCCCCCACCTGCATGCAGTCACACCACCACTACCCACACACACCACCATCACATCTCACTCATCCCTATGCCAAGTCCTGCATGCACCACCAATGCATGGACACCTATCCCTAAAGCATGCACATTAGAGAGAATCAGCCCCATCCCACCATACACCAACGTACACAAGTGAAAGATGCCAGGGCAAAAACACCCATAGAGGGCAACCCATCTATGCACAATATGTAACACACCGAAACAATAACACTGCATTTACATCCTCAAAGGTATCCCAGCTAATGTCACCGGAGACGAGGTATCAGTAGCATCCAGTCTCCCCACAGAAGAGGCCCACAGTGATGACAGTGACTCTGGTTGCCTGGATCTGGGTCCAACCTGGCCCATCAGGGACCTCCAGACAGTCGGTTAGCCAGCCACAGTCACACACGACCACAGAGCCTCCCCCCTCAGGAAACACCACCACAGAACCCACCCAGCGTGCCCATACCTGTGTCCCCAGGACACGTCAATTAGCAGTGTGTCCACCATTATAGGGACCCCAGGGCACACCTCAAATCCAAGACAATCAGGGACCTGGGGTCAGTGGCTGTGGGCACACGGTTAAGGGGACAGAGGCATCCAACAACAGGGAAGCTGGGAGGATTGGTGTGTGCCAGGGGTAGGAAAGGCCCAGGTAACCGACTCTCCAGGAGGCACTTACCGAGATCCTAGGAGCATACCAACATTCCCAGGATACGCTGGGCCAGATCCTGGACAACATGCAGGAGAACAGGTGGCTGCAGGAGGGACAGTACCAGGGGATCAGGGAGGACTTGAAGGCCATTAACACCACCCTGGTCACCATTGCAGGGGTGCTGGCAGACCTGGCCAGCATTATGAGAGAGGCAGTGTCACACCAGCGGGCCCCTGCCACCAGCCAGACTACTGAACAGCCCTCCACCTCCGCTGCCGCTAGTGGACAGGAGGCCCCGCCACAGGACTAACAGGCCACCAGCACCCGTCCCCCTGCAGAAGGAGAACCACCCCGCAAATGTTCCCTGTGATCCTGACAGAAGCCAGAGATTATTGCCAAGACCCCCACCAGGAAATAAGACTCTCCTGATTGTCACATTTGTTTCCCACTCTATCACCCTGTCCACCTTGAACTGCCATTGCTCCCCTTCCTATGCCCCCTTGGACAATGCACCTGTGCTACAAAAAGACTAGAACTATACCCTGGACTTTCCTCCATCATCACCCCAGCCCATTGCATCTCCCCCTTTTCTTCTTAGCACAGCAGTAAACACAATTTGAAAAAATACAAGTACGGAGTATGTCAAATGATTGAAGTATGTATTTGTTTAACAAGGATTAAACATTGCAATTCAACTGTACAGTAATGTTCTCATAGGATAGACCTGTAGGTGGCTGCAGTGACAACACCGGGCGTGATAGTGGGGCACCAACATCTGCAAAAAGAGTTGCCAAAGGGTACGGTGAATGGGCATAGAAGTGGGAGATCACAGCCTGCCAGTGACAATGTGAAACAAAACACTGACAATGAAATGTGAAGTAACTCTGTCTTACCTGTGTGTCATTGGAAGTATTGTCTAATGACTGCAGATCTGTTGTCCTCATCCTCATCCTCTGCCTCATCTTCACTGTCCACAGGGTCCACTGCTGCCACATGGCCATCTCCAGCCTCCTCCTCCTACAGAAAAGGAACATGGTGTCTCAAGGAAAGGCTATGCAACATGCAGCATGACAGGATTATCTGGCAGACCTTCTTGGGTGAGTAGCACAGGGATCCACCAGTCAGATGGAGGCACCGGAACCTGGCCTTCAGGAGGCCAAAGGTACGTTCAATAATCCTCTTGTTCGCCCATGTGCCTCATTGTAACTTTCTCAGCCCTTGTCCTGGGATTCCTCACAGGGGTCAGTAGCCATGATAGGTTGGGGTAACCTGAGTCACCTGCAAATATCAAGGGACAACTGTTAGCCACACACTATCCCTTATGGCCACACCGTACCCATATACAACATCTACTGGGTGGGAACGAGGGCTCACCTATTAGCCACAAACGGTGCCTCTGTAGTTGGGCCCTCACATTTGGGATGCTGCTATTCCTCAGGATAAAGGAATCATGCACCAACCCAGGATACTTAGCATTGACGTGGGAGATGTACTGGTCCGCCAATCACACCATCGGCACATTAATCGACTGACAACTTTTTCGATTTCTGAAGACCTGTTCATTTTGGCAGGGGGGGGGCAAATGCAATATGTGTTCCATCAATCACCCCAATTATGTTGGGGATATGTCTCATTGCATAGAAGTCAGCCTTCACCATGGGCAAATCCTTCACCTGGGGGAAAACAATGTAGCTACACATGTGCTTAATCAGGGCACCCAACACTCTTGTCAGCACTATTGAGAACATTGGCTGTGACATTCCTGCTGTCAAGCCCACTGTCACTTGGAAAGAACCAGTTGCCAAGAAATGGAGCACAGATAGCACTTGCACAAGTGAAGTGGGGGGGTCCCAGTGGGGTGAAGGATAGCAGATATCAGGTCAGGCTCCTATTGGGCACAGAGCTCCATGATAGTAGACCCTTCAAGTCTGTAGGTGAGTATACTGTGCCTGGACTCCATTGTTGCCAAGTTCACCAGAGGTCTGTATACGGGGGATGTCTCCATTTCCTATTCATCTGCAGCGGTTGCAATCTATGGGGCAAAAGAGTGAGGAGACGGTCATAAAATGTATATTGTAGCCACTACAGTTCAATGCATGATGTGTATTTTAAATGTATTACTGGCATATGTCCTGTATGTACAATTGTGATCTGTGACACAGTTATGTTCCATGCACCACCCACCCTGAAATGCCATACGCCTGTCCTGTATGGAGGGACAGGTGGAAGTGAGGTAATTCTGCTGACGTTGTGTGCCGTTGCGGGAGGCGTTCGGGAACCACCGTGCAACTCCTCATTGGTTATAATTGGGCCCTATGGGTTACAGAGGCCAATGGTGATGTATGCCAGTGGTGACGGTATGCACATTTTCTACATGTTCACTCACTTGATACCTGACCTTCAACAGCAGAGGACCTACACTGCATGTGCTGCTGTGACCTGTGACTGGAACCCACCATGGCCCATGTGACTGGGGAAAGGGCCCCTGCCTTCACCTCAGCAGAGTTGGAGAGACTAGTGGATTGGGTCCTACCCCAGTACAGACTGCTGTATGGGCGCCCAGACCAACATGTGAGCACAGTGTGAGCACAATGCATGGGGCATGAATGCATGGAGTGGTGTGTGGGAAGGCCTTGTGTGGAGGGGTGGATGGGCCCTGGGCAGCGTGCAGCATGTATGCTGGGCCATGTCTGTGCGAAAGGGGATGGGAAGGGCTATGGTGGGCCATGAGTGTAACAGGCAGGACGGTCTAACTAATACCTTTCCCTGTCTATGTTTCCTCTGCAGGTCAGTGCCCATCAAAAGAAGGGTATATGGCATGCCATTGCCAAGGCCGTCTACGGCAGGTGGAGCACCCACTGTCGGAAAAGGTGGGAGGACCTGAGACGCTCGGCACGGAAGACAGTGGAGACCCAGCTGGGGATGGCCTCCCAAAGAGGAAGGGGTGCCCGTCGAACCCTGACCCCCCTGATGGCCCGCATTCTGGCGGTGGCTTATCCAGAGCTGGATGGGTGCTTGAGGGCATCACAGCAGCCACAAGGGGGTGAGTACAGTGCCCATCATTACAACTTACGCCTGGCGGGGTGGTACCCCGATGGGGGATGTGTGTCTGTGAGTGCCCCTAGACCAGGCCTGACATAGCAGAGTAGTTCCCATGTTGGCCAGGGTTCTGATGGGAAAATCCTCCAACCTAGCTAGTAGGCATCCACTACTGGGCAGGGCTGTGTGGGTCCCAGGTATGCTGCAGTTGGCGGTATGTGTCCCTCCCCATGCCCTGGTGCCTAGCATTGTTACTGGTAGTGCACTGCATAGTGTGTAGGGCTGTTTCCTGTGTGTGAGGGTGGCATGGACGCCAAGGGTGGTGTTGGTGCAGGCATTGACCAAGTGTATCCTTTGTCTCCCCCCCTTTTGTTTTGTCATTCTGTCCTTATGTACATTAGCATCATCTGGCGGAGGAGCAGAGGCACCGGTGACGGAGGGAGCTGCATCCTACAAGACCCAGGTTGCAGAGTCCACCGACGCTGAGGGCACCAATGGGACAGACGGTGAGGGGAGCACCACGGCAGGGACTGGAGGGGACAGTTTGGACACGGATACCTCCTCCGATGGAAGCTTCCTGGTTGTGGCGGACACCTCTGTGCCCATCCCAGGTACAGCCGCCACCCCCGTACCAGCACCGCCCTCCCAGCAGCCCCTCAGCGAGTTGCCTGTGCCCGCTCACCCAGGAGGGTGGGCATCTCCTTCGCCCCAGGCACCTCAGGCCCTGCCCCAGTGAGCCCTGCTGCCCTGAGTGAGGAGGCTATTGACCTCCTGAGATCCATCTCTGTTGGGCAGTCAACCATTGTGAATGCCATCCAGGGGCTGGCAGCCCAAATGCAACAGACCAATGCATTTCTGGAGGGCATTCACACGGGCTTGGTGGCCCAACAGAGATCAATCCAGGCTCTGGCTGTAGGAGAGTACCATCTTTCTTGGCATGTTACCCCCAGTTTTACATGTATGCCAGTATGTTTTTGCCTGTCTCACTGGGATCCTGCTAGCCAGGACCCCAGTGCTCATAGTTTGTGGCCTGAATGTGTATACCTGTGTAGTGCCTAACTATGTCACTGAGGCTCTGCTAATCAGAACCTCAGTGTTCATGCTCTCTCTGCCTTTAAATTTGTCACTATAGTCTAGTGACCACTTTTACCAATTTCAATTGGCATACTGGAACACCCTTATAATTCTCTAGTATATGGTACCTAGGCACCCAGGGTATTGGGGTTCCAGGAGATCCCTATGGGTTACAGCATTTCTTTTGCCACCCATAGGGAGCTCAGACAAACCTTTACACAGGTCTGCCACTGCAGCCTGAGTGAAATAACGCACACATTATTTCACAGCCATTTTCACTGCACTTAAGTAACTTATAAGTCACCTATATGTCTAACCTTCACTTGCTGAAGGTTAGGTGCAAAGTAACTAAGTGTGAGGGCAACCTTTCACTAGCAAAGGTGCCCCCACATAGTTCAGGGCCATTTCCCCGAACTTTGTGAGTGCGGGGACACCATTACACGTGCGCACTACATATAGTCCAATACTTATATGTAGCTTCACAATGGTAACTCTGAATATGGCCATGTAACATGTCTAAGATCATGGAATTGTCCCCCCATTCCACATCTGGTATTGGGGAACCAATTCCATGCATCCTGGGGGCTCCACTATGGACCCTCAGTACTGCCAAACTAGCTCTCTGGGGTTTTCTCTGCAGCTAACGCTGCTGCCACCCCACAGACAGGGTCCCAGGAAGGCAAAACAAAGCATTTCCTCTGAGAGCAGGGTGTTAAACCCTCTCTCTTTGGAAATAGGTGTTAAAGGATGGGGAGGGGTAGCCTCTCCCAGCCTCTGGAAATGCTTTGAAGGGCAAAGATGGTGCCCTCCTTCCATAAGCCAGTCTACACCGGTTTAGGGAACCCCCAGTCCCTGCTTTGGCGCAAAACTAGACAAAGGAAAGGGGAGTGACCACTCCAGGGGTGGTGCCTAGAGCTCCTCCAGTGTGTCCCAGACCTCTGCCATGTTGTTTACAGAGGTGTGATGGGACTCTGGAGTCTGGAGTGTGATGGGACATCTGTCTGAGTGGCCAGTGCCAGCAGGTGATGTCAGATACCCCTCCTGATAGGTGCTTACCTGAGTAGGTGGCCAATCCTCCTCTGAGGGCTATTTAGGGTCTCTTCAGTGGGCTTTTCCTCAGATAACGACTTGCAAGAATCCAGTAGGACTCCTCTGCACTTCCCTCTTTGACTTCTGCCAAGGATCGACCGCTGACTGCTCCAGGATGCCTGCAAAACTGCAACAAAGTAGCCAGAAGACTACCAGCAACATTGTAGCGTCTAACCCTGCCAGCATTCTCAACTGTTTCCTGGTGGTGCATGCTCTGGGACTGCCTGCCTTCACCCTGCACTGGAAGCCACAAAGAAATTTCCAGTGGGTTGATGGAATCTTCCCCCTACTTCAGCAGGCACCAAACTTCAGCTTCAGCAGTACCCTGGGCCCCCTTTCATCCTGACGAGCGTGGCCCCTGGCACACAGGTGGTGGACCCAAGTGACCCAGACTGACCAGTGGTCCAACTGTCCAAATTTGGAGGAAGTAAGTCCTTGCCTCCCCTCTCAATACAGTAATTCTGTGCACCGCGTGATCTGCAACTACAAGGGTTCTGTGCACATTTCCAAGAAATCCTGCATGCACAGCCGAGCCTAGTTCCCCAGCACTCCATCCTGTGATGCTCAGCTGCTCAGCTCCCTGAGATGATCTCCGGTGTCGTGGGACCTCTCTTTGCAGTGTTGAGATGACTGCCGTGTTCAGACTTCTTCAACCCGTGTTCAAGGACTTCTGGGGGTGCTTCCTTCCTGTCCGAAGGCTCTCTATGTTGCAGAGGGCCCCCTCTGTTTCATCTTCCAAGTGGTGACATCCTGGTCCTCCCTGGGCCCGGGCAGCACCCTTTACCTCCAAACGCAACTCTTGCAGCTAGCAAGGCTTGTTTGCCGTATTTTGCCAAGGAAACAACTCTGCATCCTCTAGCATGCCGTGGGAGATCTTCTGCATGAAGAATAACTTCCTACCTCCTCTCGTTGTTGCAAAACATGCAGCTTCTTCCAACCGGAGGCAGCCATTTTGCACCTTTATCCGGGGTTTAGTGGGCTCCTGCCCCTCCCCCAGACACTTTAGCGACTCTTGGACCTGGTCCCCTTCCTTTGCAGGTCTTCAGGTCCAGGAATCCGTCTTAAGTGCTTTGCAGTCTGTTGTGGTCCTTGCAAAATCCTTTATCACGGCTTTAGTGTGTTTCTGGGGAAATAGTACTTTACTCCTACTTTCCAGGGTCGTGGGGTGGGGTATCTTTTACACCCTTAGTGTTTTCTTACACTCCCAGCGACCCTCTACACACTACACTAGCCTAGAGGTCCATACGTAGTTTGCATTCCACTTTCTTAGTATATGGTTTGTGTTGCCCCTAGGCCTATTGCATCCTATTGTGTTCTACAGTGTTTGCACTACTTTCTGACTGTTCCAGTTACCTGATTTGCTTTGTTGTGTATATTTTGGGTATGTTACTCACCTCATAACGGAGTATAGCCTCTGAGATATTTTGGCACATTGTCACTAAAATAAAGCACCTTTATTTTTAGTAACTATGAGTATTGTCTTTCTTATGATATAGTACCTATATGATATAAGTTGTATTGCATGAGCTTTGCATGTCTCCTAGTTCAGCCTTGGCGGCTCTGATATAGCTACCTCTATCAGCCTAAGCTGCTAGAACACTACTACACTCTACTAATAAGGAATAACTGCACCTGACACAAGGTGCAAGTACCATTGGTACCCACTATAAACCAGGCCAGCCTCCTACACTGGCCTCCTCTCTGATGGCAGCCATTTTCCCTGTTTCCACCCTCCCCCCTCCAACTTCCTCTGCCCAATCCCATTCCATTCAACCCCAACCTATCCCAAGCACACAGACAGACGAGCATGCACACAGGACAACACACAAGAGTGGACATGGCAAACACAAGCACCACGCTTCATCCCACAAGTACTCACACAAACACCAACCAGATGCAGACATACCAACATCCACTGCCTTCACTGTGGCCCTTTCCTCCTCATCCTCCACCTCCCTCCCAGTTGCGTCTACAGTCACACCTGCATGCACAACATCCTCATCCACTACCTCCATCACCTGCACACCTATCAGAACACACACCTCACTGGCAGTCACCACCCCAACATCTAAGCACATTTCCCCTGTGTCCTCTGCCACTGTGTCTGTGCCCCCCCTCCCAAGGTACACAAACACAAGTACTCAGGTATCCACCTCACAACAGCATCCAGCCCATGCACCTGCACCCAAACACAGCTGACAGACACCTCCTACAACCACTCCCTCTTCCTCCACTCCCAAACCTTCTCCCTCTTCCTGTCCCAATGTCCCTAAGACGTTTTTCCTCTCCACCATTGACCTCTTACCTACCCCTCCCCCCATCCTTCACGTCTGGCCAGGGTGTGTAAAACCCAGGCAAGCACCTCAGCCACCCAGTCCACGGGCCCAGTAGTTTCCACAGCACCTCATGGTGGTAAAGGATCCAGGCCACCAGCCAACCACATGGAAAGGGCGCCTGCCCCAAGTACTGCCAGGAAGGTCAAGGTGCCACCCCCAGCTGTTGCCAGGAAGGGCAACGTGCCACCCCCAGCTGCTGCCAGGAAGGGGAAGGAGGAATCTCCAGCTGCTGCCAGGAAGGGCAAGGGGCCTGCACCAGCAGGCAGAAAGGACAAGAGGAATGGTGCTGGGACTCAGTCCGAGCCCCCACCACCAACCATGGTGGTGCAGCCGTCCGAAGCTGCAGGGGATGGTCTGGAGCCTCCCCCCACCAGCATCAGCAGCACCACCACCAGTGGCAGGCATCCGAGGCTGCAGGGGATGGGCTCGAGCCTCCCCCCACTAGCATCAGCAGCACCACCACCACCAGTGAGCAGCTGTCTGAGGCGGCAGGGGATGGGCTCGAGCCTACCCCCACCACCAGCAGCAGCACCACCACCACTGAGCAGCCGTCAGCGCCGACAGACAGTCTGTACTCCTGCCTCCAAGGGCTGTTTGCAGCCCACCCCATGCAAATCCTGTGGGTATGACACCCACCTGAAAGAGTGTGACCTAGCACTCCCCAGGATCAGAAGCACAAGGCACGATGTCCCCTCCAGAACTAGTGGGTATGGCACCCACTCATCCCATCCTCTCCAGGATGAAGATCACAGGGTACAATGCCCCCTCAAGAACCAGTGGGTATGGCACCCACTCATGCCATCATCTCCAGGATGAAGATCACAGGGCACGATGCCCCCTCCAGAACCAGTGGGTATGTCACCGACTTGAGAGACTGTGGTCTTGCACTCCCCAGGACCAAGCACAGGGCATGTTGCCCCCTCCAGAGCCTGTGGGGAAATCACTTACTTGAGAGACTGTGGCCCATCACTCCCCAGGACCAGGCACAGGGCATGTTGCCCCCTCCACAGCCAGTGGACAAGTCACCCACATGAGAGACTGTGGCCTTATACTCCCCAGGACCAGGCACAGGGCATGCTGCCCCCTCCAGAGCCAGTGGGCAAGTCACCCACTTGAGAGACTGTGGCCTTGCACTCCCCAGAACCAAGCACAGGGCATGTTGCTCCCTCCAGGACCAGTGGTGTTGTACCATCTGCTGGCTGAGGTGCCCCCCATTCCCCACCCCCCTGTGGTGCCTGCCTATTTTCAAACTGATGCCCCTGCAGTGTTCTCTCCCTGTTGTTGCAGGAGTCAAGTGGGGCCTTGGACTTTGTAATGTGGCCCTGTGGCCCACGCAGATTGAGGACTGGGCAGTGTCCCTTGTTTGTACATATGTATATACCTTTAGATTTAATTTTCTTATTTCTACTATATTAGTATTATTACACTCACTTTCATGTATTCCTGTGGTCCTTGCATTATTCCTGAGGGGCACGGGGTCAATATGTTGTCTTACTGCTGCTGTATGTGTGTATGGTGTTGGGGGTGAATGTGTGTGTTGCGTGTGTGTGTCACTGTCTTTCTCCCCCTTCCCTGTGTGCTAGGCGGCTGTACTCACCATGGTCGTCTTCGCCATCGTTGGTGATCGTGGTGGAGCAGGACGTAGAATAGCATTGGGAAGATCTGCAGTTCGGGTCCATGGCAGCGTGGTTCTTCCCTGAGTCTCCAATGGTGAGTTGTTTCCTTTCTGTGCAGTTTTTCTGCCAAGCTTTTGATGTCGTTGGTACCGCCCTGGAAAAGGTGGCAGATTGGCCTGTCATGATACAGTGACCTTAACATTGGCTGCCGCCTGGCTGTTGGCAGCTACCGCCGTGGTGCCTGTCGATTCCGCCCTGGCGGTCAGAGTGGTAAAGTGGATGTCTGTCTGAGCTCTTTCCGCCATGGTCATAATTTGGCGGTATTTACCACCGGCCCGTTGGCGGTATTACAGCTGCTTTATCACCGACCGCTAGGGTTGTAATGAGGGCCAAAATGTTTAACACAAACAAACATATCAGACGTAAAACAGATTAAACAGATTGTGGTCTGCAGAAGCGGGGACTATGTTGTACCTTGCTTCTTCATTCCATATCACTTAGCTGCTTCGCAGGATCGTCCCGATGCCCTCATTACTTTTCGCCGTCTTCCTGGGTTTGTAATTCCTTATTAAGCGGGGAGAAAACAATTGGATATGGTTTATCCCTGGGGCATTTCTATGGAGTAAAGTTATCATGGCAGTCAGGAGAACCTATAAGGAAATGGAGTTCCCGCATTTGCATTAATTATGTAGCAGGCTATGCTGCGGGTCCTAAGTCTCATATTGCATCCTCAAAAACATGTTGATGAACTAGTAAAACTACTCTCTATAGCTACATAATTCAATGAACAATATAAGAAACAGTGGTATCATAGTTCCTGGTGCTCCTGGGATCAATAAGTATGGTGCACAGCTTCCCGGGGCATGAGAGGGCTGCTTTCAAATGTTCAAATGAGGTTTTTCAACAAAATTTAGTAAGTTCATAAGGATTTATAATAATATAATAAAGGCCATGGCAGATGGTGGATATTTCAGGGTCCTGTATTTGGCATTTTGCATCAACCTGGTTGTTCAGGAATTTTTTTAAAAAAAGAAGAAGAAATTGTCAGGAACGTACTGACTACCTGCAGACAAATCTGCACTCATTTCAGCCATTCCTTTAAAGCTTGGAAGCAGGTGAGGATTATTCAGCATGCTAACAGAATACCAGTTAAAGCCCTTGTACAGGAGGTGCCAACCTGGTGGAACTTGATTTATTACGTATTGCAATATCTGTTTGAGAAGTACAGACAGACCATTGACTGTTATTCAAACAGGAGGGGATGCAATTGGGAAAAGTATGATCAAGGATGTGTACAAATGGGGCAAAGCCAAATGCTTGACACAGATGCTACTCCCTTTTGAGGTTTTCACACGAAATGTTAGCAAAGAGGACAGCAGGATGGACCAAGCTATCCCATTGGTGCATCTGCTACAGGACCAGTAAAAAAGGTGTCTGAAAGGTTTGCACTTACAGGTCTGACCAAAAATGCAGAAGCACGTGTCTTTGTTGAGAGCCTATTCCTTCTCTTGGCTGTTAATACAAGGCTGCAAAATGAAATCATGTTGTCCAAAGAGTACATCTATGCCACACTACTTCATCCATAGTACAAAAAACTTCTGGCCACTTTCATTCCTTTTTCTGAAGGAGATATTTCAAAATATAATAGATGGATTGTTGAGCAATCCGGAGACTTGGAAGAAGAACGGCTGGAATTTAAAGTCCCACGCTGAAGTTTTGGGGTGCCGCCTTCAACTTCCAGGCAGGGCGGTCTTGTCTCAGCCAAACCCAGCAACAAGAACACCTTCAATAACCACAACTACAGGATCAGAAGAATTAGCTCCAACTTCTGCATAGCCTTGGTTTCAAGTGACAGGTCTTAAGTCCACTGCAGAGGTGACAGCAAAAGAGGTTGAGCAAGTGGCAGCACAAATGAATATTAAGAGGATGTTCCAGGAGTATCTGGGTGACCCAAAAGAGGTCTATGTGGATCAAAACCCATTGGTGTGTTGATATGGAAACATGCACCAATGGCTAGAGCTCAGCAGGCTGGCAATAAAATATCTGACTTGTCTGGTAGCCACTGTGGGGGTCATTCTAACCCTGGCGGTCGATGACCGCCAGGGCTAAAATGACGGGAGCACCGCCAACAGGCTGGCGGTGCTCCCATGGGCATTCTGACCGCGGCGGTACAGCCGCGGTCAGAAACGGGAAACCGGCGGTGTCCCGCCGGTTTCCCGCTGCCCTAGGGAATCCTCCATGGCGGCGCTGCAAGCAGCGCCGCCATGGGGATTCCGACCCCCTTACCGCCATCCTGTTCCTGGCGGTTTTCACCGCCAGGAACAGGATGGCGGTAACGGGTGTCATGGGGCCCCTGCAGTGCCCATGCCAATGGCATGGGCACTGCAGGGGCCCCCTAACAGGGCCCCACTAAGATTTTCAGTGTCTGCATAGCAGACACTGAAAATCGCGACGGGTGCAACTGTACCCGTCGCACCCTTCCCACTCCGCCGGCTCCATTCGGAGCCGGCATCCTCGTGGGAAGGAGTTTCCCGCTGGGCGGGCGGGCGGCCTTCTGGCGGTCGCCCGCCCGCCCAGCGGGAAACTCAGAATAACCACGGCGGTCTTTTGACCGCGCAGCGGTATTCTGATGGTTCCCGCTTGGCGGGCGGCTCCCGCCGCCCGCCAAGCTCAGAATGACCCCCTGTGTCTGCTAAGCGTGTGTTCAGTGCAGCTGGCACAGTTGTCATAGTGAGAAGGACCAAGCTCTCTCCTCAAAACTTGGAGAGATTGGCCGCGATCAAAATGAATCTACATTTCATACCACACGATTACACTGTTCCTGAAACAAGAGAGGAGGAGGAGGATGATTGGTCAGAATCAAGTGTGTTAGCTGACCAGCTTCTGGGTGAACCACCTAAGTTTAAGGACGAGCTCTACTTCCCTGGCTGAGTATGTCATCATAATACTTTTTTATTATTTATTGTCAAACTTCTTTCTTTGCCAAAAAAAGATATAGGCAGTGGAACATTATCTTTGTGTCTGAATTATGTGACCCCACCATTTTTAGTGAAATGTATGGCCGGGTTGGAGTGGGACCAGTGTGCAGTGAAGAAGCCTTCCTATTTCCTTTAGGATATTGGAGACAATGCCTTAATCCCTCCCATGCCTATCCTTTTTTCATCACCTGGCAGGGCTGCCCCAGAAGATCATTGATTTACAAGACTGCCAACTTCCAATGTGTTGCTTGCATCAAAGAGGAGATACAATTGTGTATCTACCACTGTGCTTGGATTGGAAAAAAAACTCCTAACTATTACATGAATGAGTGATTATATACTATCTAGTGATTGTGAGTGATGATTGATGGTTTATGTAGTGGCAGACAGTGAGACTTATTAGTAGACTTGGTTTTGATGATTTGCAAGGTTTGGGGACTGATGGGTGATAATTTTTCGTGAAGGCTATTGGCCTTTTCAAAGTTAGCGAATTTACCTGCAGGATCCACTCCTTTTTCTTGGACCAGTCACTTTAGTTAACAAACATAAATCTATACAAATTCAGTTTCTCTACTTGTTCTTCAAAAGCAGTGTACTACAGGTCTATCTTGCTCGGGTTGGGACTGGGACAGAGTTACTCAGAGTTAGGAGAAGGATGGAAGGAGTCAGGGTGGGACTACCTCAACAGCCAGAAGTAGAAGTTATTGACTTCAAAGGGAAACCATGATGATGAGGATGCTGAGGCCTAGTACTCAGCTCTTTGGAATGGAGAGAGGTGCATTGATTTAGGAAATGCTGCGGAGTGTGGGCATGCTCCACTGCACGCAAATGTGAAACTCCTCTTGTTTTTACTCTGCCTCTGAGTCTTCTTGGTACACTTACCTTACCTTCTTTCTGTTCTTCTCCTTGACTCTACAATACAGTTTCTGGTGTACAATATATAGGCCTTCTTCTCTACTGCACGAACAAAAGGTGAAAGCTGAGCTTAACACTCCTTCTTACCTACCAAATTGGTTCAGCCAGGCACCCAAGAGTGGCGGACATTCCGAGAAGAATGCAGATGCACCGCCCAATTTTGCAATACAGTATCATTTTTCTTTTAAAAATGATACCTTTTAGAACTGAGTGGGTTCACTTCACTCCTCCATAATATCTATTTTTCAAACCTAGATGATAGAACATTTAGATATATTAATAATAACTTGGGTCTCTGGGGCAGAAGGACTGTTTGCAATTAACTACAGTGTGTCACACTCATGTCTGCATTTCCTTCCACAACAGGTTGATGATGATGTGCTGCTCTTTGCCCTAATGAATACTGTTGTTGCGTTGTGTAGAATTTGTCTTCGTCACACCTTCCCCCAAATCCCCTTTCTCATCCATTCATACAGCCCCTAAACATCTTCTGCCATGCTGTGTGATTTATTCAGGTATGTCTTAATTTACACCAAATGGATCACACAATTGGTGGGGTAGATCTGGTTAAATGCGACAACAACTCATTGCAGGATCTTCTATTACCTAAGCAATAGCCCACACCAGCTCCTCTTACCCAACCATGCAAAAAAGTACATCATTTATCAACGTCAACACCATCATCCAGGCCTTTGTTATGCGTAACTTCTTAACCTTGTCCACTCAAGATTTTGAGTACACTTTTCCTGACTTGAGGATTTCGTAACTTTGGTTTTGATTACATTTTATGCTTCCCATTGGGCAGAATAATTTACTATTGCTATTTGTTGTTATAATATGTTGTATTGTTTATTGTATCATGGTGGTAGTAGCCTGGTCTCAGTCTTTCTAAAGCTATAATATAAATATATTAACCACTAACTCCGTGTTTTTCTTTCATTTTAGTTGCCAGTGATGGATAATCCTTTTGATTAATCCTACAGTTAGAACTCACCTACATGGGAGTGGGGCCTCGCTTGTGATGCCATCCCTGTTAGTGCACTACCACTACCATTAAGAACTCACCTTGGGAAAACCTTCAGTAAGGTGTTTAAAGATTGAGAGAGGTAGTAGCCATTGCTTCTTCTATTCAGGTAAAAGAACTATGAAGTAAAGTGAATTTATTTAGTTAGTATGTAACTAACTTCTACTGCTTTCAACAAATGATCTTTGCTTCACAACCCCCTTTGTTGGGCCAACTCAGTCAGTTTCCTTTTTCAATGCATAGATGTATAGTACACATCACTGGGAGATTGCTTGGGACTGTACTAGCTACATAAAAAGAAAGACACAGAGAACACTAACTGAGACACTGATATTGATTACCACAGTACTACCACCGTACCACTACCACAGTAAAACAATCTTAGTTACAAGACAGATGAGTCTCCGTGACTTCGTAAACAATCAGCCCAACCAAGTGCCGACAGCAAAGAGTCCAACTAGGTAGCACCGAGCACCTGGTTCGCTCAAATTGGATCACCTAAAGTTTGTAATGTTACATGAACTTAACTTATTTCTAAGTGTGAGCAGCATGCTATGTGAAAAAAAGTTAGCACTGTAGGACATAACAAAAACACAATTACTCACCAAACCCCAAAACCTGGATGCCCATCAGGTCCATTAGGGTCTGCTCCTGGTCAAGGAATTCAGCCCAGCTGAGCGCGCTGAACTCCATTCACCTCTGCACACACCAGTGCACCCTCCCCCCACAGCAGCCAATGCACCCGCTGTACCCACACCTGGGCCTGCCTCCTGCTGTCAGCATTAAAGGAAGTTGGTGCTGCACGAAATAAACTAGTGCTGCAACCTCTGCCTCAGAGAAAATGGAGTAGGGCTGCACGCAAGATGTGCAGTAAGCACCTGCACTGGCACCGCCTCGTCCATGCTCAGCCAAGGATCTGGGCGAGGAAAACAAAAGAAATGGGAAACAGAAGAAATAGAAAGTAAGAAATGAGGCAATAAACAGAAGACAAACAAATGGACAAAAAGTCACAGAAAAAAAGACAAAAACATACATAAATACACACACTAATATAATAAAGGTAAAACAGGGGTGGATAAGTGGGATAGGGAGTGGATTACATACATTAAGAGTAGATTAAAAATTATGTGCAGACCCCATGCACAGAACAGGTAAATCAAAATGGCCATGTGCACATGCGACCGCGTGGTGCTGTTTGCAACTGCTTCGCAATGCGGAATGCGCTACTCATACCAATCAGGGTGAACTGGCGGCGGAGCACAATTCTTCCCCTTCCTGGAGTGGGGAGAAGTTCTTGCAGAGTTTTTTGTCAGTTTATGGAATTCCACATGGCAGAACTCTGCAAGTTCCGCCCAGCCCCTAGTAAACAGGCACTTGATGCCGCACCTTGAAGCACGTGAATGGGCACTTGTATTTTTGTTTACTTCTGTTTCATTCCTGTTACGAATTAACTTTTACTTTTAAACAGTGTTTAGGCAGCCCATTTGTACACTTTAGTTTTCAATGTCATCAGTCATGGCAATGGAGATGGTTCATTATATTTCTCTTCAGGCATAATATTTATCGAAGTACCGCTGTTGATAATGAAAGGTACTGAGCAATTGTTTTTTTACAGTGTAATCTTCAGTCAATGTTTGAATGACTTCGGTGTTTTTTCATGTCAACTTTTCTTTGACTGGTATTTTTCTTCACATGCTGCCAGTCCAACGTGCACATTTTTATGAGATAAACATCAAAATTGTACAATCATCTTCTTCTCTTGATATTGATACTGACATACCTTTTGGTGATGATTTAGATGACGATCAACTTTGTTTGGTGCTGATTTGTCTTCTCTGATTTTGTCGCGTGGCCTTGTTGACGTGTGTCAGACATCACTTCTGGAATGTTCAGTCAGCCATTTTGTCTTCTTGTTGTGATGCACTTACTCTTTCCTTCACAATGCAAACCAGTACAAAATGGTTCTTCATTCCACAGCCTTTGCATATCTGTCCAATGGCAGGACATTTACCTTTGTGTGAAAATCATAATCCACACCTGAAACACAAGTTGTTTTTCCTCAGAGACACTTTGAGCACCTCCTGCCTCCACATCAGCAGCTTGTCAATCAGCATGCTCTTCAGCTCTGGCATCCAGGCTAACTCGCTTCAGACTAAGGGGGTCATTCCGACCCTGGTGGTCCATGACCGCGAGGGCGGAGGGCAGCGGAAGCACCGCCAACAGGCTGGCGGTGCTTCCTGGGCGATTCTGACCGCGGCGGTAAAGCCGCGGTCAGAAAAGGGGAGCCAGCGGTTTCCCGCCGGTTTCCCGCTGGCCCAGGGAATCCGCCATGGCGGCGCTGCTTGCAGCACCGCCATGGGGATTCCGACCCCCTTCCCGCCAGCCTGTTTCTGGCGGTGTCCACCGGCAGAACCAAGATGGCGGGAAGGGGTGCCGTGGGGCCCCTGGGGGCCCCTGCACTGCCCATGCCGCTGGCTTGGGCAGTGCAGGGGCCCCCTAACAGGGCCCCACAAAGATTTTCACTGTCTGCTTTGCAGACAGTGAAAATCGCGACGGGTGCCACTGCACCCGTCGCACACCTTCAACTCCGCCGGCTCCATTCGGAGCCGGCTTCATTGTTGAAGGGGCTTTCCCGCTGGGCCGGCCGGCGGTCTTATGGCGGTCACCCGCCGGCCCAGCGGGAAAGCCGGAATGGCCGCCGCTGTCTTTCGGCGGGAACCGCTTGGCGGGCGGCAACCGCCGCGGTCAGAATGACCGCCAAAGAGTTGTGTCATCGGAATGAATCTGACAGACATCCATCAATAACTCTGAGATGTATTGCTTCCTCATCATTAAATTGATTGAACTTGCAGTGTCCAATGAGCTTATCCAGTCTTGCAAAAAATGTGTCCATGATTTCACCACCCACCAACTCTTTGTCTTGCCTGACTGAAAATGTATCTTTTGTATTCTATATTCAGCATTGGGTTGAACATGAGAATCAAGGCCTCTTTAATTCCACAGTATGTAACTTATATTCTATTCTATATAGCATTTGTATATCACAATGGTACTCATGGGCATCCCAGCACTAATAGTGCGACATCAACTAACCAAAAAGATCAAAGAGAGCTGTTCTGAAACAGCCGGGTTTTAAGCAATTTGGGTAAAGGGAGTTCCTTAGTATCCAATCTCAGGGGGAGTTTGGAGGGTGTTCCACAATTTGGCTACAATGTAGCAAAGGACTGCCCTCCGCATCAATTTTTAGTTTAGTTTAGTTTATGGACTTATAAAGCGCATAATTACCCTAAGGCATCCCAGCGCTGACATAACATGACTACTACCAGAGACAAGGAAGATCCAGAGCAATTAGCTACAAAAAAGGATAGTTTTTAGTTTCTTCCTAAAAAGCTGCTCTGAGGGTTCATGGCTGAGCTCAGAGGGAAGAGCATTCCAAAGGCGGGCGGCCTTGGTGGAAAAGGAAGGAGGAAGATCTCAGACTTCTGGAGGGGGCGTAGATAAGGATCCGTTTACTAAAGAACATCGGACCCTCATCATGGAGAGCCCTGTGTACAATGCACAGGGCTTTAAAATGAGTGCGCTGCACAATAGGGAGCCAGTGGAGTGTTGAAAGAGCCGGCTTCGCAGACAGATGTCTGGGAAGATCAGTAAGAAGCCTTGCTGCTGCATTCTGCACTGTCTGTAACTTCTTTATCACATAGGTCGGGGAACTGAGAAACAGAGAGTTCCCCTAGTCAAGGCGGGAAAGAATCAGAGTTTGAACAAGGACTCTTCTGGCCGTGGAGGGTAGAAGGTTAAAAACCTTCCTAAGGACTCTTAAGATACCAAAACATGTAGAAGAGACTTTTTTAGCTTGAAAATCCATAGTCAAGCGAGAATCCAACCAAAAGCCAAGGCTTTTTACTTGAGCCTTGGGAGGAGGAAGGTTGTTAAAAACCTCTGAGGACAATGAGAGGGGGGAGGCTGGGGAACCATTACCCAAAACAATAACTTCTGATTTCCTATCATTAAATTTAAGCTTAGATTGAATCATCCAGTCTCCAATGTCCTTCATACAGCAAGAAAGATTGGCCGCGGATGAATCCCCAGAACTAGATAGTGATACCACAAGCTGGGTATCGTCGGCATAGGTGACCAAGGAAAGGTTATAAGGAGCAATCACTTTAGCCAGTGGGGATAGATAAACATTGAAAAGAGTCAGACTCAGGGAGGAGCCCTGAGGGACTCCACAAGTCAATGGAAAAATCTCAGAGAAAAAGGCTCGATCCAAAACTTGAAAGGATCTTCCTTTAAGGAAGGCAGAGAGCCAAGACAGGGCTAAACCACCTATCCTTAATTCAGAGAGCCTGCAGCAGAGAAGATTATGGTCCACCGTATCAAAAGCTGCACTAAGATCAAGTAGAATGATGGCCACGTAAGCCCCTTGATCCAAAAGTTGACGGGCTGACTCAGTCACCGTAAGGAGAGCTGACTCCGTACTATGATGAGCTCTAAAGCCCATTTTAGTGGGGTGGAGGAGCTCATGGCTCTCCAGGTAACTGGTTAATTGATAGTTAACATGTTTCTCCAGGATTTTTGCTGAGATGGGAAGAAGAGCAATAGGTCTGTAATTCTCCAATAAAGAAGGATCCAGCTTAGGCTTTTTTAGAAGAGGCTTAATAATGGCGTGCTTGAAGGATGAAGGGAGAGAACCTGAAGATAAGGAGTGATTCAGTATTTTTGTGAGAGGAGGGACAACAATATCTGAAACCCGCGAAAGAATGGCTGGGGGGGCGGGGTCAAGGGGAGAGCCCGATTTAATTTTAAGGAGGAGGCATCCATAAGAGGTGCAAAAGCAGTTAGTGAAATTCCAGAAAAAGCGGGGTCCATAGCTTGATCTTCTAAGGACTCCTTGGGAAGAGAGAAAGAACACCCAGAATATATCTTGATGACTTTATCATGGAAATAAGATGACAAATGGTTACTATATTCAATGGAGGCCTCTGTGGGTGGGGCTGGCATAGGGGTTATGGTGAGTTCTTTAAAGATCTGAAATATTTCCTTCTGAGAGCAGGAAGAGTTTTCTATTTTAGTGCCATAGTAAGTGGACTGGGCTGCTTTGATATTTTGGTGATAGAGTCTGATGGATTGCCTATACAGTTCTCTGTCAGAGGGGCTGTAATTCTTTCTCCAGATTCTTTACATTTCTTTCTCAATTCTAACAAGAAAGGAGAGAACCAGGGTTTAGCCTTATGGGATAGTTTATTTACTCTAGATTTAATAGGCAGAATACCATCCAAAGAGGAGGGAATCCAGTCATCAAACATATCTGCAGAGGCAGGGAAACTATTGAACCTAAGGGAGGCTTGGAGAGCAGCGCGCCAGCTTTGACCAGGTGCGTCCGGAGGTTAAGGAGCTAGATTGCAGATCTCGCATAACATTATAGGGGAAAGAAAATGATAGGAGGGAGTGATCTGTCCAAGTTAGAGGCAAAGGAGCCAGGGCAGTAAGATCAGGGGAATTACTGAATATAAGGTCCAAAGTATGGCCTTTGATGTGAGTGGATCCAATTACATGTTGAGTTAAGTCAAGCGCAGTGAGAGAAGCTAATAGTGATTTAGCTTGAGGACAGTCTTCATTATCAAGATGGATATTGAAATCCCCAAGGATAGTAACATTTGGGGATTTACAAATGAGACTGGCTACAACCTCAGGTAAAGTATCTAAAAAGCGAGTACCAGGTCCCGGGGGCCGATAGAGAAGCATTCCAGAGAAAGTAAAAGTGGGCAACAGATAAAGAGAGAAAGTTAAACTTTCACAGTCTGGTATGTCGAAGGGTGATGTGACGCACCTAAAGGTGTTTTTATAAATAATGGCTATACCGCCACCTCTCGCAAGGGGTCGATCCACGTGTGCCATAGAGTAAGTAGAGGGTAAAGAGTTGTAGATGTCCACTGCAGAGTCATCACCCAACCAAGTTTCAGTAAGAAACAGGGCATCAGGAGAAAGGTCTTCTAAAAGAGTATAAATATGTAAGGAGTGAGCTGGCAGAGAGCAACAGTTCAGCAACAGCATTTTGCCCATTTGGGGAGAAGGGGTGCCAGAGAGTAAGGAGACCATGGGAGGCCAAGAACAGCTAGAGCAAAAAGGAAAGGCGTGGGGCCCAGAGGTACCTAAAAGGGATGGACAAAACCCTGTACTTCTCAATGCCTGGAGCTGCGAGGAAGAATAAACTAACCTATTTATAGTAGAAAGAGCAGCATCTCTGGGCTCTGGGCACTTTGGGGCGCGGACGGGCGTAGACGGGCTTGCCTTTGGCGCGCTTTTGGCGCACCAGCGGCGCACCCGCTGCGCGGCCGGCATCCGTCTGGCATTAAATGCACCGAAGAAGCCAATCGAGGCTCAGAGGACTGAACAACTAGACCGCTAACCAAAATGGCGGTCTAGCAAGTCCCAACCCGGAAGAGTAAAAAGAAAAACAGAGCTACCGGTAGCCACTGAACACGGGCTCCGATGCTCCAATAAAACAAAAACTATGCCCCCCACAACATGGATAAACCCCCAATAAAAAGTTATTTCCAAGAGAAAATTATCCTTTCTAAAAAAAGTAACCCCCGGCAAAAAGGAAGAAGGTAAAAACATATAACCTTCTAAACGGGGGAAAAACAACAATATCAATTAAAAACACTCAGTAGGGAAATCATCAATAGGCAGCTAAAATAATGTATTATCAATAAAAAGATTAAAAATGCTCACAGAAGCCTGTTATGCTGCCCGGCCGGCGTCCGTCCGGCATTAAATGCACCGAAGAAGCCAATCGAGGCTCAGAGGACTGAACAACTAGACCGCTAACCAACATGGCGGTCTAAAGGTTAAATCATAGTATAGAGCTTAGAAACAAAATAGCTCCAACTGGGGCTATCACAGCATCTTGATGTAGTTGCTTCCCACAGTCTGATGCCACTCACAAGGGAGTGTCGGCCTGTCATGGAGTTGCACATGCCCCGGGTAAAGTATCCTTGAAAACAATGAGAAAACAAAGACATTGCTTGGACGGGAGATATGGCGTCGCTTTTGTGGGGTCAGTTTTTTATTGCTACTGGGGAGGTGAGGCATCAGTTCTTTACTGCTGGGAAGGGAAGGTGAGGCATCGGTTCCTTACGGTGGCAGGGCAGCAATGCGGCATCGGTGGCAAGGCGCTCGTTCCTTTCTACAATGTGGGGCCGATTAATCCAGCAGGTCAAGATGCAAGACATCGACTTTGCGGTGTCACATTCATACCACCGGGGCACTTGTGCTGCAGTGGAGTTGGGTGTCCTAGACGTCAGGGACATGGCACTGAGGAGTCACGCTGTGGACACAGAGTTAGACAGAGTTAGACAGTGGTGCTGGTTTCAAAGTCGCTCTACAGTCAATGTGCTTATTTTCTTCTTAGTTGTGCCAGATCTTAGTTCCAAGGGCCCAGGAACTGAATTTGGCACCATTTGACAAATCAGGACTCTCAGCAAGAAAGCCCAGACACTGGCAGGTTAAGTCTTTGATGTCCCTGAGACTGCTTAACAGGAGGCAAGCTCAGTTTAAGCCCTTGGAGAACCTTTGGAAGCACGATGTAGAAAGCCAAGTCCAGTCATTTTTACTCCCAGGACAGAAGCAGCAAGCAACAGGCCGGCACACAGAAACAGGCAGAGTGGCAATCCCTTCTAGAGCATGTAGCTTTTCTTCCTGGCAGAAAGACCCCAGTCCAGAAGTGTTCTAACTCTATGGTGTCAGAGGTCCAGTACTTATCCATTTCTATCTTTGCAGGGCACACCTCAGCTCCCTGTGTGTGACTGTTTAGAGTGAATACACAAACAGCTTAACTGTCATCCTGACCCAGACATGTATTTAACAAACAGACAGAGGAACAGAATGGTTAAGCAAGGTAATGCTCACTTTATAAAAGTGGCATTTTCAAACTTAGAATTCAAAAACCAATCATTGCTGCAGGCCCACTGGTATCATTTGATTTACAGGCCCTGGGCGCACATGGGCACTATACTAGGGACTTACTAGTAAATCAGATAAGCCAATCATTGATAAACCAATCACCAATATATTTTAGACAGAGCGCATATGCCCTTTAGCACTGGTCATCCGTCGTAAAGTGCCCAGAGTACTAAAGCCAACAAAAACAGATCAAAAAAATAGGAGGAAGAAGGCGAAAAGTTTTGGGTTAACCCTGCTAAAAGAGCCAGATCCAACACCTGAGAATACCATAACAGGTTGCTGCAAGTTTTGTTGCTTGGGAGTTGAAATTCAGAGATTCGTTCAGCCATATTCCCAAGATCTTTATTATGGCTGTTTTCAGGGTGGAATGGGGACCTAGACAGTTCGCCCAATCCAGATTCATTAAAGGGATGGGATTACTACCCAGGATCATGAGCTTCGTTTTGTCTCTGTTTAATTTCAGGGATGAGTTATTCATCCATCCAGCAACTTTCTCTAGGCAGGGGCGTAGGGAGGGGGAGAGAGGATTTTGGTACTGAGTAAAGGAGAAAACCAATTAAGTATTGTCTGTGTAAGAATTGATTGAGATTCTTAAAGAATGGATGATATCAGCTAGTGGTCTCATGTACAGATTAAAAATTATGGGGTTCAATAAAGAGCCCTGTTGAATGCCACAATAGGAAAATGTATGATGTACAGCCACCATCAAAGATCTGGAACAATCTATGCTCAAGAAAATACTTCAGCCATGCAAGAGCAAGTCCTAAGATTCCGGCGCTATACATTCTTGCAAAAATGATATTGTGATTAACAGTGTCACATGCTGCATTAAGATAAAGGAGTATAATGCTACTGTAGCTCCCCGATCAAGCAGCTCTTTGGCTTCCTGTACCACCGCTAAAAGGGTGGTCTCAGTGCCATGGTAGGTATTAATCTGGGCTCCCAATATACTTTGGTAAAATAATCATTGTCCAAGGATTATCATTTTTGATTTATCTTTTTGGATCATTAGAGCATTAATTTATCTTGGGTTGGACATTGCTGATCCGGGTCGATCTTATATGGACAAAATTTTAAAAAATGGCAGCTGTGTTGCAGTGATGATGTAATATTTCAGGATTCATGAGACCTATTTACTTCATTTTGGTGTCAAAACATAGGATTTGGGGGTCAAGCAGTCTTTTAGAGACAGAAAATAACTCCCCAGGGCAACCCTTCCACCATTCTCCAAAATGTCAGCTATAACAGAAGGAGAGACATATATAGAAATGAAACAAATAATAAAAAATTTAATGATCTGAATATGGAAAAAAATAAAGTTTATCACTCCTGCTTTAGACACCTTTTCATAGTTCACTTTATTCATTTTTTCAGCAGTAGCTAGTGGTACATTTGCAGAATGTTGAACATTTGAGAGGAGCAAATCAACAGGGATATCTTTCTGTAGCACAGGTTTTGCAAGTACATGTACGCGTAAGATGTGTGGGTAGACGCTTTAGAAATTTCATAGGTTTTAGAAAACGATCAATATCTTCCCAACCAAGTTCACACAGATCTTTCTCTACATATGCATGATCCAAAACAATTACACATCTGATCAAGTAGAACACTCTGTTAATGTGTCCACGCACAGAATGTGATGTCGGTGGAAGGTCACTTAGCAGGACTGATCTCTTGAACTCACTGTACCCCAGATCATTAAATGTGTGACAGTCAGAACTTGTTTTCAACACGTTCACAAGGTCAAGTTTCTTGTACAGAATATGAAGCAGGATTAAGTGTCTTTTCGCGCCTGTTCTATAACCTATTCATAACTCTCACAATCCTTGACTTATCAACATTGCAACAAATCTAAGTAACACAATGATAACATCTGTGTCATTTGACAGTACAATTACTCAATTGGGACCATTTCGAACAGCCCACTCAACATGTGGTGCAACAAAAGGGATAGTTTCCTCCAAATTGCTGTTAAGTTCTTGAACAATATGGCCCGTACCTTTTGAATATATCTCTGCAGGCACCAACTCCTCATTGACAATCATTTCACTTGCAATAAATGGAAATTCAGTGTTCACTGAAGCATAAGTAATGTTTGGCGAGTTAAAACTTCCAAGTTCATCTTGTTCAATGTTCAATGTTCAATGACCAGAATTTATCAAGTTGCACAGGTATAGGTGCTAAATCTTTGATCCAGGCAAAGTCAATTGTTCCACTTCTAAACAATTGTCTGATTCTCTCACACTGTTTGACCGATAGTTCAAGATAACTGTCAAAGACAATGTGCAGTTCTTGCAAGGCGCACACTGACTTTGATATCTGCAGAACAGTCTGAACGACCTCTCTGAAGTTTTGCATGGATGAATTCTTGACCATTCGCAATTTTGACATAAGGTCCACAACAACATCAGTTTTCAATGAGGGAACGTTTTCAAATTGAAATTTTTCAGGTGAAAGTTTTTTCCGAGCTCCACAAGCTTGTGATTCACAGGATTGGTTGCAGTATCTCCATCAAATATTGTGTTTGTTGGAAGAAGATCATGCAACAGAATGTCATTGATGAATTCACCCCTTTGGTTTGCTACATCCATCTCTCTATGTGCTTGCAAAAGTTGTTTTTTTTAAACCTGTTTTGTAGTGGCTGAATGGATGAAACTCTTACCATGGCAATTCAAGTGAGGAAGTGTAACTTTAGTGATTATGTCAATCAGCTTTTTTTCTTTCAATACAAATCTCTCCTGCTTCAGTTCTGCATATAGTTTCGATCCATGTTCCATGACATCTAGTAGACATGTCTGTATATTGTTATCCACAAAGTTGTGTAATCGCACAGGCTCAGTCATTTCTTTGCTCCTGCATGTAATGAAGAAGGCTGTCAACATGTTTTTTAAAACATTCCCCTCTCTTTCCCACAATTTTTGGAGAGGATCAGTTTCACAATGGTCCTTTGTTATTGAATTTGCCATCTCTGAAAAGACTGCAAATAGAAAGGACTTTGTTGTAAACTAGTTGCCATTGAGCAACATATTCACTTTTACATATATGACCAACAATTTTCTTAGAGCTTTATTGTGATCTCTGGATCATCTCTTCCAGTTTCAAATCTGGAAACATAGCATTGAATCTTCCCTCTCTTCTTTCACCATAAAATGTCTTTGTATGAATGTTCTGTACAGGTATGGTGTTTACACCTCTAGCTTCTTCACTCTTTCCAAATATTAGAACCCATATCTCAGGTAGTTTATTCAATCAAATTGGAGAAACACAGTAATCAGTGACTTCACAGTCTTCCCGTGCAACTCCCAATCACCTTCCCGATCACCATGTACAAAGTTTTTCACTAGAGCTATCATTGGTAAAACATTTCCCCAGTACTTGCAAACTTCTGATTTTTCCTCTTTTTTTGACAAACAATACAAACTTGGCTTTCAGGTTTTCTGATTTTGAACTGAATGTATTGAACATTGCCTGGCTTTGTATTATGTCTTTTGAATGAAGTGCACCCTGTGCCTTGTTCACTTCTGAGATAAGATATGCAAAAGCGAATTTGTCATTCTTGTTCCAGAAAGCATTCCAATCCAATGTTTCTATAGCCTCAGATATGATGAGCATGCCCTGTAACGAACAAAGATAATGAGTTCTGCTGAATACTGACTGGACAGTTTTGCTTCCAAAGATTTCAGCCTCAATAAGAGCACTGTCTATGTCACATCCACTGAGATAACTTCCGGCACACTGCAACTCAGCTTTTGTCAAGAAGAAAACGCACATCACTGGATAAAGATCATCGAAATCTACTGACAAGCATGTAAAAATGTCAACCACAATAGGGAAAACACCTTCATCCCAGAAAATTGGTAGGATAGACTGGTCTTCAAGCTGAGCACACACATTTTGGAACTTTTTTAGAGCTGTGTATACTGTTGCCTTGTTTGTGAGTGTAGATTGTATTACTGTTAAAAACCCAACCTTCTTCAGTAGGATGGTATTCTGGGAGATAAGAGCATTAATTCCATCCCACAGAAAAACTGGCTTTTCTTCGGCCTTCAGTCCACACTGATTAAGTGATATGATAATTTCTGTTAAGTCCACTTTGCGAACTGCAGCATCAGGTAGAAGAAGATCCATGTCCTCAGCCAGTTTGAAACTTTCTGGTAGACTGGGTTGTGTTGATGGCTTGTAGTGATTTTGCACACATTGCAAAGGCAGTTGGATTATAAGTTTGCATCTTCATTTGGTTATGCCTACAACTGACACAGCTTGTTTTCCTGCAGCTACTTCATTGGTACAGTCTTGAAGAAGCACCATGGCAGTATCATGTGTGCAGGATGTTCCAGACAAAGAAGAGTTGTCTTCAAAATCAATATTATCAAGAGCAGAGTTTTCTTTTTGCCTGATGTAATCCATAAAACATGATTTGGAAAAGACAGTATATTTGCACAGCATAAGCCTGTCGGCTCATAGGATTGTCTTCCACTTCTTCACTTATATCTTCAAAGCCATCATCAATGTTGTTGGCTTCTGTTTCAAACTCAAGGACTTTAGTTTGTAACAGTTTTACTTTGCTGGTATTAAACAATGATGTATACAATGTTAAGACAACATCAGGCATTAACCTTGACTCCCATGATTTGCGGAGCTCTGGGGCATCACAAAATTTGTCATGAAGTCCAAAATCTAAATCTTTCAGTACGTTTCTTAAACTAGCCCCTGCTGATTTTACTGCATCCTGTGATCTTACTCTGGCAGCAAGAAATTCAGGAGTCAAATCAGCTGAGACATCATAAGTGGCTCATTCTTTTTGTTAAACTGACAAAAACAAATTCTATCATTGTACATTCTCACCAGAAAAATCTTAATTTCATTACTATGGATCAATACAGTTTCATCAATTGTAACCATTATTTCTTTGGTCTCACTGAGTGTGAACCCGTAGCCAGCACTTGAGTGCCTTAAAACTTCACTTGCTTTTTCAAAGAGTGCAAACTTAACTGAAGGCAGGCGGTTACATTTCTGCTGGGAGCTCATTGTACGTTCATATTTTTGAGTGATTGCACTCATGCAGTTTGGGTGGGCATACAAATCCGCTGCAAATACATTCACCTCACTGTTTAGATCAGCTACTCGACTGAAAACTTCACCTTGAAAGAAACTAGCTGCAGATAAAAACATGTTTTCCCTTTGAGACTCACATACACTGTACTTTTTCCTTTTGTCAATCACTTTGACCCTTGTTCTGGCTAAACCACAGATAACACATTGAAGATCCACTGCTTTCTGATCAGTGGTCAGAGGTGGACGAGGGATAGCATTGATGTTTTAAGAGGATGGGCATTGGGTTTGGTTGTCATCGCTTTCTCAGAAAACTCAGATTCTTGTTGTGATTCACTGGTTTCTCCTATTTTTTTACAATTTTTTTGTAGGCTTTATTCCATTGTATACGACTTGCAGCATTTGTTGTTACAATGATAAACTATTTGATCCTCTTCACCCCCCCGGTTTCAATCTTTTGAGAACTTTGTCTTGCAGTGTTTCTGCATCATCTCAAACTCTCTTCTGTCTAGCCGCAGTTGATGTTAGCTTATCTTTTGGATTAGTTTGGCATGTGACACATTTTGCTTTGTTGAAGGAGCCCTCAGAATTTGTATTTAGCAACACACTGTCAGGAGGTAAAGATCCTCTTCTACCACCTGTTTCGCTCATGTTTATGAATTTGAATCAATGGAAATCCTGAAACAAAAACAATATTAAAATAAATTACCAATGTGATGGCTAAAACACATCATTATAGAGCTGTCCTAAATTGCTCTTTAGAGTTATTTTGTGTCTCTATAAGACTACTTGACTCCCAAAACCTATGTTTTGACACCAAAATGAAGTATATACGTCTCACGGTTCCTAAAATATTATATCATCACTGCAACACATCCGCTATTTTTAAAAATGTCATCCAGAAAAAAATTGGCCTAGATTAGCGATGTCTACCCAAGCTAAATTACTTCTCTTATGATACGAAAACACAAATCAAAAATGAAAATCTCTGGACAACAATTTTTGTTTATAGAGGTATATGAAGGGGACAGGACTATATGATATAAGACATCATGACTCTCTAGGAAATCTGATAGGTTGGAATTAACATGCATCTCTAGAAGCTTGCTTATGCCCAGGAGGAGGGAGGTGGGTCTTTAGTTTTCTTGATCATGAGGGTCCAGATTAGAGTTTTTTAACAGTGCTTTCACCATGGCGTATTTCCATGTTGTCGGGACGATTCCTGCACTGATCAAAAAGGCTTCATAATTATGATAGGGTGGAAAGAATCTGATCTACTGTCTTCAACAGAATATAGGAAGGGGTTGGATCAATAGGGAGCCTGATTTAAATTTTGTTAATATTTTGAAGAGATTGACCTTAAAATAGGAAACTCTGTAAGGGTGTTGAGACTAGTAGCCAGCCAGTCTTCGGTGGTCAGAAATTCAGTGGGTTGTTGAAACATTGAATAAGTATTCTCAATTTTCTTCTAAAATAATCTAGCAAGGTCATTGGAGCATGAGGGAGAGGAGTTGGGTGGGGGCTCATTGGAGGGGGCTTTAATCGTATTTTTACAACCCAGAACATTTCATGGGATTTGTTGGAGGAAAGATTAGTTTTCCTCATAGTAAGCTGCTTGTGCTTTTTAAATTTTGGATTGATAAATTCTAACCCTTTTCCAATATTTCTGTTTACTTATATCTCCATTGTATCTTCTCCAAAAATGTTCTGCTTTTTTACATTCTTGTTTTAGTTTGCAGATATTAGGGGTATACCAAGGTGTGGATCTGTCTTTAGCCCGTTTTGAGCACATATTCATCAGAATGACCAGGCCAAGTGAAGTTTTCGTCCACTGGAAGACCCTTTTGTTAGCTGCTAACAGATCTGAGCCTAGGATAGGTCTGGTGTCAGGAACCTGTTTCCAAGATTCTATAGATAATATAGACCAAGTGCGGTCTTTGTAAATATTTGTTTCAGGGCGTAAAGACAAATACAGTATTTCCAATGTAAAAGGGATCATGAAATGATCTGACCAAATTACGGGAATAAGGTCACCAACTTTTAACATATTATAATTTGAGAAAATAGGATCTAAAAGGTACCCTTTCACATGTGTAGGGCCAGACACGTTTTGGGAAAGTTTGATGGCCAAGAAGTCTTGAAGAATGCCGGATGCCTGGGCACAGCCTATCTCCTCCAAATGGATATTAATGTCTCTTAGTATCAAGAAGTTGGCTTTAGTACTTGCCAGAGTAGCCATTAATTCAGCAAAAGCCTAAAGGAAGTTACTACCAGGGCCAGGGGGGTGATGTTACAAAACTCCTGAAAATGTGGTAGTGGGGGAGAAGGAGATAGAGAAGGAAAGACTTTGACAGTCCTTAACAAGTATAGGTTTCACATGGCAACTCAACTCCTCTTTAAGAATAACGGGGATTCCCTCCACCCTTCCTCTTCTCAGGATCTTTATGACAGATGTAGTATCCTGGAGGTAGGGCTTGAACCACAACTGGCCTAGATTCCAGATGAAGCCAGGGTTCTGTCAAAAATGCTGCATCTGTTTTTTTTCTCCTCTAACAAAGATAGACATTCTACCTTATGGCATGGCAGTGATATACAGTTAATCATAAATAATTTCAAGCTAGCTCTTGGCTTTGTATAAGCTCGGGGTTATTAAGCCAAGGAAGGGGCACAGAACAGGGTCTGCAAGTAGAATCACCTTTAAAGAGATTATTGAAATGGAGGCAATTGTCATTGAGGGTTCCTTATAGGTCTAAGAATTGGGGACAAGAGTAGACTATCATACTTACTTGTTTGGACCTGGGTTCCTGGCCCCTCGTCTCGTTTGGGCACGGATGGTTGAAGACGGGTTTGCCCACACCTGCTGCGAATGTTGCTGCATGTCTGCACCCCAGTCTTCTTTTTAATAGCTGGCCCCTGTAGTTGGAGCGCCAACCAAAATCATATCTCTCAATACAAATGTGCAACATTTCAACAGTCTCCCCTCCCCGATCAAATAGTAGCAAAAACTCAAAACTGGTCTGCTCCTCTGAGGCTCAGTGAGTGTGACGCACTTCTTCATCTTTATCAGCTCTTTATGACTTCTTTTGTATATCACCAGCAAGACGCTCCAGGTATTTGATAATCTTTTTGTTATCTGTTTTTTTCTAGCGCATTAATGAAATCATCAAATGTCTTTACCAAAGCAATTCATCTACCACCAATATTTTGCTTTTTGGCATATCAAATGGTGGTGGGGCTTCAGGAAGACAGGAGTATTATAACTATTTGTGGGACTTACTGACATTGATATTGGTATTCTCTCCAACTTCATCTGCTGCCCATCAGGGCCTGTTCCATTCATACCATTAGTCAGGCCCTCGGACGTGGTGGCCTATGGGTTATCTTTTATAACTGTGGGAAGTATGGTCTCTTTCTTAGTCTCCATTGGAACAACAGCCTCCTACTGTTCCGAACGCTGCTTCAGCTATGGATGGCTCCATAAGCAGAACCCTGGGCACAGCTCTCTGGCCAGCTTCCCAGTGCTGCGGAAAGATGACTCTCTTTAATCAGTTCTAGTAAGCAGGTGACCTTTCCTTGTATCTGAGTTGCTGCGTTTTGAGGTGTTCTTTTGGCTTTTGACACCTGGTTGGTATCTGCTTTGTGGCACTTCTGATTGCAACGTTATTGTGTAATTTGCTGTTGCTATTTGCTATGCTTTCAAAACCTGGTTGTATCCACCTTCAGCAGTAGTGCTTCATGTACTGTATATTTTTATATTGCATAGTAGCACGTTACCTCTGTATGGCCTTGCTAGTTGATTCCTGTCCAATGATGCATAGACTTATCTGTGAAGGTTTCTTTATCTTCAACCACTTCACACCAGATGGAGCTGTGCTTTGACTACACATACGCCAAATGCCAATTTTGCACTCAGTCGGAGGCACACATGGCATGCACAGGCAGTTTGCTTGGATTATAGCAAACTATCTGGGAGAGCACTGTCAATGTTCGAGTCACTTATCCCCCATCTCATCACCAGTTGTAGTGTCTTCCCCAGCCTGGGTACCTGTCAATGAATTTGCCACACACAGAGCTATGTATTACACATCTTTATTTGTCTGTGAGTAGCTAAAAACACAACATTCTAAATCAGCCTTCATTCACAACATTCTAACACTTATGGAACAGCTCCATTGAGTTTTTCAGGGGCCAAAAAGGGTTTTGTCATTCATATTTGCATGACACTACACTCATCAGTGGCATAACAAAACCTTTGGGTGCCCTCCATAATGCCCATACCTAGAGCTATTGGCTTTGCCAATGTGTTTAGGCACGTTGTAAACTTGCGTGGCTGCTGTTCAGCATGGCTAAAAGTAAGTGGCATAGGGGAGAGTGGCGTGGAGTGGAGTGTAGTAGACTGGATTGGCATAGAGTGGAGGGGCTGGAGTGTCATGGAGTGGCATAGAGTGTTGTGATGTGAAGTAGAGTGTAGAAAAAAAGAGTGTTGTGGTGTGACGTAGAGTGTCATAGAGTGGTGTGGAGTGACATAGAGTGGAGCAGAGTGGAGTGGGGTGGAGCAGAGTAGAGTGGCACAGAGTTTCAGGAAGTGGTGTAGAGTGCTCTGGAGTGGCATAGAATGGTGTGGAATGGAATGGCCTAGAGTGTCATGGAAGGAGTAGAGTGTAGTGGAGTAGAGTGGAAGGGCACGGAGTAGAGGGGCGTAGAGTGTAGCAAAGTGTTGTGGAGTGGTTTTGAGTGGAGTGGAGCAAAGTGGATTGGCATAGAGTGTTGTGTTGTGGAGGGAGTAGAGTGCAATAGAATTGAGGGACACAGTTAATGGGCAAGGAGTGGAGTGTTGTGCAGTGTCATAGAGTGGAGTAGAGTGGAGTAGAGTGTTGTAGAGTAAAGTAGGTTGGAGTAGAATGGAATAGAGTGGAGTAAAGTGGGATAGAGTGGTGTAGAGGAAGTTGCTAGAGTGAAGTAGAGTGAAGTAGAGTGGAGTGATATAAAGTGGGATAGAGTGCCATAGAGTGGAGTGGTGTGGTATAGAGTGGAGTGTTGCAGAGTGAAGTGTAATTGAGTGGAGTGCAGTAAAGTGTCATAGAGAAAGTGGCACAGAGTGTCGTAGAGTGGAGTGGCATAGTGATGTAGAGTAGAATAGTGTGTCAGAGTATAGTGGAGTAAAGTTGCATGGAGTGGCATAGAAGGAGTTGCGTAGAGTGGAGTAGAGTGTTGCAGAGTGGAGGGGCATAGCTTAGAATGGAGTAAGGTGTCATAGCGTAGAATAGCATAGAGTTGAGTGGCAGAGCGTAGTGTGAAGCATATGGGAGGGGTGTAGAGTGGAGGGGTGTGTCATAGTGTGCCACAGAGTAGAATGGCATACAGTGGAGTGGCGTACGGTGGAGTAGCATGACATAGAGTAGAGTGAAGTGTCGTAGAGTGGAGTAGCATTATCAGCTGGCTGTAGAACTGGGGTAGTGTTGGAGAAAGTGTTAGCAGGTGTCTAGCATATCTTGAAGTTTGGAAGTAAGAATGTTGTTTGCACTTTTATCCTCCATTGTCTTGTAGTGCTACCGGTAATTCTACAGTAGGTTTCATGGACAATGGTTCATTTGGTGTCTTAAAAATGCTGGTACGGCTGGGGCAGAATAAGTTAAATGCAAGAAGGGTCCACTAGACTTGACTAACTCAGCTCCAACCCTATGGACATTTAAAAAACAACAGCACATTCTGAAAAACCTGTGGATTTCCATAATGGTCAGTCCATCTGCAGCTAAGGCCTGTATTAAAAACAGGCATAATTTGGTTAGTGTGCCCTCCTTCCTCTGAGCACCAATGCATCCAACGCACCTCTGTGGTTACAGGTCTCTCAATTCCTGTCTGCAATCCTCATCTCCTTCTTTCTTTCACTTTGTCTTCTCCCTCAAATGCTGCCGCTCTCTCTCCTCATAATCATCCCTCTCACTCATCCTCATGTTCTTCCTGTCATTTTTCACCTTTCAGCCTCACCTCCAAAGGTTAGCTCCATGTTTTCTGTCTGTCCTCTCCATTTCTGCCTACACTTACTTTATATTCAAATCTTCCCTTTGCCTTTCTCCAGATCTTATGTCTACCACTCACATCCTATCCTCTTCCTTCCTTAATTTGTGTCCTTAATTTTTTTCCCTATTTTCCTCTCCAGCCCATCCTCATTTTTCATATCTCTCAATCCTATCCTCTCCCATCTCTTTTTCTCTTTGTCCTTCCTATTTATGCATCTCTCTCAGTAAACACAAATTTCTACTCTCCATTGCTCTTTTTCTTTCCTGTTGCTTCCCTCCCTTTTGCTTCCAGTCCCTTTCCTTTCCATTATTTCTGATCATCCTATGTTTTCTACATTCTTCTCCCGTGTCCTCTGTTATTCATAACTTTTACTTTTTCTCTCTCATCTCGTTACCATCTTTCCAATATGTCATCTTTGTCTTGCTGTCTCTGCTCTTCCTTTATGCTATCTCATGCTTATCACCTTGGTCTATTTTCTTTCCCTCACAATTACTTCTCTCCTTTTTAGCCACATTGTCCCTTCTCTATCACCTTTCCAGCTACCCTCATCCATATGGCACCTCTTGACTTCTTTCCTTCTAGATGTATCGCCTTCATACTTTCTTGCCATTTTGCTTTTCTTTCTCCCTGCTGCTTCCTTTATTCCTCCTCTATCATTCACCATACTTTATTTTCTCCTTTATTTCTGTAAAAAAAAATTTTTTTTTGAAAATTAGAAACCACTACATACCACTTCGTGCTCTTACATACTCTGCACTGATTAAAAGCTTTAATCACTGCAGAGTATGCAAGGGTGCTGGGTGGTATTTGGCTATGCTATTTTCTTAGGCAAAATGCATCCTCGCTTCCATTTTTGGACTAAGAAAATAGAGCCGAATGCCTACCCTGCCCGGTCATGAATTCTGTGGAATCAGGTGAATGTAATTCCACATGAATCCATGGAATCAAACTCCACGAATTTACCCCACCTCTACTTACTAGCACATGTCCCAAATATCTACAGAAGAAGATCCGTAGGTGAAGCCTTCTCATACTCTACTCATGAAGCATGGCACGACGTCCCACTCAGATAAGGTGGCCAATGATGAAGCATGTCACATTACATGAATGAGCCTAACTTGCCCAAATCTTTGGGATTTTTGAGATTTCCAGAGCAGGAAGGGTCAGAACAATAGAGATTTCTTTGAAAAGAAGAACTCTAGGTTACAAATATAGGACTGTCATGCAATAGATGTGTGAGTGATATAAATTGAGGCTAGCATGACATGCATTTACACCTCTTGATTCCCCCCTGTGTTTGTAAGATAACAACCTCCCCCTTCACATTACAGCCTGCTCCTCTCTTCTTGAATTATGCAAGAAGTTAAAGATCTCGTTTCCCCACAGAGATTAGCCTCATACACCTGTGAAGCACCTGGATACCCTAGCGGGTGACAGTGTGCTATACAGATATATATACCATAATGTTACATAACATAGCATGGGGTCCTTGCCCCAGTACTATTTTTCCTGCTCTCCCTTGCACACCCACCATCACATACCAGGATATGATACTGAAAAAGCAAACACTACATCTTGCCACACACATTGATTTGTCACACTACTTTTCATTGTAGATCAGTATTTGGTTAAATAGCAATGCACAGACAAGCTCAGGGGCCCCCGTCTTGTACAGAAGCCTAAGGGAACTCCCGCACCGAGGGATATGCGGTGGTGTCCATTACACCCCTACGCCAGTAGAGATAACTGTGCAGTCATAATGAGGGTCATATTAATATTTATCTCAACACTTAAGATCGAAAACTCATTCTAACATTATTTAAGCCATGCTTAAGGATGGATTTTGAGATGGGCAATAATGTACCTTTGGACAACTGTCAGCAGATGCTAAAACACCACTCAACACTTTCACCACCACAGCTGCACATTTTCACTTGCTTGATATAAGGAACATTTACCTTTACGGCGTCTAAGCCTATCAATGACTCATGGCCAAGTTCCTTTTTTCTAGTTGGTGTTGTGTCATACTTCTACTCTCTCAAGCTTAGCCATTCAACCCTTCCTTGGCGTACAAAGCCCCCGTGTACTTCTTCCAGATCCGACCGATCCAATTACTCCGCCCTCTACTATGAAATCACCCCGATTAGAATCCCCTCCCTTACTTGAGTTTGAACAAAAGTCTTAGAGCCCACCACCTCATTCCTGAAAAATCCAGCCCCTAAACATCACATCCACACCGCTAGCTACAACACAAAAATGTGAACATATAAAGAATAAAACTACCAGCAAGTCCGGTTGCCATTTGATGTACGTAACCGGTGCTGCAGATTTTAGTATTGCAAAGTCTCTCTCGTCAGTATACCTTCAATATCTCAAACTTCAACAAGTTGTACGTGTACCACCCACTCGTCTGTAGCTGCACCTATATATTGTTTGTTTGAAACTATGTACAGCACTTCCAATGGAACGGGGTGTCGAGCAATCAATTAAAAGAAAAGAAGCAGCCTTCTGTTTTTTGCTGAGGTGCTAGGACAGGGGCAATCGAAAGGCAAACAATAGGGAAATCGCCCTGTTGTGCCAGGGGTACTCCAGGGATATCCATGGGCGGATACCTCTCAGTGGCACCCATGACCCTCTCTTGCTAAGAAAGTGGGAGCTCTTAAATGAACGGTCCCGCCATGTTAATGCACTCACCTCAGAGGAGAGTGGAGGCATTATTCTTCTCGCCTCAGCGTTCGGGCTCTTTACTCTAGTCCCTAATGATTGGTTGCAAGCAAGCACATTTCCCATGCACAGGAGGATGTAGAAAGCCAATTACAGGAATTGGCATTTAAATGAATGCAGAAAGTAGGCTCCTAGTATTGAAGAGATGACTAATGTGGATGATGGAGATCTGCGAAGACTGTAAAGTGGCCAGAAATACCTGCTTAGACTGCAATCTGTGAAAAATGCACTGACTATGTGATGTCTTTGTCCAATTCACACTTGAACAGCATTTTAATAGGTTACATCTCTCAAATGCAAATTAATAAATGCAGGGATGGTTCAAAGCAAAATACATTAAAATGTATGAAGAAGCACACACTTGTAATGGACGTGCTGTCCTCGGTGCAGTTCTTCTATCCTAGAGTGTTTAATGTATAACAAATCAAGTCAAAGAGAATGATTCATGCTCAACTCTCCCCCCATCAAACATGTACATGGAAATATAATAGACTCTATGCAGAATGTACATTTTCCCAACTTACAGATAATGGAAAATGTAGATAATACGAAAGACACGTGGGGGGGTTTCACTCTCCCCTTCTAACACATTAACACTTACTGTAGGAAGCCGTTTGCGAAAAAATACCAAGAACAAACCTTTAAACATACAGGCCCATAGTATTTAACGTAGGGCTCAATAAATGTTTCTAAACAAGTGAGTGCAGTCTTTCTGTCAGGCTGAGCTGGTGCTTATCTAAGTACACATGAGGCCAGCCTGACACCACTGAGGCTGCAAATGCCATGTCAACCTCCTGCGAACACTACCACCAGGTAAATGTCTGCAGTCTAGCCCAGGAGCTTTGAAGAGGCTCACGTCTCCCCATTTCACCTCGACCCTTGTCAACAAAGCCACAGCTTGCTAATACAAGGTGCATCCATGAACTCCAGAGCTTCCCGCCCAGTTTGGGCTTCCCAACACATCTGGGCGAGTTGCCAGTGACTGTGTGGCGTAGGATGGAGTGTGCCTGGCATGTGAAGGGGTCTCTACAGGACTGGGACCCTGAAAAGGTGCAATACAGACATATTTCGAGATTTGTGTAATGCTCTGCTACCTTCTGCGCTTTCCTACTCTCATTGTGTAATAGCACCTTACTAGACCTAACTTGAGAAATCCATATATTAAATCCAGTGACTACCCATCCCACCGGATTTGAAACTCATTGTACAAAAAAGATTGAACTATAAAATAACTAAAACAGGAAACACTACTCAAGAATATGTTCTATCAGCAGGTGCAAATATTCAAATACTATTTAACTATTCAACTCTTAACAATGACACATTTTTATGTGCTGATAACATTTTATTTTACATATAATTTAATTTTGTCCTATTTAAGTATTACCGACAGACCTTTGGAAACAAAGTAAAGATAGTCACAAATACTGAAGACATGTTATCCTATTCAAGGCGAGCCTTCACAATTATATGGCACGGCCCACTTCTATGATAATATTTATGCCCACATCCTGCAGTTCGCACAATGTGATGCCTTATACTAAAGAAAAAGTTAAAGGACTGGGCATCTTACCAGAACAAAGAATTAAAAATATCCTTCAACCTTCAGGCATGCGGCCTAACAAATCTGATGCGACTTCACCTTCACGGAAAGTTGTCTATAAAATATGGCAGGGATAGCGGATGCATGCATGACCTCACAAGCCCGTTCCAAGGATGTGGCTGGGGAAAATGTACGAGAAGACATCTACTACTAAGTACGCTTAGTTCACATTGTTATAGTGAAGAGAGCCCTTTCTAGAAGGAACAATATAGTAGAAATAGATAAACCCTAAACACCTCATATACCCTACACCAAACCTTAAAGAGTAGCATTGCCCACCGGACCCTAACTAGAATAAACAGTAGACGCTGATAGCATGAAATAACATGAAAGACCTACACTCCAAAGGACTCTTTAATCAAATTCACTTCAGCAATCTACATACCAAATAATATTATGCTCTAGCGATAGCAATTGTTCACCGGAATTCACTTATAACATTCTGAGCGTACTTTTTCATATGATATAACACCTCCAGCGTTTTAAATGATGTAAAATCTCCAGAACAATCTAAACATTCTCTAAATACCCACTACCATCTCTAAAAACAACAGGTACAGTGAGCTAGCAGACCACCTGCAAGCAAACAAAATCAGATATATCTGTTCCTACTAAGTCTCTATCAACACCCTCACTGCCATACCAATAGGAGGCAATCCAAGCCTCTGTATCCTGTCTCAACGGCCCTCATTATGCATTGACCGGAAAATAGCCGGTGTTCCTCTCATCCTGAGTTACCAATACCAGGGGTACACAGAACAGTTGCGGGGAGGGGGTGAAGAGAAACAGTCTGTTATGAATTGAACCCTGAAGGTCCAATAAAAATGATGAATTACTGGTCTAATTGGTCATTTGGAGTCATATTTTCCAGTAAGTCCTCATTTTCTAGGGACTTTCATACTTATATTACAGCTCTTTTCAGCAGCCGAAACGTCTGCGTGTAGGTAAAGAAGGTGGTATTCCTGTGCATCTCATATTTCCACGTGGTCGCCATCTGACAAAAGATGGCACTCGTAATGAGGACTTGCATGTAGAACTTGGTGAGCTGTGTTGCCGACCAGGATGAAAACACACGTATCTGGAATGGTGTTTGACCACTCAGAAGGAGCTGAAAAAATGGCCTGCCTAATTTCCAATTACTAGTGTCCCTTCCATTTCTTAAATGTGGGACGAGTACAGCGTTCAACAGACCCAGTACATATTCCACTGAACTATCATGCAAACAAACGTGGTGCCTATAATCCTTGGTTAGCTGTGCCAAAGGTTTGGAGAACTTCTTAATAATCAATTAATTTGATTTACCTGAAATGATAATCTTGATAAATTTGTGGTCAGGCTATTAACAGACGCATGATGTACATGTATTTCCTCTTCGCCATCCATCTTCCTCATGACCTTGACCTTTACATACCATCGCATGTATAAGTCTACAGGGCTAGCATGCATCTTCACTACATGAACTTCAGTCTCTTCAAAACTGGCACTATTTTACCACATTTCCCTACTTTAGAACCTCCACAAAAGCACTCTTCCCTTGCTTCCACATTGGAAACTATGAGCTTGCAGTAGCAATATTACTTCCAGACCTGATAGTTTCATATACTTTAAACAAAGATCTTGGAAAGGAGCATAACTGAAAGCTGATAGCAAACGTTTTATTGGTGTTAATCCCCACCATACATTAATCGGTTCCTGCATACAAACCTGAACTCTTATATAGCCCTGCTACATCTTCTCCAAAGAGAAACACAAATACATAATGGGTGGGATTCTTGCTTAAAGTCCCATTCCAGGCCATCGTTTTTATTTTTCACTGTGTCACTACAATCAGGACCAAACTTATGCAAATCAACTGTAACCCTGCTCCAGTATGAACTCCCCTGCTCACACATCCAGACCACAGCTCCATTGAACAGAAACAAAAGCAAATCAGAACAGATTCGGCCTTCTTATGCCTCATCATTGAGGTTCAGCTCGAGTACCAGGGAGCAATTTGTATAAAGCCATATGTGGGCCTGCCCAACACATTTAAACTTTGACCATCTGAGGAAAAAGGGATGGCTTGAATAGTTTAACGAATCTCAGCCACTAGTACTTGTTCAGGACTTTTTTGGATTACACTGTTTTTAGCTCACAGCCGCCGATCAGGACCATGATGATGCTAACCAGTTTTGTTCCTGATCCTGGTCTAATCTGACCATCCCAAACTGACAGGTCAAAACCAATCTGAACTGGAACAAAAACAGCCCCAGACTGGTTTGGGAGGTGTTGGGTATATTGCTGTCTTCAAAGGAAGGTGCAGAATTGATTTCTAGGAATTCCTTTCCTAACATTGAAGTTCTACACTTTAAGAAGGAACCATACCAACGTATCGTTTTTTGTAAACTTTGCTAAACTCACTATTGATGACGCAGAAACGAAGGTTTTACATTTATTAGCGCATAAACGTAGTGCCGCAATAATCAAGTGTGACTTTAACCAAACTAATAAAGATTGTACGGGGACAAATGTGCCCTCAGAGTAGTTCGCCAACATTTATAAGCGTGCTTTATATAACGTGATGTATTAGAATTGTACTAATCTGACATAACCGTAAACGTGTGCCATGATTTGCTTGTTTGAAATGTTTTAACTTAGCATAACTTTAGTGGAGGCTTCGGCCTAGTTGCCTTGTCTCACGGTTTAGATGCTCGTGTTTTTCTAATGTGCTAATAAAACGTGTATTCTTGCTTGAAGCTGTACTTTTCCAGTGAGATCGGTTCACATGCTTATCTTTAAGGTTTTGTGCCAGCCTGGCATCTTCTTCTTTGCTCCAAGGTCAATCTGCAGGTGCAGACAATGGAAGCTCTGAAAGTGAGTTAATTGGTAAAATATGTTGCAACTTACGTTCCCGACTCCAAGGATAATGTATGCCTAGGTAGAAGCTTGTGAATTGTTGTTTTTGATTGGACAATTTGAAGCCAACCTATGAACCCTCCAATGGAAGACCCTACTGGATTTGAACTGTTGTTTATTTAAACCTGGTGCACAAGAAGAAAGCAGCCATTAGCCATTAGCCATTACCCATTGCACCCATTGAGGACATTGGACATTATTGCCCATTGCAGCCATTATGGCCCATCTTGCCGACCTCGTCATTTTGCCATCTTCTACGATGCCAATTGATGTTCGACGCCCTTTTGAATGAGACTTTGATGCTTTCTCTAATCGAGAGAAAGAGACTTTAAGTAATTCTCGCCCTAGAGACTTTAACTTTGATTTGTCCCTTTGCATAAAGTAGTAGTTTTGTCCTTTTATCTTGCCGCTGTGAGGCAATTGCCCCGTCCACCCTGCCCCGTTTGCCCCCGTTCCATGCTGATCGAAACTGGTACCTGTGAGACGAAGACTTCCTTGAATGCTGATTGAATTTGGTAAATATGAAAGGAAAATGTACAATTGCATTGTGTTTCTTTTTAGGTAACCAACTGCTGATTTTTGATAAGAGCCCTAGTTAGGAGTTTTCCAAATCAATGTTGCTAAATTGTTTTTGCATGAAGTCCCACATGCAGATGCTAATTTGAGGTTAGATGAGGATTCATTTGTCGCACGATGCAATTTGAGACCTTGTTATGCTGACTAATGTATGCAATTAGCCCATTACAGATTATAGTTTTAGTGGTTTGCGTTGCTATTATCGAATGCATTGTTATTCAAATGCTGCATAGATTGCATCTTTTTCGCCGTTATGGACAGCTATTAATGTTCATTTACATATATCATTTGGTGTTGAGACACATTTATATCGTGCTAGCTTTGTTAATATAGGGAAATAAATTCATTAACTTTGAATGAACTGGTGTGGTTATTCATAGCCGAAAGGTCATGGTTCGTCGAAATGTTTTCGGGATTAATTGTGAAGTGTTATGTTGATCAGGGCATTGCTTATGTTCGTTATTGATTATTGATTTGATTAAATTGACTAATCTCGGGTGAAGAGAGCCCCACTTGGTCAAAAGATTCATCGACCCAAGAGCGTCCAAATACAGGTAATTTATTAGGACGGAACGCTCTATCAGTAGATGGTAGCAGAGGACGGTTTCGCCCTTTGGGACCCCACTCGAGGTAACGGTTTCGCCCTTTGGGACCCCACTCGAGAGGTAACGGTTTCGCCCTTTGGGACCCCACTCGAGAGGTAACGGTTTCGCCCTTTGGGACCCCACTCGAGACGTAACGGTTACGCCCTTTGGGACGCCGCTCGAGAGGTAACGGTTGCGCTCTTTGAGACCCCACTCGAGAGGTATATGGTGTTGAATTAGATTTTTCTTGAGTAAAACAGATTGAGAGAATGATGATGCCCTAAGTCCCCCGTGACTTTGCCGGGATCTCGGAGCTTGCGAATGGAGAGAATGGAGGTGTGAAATCGGCGTTGGCGGTACTAGTGACGGTATGAGTGAAGTCAGGGTTTTGCGCTTGCACAGCTTATTGCCGCAGATTGTTTGAAAAGGTTGCGAGGATTTTAGAGAATAGCGGAGGTGCGACTCCGAGTGTGAGAGTAGGGAAGTCGTCGAACTTCATGTGCATGTGGCGCTTTGTGCAGAAAAAGGTCCACGTGGTTGTTGTTGTTGAGACGGGCCCTGCGAGGTCAAGAGACTCCGGAGTATGTTGAAAAGTGTATGAGACACTTGTTTTATGTTGTGGTCTGGTCGGTTTAATAGGTTGACCGGGCGTGGTCAACGAGTCGGTACGTGTGTTAAGGGAGTGAAAGAAAACTTCGACTTCGGGCTTTGACAAATTCTAAGTGCACTAGAATAGATCATTGACAAGTTGAGAGCAGAATCTGCGGGTCAGATTTGCTTGCGAAAGTGGGGACCGAGAAAGATGGAATAACTGCTGAGGCTAGTGAAAAATCCCTAAGGTCCTGAAGCGATTGTGTTACCCTTCCTGTAGTAAACCGACAGATCTGTTTTATTATTATTTGGTTGCTCGCGATACATGCCAGAAGTTGTTACGAGAGGAGCTGAGTGAAGGAGGACTAGCCGCGAGGCTTTGTCAGCCGCAGAGTGTGTGAGTGTGACGTCACTAGGAGCCGCGCTGGGATAGATTGGTTGCAGAGAAGGGTCGCGCACGGATTGGACGCAGTCCGTGGGGCTCGATTGGAAGGGGAAAGGCAAGCGAAGAGTATTCCGGGAATTAAAGTCACTTATTGATTACAAATTTTGTGAAATAAAAGACGAGAAAATGAAATTTTTTAAAGCATTAAAGAGTGCGATGAAGGGGGAGTCTTACGTTAAAGCGAGCGTAGGAGAGGAGACGCCACCCGAAGGTACACCAGCTTACATTGTAATGGAGGAAAGGGGGGTAGCTCCGTGCCTTTGGCTAAAGCAATGGCACAAGCTGACAGAGAGACATGGGAGCGTAGCGTTCCCGATCCATGGGACATTCAATATAAGGATCCTAGAGAATTTGAGATTCGCGATGTACGACATGAAGGTACCTCCAAGGCCAGCACAGTTTGAGGCTCTAGCGATTTGGGAACTAATGGCTAGACAGCAACAGCAAAAGAAGTTCGAGGCCAGGATAAGAAAAGTAGAAAAGGCACTAGCGGACGCTAGGTGGGATAATGCACAGAAGGTGTGGAAGTCAGATATATTGCAGGGGATAAAATTGTTTCCCGCAATTGCTAAGGAAGAAGAGGCGACAGGCAAGAAAGCTACCTGTAAGACAAACAGGAGGTGTTCCAAAGATAGAGAGGACGAGGACGAGTCAGAGGATGAGGAGTTCATCATGCAATTGCTGAACGACCGTCCACCACCTTATGCAGAGAGTGAACAAGGTCCAAGTACCAGTTCTGCCCCTCCGGCACCGGTACAGAATAATGAAACTCCGAGTTCAGAAACGCCATCGGGATCTAAGGACCCGAGTTTACTGTACACCCCGCAGATACCGCAGGTTAGGAGAATATATCCAGATGTGCCTATATTGAAAACAGCAGAAAATTATCAGCCGCAGGTCCCAAGGTACTACAGCAGTGACAACAGTACGGGAATGATTCTAGATCCAACCGTAATGGGAGTACAGAATGGTCGCAACCCAACATTGGCACAAGCTGAATCAACCCAGTTTTTGATGCCTCAAAAGCAGATGCAGGGGGGAACCGCACATGCTCAGATGACGGGGAGTCAGACGGGCATGCCGGCAATGATGACCCATAGTGTGGGAATGAACATGCCTCAGAACCTGGGGAATGGACAGAACCCAGATGCGATATCCCTACCCATTACTGTAGGTCCACCGGTACCTTTGTACATTCAGGCTAACTCAGGTATGAGCAGTCAAGGATCAATGGTGCAGGGTGGGACGGAAAGGAGGTGCATAGAAAACACTCCAGAGACAACTCCGATAGCGGCTCTGCCAACTGGATCTGGGTCCTTGATGGAGTTTAGTCCCATATGTGCTCAGTCAACAGTAGTGAGGTCGAGTCCCCCACTGATGATACCGCTATCATCGAACACTGAAAAGTTGCCGCAACCATCAATGGCAGTCAATGTGAATGCTACACTGATGGGGTTGAATGCGCAACAGCTGACACAGTGGTTCAACAGTCTGAATTCCACACAAAGCTCAGCCAGTGGGAAGGGAGAAGACTATCTGAATAAGGTCAGGTTGAACATGGAAGTAGAAGAATTGGTGGAAGGGACGATGGGTTTGAATAGGTTAGAGTCCTACTCGGAAGAAGAGCTGAGGTATCTATGTCCCAGGATTACTAGAGAAGTGAACAAGGTACATAGAAGGTTGCAAGAAATAGCTGACAAAAACGGGGTTGAGATAGACAAGACAAAACACTTGAGCAGGAGCTATAGATTGGATTTCGGGACCACAGACTTTGAAAACATGAGGTCAGCAGGCATGAAAACGCACCTTAGAGAATTGCTGCAGAGTGCACAAGTGTGGAGGTGCTTAGACAAATGGGAAAGCAGATGGGCAAAGAAAAAGGAAAAGAGGAAAGACAGTGTCCCAGAGCACAAGGAGAAAAGACCACAGAGTAGTGATGCAATAACCATGTTACCAATGAGGGAGACAGCAGGGGGAAAATTAATACATGTACCGTGGCACAGAAGCGACATTCAGTCTTTTACGGATGATTTTCCCAAACTGAGAGAGAAACCGATTGAATGGTATCAACAGACTGATAGGTTTGTGAAGCTTGCAAAATGTCTTTGGGAAGACCTGAACACCCTCTTTGAGATTGTGGTTCCGGCAGATTTGTGGGAAGACTGCAAAAGGGCTATAGGTTGGCCGACAAGTGAACCAGAGAGAGACAGGGATACGGGTGCACCATCACCTATGGTAATGAGCTTGTACTATAAGGTGATTGAGCATTTGAAGACGAAGGTTGCCGCGAAAAATGTGGATTGGCAGAAGATTGATCGAACTGCCCAAGAGGCTAAAGAGTCGATTCATGGTTACTATGAGAGGTTGTTGAAGGCGTTCAAGAACTACAGTGGCACGGAAACAATAGAGGCAAGGGACATGCTTCATTTTGTGTTTAGATTTGTGGAAGGGCTGAGACCAGAGATAAGTCAGATGATAAAGACGCATTTGATTTGTTGGCAGTCGAAACCTATTGATGAGGTGTTGAATTATGCGAAATACTGTAGCGACGAAATTGAAGTGAAACAGAAAAGGTTGAAAGAGAAAGTGATGATGATGCAACTTAAAGCAGCTCAGACAGGTCTGCAAGGGTTGCAAGGGTTCCAACAGCAGATACCGCAGCCGCAGCCGCAGGGAAACATGGTGTTTCAGCCACAGGCGAGAGGCAGAGGAGGCTTTGGGAGTAATGGTCCGGATTTGAACACTGTTGCGATTCCGAATGGTGTGCAGGCGATGAAAAGGGTGATGCCGTGTCACGTGTGCGGAATCGTCGGACATTGGAAACGCGAGTGCCCGATGGTGATGCAGGAAGGTGCAGGTGTTGGTCAGCAAAACAATGATGTCAATGCATTCCAGACAATGAGGGGACCGAAAATGAGAGGTCCAAACCCAAATTTTCAGACCATAAATCAGCTGCAGGGATTACAGCCCATGCAGCCGCAGCAGATGCAGATGCCCCGTATGCAGATGACGCAAATGCAGCCAATGCAACAGCAGTTTCCCATGGTACCTAATGAGCAAATGCAAATACGTTTGGCACCAGTGAGTCAGCAGCAAGTGATGGTTCCTCCACAGGTCTCGGGTCAGGTGATGAATACAAATGGCACCGTACAACAGTTCCCATTACACAGTGAGAATGGAATAAACAATGTATGGGAGAGTGAAAGTTCAGATGAGGAGGGAAATTGTGTGCTTGCAGCATCCTTGGAAGTTGATCAAAAGGGTCCATATGTGGAGGGAAGAGTTATGGGTCATCGTGTTTCATTCTTGGTTGACACAGGAGCCACACGTTCAACTGTTAGGAGCATTGAAGTACCAAATTTGCCACTCTCAGGGAGAACAGTTCAAGTAGTGGGAGTAGCAAACAGGCACCTGACGAACCCAATCACAGATCCAGTACAAGTCAGAATTGGTAACTATCAAGGGTCACATAATTTTGTGGTATGTGACTCAAGCCCGATAGCACTGTTAGGGAGAGACCTATTGTGCAAATTGGGATGTTTGATTATGTGTTCGCACGATGGAATTAGAATTCAGACGAGCAGTGATTGGGAAGAAGAGGACAGTGTAGAAGGGGATGAGATGGAAACTGTCGATGAAGAATATCCTCTGATTAACCTTTTTCCGATGATAACTGAAGAAGATATTCCAGCTGAATTACGGGAAACAGTCGGAAAGGAAGTGTGGGATATGACAGGAAAAGAGGTGGGATTGGTGAAAGGAGTGGAACCAGTGAAAGTGACCGTAAAACCCAATGTAACCTTTCCCCAGACCCCACAATACCACATGGCACAAGACACCCTCATGAAAGTCGCCCAACTCATTCACGAGTTTGTAAAACAGGGAGTACTGAAAGAAGTGTTAAGCAGTCCATGTAATTCACCAATCATGGGACTAATAAAGCCGAGTGGAAAGGTCCGAATTGTGCAGGACTTGAGGAAAATAAATGACATCATAATTAAATGCTGCCCTGTAGTACCGAATCCAGCTGTGATACTGTTTCAAGTCCCTTGCGATGCCGAGTGGTTCTCAGTCATTGACTTGTCACAAGCATTCTTTTCGGTGCCTCTTCATGAGGACAGCCAATTTCTCTTTTGTTTCAAATTCTTAGACAGAGTTTACAGTTGGTGTCGAATTCCTCAAGGGTTTTCTGAGTCACCGTCAATTTTCAATCAGATTCTAAAGAAAGACTTGGAAGCGTTAGAATTGCCATTCGAGTCAACCCTAGTACAGTACATCGATGACTTACTGATTGCATCTAAGACAGAAAGTGGCTGCACAGCCGACACCATTGCTCTACTGAACCATTTGGGAAGGAATGGACACAAGGTGTCTCCTTCAAAGTTGCAGTTCTTGGGTCATCAAATAGAGAAAGGGTCACGGAGAATAATGAAGGAAAGAATAACAAGTGTACTTCAAATGAGCCCACCAAAGACGAGGAGGGAGGTGAGGAAGTTTTTGGGGATGGTGAGCTACTGTCGCCAGTGGATTCCCAACTTTTCAACTCTAGCAAAGCCTTTACTGAAACTGACCCAGAAGGATACCTTGGATGAAATTGAGCTGAAAGGAGATGAGATGGATGCTTTTATTGAATTGAAAGAATGCATGTGCAGGGCTCCAGCTTTAGGTATGCCTGATTACACAAAGCCTTTCACATTGTTTTGTCATGAACGTGATGCATGTTCTTTGTCTGTCTTGACCCAAGCCCATGGTGGCATAAACAGACCAGTAGCGTATTTTTCAGCTACTTTGGATCCCGTCGCAGCAGCACTGCCAGGGTGTTTGCGCGCCGTAGCAGCAGTTGGTATCAGCCTCACTCAGAGTGAAGGAATAGTGATGGGACACCCATTAACAGTCATGGTCCCTCACTCAGTTGAGATACTTTTGACCCGCTCCCGAACGCAACACATGACTGGAGCAAGACTCACAAGGTATGAAACAATAATTCTGGGCTCACCGAATGTGCAGCTGAAAAGGTGCACTACGTTGAATCCAGCAACCTTGCTTCCCGGTGAAAATGCTGAAATTGAGAACGCTGAAGACGTCGAGCACGACTGCCTTCAGGTGACTGAATTTTGCACAAAACCCCAACCTGACATCAAGGATACTAAGCTTGATGAAAATGACCAAATTGTTTTTGTTGATGGGTCATGTTTAAGAGATGCATTGGGAATATTGAAAGCAGGATATGCTGTATGTACTGTAACAGGTGTCTTGGAAGCGTCCTGGCTCCAAGGAGTCTATTCCGCACAAGTAGCAGAGCTTGTAGCCCTTACAAGGGCATGCCAACTGTCTACATTGATGAAGGTTACCATTTACACTGACAGTCAGTACGGGTTTGGAATTGTGCACGACTTTGGGCAACTATGGTCACAGAGAGGTTTCCTGACCTCTTCAGGGTCCCCAGTGAAAAACGGGGAGAGAATAAGGGAATTGTTACACGCCATTCAGATGCCAGCCGAAATTGCAGTGGTAAAGTGTAGTGCTCATACAAAAGGACAGGACTATGTTTCCCTGGGAAATGCATATGCGGATCAAGTCGCAAGATTTTGTGCCTTGAACTGTATATTGCTCAGGAATGAATGGAATTTGATAAGTGAACCAGAACTCGAACCAGCTGAAGCATTTGCCTTAAAGGTCGTGGATACAATGGATAAACTAAAAGCATTACAGAATAGCGTCAGGGAGGATGAAAAAGTTTCCTGGATTAAGTCACAATGTACAAAGAGACCAGATGAGTTATGGGTTTCAAATTAAGGAAAATTTGTTTTACCAAATAGTCTCTTATCGCAGCTAGCACGGTTCTATCATGGGCAGGCTCACCTAGGGAGAGATGCCATGATAAGATTGTTCAAAACTGATTGGTTTAACCCCAGATTCCGTCAAGTTGCAGAAGCAGTTTGCCATCGTTGTGTCATTTGTCAGCAGATGAACCCAGGAAAGGGAACGGTTGTGAACGTGAGCCACATTGGCAGGGCGGGTGGCCCGTTCAGCAGAATGCAGATGGACTTTATTGAGATGCCTGTGCATGGAGGTCTGAAGTATGTGTTGGTGATTGTGTGCATTTTTAGTCACTGGATTGAAGCATACCCCACACGTAGAAATGACAGCCTTACAGTTGCAAAACTATTGTTGAGGGAGTTGATACCACGTTTCGGATTCCCGATCTCTTTAGAATCAGGTAGAGGAAGTCACTTCAATAACGAGGTGATAAAGTTGCTTTGCGCAGCGCTGAACATTGAGCAAAAACTGCATTGTAGCTATCGCCCTGAAGCCTCAGGACTGGTGGAACAAATGAATGGTACACTGAAATCAAGAATGGCGAAAATATGTGCATCGACAAATTTGAAATGGCCTGACGCATTGCCTTTGGTGTTAATGTCAATGAGAAACACCCCTGACAGAAAGACTGGATTGACCCCGCACGAAATTCTCATGGGCAGGGCCATGAGACTTCCTGCAGTTCCCGCAAACGCGCTTTTGAATATTACAGATGATATGGTGTTAGACTACTGCAAAGGTCTGGCTGACGTGGTTCGCTCTTTCTCTCACCAGGTGGAAGCAACCACCTTGTCACCAATCCAAGGTCCAGGACACACACTGAAAGCAGGTGACTGGGTCGTGATAAAGAAGCACGTGAGGAAGTCGTGTCTGGAACCCCGTTGGAAAGGCCCTTTCCAAGTGATCCTGACGACCACTACCGCTGTGAAGTGTGCGGGAGTTCCCAACTGGATTCACGCCAGTCATACAAAGAAGGTGTTGTGTCCCACAGATGAGGAAGTTGAAGCGCTGAAACTGCCAGTACCTGATAACAAAGTGCCGAGCGCTGAGACAGAGCAAAACAGAACTAAGAGCGAACAGGCAGAAATAGAAGAGAGAGAAATATTCTCTGAGGACGAAACAACCGATTCACTTGGGGAAGACCAAGGAGAAACCTCAGACAAAGAGCCTGAAGCAGCTGAAAGTAACAAAGAGCCTGAAAAAAGTAACGGTGACAAAGGGCTCGAAAGAGGTGAAGAAGCAGGAGAGCCTGATCAGAGGAGGGCTTTCCCAGAAACAGACGGTACAGAAAAAGAAAAGGAAAACCTGATTGACTCCCCAGAAGGAGGGGACAAGGCAGAACAGAACGAAACTGTTCAAACTTCCTCAGAAGAGATCGCAGGTCCATCAAGTGGACACAGTGCAAAGAGAAGACCAAGTATATCACCAGTAAAACTAAGAACTAGAGAAACGTTGAACGACAGTGAAGGGCCAAGAGTGAAAGAGAAAAGAAAGGAAGTGTCTGTCGTGGTACCAACATCAAGTGAAGAAAAAGACTTGGCCAAAGAGGAAAGTACCAGTGAGGCAGAATCAAAGAGAGATGCAAAATTGAAAAGGAAAAGGATACCAAACAGGAGATATTCCGGTCCAGAATGGGCATATGTTGTCAATGACGATTGGACCGACGAATTTGTATCTCTTAGCCTCGAGAACGAAGAAGAAGAGATACCAATAGAAAAGAAAAGTTTTATGGACACTATTGACTGAAAAACTGATAAATGACATTGCTTGCTATAATCTAACGTGATACAACCAGCTCAGACATTGCTAAACCGGATGAGACATTTGCTAACTTGATAAGACTTTGATAACCTGATTGACTCTTAAACCCGATTTGAGACAACGTTGCTAACTGATAAAAGACTGAGTTATTGCCGAATTGAGACAAATGCTGCTAACCGATAAGTGACTGGGCTCCTGAAGAAAACTGTGTGAACATTGCGCTCGTTCAGCTTTGTAACTAATTGCTAAATCATTTCTTTATAAGTGCTTCTAGCTCTCTGATTCTATACAGATCATGACTAAGTACGCTACACAAAACAGTAGAGTGAAATATTGTAAATATGCGTGTATAGGCTTGATAACTGCATGTGTACTAATAATAATGGCAATAGTGCTTGCAACGCGTGGTAAGGGTGAGAATGAGAAAACAATGCTTGCAAATTTAACAAAAGAGAGTGCAGACTTGAAGGAATTGAAAGAACCAGGAGTGTGGGAGAAGGTTGGAAAGGGAGTTGCTTCAGTGGGAAATTGGCTTGGTGGCATTTGGAATGGAATATTACTAAAAATAATACAGGGAATACTAATAGTACTAATTTGCATCTTTGGGATTTGGGGAATAAAGAGGGGAATACTAATGATCATGGCAAGAATTAAGAGAAGGAAGGAAGAGAAAATGATGAAAAGAATGGCAGAAGAATACAAGGCAAGAACAAGGGGAACTAAAAGGCAAAGAGAACTGACAGAATTTTAATGGAATAAAATTTGTGGGAATAGTTTTGTGTGATGACAAATAGTCATCAGAGGAGGGATTGATGACGCAGAAACAAAGGTTTTACATTTATTAGCGCATAAACGTAGTGCCGCAATAATCAAGTGTGACTTTAACCAAACTAATAAAGATTGTACGGGGACAAATGTGCCCTCAGAGTAGTTCGCCAACATTTATAAGCGTGCTTTATATAACGTGATGTATTAGAATTGTACTAATCTGACATAACCGTAAACGTGTGCCATGATTTGCTTGTTTGAAATGTTTTAACTTAGCATAACTTTAGTGGAGGCTTCGGCCTAGTTGCCTTGTCTCACGGTTTAGATGCTCGTGTTTTTCTAATGTGCTAATAAAACGTGTATTCTTGCTTGAAGCTGTACTTTTCCAGTGAGATCGGTTCACATGCTTATCTTTAAGGTTTTGTGCCAGCCTGGCATCTTCTTCTTTGCTCCAAGGTCAATCTGCAGGTGCAGACAATGGAAGCTCTGAAAGTGAGTTAATTGGTAAAATATGTTGCAACTTACGTTCCCGACTCCAAGGATAATGTATGCCTAGGTAGAAGCTTGTGAATTGTTGTTTTTGATTGGACAATTTGAAGCCAACCTATGAACCCTCCAATGGAAGACCCTACTGGATTTGAACTGTTGTTTATTTAAACCTGGTGCACAAGAAGAAAGCAGCCATTAGCCATTAGCCATTACCCATTGCACCCATGGAGGACATTGGACATTATTGCCCATTGCAGCCATTATGGCCCATCTTGCCGACCTCGTCATTTTGCCATCTTCTACGATGCCAATTGATGTTCGACGCCCTTTTGAATGAGACTTTGATGCTTTCTCTAATCGAGAGAAAGAGACTTTAAGTAATTCTCGCCCTAGAGACTTTAACTTTGATTTGTCCCTTTGCATAAAGTAGTAGTTTTGTCCTTTTATCTTGCCGCTGTGAGGCAATTGCCCCGTCCACCCTGCCCCCTTTGCCCCCGTCCCATGCTGATCGAAACTGGTACCTGTGAGACGAAGACTTCCTTGAATGCTGATTGAATTTGGTAAATATGAAAGGAAAATGTACAATTGCATTGTGTTTCTTTTTAGGTAACCAACTGCTGATTTTTGATAAGAGCCCTAGTTAGGAGTTTTCCAAATCAATGTTGATAAATTGTTTTTGCATGAAGTCCCACATGCAGATGCTAATTTGAGGTTAGATGAGGATTCATTTGTCGCACGATGCAATTTGAGACCTTGTTATGCTGACTAATGTATGCAATTAGCCCATTACAGATTATAGTTTTAGTGGTTTGCGTTGCTATAATCGAATGCATTGTTATTCAAATGCTGCATAGATTGCATCTTTTTCGCCGTTATGGACAGCTATTAATGTTCATTTACATATATCATTTGGTGTTGAGACACATTTATATCGTGCTAGCTTTGTTAATATAGGGAAATAAATTCATTAACTTTGAATGAACTGGTGTGGTTATTCATGGCCGAAAGGTCATGGTTCGTCGAAATGTTTTCTGGATTAATTGTGAAGTGTTATGTTGATCAGGGCATTGCTTATGTTCGTTATTGATTATTGATTTGATTAAATTGACTAATCTCGGGTGAAGAGAGCCCCACTTGGTCAAACGATTCATCGACCCAAGAGCGTCCAAATACAGGTAATTTATTAGGACGGAACGCTCTATCACTATCAATTCTAATGCATCTGCTAATCTCCGCGAAATTTATGACATTACAAAAATATCTTCCAAGTAAACCCAAAGGAGTATTCCTCTAGTCTGCAAACAAGCAGTGACTTGCCATCACTGCTCCACAAAGCACAAATGTTAGCATATCAAGCTGAATGGTAACTGTTAGAAATGGGTTTTTGGTTGGCAGTTAGGTTGCCCTCTGTCCAAGCAAGAACCCTCACTCTAGTCAGGGTAAGTCACACACAATCCAAAATCAGCCTGTGCTCACCCTCCGGTAGCTTGGCACGAGCAGTCAGGCTTAACTTAGAAGGCAATGTGTAAAGCATTTGTGCAATAAATCATACAACACCATAGTATAACACCACAAAAATACACCACACAGTGTTTAGAAAAATATAGAATATTTATCTGGATAATTGTAGGTCAAAACGATCAAAGTTGCAATACGAATTTGTAAAGATATCACTGAAAAGTGATATTAAGAGTCTTTAAGTCTTTAAAAAGCAATAAAGTGTCTTTCAAGCACAGAGTACCTGGTTTCTGGTGGGAAATCTCCTCAGAGGGCCACAGGAGAAGAGATGCGTGGAAAAAGGGGTGTGTGCGTCGTTTTCCGCTCAGCACACACAGACTTGCGTCGTTCTTTTCCACGCGGGGAAGTCGGGCGTCGTTTTCCGGCGCGCAGACAGTCTCTTTTTGTGGATCGCGGGGATTACCAGATGTCCCGGGTCTGTGCGTGGGTTCTCCTGCTTATTTTTCGGCTGCGCGTCGTTCTGCGGGGCTGCGCGTCGAAGTTTCGATCTCACGGTAGGCGTCGCGTCGATTTCTCCTTGGAAGTCGGGCGTCGTTTTCCTTGCGAGGCCGTGCGTCGAAATTTTGGTCTCACGGCAGGCGTCGCGTCGATTTCTCCTTGGAAGTCGGGCGGCGTTGTCCTTGCGAGGCCGTGCGTCAAAGTTTCGCACTCACGGTAGGCGTCGCGTCGATTTCTCCTTGGAAGTCGGGCGGCTTTGTCCTTGCGAGGTTGTGCGTCGAAGTCTCGATCGTCCCGAGGGCGTCGCGTTGATCAGCGTCGGTGTGCGGCGTTTTTCTCGCCGCGAAACAAGCTGTGCGTCGAAATTTTCGGCGCACGGAGCGTCCACGTGAAAGGCAGAAGTCTTTTTGGTCCTGAGACTTCAAGGAACAGGAGGCAAGCTCTATCCAAGCCCTTGGAGAGCACTTTTACAGCCAGACAAGAGTTCAGCAAGGCAGCAGGCCAACAGCAAGGCAGCAGTCCTTTGTAGAAAAGCAGACAGGTGAGTCCTTTGAGCAGCCAGGCAGTTCAGCAAGGCAGCAGGCCAACAGCAAGGCAGCAGTCCTTTGTAGAAAAGCAGACAGGTGAGTCCTTTGAGCAGCCAGGCAGTTCTTCTTGGCAGGATGTAGTTTCTGGTTCAGGTTTCTTCTCCAGCAAGTGTCTGATGAGGTAGGGCAGAGGCCCTGTTTTATACTAAGTTGTGCCTTTGAAGTGGGGGTGATTTCAAAGAGTCTCTAAGAAAGGCACCAAGTTCCCTTTCAGTTCAATCCTGTCTGCCAGAGTCCCAGTAGGGGGTGTGGCAGTCCTTTGTGTGAGGGCAGGCCCTCCACCCTCCCAGCCCAGGAAGACCCATTCAAAATGCAGATGTATGCAAGTGAGGCTGAGTACCCTGTGTTTGGGGTGTGTCTGAGTGAATGCACAAGGAGCTGTCAACTAAACCTAGCCAGACGTGGATTGAAGGGCACAACAAGATTTTAGTGCAAAGAAATGCTCACTTTCTAAAAGTGGCATTTCTAGAATAGTAATATTAAATCCGACTTCACCAGTCAGCAGGATTTTGTATTACCATTCTGGCCATACTAAATATGACCTCCCTGCTCCTTTCAGATCAGCAGCTGCCACTTCAACAGTGTATGAGGGCAGCCCCAATGTTAGCCTATGAAGGGAGCAGGCCTCACAGTAGTGTAAAAACGAATTTAGGAGTTTTACACTACCAGGACATATAACTACACAGGTACATGTCCTGCCTTTTACCTACACAGCACCCTGCTCTAGGGGATACCTAGGGCACACATTAGGGATGACTTATATGTAGAAAAAGGGGAGTTCTAGGCTTGGCAAGTACTTTTAAATGCCAAGTCGAAGTGGCAGTGAAACTGCACACACAGGCCTTGCAATGGCAGGCCTGAGACAAGGTTAAGGGGCTACTGAGGTGGGTGGCACAACCAGTGCTGCAGGCCCACTAGTAGCATTTAATCTACAGGCCCTAGGCACATGTAGTGCACTCTAATAGGGACTTACAGGTAAATTAAATAGTCAATCATGGATAAACCAATCAATAGTACAATTTACACAGAGAGCATATGCACTTTAGCACTGGTTAGCAGTGGTAAAGTGCTCAGAGGTCAAAAGCCAACAACAGCAGGTCCGAAAAAATAGGAGGAAGGAGGCAAAAAGTTTGGGGATGTCCCTGTCAAAAAGCCAGGTCCAACATGACCCCCCACCAGCCTAAAGCCAGGGGAGAACAATCACTATCCTGATGTACTTCCCTGTTTGAGGCGACAGAACAAGGACCCAGGCCCACAACAGCAGGGGCATGCTCCAGTTCTTCGCCTTCCTGACTCCAATTGGATCCCTCTGTCCATACTCTCAGGGCCCACTAAGCCCATCCATGGGGAACCTTTCTCCTTTCCTGCGGATCCCATCTGTGCAGCACCTAACCTTACTTTGCTCACAGATGTATCCCAGGAGCAGGATAGTACCCCCATGACCAACATAGTGGTGTTGCCCACTCTACCCCTGGGGTGTGACACTTGTCCCCTCCCCAGGGATAACTCTGTCCACCCGGACAGCAAGCCACAGTGATTACTGACAGCTGCCAGGGATGAGAGCCAGGCCCCAGGCCTCTCAAAGCTCTCTAACCACTGTGGCTGTGGAGAGTGGGGGGCGGTAGCCCCAGGTGCTGGGCACCCTTTAACCACTCTCCCTTCCACCAGGTCAGGGATGACAGCCTGAACCTGGTCCTCCCCTCTGGGGCTTTGTACCCTCCTTCCTGGAGCGGTACCCCAGAGTCCAACATGGCCAGGGGGTTTACAGAAGTCGCCCTGTACCATTCCTCCACCAGTGCAGGGCTGTTAACCTGCCACTGGCCCTCCAACCTGGGGTCTGTACCTTCAGGTTGGACTAGGGCCCGGGGTGAGGCTTCCCTCCCCCTGCCCTCCCTTCTGGGGTCCAGCACCCTCCAACTAGGAGTGGCCTCCTCAGAAGACAACATGGTAGGGGCACTGTTATCAGTAGCCCCTCCCTCCAGGTCCGGGGGGACACCCTGAACCTGGTCTTCCAGCCCAGGGTCTGTACCCTCAGACTGGATCACCGCCTGGCAAACCAGGACTTCCTGGGAGGCACACCTACCCCCCACCAGGTCAGAGTTTAACCTCTGCACCTGCCCATTCAACTCAGAGTCACCACCCTGAAGTTGAACAATTGCCTGGCACGCCAGGACTTCCTGGAGGGCACACTGACCCTCCACCAGGTCAGAGTTTAACCTCTGCACCTGACCATTCAACTCAGAGTCACCACCCTGAAGTTGAACAATTGCCTGGCACACCAGGACTTCCTGGAGGGCACACTGACCCTCCACCAGGTCAGAGTTTAACCTCTGCACCTGACCATTCAACTCAGAGTCATCACCCTGAAGTTGAACAGTTGCCTGGCGCACCAGGACTTTCTGGGAGGCACACCTACCTCCCACCAGGTCAGAGTTTAACCTCTGAGCCTGGTTCCCCAACCCAGGGTCACCACCCTGAGGTTGGGCAATTGCCTGGCACGCCAGGACTTTCTGGGGGGCACCCTTACCCCCCACCAGGTCAGAGTTTAACCTCTGAACCTGGTCATCCAACCCAGAGTCAACACCCTGAGGTTGGACAATGGCCTGGCACAGCAGGGCTTCTTGGGAGGCACACCTACCTCCCACCAGGTCAGAGTTTAACCTCTGAACCTGGGTATCCAACCCAGAGTCAGCACTCTGAGGTTGAACAATTGCCTGGCACGCCAGGACTTTCTGGAGGGCACACTGACCCTCCACCAGGTCAGAGTTTAACCTCTGAACTGGGCCATTCAACTCAGAGTTACCACCCTGAAGTAGAACAATCGCCTGGCACGCCAGGACTTCCTGGAGGGCACACTGACCCTCCACCAGGTCAGAGTTTAACCTCTGAACCTGGTTCTCCAACCTAGGGTCACCATCCTGAGGTTGGACAACTGCCTGGTACACCAGGGCTTTCTGGGGGGCACACCTACCCCCCACCAGGTCAGAGGTTAACCTCTGAACCTGGATATCCAACCCAGAGTCACCACCCTGAGGTTGAACCATTGCCTGGCAGGCCAGGACTTTCAGGGAGGCACACCTACCTCCCACCAGGTCAGAGTTTAACCTCTGAGCCTGGTTCTCCAACCCAGGGTCACCACCCTGAGGTTGAACCATTGCCTGGTATACCAGGACTTTCTGGGGGGCACACCTACCCCCCACCAGGTCAGAGTTTGACCTCTGAACCGGGTTAGCCAACCCAGAGTCACCACCCTGAGGTTGGGCAATTGCCTGGCACCCCAGGACTTTCTGGGAGGCACACCTACCTCCCACCAGGTCAGAGTTTAACCTCTGAACCTGGCCATCCAACCCAGAGTCGACACCCTGAGGTTGGACAACTGCCTGGCACGCCAGGACTTTCTGGGGGGCACACCTACCCCCCACCAGGTCAGAGTTTGACCTCTTCACCTGGTAAGCCAACCCAGAGTCACCACCCTGAGGTTGAGCCATTGCCTGGCATTCCAGGACTTTCTGGGGGGCACATCTACCCCCCACCAGGTCAAAGTTTAACCTCTGAACCCGGTTATCCAACCCAGAGTCACCACCCTGAGGTTGAATCCTTGCCTGGCATGCCAGGACTTCCTGGGGGGCACTCTCACCCCCCACAAGGGACACGCCGTCCCCAAGGGCCACACAAGAGTCTGGTTGGCGCAGGGCTCCCGACCTCTGCCCATCCGGCAGAGTCTGGGTTTCCCCCAAACCAGAAACGGTCTCACCTGGGTCATTCCTGGGGGGCTCTGCTCTCAGAGCTGACCCCTGACTTTCAAGATCCTCCACTGGGGTCTGCCACCCCCTCTCAACCCTATGTCTGGACTTCTGCACCCCCTCACTAGGAGTGGTACTGCCAGACACCAGAACTGTTGGGATGCTGTCTACAGTCATCCCCCCAAGTTCTTCTGACACTGCGGGGCTTCCCTCAAAAGGTGGCCCTACGGTACAGGTTAGGCTCTGAGACCTACCTGGGACACTACAATCCTCTCCCACCTCACTTGGTCGGGAACCACCTAGACCACTCCCTTCAGGAGCACCCCCAAATGCCTCTTCAGACTCTCTGGTACTCACCCAAAAGTCTGCCTCCACTGTAAGTTCCCTGGGGTCAGAGAACTCACACTCCACCTGGTGTTGGCGTAGCTCTGGAAAATAAGGACCAGACATATGCTCTCCAGCAATTACATCACTCTGCCCTTCACATGTATTAACCACAGTACCCTTCACCCAACCACCTAGTAACTCAGCCTTGGAAAAGCACTCTACATCACCCTCTTGAGACTGGTGAGACAGTTTCTGTCTGTCCCTGATACTCAACCCAAACTCTTCTGGGATGTCTCTACACTCTATATCCAGGACGTCCACCAGGGGGGAACCCTTTTCTCTGTCACTCTCTGCTAGAGTCAGTAAAGTGTCCCTCCCCCCAGTAGGAATATGACTCCCTGTGCCAGTTCCCCAATCCTTCTCAGGGACCCTGTGCATAACGGGAACTACCTCATACCCTTGAACCGCCTGGGGTGTGTCAACTCTCTTCTTCAAGTTGGGTACCACATCTCTGGGCTTGTGCCCTTCTTCAGCAGTACTAGATGCAAGATTTTTGCTGCCACCATCTGAACTGGACTCAGCCCTTCCGGCCTCCAGTTTCAGCTCTTTACAGCTCAGCTCTTGAGCTGCAATCTTTTCTTTTTCCAGGGCTAAAAGTCTTTTTGCCTCAACCCCTGCAAGATACTCCTCTAATTGTTGCTCCTGTCGCCTTTGACTTCGGAGCCATTCATCTATTTCTGGGTCACTGTCCAACTCTGAGTAGCCCTCCTCCTCATCTGAGTAGTCTTCCTCCTCATCTGAGGGGTACTTAGTCATTTGGTTTCTTGCTGCCTCTCTCTCTGCCCATCTTTCCTCCCCCCAGACTATGTAGTGATGGAGCATCTCCGCTTTAGTAGATCTCCTTGCTACAGGAAGGCCCCATTGTCTGCAAAGCTTCCTTAGGTCAGCCTTAGTGAGGTGGTCAGTACGAACAAAGCATGAGTTGGTAAGCAATCCCATTCTGATAAGATCTTATCCGCAAAAACCAAAATCCAAAGTCCAAAATATCACTAGTATATCCAGGAGGACATCAGAGAACACAAAGCCAAAAAAAGATGAAAAATCAAGTTGACCTTCAACTGTGGGTAGGTAGTGAAATACTTAGCTACTGTATGTCACTGCACAAACACAAGTCCTATCCTCACCGCTGATCACCAATGTTAGAAATGGGGTTTTTGGTTGGCAGTTAGGTTGCCCTCTGTCCAAGCAAGAACCCTCACTCTAGTCAGGGTAAGTCACACACAATCCAAAATCAGCCTGTGCTCACCCTCCGGTAGCTTGGCACGAGCAGTCAGGCTTAACTTAGAAGGCAATGTGTAAAGCATTTGTGCAATAAATCATACAACACCATAGTATAACACCACAAAAATACACCACACAGTGTTTAGAAAAATATAGAATATTTATCTGGATAATTGTAGGTCAAAACGATCAAAGTTGCAATACGAATTTGTAAAGATATCACTGAAAAGTGATATTAAGAGTCTTTAAGTCTTTAAAAAGCAATAAAGTGTCTTTCAAGCACAGAGTACCTGGTTTCTGGTGGGAAATCTCCTCAGAGGGCCACAGGAGAAGAGATGCGTGGAAAAAGGGGTGTGTGCGTCGTTTTCCGCTCAGCACACACAGACTTGCGTCGTTCTTTTCCACGCGGGGAAGTCGGGCGTCGTTTTCCGGCACGCAGACAGTCTCTTTTTGTGGATCGCGGGGATTACCAGATGTCCCGGGTCTGTGCGTGGGTTCTCCTGCTTATTTTTCGGCTGCGCGTCGTTCTGCGGGGCTGCGCGTCGAAGTTTCGATCTCACGGTAGGCGTCGCGTCGATTTCTCCTTGGAAGTCGGGCGTCGTTTTCCTTGCGAGGCCGTGCGTCGAAATTTTGGTCTCACGGCAGGCGTCGCGTCGATTTCTCCTTGGAAGTCGGGCGGCGTTGTCCTTGCGAGGCCGTGCGTCAAAGTTTCGCACTCACGGTAGGCGTCGCGTCGATTTCTCCTTGGAAGTCGGGCGGCTTTGTCCTTGCGAGGTTGTGCGTCGAAGTCTCGATCGTCCCGAGGGCGTCGCGTTGATCAGCGTCGGTGTGCGGCGTTTTTCTCGCCGCGAAACAAGCTGTGCGTCGAAATTTTCGGCGCACGGAGCGTCCACGTGAAAGGCAGAAGTCTTTTTGGTCCTGAGACTTCAAGGAACAGGAGGCAAGCTCTATCCAAGCCCTTGGAGAGCACTTTTACAGCCAGACAAGAGTTCAGCAAGGCAGCAGGCCAACAGCAAGGCAGCAGTCCTTTGTAGAAAAGCAGACAGGTGAGTCCTTTGAGCAGCCAGGCAGTTCAGCAAGGCAGCAGGCCAACAGCAAGGCAGCAGTCCTTTGTAGAAAAGCAGACAGGTGAGTCCTTTGAGCAGCCAGGCAGTTCTTCTTGGCAGGATGTAGTTTCTGGTTCAGGTTTCTTCTCCAGCAAGTGTCTGATGAGGTAGGGCAGAGGCCCTGTTTTATACTAAGTTGTGCCTTTGAAGTGGGGGTGATTTCAAAGAGTCTCTAAGAAAGGCACCAAGTTCCCTTTCAGTTCAATCCTGTCTGCCAGAGTCCCAGTAGGGGGTGTGGCAGTCCTTTGTGTGAGGGCAGGCCCTCCACCCTCCCAGCCCAGGAAGACCCATTCAAAATGCAGATGTATGCAAGTGAGGCTGAGTACCCTGTGTTTGGGGTGTGTCTGAGTGAATGCACAAGGAGCTGTCAACTAAACCTAGCCAGACGTGGATTGAAGGGCACAACAAGATTTTAGTGCAAAGAAATGCTCACTTTCTAAAAGTGGCATTTCTAGAATAGTAATATTAAATCCGACTTCACCAGTCAGCAGGATTTTGTATTACCATTCTGGCCATACTAAATATGACCTCCCTGCTCCTTTCAGATCAGCAGCTGCCACTTCAACAGTGTATGAGGGCAGCCCCAATGTTAGCCTATGAAGGGAGCAGGCCTCACAGTAGTGTAAAAACGAATTTAGGAGTTTTACACTACCAGGACATATAACTACACAGGTACATGTCCTGCCTTTTACCTACACAGCACCCTGCTCTAGGGGATACCTAGGGCACACATTAGGGATGACTTATATGTAGAAAAAGGGGAGTTCTAGGCTTGGCAAGTACTTTTAAATGCCAAGTCGAAGTGGCAGTGAAACTGCACACACAGGCCTTGCAATGGCAGGCCTGAGACAAGGTTAAGGGGCTACTGAGGTGGGTGGCACAACCAGTGCTGCAGGCCCACTAGTAGCATTTAATCTACAGGCCCTAGGCACATGTAGTGCACTCTAATAGGGACTTACAGGTAAATTAAATAGTCAATCATGTATAAACCAATCAGTAGTACAATTTACACAGAGAGCATATGCACTTTAGCACTGGTTAGCAGTGGTAAAGTGCTCAGAGGTCAAAAGCCAACAACAGCAGGTCCGAAAAAATAGGAGGAAGGAGGCAAAAAGTTTGGGGATGTCCCTGTCAAAAAGCCAGGTCCAACAGTAACCACATCAGTTCCTTCGTACACAAAAATACTGAACTTTGGCTCAGAATCACTAATAATCATTTTTCTACTCCAGAGAAGATGACTCTCAGAGTAAATGATTTCCCTCAATGTTGAAACAGACAAAACATTTAAATTGTCAAAATCAGATTGCTCACTGGTGAACCCTAGTTTTCCTTTTTCAGTGGATGATATTGCTCAGGAAACCTTGTTTTTCTGAATGGACTTCTTTTAAGGCTCCTTTACTTAACATCTCTATTACCAGCAGGAAAATCTAATTAATGTATTCATGGGAACAGTACCTGCTGGAGTACACAGTCTGACATGGAATTGAGTATCGAAGGTCTTGGGTTGTAAAGCTCTGTCTACTCCACAGCAGAAACTGGGTATGTTACCCAAGAACTGTTCTCAAATACAGGCAAACAGTGGTGACTCTTTCTGGTAAGTACACATACCAGCCCTGCTAATGTTTGCTTGCGTTTCCCCTGTGGGATCCCCCTCATTACAACCTTTCTAGTTAACCACTAACATTATCCATCACTGCACTCACCACAAGCTCATCTCCATGCTCAGTGGCATGGGTGCAATGAGAAGTGTACCAGATCCAGGCTGTTCGGGCTCCTGGCCCTACCTTGCTGTGCAGAGATCCAGCAGCCAGAAGGCTTACACACTAGCTGAATCTAGAGTTTGCAGAAGGATCTGAATGATCCTTGTGTGAGCTCATTTTATTTGGAGATACAACCCACAGTGTATCCTGAGAGGCTGCCAAGTGTCTGTCCATCTTTAAAAGCTTACTTTAAGCTGTTTCTTTTTTGTTGTACCACTGGCGAGGTGGGGTTGCGGATAGTGCTATGCTATAAGAACCATATCCCACGCGGACTCTCAGAGAGAGCACAGTAAGGTTTCAGCACGCTCTATATTGTTTTATGGAGTGAGAATGTGTGCCCATCAGCAATGGAAAGCTAACATCTGCATTTGAAATGCAAACTCCGGTCGTTCTCCACTTCCCTGATTATTGTTTGGTTATCTCCCAGAATAAGGGCCTAAAGTCACGCACTGAAACTAGTTTTTCTTTTACTTCGTACACAATTGTATGTGGTCCAATGTCATTTTTACAAAACCAAATACAAAAAATATCTCCCTATTTATCTTCTTCGATGGAATATTTTTGAGAACAGAGGCATCAGTTCGAAAATGTGCACACGGTAGAGTAACCATAGATTGAAAATACCAATTATTCAATGTCACAAATGTCCACAATAAAATCCATTGCAACTTGCAGCACCATCGCCAGTCATGGCTTTTCAGGCACCACACAGGGCCGGACTGAGAAGCCAAAGCAGCGCTGGCAAAAATGCTCAAAGTAGCTCCGCTTCCTTCATCTCCTCGTACAGACTTTAGCTTTCCATCCATCCTCTCTCGCCTTCTCTCTCCTTATCCTCCTCACATCTGGTCACGTTCTGTCTACTTCCTCCTCCATCCCTCTGGTTCTCTCTCTCTTGTAGCCGGCAATCATCCCGGGGGAGCTGGACAAGCAACAGCGGCAGCAGGAGTCCGCTGCTCTGAAAACCGCACTCCTAGGGCTCCAGCCAGCCACAGAAGTGCCCGCTGCAGTGTAAGGCCCGTTCAGCCCTGGCACTCCTGTCCTGCAGTCCGTATTTGTTTAACATTACTAGTAAGGGCTGAATGATGTTGCTAAAAAAAAGTTATGCGGGCCAAAAAGCCAGGGCTGCCAAAAAGCTGATAAGTGATGTAAGATCGCTTGGACGCTATATGTGTTTTTAATTCTACACAGTGGACTTGTCAATTTTCAATATTGTTACTCCTTGATGGAATTGCGAAACCAAATAAAGTACCTGTTAATCTATTTTATGGACGCGCACGCTTTCATTCACACCACGGAGGACAACATGCATTGACGATGGCATCTGGTTTGTATTTAGTGTAGAGAAATTGTTTCTACACAGCTTCCCAGGTCTAGCACTGGCAGCAGCACCCCAAGCGTTTATAACACAACACAGCACATAGGTATAGGTCGCTGGGCCTGGGTGATTCTTCATTCTATAGTAAGCGGAAGCGGATCCCAGCTAAATCAGAGACGTTTCACTCGCCCCCTTTCCGCATCATGAAAGAAAATAGACAAACGGCTAAAGCTGCAAACGAACTGGGCAGTTGGTGTAGTTGTTCTTGTTTCCCCTGGACCATGTTTTGCTGTCATTGGCAACCACACAAACAGCAAGAACTACACAGAACACCTGAAATCCTCCCATTTTTTTGGTTCATCTGCAGGACAGATTGGAACATTTTGTAACCCAGTTTTGCTTGGAAGATACGGGTGGCGTGCACCAGTTTCGCACTTTGGCTAACTCTTTTGGATCCTCGTAGTGGTGTAACACAAAATGATAGGGTTCCCCTGACGTTTGCAAAGTGGGGCCCACAGTCCCATATCTCATTGATATTCATTTGCCTTGGGCTGAATAGGTCCTTTGAAGAGTTGGGAGCCCCTTGACTGCCGCTGTGCAGCAGAGTCCCAAGGATCTCTGTTGCACCCTTAAATCTTGGTATACTAATTAAATTTGGTGCTAGATTTCTGTCACATCTACATTCTGCAGATTTTCTGGTAGTTGGAAAATTCACCAGTAAATGATGTAAGTTTGTCAATTTGACAATTTGTATTCCTTCACTACTTAATCTTCATCTAAACCTTTCCTCTCTCTTGTGAGGACTTCCCGGGTGGATGCGTTTCGGCTTGGGCCCGGATTTACAAAAGTGTCACACAATGCAGTGCAACTACCAAAAAAGCGCTACACTGCGTGTCACGAAGAGAGTAGGGAAGTGCAGATCTTGCCACTCTCTTCCCGCTCCCTAGTGCTGGCACAGAAGTTTGCTGCCGAGTGCCCCACACACACCTTTGCACCATAGTGCAAGGGTATGTGAATGAGTGTAGCATATGTTTTGAAATGGAAGGGTTTCCTTCCAGTACATAACACCATGCATAGACAACTTTTAAAACGTTTCCTACTGTGTGTGTGTGCTGTACAGTGCATACATGCAAAGTCAGAAAAGAGAGGCAAAATTAACACATTTCTTCTTTTAACGCCTGCTTTCAAGTGGCCTTAATTTTTGCTGCAAGCCCTGTCTATTATCGTTGGTATATATGGTTTTGCAACAAAATCCACGGGTGGTAGAACAGGAGCACCAATATACCACCCATGGAATGCCCCTTGACCCACAGTAATGCAAAGCAGTGCTTTGTGCTGATTTGCCTGGCTTTTTCTTGCAGAAATGGGAGTCAGTGTTCAGCGGGGGATAGGAGCAGAGGTGGCAATGTGTGAGCTAAAGAGCCAGGGACCAGAAGTCTGAACAGAAGGAGCAGGAAGCAGGGAGGGAGAAGGGTATTAGCAGAGTGGACAGCAAGTGTTGAGATGGGTCAGTGAGCACAAGGTGCAGTGAGTGTTCACAGGGGGAAGGAAAAAGAGGGTCAGCATGTGAGCAGAAAGATATGGAGCTGAGGGTCAGTATGTGAGCAGTGTGAGCAGAAGAGGATGGAGTATAGAGTGCATTGTATGAGCTGTAGGAAGAATAAAGGGTAGTGCATAGGCAGAGGATACAGGGAGCAGAGAGTGCAGTAATTGTGCAGAGGGAGCATTTTGTGAGCAGAAGGCACAGAGAAAAGAGAGCACTGTGCAGGGGCAGCAGGAGCAGAGATTTGTGAGCAGAAGGTGTAGGGAACCCAGAACACTGAGGGCCAAACTTATGAGAATTTGGAGCATGGCACTGCAGCAAGTCATCTTGCTGTGCTGCCCTGTGTCATTCCTGTCCCTTCCAATTGCGCTGGCACCATGCAATGCAGCACACATAGAAAGAGGAAACAAATTATGAGAAATGAAGATACTTCTCCCTGTGGCACCTTCTCTGGGAAGGCGTGAGGTTTTGGCACAACCCCAGGTTTACAGGCTCTTGTAAATCTGGGGATGCATCAAAAACCATGGGTGTTTTGCCCGGGGAAGTGATTTGCTCTGACTCGCCTTACTCTATATCTATGAGGCCATTCAAAGCCACACAAAATAGCTTTGCGTGGTCTCATAGATATGGTTGAGAGTATGTGTGTGCAGAAGGGGCAGGAGCAAAGATTTGGCTGTGAAATGCACAGTATTGTTCTGTCATAAAATGGATCTAATCATAAATATTTTGCAAATACATAGGCCCCCTGAACTCCAGTAACAACTGAAATTCTTTCTAATTTACATTCAAAATTTGGTTATGTGACACTTACCACACCAATTGCATGTATCTCTATTAAAAGAAATCAGGCAGTGCATTAATGCAGGGTCTGCCACAACTGTTCCTTTCCTGTTTGCACTGTGCAGAGGAGGATGGGGGGTGTGAGGGACCAAAGGGTGTGTGAACTGAGAACAGGAATGACGTCTATTGAGCCCATGGTGCAGAAAACTCTGTGCTGTACTGTGGAAACTTGAATAACAACAGGTAGACCTGTAAGCTTTACGGTGGTCTTCCCCCAAACTTTTTGACTACTCCTTCATTTTTGCTGATCTCATTTATGTTGGCCTTGCGACTCTGTGCACTTTACCATTGCTAACCAGTGCTAAAGAGCGTGTGTCCTCTACTTTAAACATGGTAAAATTGGCTTACACCTAATTGGCACATTTAATTTGCTTGTATGTCCCTAATAAAGTAGTACTACATGTTCCCGGGGCCTCTAAATTACATTCTACCAGTGGGACTGCAGCACTGATTGTGCATCCCATCTAAGTAGCCATTTCAAACATGTCACAGTTCTGATGGCCATTGCACCCTGTTGGTTTAGTTTTCAACTGCCACTTAAACCCGGCAAAATACGTTTTTTTGCCAGACGTTCACCTTCATTTTTAATACATATAGGTCCTCCCTAGGGTAGATCCTGAACAGCACATAGGGCAGGAAGTAGTGTATTTAGAAAGTTGATCTTGTACTTTAAATTTTTACATGTCCTGGTACTGAAAAACTTCTAAACTCATTTACTCACTACTACAAGGCCTACCTCTTCCATAGGATAACACTGGGTTACCTTATTTCATTTAATAGGTCATAATTTTCAATTGGTAGCAGGTAGGAATGTTGAGTATGGTGTCTAATGTATTGTAATTTAAAGCCTACTTTAAAGGTAAAGTTAGGATTTAAGTCACAATTCTGAAAATGTCACTTTTAGAAAGTTGGCATTTTCTTATCCCAACCATTTGGTGCCTGCAGCCTATTCCTGTGTCACGTGACTGGGTGTAGTTGGCAGTTGGACTTTGTTTATTCCTTCAAGACAGTCAACTAATAGAGTGAATAGGTGTGTCTAAATGCTCCATCAACTGGCAGGAGGAAAAGGGAGCTACGTATAGCCCCGCTTGCAACTGAACAGGATGTGCCCTGCCTAACAAAGAACTTGTTACCTCAATCAATCAATCAATCATTGAATTTGTAAAGCGCGCTACGTACCTGTGACGGTTTCAAGGCACTGGGGGGGGGGGAGAGCTGGTGTTACTGGTCGAAGAGCCAGGTCTTGAGGAGTCTTCTGAAGGTGAGTAGGTCTTGAGTCTGTCGCAGGTTGGTGGGGAGGGTGTTCCAGGTTTTGCCGGCGAGGTATGAGAAGGATCTGCTGCCGGAGGTCTTTCTTCGGATGCGGGGGACGACGGAGAGGTTAGTGGAGCGTAGCTGACGGGTGGGGGTGTAGAAGCTGAGTCTGTTGTTAAGGTAGGCTGGTCCGGTGTCGTGGAGCGCTTTGTGAGCGTGGGTAAGAAGCTTGAAAGTGATCCTTTTGTCCACGGGGAGCCAGTGAAGGTTTCTCAGGTGGTGGGAGATGTGGCTGTGGTGGGGTATGTTGAGGATCAGCCGGGCGGAGGCGTTTGGATACATTGGAGGCGTGTTAGGTCTTTTGCTGGGATGCCTGTATAGAGTGCGTTGCCGTAGTCCAGCCTGCTGCTGACGAGGGCCTGTGTCACTGTTCTTCTTGTTTCTGTTGGGATCCACTTGTAGATTCTGCGGAGCATGCGGAGTGTGTTGTAGCAGGAGGAGGAAACTGCGTTGACCTGTTTAGACAGGGTGAGGGAGGAGTCGAGGATGAAGCCCAGGTTGCGAGCGTGGTCGGACGGTGTTGGCGGGGTTCCTAGTGCGGTGGGCCACCAGGAGTCGTCCCAGGCCGAGGGGGTGGGTCCGAGGATGAGGATCTCCATCTTGTCCGAGTTCAGTTTCAGACGGTTGTTTCTCATCCAATCGGCGATGGATTTCATTCCCTCGTGGAGGTTGGTTTTGGCGGTGTGGGGGTCTTTGGTGAGTGAGAGGATGAGCTGGGTGTCGTCGGTATAGGTGAGGATGTTGAGGTTGTGTTGTCAGGCCACTTGAGCGACATTGTTCATGCAGCCACGGCGGGGAGGCAAGAAACTTCAAGGACTTTGTTAGAAATGGGGTATCTGGTTGGCTAGGGTATGCACCTAAGCCAGGCAGAACCCACTCACTCTAGTCAGGGCAAAGGAGTTACACTTCCAAGATAATCCCTGCTCACCCCCTTGGTAGCTTGGCGCGAGCAGTCAGGCCTAACCCAGAGGCAATGTGTAAAGCATTTGCATAACACACACATCACACGTGACGCAATATGTACACCACAAAGTAAACACAACACTGAGCTATGTAAAACTAAACTGTATTGCACAAAACATAATTAGACCAAACATTACATGTCAAAATACCCTGCTACCTTTGCAGTTGTCAGAACGTTACACAGGTTACTAATACTCTGCAAGAATAAGCAGTAGTCACATTAGAACATGTAAGTACTCAGGATTCTGCAACATAAGAAGTAGACAGGAATTACAGTAGGGAAATAAATGCACTTGTCATGGTATATAATAAATGCCTATACTAAGAGCATTATAAAACATATGGCAAGCAAAATAATCACATATTAGCAGGTCATGCCCATAAAAGGAACATTAGTAACCATATATGAAACATCATAAACCAAAGTGGTTAGCATAACAAATTCATAAAGTCCATATTCCGAACATCTGAATTAGGTATGTCCAAGGAAAGTACCTGCGTTTATGAAGAAGGGCACTTCCAGTGCCACACGTTATTCATAAGGGGCCCCCGGCGCTCCACTGCGTGAAAAACGAGGGCCTTGCGATGTTGTGGGGGAGAGGGCCGGCACGCACCCTCTCCGGTTTTTAGAACGGGCCCCTCTGGGGGACTCAAAGGGACTTCTCTAGAAATGTCCTTAAAATGCAAGAAACAGGTACTAATATTGACCCTAAGACCCAACTCCTTAGTACACTCCTGGCCCAGTGAATACTGCAGAAGAAGGACTGTTGTGCTTCTTTGTTGCAAGATGGGTTACCACTCAGCTTCCATGTTACTCTGCTGCCTTGCTTGCTGAGAAGGAAGACTTGATCTGCACCCTTTATCCCAGGCTGAAATGAGTCCAAGGGTCAGCTGACTGACCTCTTGTTCTGAGCTACAGGGATGGGACATAACAGGCTTCAGAGGCTTCCTACAACTGGCCAGCTGCCCTGCTGCCCTGCTTCCTGGACCTGCAACTGGACTTGCCTGAGCCCTGATGGCCCCTGCTAGAGTGAGTTCCTGTACCCCAATAGGTGCCCCTCAGGTCATGGATCCTTGGAGTGGCATCAGTTGAGCTCCTTTCCAAAGAAAAGGAGAAATTCTGAAGTCTTGAGTTGTTTGCGCTGTGAATGAGCCTGTTCACACCAAAATATTGCCTCCCACTCCACCGCCAACACAAAGCTCTGTTGAACCCGACTCATCGTGCCACAGTGACTGCTAGAGACACCTGGCAGCGTAAAATCTGCACTTCATGCTACAGCACCACCAATGTGAAACTCCTGCAACAACAGTCTGGAGTGCATGACAGGATTTGCGTGCTACAGCATAACTGACCTCAACGTCTAGCCTTCTGTTCATGCTACATCTATAACCATTCGTAACACTCATCCTGCTCCTCTCGGGCCCCTTCACATCAAATGGAACTCTTCATGCTGGACTTTGGAAGGTAACTGTTTCGGCTGGACTAAACTGGTCCCTGATCCGGCCTGAGCGCCATCGCAGTTGTGACTTTCACCTGGTCTCGCATTACAAGATAACAGCGTGTGTCACTTTGTGCTCTTAGGCACATTATGTACCTGAAATCTTCAAAAAAATTACATATCAATGAATTGGATTTTTGTGGTTTTGTTCTCAAATAATTTATTAAAATTTGCCCTATTTCTTTTTAATTGGTGTGGGATTTTTGTGTTTTCACTTTGTTACTGTTTGGAGTGCTGCATAAATACTTTACAGATTGCCTCTAAGTTAAGCCTGACTGTTTTTGTGCCAAACTAACAGAGGGTTATTCACAGGTTAATTTGTGGTTTGCTTGTGTTTCACCCTGACAGGAATTGTGGTTACTGCTTGAGAAGGGTTTCAACCACCAAACCAGTGACCTAGTTTCCAACAACATTAAAAGTATGCCATTCAGAAGCACTTAGGCCCTCATTACAACCCTGGCAGTGGGTGATAAAGCGGTGGTAAAACCGCCAACAGGCTGGCGGTAAAAAAAATGGAATTATGATTGTGGCGAAAACCTCCAACACAGACAGACACTTTAACACTCCGACCGCAGCGGTAGCCGGCAAACAGCCAGCCGGAAAACAATGTACCGCCCACAGTAATATGAGAGGTCAATCCGCCAGCTTTTCCGGGGTGGTACCAATGCCAACAAAAGCATGGCGGAAACAGTACACAGAAGGGAAACGACTCACCTCTCGACACTCAGGGAAGAACCACAACGCCATGGAGCCCGAGCTGCACATTTTTCCAATGCTGGTCTACCTCCTCATACACCAGGAACACGAACGGCAGCGAAGATGACCACGGTGAGTACCTCACCTAGCACACAAGGGGGGGAAGAAAGTGAAACACGCAACACGCAACATCCCCAACCCCACTTCCACCCCAACACAATACACACAAACAGATGCAACATTACAATATTAGATAAATATGTCCTTAAAGCAATAAACAGTAATTACAATATATAAAAATGGAGGGACAGTGCCCACTCCAAAATGTCCGTGGCCCATGGGGCCATAACACATAGACCAAGGCCACATTTGACTGCTGCCTCAATACGTAGAGAACACTGCAGGGGCATCAGGTCGAAAACACACAGGCACCTCAGGCGGACAGGTAATGGGGGGCACCTCAGCCAGAAGATTGTACAACACCACTGCTCCTGGAGGGGGCTACATTCCCACTGCTTGGTCCTGGGGAGTACAAAGCCACAGTCTCTCAAGTGGGTGGTTTGCCCACTGCTTGGTCCTGGGGAGTGCAAAGCCACAGTCACTCAAGTCGGTGGTTTACCCACTGCTTAGTCCTGGTAAGTGCAAAGCCACAGTCTCTCAAGTGGGTGGTTGCCCACTGCTCGGTCCTGGGGAGTGCAAGGCCACAGTCTCTCTAGTCTCTCAAGTGGATGCTTTGCCCATGCTTGGTCATGCGAAGTGCAAAGCCACAGTCACTCTAGTCTCTCAAGTGGGTGCTTTGCCCACTGCTTGGTCCTGGGGAGTGCAAAGCCACAGTCTCTCTAGTGGATGCCTTCTTCCACGGGTTCTGGTGGGGGATTTGTGCCCAGTGTGCTTCATCTTGGCAAGGAGGGTGTGAGTGGATGCCTTCTTCCACTGGTTCTGGAGGGGGCTTTGTGCCCAGTGTGCTTCATCCTGGCAAGGAGGGGGTGAGTGGATGCCTTCTCCCACTGGTTCTGGAGGGGGCTTTGTGCCCTGTGTACTTCATCTTGGATGGTGCAAGGTCACAGTCTCTCACCTGGGTGTCACACCTACAGGTGTTGCAGGGGCCAGGACGCACTGCAGCCCATGTAGTCACAACTACACACTGCTTGCCGGGGGTGACGGCTGCTCAGTGGATGGCAGTTGCAGTGCAGGTGGCGGTGCTGTCAGTGGTGGGTGGAGGTTCCAGCCCTTCCCCTGCAGCCTCGGACGGCTGCCCACTGGGGCTGCTGCTGCTGGCAGTGTTGCTGGTGCAGGTGGCAGTGCTAGCCGCGGTGCAGGTGGCGGTGCTGCCCGCGGTGCAGGTGGAAGTGCTGTCAGTGGTGGGGGAGGCTCCAGCCATTCCCCCTGCAGCCTTGGATGGCTGAAGTGCCCTTGCTGGCTGGTGGTGCCTCCTTCCCCTTGCTGGCTGGTGTCCCCTTCTTTCTCTTGCTAGGTGAAAGCCCCTTCTTGCCCTTGGCAGGTGGTGCAGGCACACTGGCTGTGCTGACGTGTGCCTCCTTGGAGCCTCTCACACCTGCAGTAGCTACAGAAACTACAGTGGCTGTGGACTGGGTGGCTGAGGTGCTGGGCTGGGTTCTGGCCACCCTGGCCCGAAGTGAAGGACGGGGGGAGGGGCAGGGAATAGGTCAAGGGCGGCGAGGAAAAGCTTTTTAGGGACACTGGAGCGGGAAGAGGGTGAAGGTTTGAGAGTGGAGGAAGAGGGAGTGGTTGTAGGAGGTATCTGTCTGCTGTGTTTGGGTGCAGGTGCATGGGCTGGACGATGTTGTGAGGTGGATGGCTGTTGGGTGTCTGAGTGCTTGCGTTTGTGTACTTTGGGTGGAGGGGTCACAGACACAGTGGGAGAGGACACAGGGGACATCTGCATGGCTGTTGGGGTGGTGACAGCTAGTGAGGGGCGTGTGGTGTGATGGTGATGGAGGTAGTGGATGAGGATGTACTGTATGCAGGTGTGAGTGGAGACGCTACTGGGAGGGAGGTGGATGACGAGGAGGAGGGGGACACAGTGGAGGCAGTGGATGTTGATGTGTCTGCATCTGGATGGTGCTTGTGTGAGTGCCTGTGGGATGAAGTGTGGTGCTTGTGTTTGCCTGAGTCACTTCTGTGTGTTGATTTGGGTGAATGCAGGTCTGAAGGTGTGCTTGGGATAGGCTGGGTTCAGGGGATTGGGACTGGGTAGAGGAAGTTGGAGGTGGGAGGCTGGAGACAGGGACAATGGCTGCCATCAGTGAGATGGCCAGAGCCTGGAATGCTCTCTGTTGGGCCTCCACGCCAGAGTGAATGCCCCCTAGGTATGCATTTGTTTGTTGCAAATGCTCTGCTAGACACTGGATGGCATTCAATATGGTTGACTGCCCAACAGAGAGGGATCTCAGAGGTCAATAGCCTCCTCAATGAGGGCAGCAGAGCTGACTGGGTCAGGGCATGAGGTGCCTGGGGCAAAGGAGATGCCCACCCTCCTGGGTGAGCGGGCACGGGAAACACGCTGAGGGGCTGCTGGGAGGGCGGTGCTGGTACGGGTATGGCGGCTGTACCTGTAGTTGGGGTGGGCACAGAGGTGTCCGCCATTGCCAGGGAGGTTCCATCGGAGGAGGAGTCGCTGTCGGTACTGTCCCCTCCTGTCTCCGTCATGGTGCTCCCCTAGACCTCCGTCCCACTGGTGCCCTCCCCGTCGGACCATGGAGGGATGCAACTCCCTCCGGTGCCTCTGCTCCTCCGCCAGATGATGCTGATGCACACAAGGATAGGGTGACAAAACCAAAAGGGGGGGGGGGAGACAGAGGATACACTTGGTCAATGCCAGCAACAACACTACAGTTGGAGTACACAACTCACAGGGAGCAGCCCTATGCACTAGGCCATGCACTACCAGTTACAATGCTAGTCACCAGGCCTTGGAGTACAATGCCTAATGCCATTAGCTGCACACCTGAAACCCACAGGACCATGCCCAGTAGTAGATGCCCTCTAAAATAATTGGCGTTGGAGTGCATCTGAGCTTGCCCATCATGGAACCTACCCTGCCATGTTCGCCCTGGCCTCGGGGCACCCACAGCCCACATCCCCCACCCAGGTAACACCTAAAGGCGTGCAAAATCATGATTCTGAATCTGTACTCATCCCCTTGTGGCTGCTGTGATGCCTTCAAGCACCATCATCCAACTCTGGATAGGCCACCGCCAGGATGCGGAACATCAGGGGGGTCAGGGTACGACGGGCACCTCTTTCTCATTGGGAGGCCAGCCTCAGCTGGGCCTCCACCGTCTTCCTTGCCCAGCAGCGCAGGTCCTCCCACTGTTTGCGGCAGTGGGTGCTCCTCCTGTCAAAGACACCCAGGGTCCGCACCTCCTTGGCGATGGCACGCCAAATACCCTTTTTCTGATAGGCGCTGACCTGCAGAAAAAGATACAGCAGAAAAGGTATTATTCATACCGTCTGGACTGCCATACTTATGGCCCAACATATCCCTCCCATCCTCTTATGCACATACATTGACCACCATACATGCAGCACTCTGCCCAGGACCCCTCACCCCCCCCAAATGAGGCTTACACACACAGCACTCCATACATTCATGCCCCACGTATCATGCTCACAGTGTACTCACCTGTTGGTCTGGAGGACCATAAAGTAAACAGTACTGGTGTAGGACCCCATCCACCAGTCTCTCCAACTCCTCTGAAGGGAAGGCAGGGGCCCTTTCCCCAGACACTCGAGCCATGGTTGCTTCCAGACACAGGTCACAGCAGCACTTGCAGTGTAGGTCCTCTCCTGTTGAAGGTCAGGTAGCAAGTGAGTGAACAGATAGAAAATGGTGGTCACGTCCGCAGGGGTGCGTACCGTCACCGCCGGCGTACATCACCATTGGCTCTTGGAACCCGTAGGCCCCAATGATAACCAATGCGTTGTTGCACGGAGGTCGTTGACCGCCGCCCACAACGGCGCACAACGCCAGCAGAATTACCTCATTTCCACTTGTCCCACCTCACAGGTCAGACGGCTGCCATTTCAAGGGGGCACAGGCCATGGCACCTAACTGCGTCACACCAGACATAGGCACATTAACAGACTTACAAGTTCACATACTGTTTCTGTAAAACAAAAATAGCATATTAATCTGTGTATATGTTTGAATATGACCTTCTGCTCACTGTTTTTCACCCTAGAGTTCAACCTCTGAGGATGAATAGGAGATGGAGACATAACCCCGTGTACAGACCCCTGGTGGACCTGGCGACAATGGAGGACAGGTGAGTTATCCTAACCTACAGACTTGATAGGGCCACAATCCAAGAGCTGTGTGCCCAATTGGAGCCAGACCTGATTTCAGCTATCCGCCACCCCACAGGTATCCCCCCTCTAGTGCAGGTCCTGTCAGTGCTCTATTTCTTGGCAAGTGGCTCCTTCCAAGCGACAGTGGCCACGGCATCAGGGATGTCACAGCCTATGTTCTCAAACGTGCTGACCAGAGTGTTGTCTGCCCTGATGAAACACATGCACAGCTACATCGTATTCCCCAAGGTGGAGGATTTGGCCACAGTGAAGGCTGACTTCTATGCAATGGGACATATCCCCAACATCATTGGTGCTATTTATGGTACACATATTGCCTTTGTCCCCTCCTGGAGAAATGAACAGGTGTTCAGAAATCGAAAGAGCTTTTGCTCTCTGAATGTGCAGATGGTGTGTTTGGCGGACCAGTACATCTCCCATGTCAATGCAAAGTATCCTGGCTCTGTGCATGATGCCTTTATCTTGAGGAATAACAGTATCTCAGATGTGATGTCTCAACTCCAGAGGCCCAACCCCTTTGATGTAGGTATATGGGTGTGAGTTTGGCCCTAAGGGTGAGTGTCTAGCTAACAGGTATCCCTCGATATTTTCAGGTGACCCTGGTTACCCCAACCTTTCATGGCTACTGACCCCAGTGAGGAATGCCAGGACAAGAGCAGAGGAACGTTACAATGAGGCACATGGGCAAACAAGGAGGATCATTGAGCCCTACTTTGGCCTCCTGAAGGCCAGATTCCGGTGCCTCAATCTGACAGGTGGATCCCTGTACTACTCACCCAAGAAGGTGTGCCAGATCATCGTTGCATGTTGCATGTTGCACAACCTGGCCTTGAGACGCCAGGTGCCTTTTCTGCAGGAGGATGAGGCTGGAGTTGTTTGTGTGGCAGCGGTGGAGCCTGTGGACAGTGACGAAGAGGAGGCAGAGGAAGAGGATGTGGACAACAAAACTACTATAATTCAACAGTACGTTCAGTGACTCACAGGTAAGACATTGTAACTTCACCTTCCATTGCAGTTTTGTGTTGGACATTGTACAGCCTGAATTTCCCATTTCTACAGCTACTTACTGTACCCTTTGGCATCTTTATTTTCAGATATCTGTGCCCCACTCTGGCTCCTGGTGTATTTACTGCTGCCCACTACAGGTCATACCTATGTATATGTAACTGTGCATTTGAATTTCAATGTTTACAGCTTGTTAGATTAATAAACTTTTCAATCAATTGACAGACTCCATACATGCATTAGTTCCAAGTGTGTTTATTTATGTGAAAATAAGTGTAGGGGTTATTGCAATGGGCTGGGTTGGTGATGGAGGAATGTCCAGGGTAAAGTTCCAATCTATTTGTATCACAGGTACATTGTCCAAGGGGGCATAGGAAGAGGAGCAATGGCAGTTGAAGGTGGACAGGGTGACAGAGTGGGACAGAAGGGTGACATTCAGGGGAGTCTTATTTCATGGCGGGGGTCTTGGCAATGTTCTCTGGCTTCTGTCTGGATCGCAGGGACCTTTCAGGTGGTGGTTCTCATTCTGCAGGGGGTGGGGTGCTGGTGGCCTGTTGTTCCAGTGGCGGGGCCCCCTGTCCACTAGCGTCAGCGGAGGTGGAGGGCTGTTCATCGGTGTGGCTAGTGTCAGTGGCCCGTTGGTGTGCCACTGCCTCCCTCATGGTGTTGGCCATGTCTGCCAGCACCCCTGCAATAGTGACCAGGGTGGTGTGGATATCTCTCAGGTCCTCCCTGATCCCCAGGTACTGTCCCTCTTGCAGCCACTGGGTGTCCTGCAGCTTGGCCAGTATCACGCCCATAGTCTCCTGGGAATGGTGGTATGCTCATAGGATGTTGGTGAGTGCCTCATGGAGAGTCGGTTCCCTGGGCCTGTCCTCCCCCTGTCGCACAGCAGTCCTCCCAGCTTCCCGGTTGTCCTGTGCCTCTGTCCCCTGAACCGTGTGCCCACTGCCACTGACCCCAGGTCCCTGATTGTCCTGTGTTTGTAGGGTTGCCTGGGGTCCCTGTAGTGGTGGACACATTGCTGATTGACGTGTCCTGGGGACAGAGGGATGGGCCGCTGGGTGGGTGCTGTGGTGGTGTTTCCTGAGGGGGGAGTCATCTGTTGTGGTTTGAGAGTGTGGTTGGGTCACCAACTGTCCAGAGGTCCCTGATGGGCCAGGTTGGTCATCAAGATCCAGGCATGCAGAGCTGCTGTCATCACTGTGGGCCTCTTCTTGAGGGGGACTGGATGTTGCTGGCACCTTCTCTCCGGTGACGTTGTGTGGGGATCCTGTGGGGATGTAAATGCAGTGTTATTGTTTCAGCGTGTGACATCTTGTGCATGGGTATGTTCCCCTCTATGGTTGTTATTACCGAGGCAGCTTTGGGTTGTGTGAGTTGTGATTTGGTTGCTAAGTGATTGTCACTAGGGTGCTGCTCTCTTCCCCTGCGCTGGTACTCTTTAAAGCTCACTAGTTTCACTTACACACTTTTGCACCACAGTACAAAGGTGTATGCTTGCTGTCTAGCATGAGTTTTGTACTACAAGGAGTCGAGTACACAATCCTGTACCTTGATATTTTATCAATATTTTGCATCACTTTGCCGCAGCTCAAAGTATTGATAAACTTGCCTTTCACAATGCTCATGCAGCACTGTCACTTTCACTTACACTGGTCCTCCCAGCACAATCTAGGAATGGTGCCAGTAATTATTAATAATGATGGCAACTGTAAGTAAATTTGGGGAATAAGAATTTAACCTTTCACTCTTAAAATGCTTCATGTAAATCCCAGGTAATATAGCAATTTCATTTGTGTGACAACCTTATAGAGCACACTTCAATCCATTGATGAGCAGGTTATCATATAAAACCAAACTGTGAGTAGGTTAGCTCTTTTGACAAAGTTATGTGGACAAGCTAGAGTGTAAGATATGCACACATGAACAGCATTTCATTGCCATTGAAATAAGTGTGTATAATAAGTCAGCCTTTCAATGTCTGTGGTAGGAGACAATGTAGTGCCATTTACCGTTGGAAAATTAGTAAAAATTGTCGGATGTTTGAACATGTTTACAATAACGCTAAGTGGAAAAAGTCAGATGTTGAAATCTAATAGGATACTAATGTTCTTTTCTCCATTATTTTTCGTTTGAGGGGCTAGATGACTGATAGGGTGGATAGCACCAGGATCAGAAATGACAATAAACATGGAACAAGTTTAAAATCATTGAGTATGCCTATGCGATAAAATTGCACTACACTGCCCAATTTAAAAATAGAATAAGAGAACCTTGACCTCATCCTGCTTCAAAGTGTTATTTTGCACGTCATTTTGCTGTTTACGCTGTTTTAAGGCTCGTTTAAAGCATGGAAATGCAGGCTTCGCTGCCTAGTAATTTTCTTTCTCTGAGGTTTCTGAAAGGCATTATCTTGCTGTGTGAGCTTTAAGTGGATTTTCCCTACAATAACAGTGGGAGCAGAGGGGTCACAGTTGTGTTAGGGGCGATGGAGGGGATCAAAAATGGGTGGACGGATCCTTTGAATAAGAAAGACAAGTGTGCAGTTTTGGCAAGATGTGCAAAATAATCGTATGCATTCTGACTTACATCCGTGATAAAGATGGAATCCATGAAGAAAAGACATGCAACATCAGAAAATGGGCAGATGTGGTAATCAAATATTAGCGGGGAGTCCGTCCTCACTACTAAGGTCACCCACCACTTCTCAACCTTATTTTACTTTTGATTCTGGCTTGTACAATTTCCAGCCGTTCGTTCTGTAGAGAGCCACCCAGACTCTCCTATACCGTGTTGCCCTCCAAGGGCAAGCGAGCGAGCGCAAGCCCGAGTTATTAAATAAAGGAAGGGCTGCTGACCCGGCAGTCCAGTGTGTGACAGCACAAGAGTATGGTGTGTTTCAATTAGTAATGAGGGCGAGGGCCCCCATTACATTGGTGACGAATGTGATATCCGCGAACCCGCGGCATCCACAATGCGAAACCCTCAGGACAGAGAAATGGCACAATACCAAAGAACTGACGGATGAAGAAAAAAAAAAGAACGGAAAAACGTTCAACGGCTGACGGCACTGTGATCGGGAGCAAGGCAAGTTCGGCCTGCTCACCGCTAAATGCTGACCACATCGTGTCAGCAACTGAGGCATCGCAGAAGTGTGGATTTTGGTTTTTTTTCTCTTCCTTTGTTTCTTTTCTGGGTTTCCCTCTCATGAAAAGGGAAACTCAGCAGTTGAACCATCGCAGATGAACGGCGACAAACGACAAGAGGACATTTAAAAAAACAAAAAACACCACCTTACGCAGGTGCATGATCCATTGAGAGAAAAAAAAAAAAAACGAAAGAAACTGTGGTGAAGGACTACACACTGAGAAAAAAATAATAAACCCTGCTGATAGTGACACAGACACTATCTTCACCATCAAGGGGAGCTCAGCATTTCCCACAAGACCCAGTGCGCAAGACATACTGGTCGCCCCAGGAGGCGCGCGCCAGACTGCGATCCTGCTGAAGGTTTGGCCACATAGTCCGCCGGTTCCCCGTGTGGCCTCCCTGCTGCACGACCAGTTCCCTGATCATCCTGCCAGTGTGACTCTTCGCAGGCACTCCACCCTTCCATCAGAGCGACACTTAGAGTTCGGTGGGGGAAAATGAGCATGCCACAGCAGAGCCGTGAGCAGCAACCCGCACCTGCTCCCCCAAACATCCACTCGCCGGTGGCAGCATTGCTTCCTTTCAGCCAGCTCCTTGACCCCCCACAGCTGCGCCGTGCTGCTGTCTCTGGCTAGGCCGTCTGGATAACTATTTCTGCGCCACAAGAGAAAGGATGGGGCTGTGCACAGGTCACTGATGCTCCACATGGGAGGCGACGAACTTCACAAATTGTTCGACACGCTCCCCAACACAGAGGACGCAACCGATTATGATGCTGCGGTCACGGCGCTGAACCGGCACTTCGACCCTCAACTCAACCCAGATTATGAACATTTCAAATTGCGCCAGGCTCAACAGACGCTGAGTCGGTAGATATGTTCTACGCCAGACTTAGGAAACTCACCAGCATGTGTGTAGGCCTGAACCAACACAAGGAGATCCGTGCGCAGATCGTCCAGGGGTGCTGGTCCAACATGCTGCGCAAACTAATCATGAGGCAACCTGGCATCTCCCTTGATGAGATCTTAATCTTGGCTGGCTCCCACGAACTGTCTGGCATCCGAGCGGACACCATGGCCGTGGTGAGAGGTCAGTCCATGACGCCTGCCACCGCGCCATGCCAGTCGCCACTGAAGGAGGAACAAGTTGACGCCGTCCAGATACGTCCACCTCCTGCACGTCGTCAAAGTAACCCAAGGGAGGGAGAGGTAATGTGTGGCATCTGCGGCTACGAGCATAAAATGCCGGGAAGTTGCCCGGCGAGAGGAAAATCTTGCAATAAGTGCGGCAAGAGCAATCACTTTGCCAGGATGTGCCAGATGGGAAAAGGACAATAGTGGGAGCCGAGAGCAAAAGCGGCCACTGTCAGAACCATCAGCTCAGGAGAGACCACACCGTGTGGGCACAAGGACACCAATGTGCAGACTTACAAGAAAGACAACGTAGAGGACATCTTCATCATATCATTCACAGGGTGGAGACAACACAAGAGGTGACCACCCCCAATGAGCACAGTGTTAATAAACAACACTCCGGCGATGGTGCTCATCGATACAGCGGCATCGGTTAGTGTCATGGACAATGCGATGGACCAACAATTCTCGCCCAAACCAAACCTGACTCTCAGCAATACGAGAATCTACACCTATGGAGGACGTGACCCACTTCCTTTGCAAGGCACCATCGAGGAATCCATAGCAAATGGACAACGCACTACTAATGCAAAGTTCTATGTAGTAAAAGGAGACCGAGGCACTTTGCTGGGGTGTCACAGCACGAAAGACCTAGAACTGGTATTCTTTGCACGCCAGGTGTATGGAGCACACACTGAATCGCTCCTCTGTGAGTTCCCGCAGCTCTTTTCAGGGCTAGGGAAGCTCAAAGGCAAATGCGTTAAATTGCACATTGACCCAGATGTGAGACCAGTGGCACTGAGATATCAGCGGGTGCCCTTCCACCTCAGGCCTGCAGTAGAAAGAGAACTACAGCTGTTAGAAGACCAGGGGGTGATTGAAAACCTTGATGGGCCCACACCCAAACAGCCGGGAGCCATTTGCCTGTGCGTAGACATGCATCTACCTAATCGTGCCATCAAGAGAGAACGCCACATAACGCCCACGATGGATGACATTATCGCAGACCTCAATGGAGCTCAGTGGTTCTCGAAGCTAGACCTGAATTCTGGTTATCACCAGTTAGAACTAGACCCGGACAGTAGAAACATCACCACGTTCTTGACTCACGTGGGACTGAGGGGTTACAAGAGGTTGAGCTTTGGGGTGTCGTCAGCTGCAGAAGTGTTTCAAAACACCATCAGGGAGACACTTTCGGGGTTGGCAGGAGTAATCAATTTAAGCAATGACATCCTGCTCTTCTCTGAGACCCACGAGGAGCACTATCAACGCCTAAGAGCCATGCTGCAGAGGCTTGCGGGCGCAGGTCTCACCCTCCACAAGAGGAAATGTGAGTTTTACCAAACGTCAGTTGATTTCTTTGGGTACATTTCCTCCAGGGAAGGACTCCAGGTAGTCCAGCGGAAAGCTGTTGCCATTCGCCAGGACCCCATCTCGAGAAATGCAATGGAGGTCAGAAGTTTCTTGGGGGTGGCGACATACTGTGGCCGATTCATACCCCAGTTGGCCACGATGGTGGAACCATTGCGTCAGCTCACAAAAGCATGTCACAAATGGGATGGAGCCCGGATGCCGACAAAGCCTTCCATGATGTGAAAAGAGCTCTACTGCCCAAGCAACTATGCCCGACTTTCATCCAAAAAAACAGACTGAGGTAGTGGTGGATGCTAGCCCCGTAGGGCTGCTGTAGAGACCCGGTATGCCTAGGTAGAGAGAGAGGCACTGGCGATGCAGTGGGTATGCAAGCACTTCCACTTGTACCTCTGTGGGCATGAGTTCGAAGCTGTGACGGACCATAAGCCACTGGTCTCATTGTTTGCAGCAACCATGCACCTGGCTCCCCCACGGATTGAGCAGTGGGCTGTTCTACTCCAACCTTACCAGTTCACAGTCTTCTACAGGCCGGGCGCGGACAACCCGGCAGACTACCTGTCCAGGCATCCCTCATCGGACACGCTGGATGCTTCTCAGGAGAGAGAAGAAGAAAGCACTGAGAATTTTGTGAGCATGATCATCCAGTCCGCCTGCCCTGCGACCCTGACAGTTGCAGACATTGCGGAGGCCGCAGAAGCCGACCCCATTCTCTCCCACGTGAGAGAAGCGCTCAGCAGAAAGCAATGTAAACATTTCCTTGAAGGCGTGAGAACACATGACCCGGACGAAAGAGCCACCATGCGAAGGATGTGGAAGGTAAAAGACGAATTGTCGATGGGGGGCGATGGTCTCGTCCTTCAGGGACAGAGGATAATCCTCCCATAGTGCCTATGGGATCGGGTGGTAGAGCTCACCAAGACCAAAGCAAGGCTCAGAGCCAAGGTATGGTTTCCGGGCATGGACGCGAAGGTAGACACAGTGGTGAGTAGATGCCACTCCTGCATCATCACCTCCATCGAACAACCTGTATGCCCAATAGTCACTGAGCCTCCCAGTCAGAAGCCATGGTCCAAAGTAAGCATGGACTTCGGAAGATTTCCAGACGGGTGGCTGATGGCAGTCCTGATAGACTAGTACATGAGTTTTCCCGTAGTGGAGGTGATTGCTTCTACCTCCTACAAGAACGTGAAACCAGTGCTGGACAGAACTTTTGCAGTCTTTGGGCTCCCTGATGAAGTCCGGACGGACAATGGTCCACCCTTTCAAGGCCAAGAGTTTAAGAACTATCTGGAAAGGTTTGCAATACGTCACCGCAAGATCACACCCTACTGGCCGCAGGCTAATGGGGATGTGGGAAGGTTTATGAGGACACTAAATCATGCCTTGCGAATTGGGGTAGAACGCAGCGAAGACGCAGAACATTGTTTGCATCAATTCCTGAGAGCCTACAGACAGACGCCTCATAGCACCACTAGCTGTGCTCCAGCTGCTCTAAAGTTCAAGGTGGCCCCGCGGGACTGCATACCATCCGACTCTCAGTGGGAATCTCCAAAGCTGAATGTGGAAGCCACACAACAGCGCCGGGTACGTACCAATCAAAAGCCAAAGGGGAGCCGAAGAACGCGTCCCTGTGACTTCCAGGTGGGAGATCGTGTGGTCGTGAAAAATCGGCACCCTGGAGGGAAATTTCAGACACAGTTCGAGACGGATATGTCGGAGGTCGTAACATTCCAAGGGTCCATGGAGACAGCCTGTCGAGGCGCTAGGCAGGTTACAAGAAATGCATCACACTACAAGCGCGCCGGTGAGTCAAGGATGACTAAGGAAGAAGAAGAGGGAGGCGCAGTTGGGGAAAGCGAATACGGAGTGGAAGGTAGGACGGCCCCACAGGGCACCTAACCATTGGCTGAGATGAATCAGTCTGGCTAAGCTGGAGAGGAAGTACAGGTCGTTCGGAGTGAGAGGTATCATCTTCGCCCCAATCCTGCACCCAGCCAGAGCCTGAAAAACTTTGTCTGCGGAACACTTAGGCAGCTCCAGAGAACTCTGAAGTCTAAGAGTGGGTGAGACACCCTAAACTGGAGATCCTGTTAAAGACTACAAACTGTGTATGGAGCAGTCGCTTCAATGATATATATATATCTCATGTTGTTTTCTGGTGTTTCTTTGTTTCATTTATTTCTCGTTGTTCATGATTAAACCCTTGGAGGGATGTAAAGAGCCACCCGGACTCTACTATACTGTGTTGCCCTCCGAGGGGAAGAGGGCGGGCGCAAGCCTGAGTTATTAAATAAACAAAGGGCTGCTGACCTGACAGTCGAGTGTGTGACAGCACAAGAGTGTGGTGCCTTTCAATTAGTAACGAGGGCGAGGGCCCCCATTAAACGTTCCAGTTTCGATTTTCCTTAAATTATTCATACCCGAGGAGAGCAGCTATGGATTTACGAATACAGACACTTCACTGGAAGGTTTCTGACACGGTGCCAAATCTTGTCAGAAGTTTCAGCAAAGAGCCCAAGGAGTGAATGGGCATTGTCTGATCTTTGCTTTGCCTTCTGAGGCACTTATTAAGGCATAAATATTGTCCATTTGAAGAAGCTATCACTCTGGAGATTTACAGCCTTGCTGCTTGCCATCCAGGTCTCTCCCAGTCACATGTGGAACAAATACTTGACGCCCAAAGCACTACCACCCTTTTAAATGCAAATACCTGTCAGGGATTCTCTAGGTTTTCTTATAAGTTGGTCCTTGTAGAATCAAGTAGGCTTTGATACAATTCATTTATACCCCACAGTTGGCATGCTCTACTCATTGGTTTGGGTACTGAGAAAGATATCAACACATTATTTGTAGTTCTACATTTGTACGACGCCATGTAATGATAACCTAGTAATAAACTATTGTCTATACAAATTGCTAGGTAGAAAACATGCACCTACGCTACAATAGGACACATTAAAAAAAAAAACACGCAATACATTTGATATACAAAAGTTTATCTCAGAATAGAGAATGGAGGGATTCTTCTATCTGCAATTATTTTTTATTACCACTGACTCACTAACTTGGTAATGATGGAAGCAAGCGAAAACAAGCAATACTATGAGAGACTGCAACATGCATGTTGAGACTTGGATGCTTAAAGTAAAACATGTCGGTGTTACAATGAAACATACAGAACAGACTCACACAAGACATCACGTCTATATATTTCAGAAAAAGAAGTTTAATTAACTGTACTAACTGAAAGGCATTTTTAGTCTTAAGAATTTTTTTTGCAATCAAAGGCTGATATTGCAAGTTCACTTGATCAGCAACATAGTGCAAATGCAAATTAGTTATATAATGAATCCCAAGTGAAAGCTCTCTATATGTGGTTTCGTTTAATGACATAAAATTGTGTTAATGTGACTGAAAATGCGGTTCTCTCCAGAGACAGAAAGCCGGAAAGCAATATAATGTTATCATGGAAAAATCGCCAAGATACGATGCTATGGCCGTGCCTGTTTCGCACGGGAGATATTCCACATGGTATTATAGATGGTGAAAGGGCCAAAATACACTCAAAGCCAATTCATGATAGACAAAACCAAGGCCATATGATTTAGGAAAAAGGTTGTACTGAGAAGTCAGAGCCAGGTGGCTCCAATACGGCCAGTGCTGACAACAAATTGATGGCACAGTGATCCCTCTCCTTGGAGACACAGCAAGGCCAGAGAACTATTCAGGGAAAAATTAAAGACAAGCAGTTGTCTACGAATCATGGGATCTTTTGGTTTTCACATCTTTCAAGCAGTTTTGCTGGAGATATTGGTTCTGAAGAGTGATGTGCTAGAGGCAGGGGACCAGGAAGGTATTGGATTCCAGACCAAAGACAACATTCTGTGTTAGTAATTAGAGTCAATGATTGAGTCAAAGGCCAGATAGGGAATGAATGAATGAAGACATTTGCAAGGTGCACCATACCTCGCCAAATTCTCTTGATGCAGGTTATCAAGACTTTGTAAAAAGACACGTTTTCAAGTTGCCTTCAGGATGGGTAATATGGCCCCTAAGCAGTAAACATGGGGCCTGCTATAGAGAAGAGTCTATCTCCCTGATACTCAAGCCTACTGTTAGACCTGGCATCCTTGGCATTGCCTCCCCTAACTTTTTGCCTCTGCTTCCCAGGTTGCTGACTGTGTGCTGGACTCTGATTTTGTTGCTTTTGTTACTCTGGGAACTTTACCACTGCTGAGTGCCAGTGCTCCCTATTTGAAATTGTATGTGTAATTGACTTTTCCCTGATTGGCCTATTTGATTTACTAGTAAGTCCCTAGTAAAGTGCACTAGAGGTGCCCAGGGCCTGTAAATCAAATGCTACTAGGGGGCCTGCAGCACTGATTGTGCCACCCATATGAGTAGCCGTGTAAACATGGCTCAGACCTGCCACTGCAGTGTCTGTGGGTGCAGTTTTAAACTGCCAAACGACCTGGCAAGTGTACCCACTTGACAGGCCCAAACATTCCCTTTTCATACATGTAAGGCACCCCTACGGTAGACCCTAGGTAGCCCCTTGGGCAGGGTGCAGTGCTGTTAAAATTGGGACATGTACGAATGTGTTTTACATGTCCTAACAGTGAAATACTGCCAAATTCAGGTTTCACAGTTGCAAGGTCTATCTCTCTTATAGGGTAACATGGGGCCTGCCTTTAATATTCCCAATCTGGGTCAGACTGACAGTTGGGCTGTTTGTGAATCTCCTCCAGACAGTGACACAAAGGGAGCTGGGGTGTAGTCTGCATATCCTGATAAACTATCTGAGCGAGAGTGGTGGGAGAACTGGTCACTTACACCTTAATGGGCTGTGCCTGCCCTCACACAATGCAGTCTCCAACCCCCTGGTGTGTGTCTGGGGCCTGTGCTGGGCAAGGCATGATCCTGTAAACAAGAGACTTTTCCTTTGAAGTAGGCCTACTTCAAAGGCATAAATGGTATAAGTAGTGGACCTAAAACCCCGAACTTTAGATCACTTCTGGAACCAAGAGGAACCTCTGCCAAGGAAAAGAGCTGAGAAGAAGTGACCCCCCTACCTGTTCTTTGTTGGGCTATCCTGTAGTTGCTGCTTCTGCCTGAGGAAGAGGACAAAGACTGGGCTTTGTTGTGCATTCCTGCTTGAGAAGAATCTCCAAGGGCCTCCTCTATTGAAGTCTCAGGGCCATCAAAGACTTCCTCTGCCAGCACCTGGACTCTCTGCTGAGACTCCTGCCCTGCCAAGTGGTGCCCCATCGAGTCCCTGGGCCCTTGGAAGGTGAAATTGGCAGAACAAGGACTGAAATCCACGCACAGAACACTGTGCAGGGAAATTTTCGACACACCACCTGCAGAGTGGCTGAAAAACAATGCGCCACCCGCTTTGCGGCTGAAACCAATGCCGCACCTCCATCGCAGCTGGGATATGGACGCATCAGCTCGTGGCTGTTGATAATGACACAAACACAATGTAGGATGGTTTTCTAACATCATGCCACCGGATTTCTTATGCATTGTCACTGGGCTTCAAAGTAATCGTGAACCTGCGTGGATCTGAGGTGGAAATTGACGCATCACTCTCTTGTGAGGGAGAAAAACGACCCATCGCAGACCGGACCGGAGAAGAAAACGATGCACAGCCACACTGGCGAGTAAGGAATCAACGCATCGCTGACTTTTCCAATGCACGCTCACCCATGCGGCTTTATTTTTTATGCAAACCAGGTTGTTAGAAATGGGGTTTTTGGTTGGCAGTCTGGTTACCCTCTGTCCAAGCAAAAGCCCTCACTCTAGTCAGGGTAAGTCACACACTATCCAAGATTATCCTGTGCCCACCCTCTGGTAGCTTGGCACGAGCAGTCAGGCTTAACTTAGAAGGCAATGTGTAAAGTATTTGTGCAATAAATCATACAATACCACCATATAGCACCACAAAAATACACCACACAGTGTTTAGAAAAATATATAATATTTATCAGGATAATTGTAGGTCAAAAAGAATAAAGTTGCAATGGAAAATTGTAGAAATATCACAGGGAAGTGATATAAAGTGTCTTAAGTCTTTAGAATGTAACAAAAGTCTCTTTCAAGCACAAGTACCTGGTTAGGAGTGGAAAAATCTCCTTGGAGGGCCACAAGAGAAGAGGTGCGTGGAAAAAGGGTGTGTGCGTCGATTTCTCCCCAGCACACACGGACTTGCGTCGTTATTTTCCACGCGGGGAAGTCGGGCGTCATTTTCCAGCGCGTGGACAGTCTCTTTCTGTGGATCGCGGGGATTACCAGATGTCCCGGGTCTGTGCGTGGATTCTCCTGCTTGTTCTCCGGCTGTGCGTCGATCTGCGGGGCTGCGCGTCGAATTTACGAACTCACGGCAGGCGTCGCGTCGATTTCTCCTCTAGACTTCGATCTGCGGGGCTGCGCGTTGAAATTACGATCTCACGGCAGGCGTCGCGTCGATTTCTCCTCTAGAGGTCGGGCGGCGTTGTCCTTGCGAGGCCGTGCGACGGATCTTCGATCGTCCCAAGAGCGTCGCGTCGATCAGCGTCGGTGCGGCGTTTTTCTCGCCGCGAAACAAGCTGTGCGTCGGAATTTTCGGCGCACGGAGCGTCCAAGTAAAAGAAAGAAGTCTTTTTGGTCCTGAGACTTCAGGGAACAGGAGGCAAGCTCTATCCAAGCCCTTGGAGAGCACTTTCACAGCCAGTCAAGAGTTCAGCAAGGCAGCAGGGCAACAGCAAGGCAGCAGTCCTTTGTAGAAAGCAGACAGGTGAGTCCTTTGAGCAGCCAGGCAGTTCTTCTTGGCAGGATGTAGTTTCTGGTTCAGGGTTCTTCTCCAGCAAGTGTCTGATGAGGTAGGGCAGAGGCCCTGTTTTATACCCAATTGTGCCTTTGAAGTGGGGGAGACTTCAAAGAGTGGCTAAGAAGTGCACCAGGTCCCCTTTCAGTTTACTCCTGTCTGCCAGGGTACCAGTAGGGGGTGTGGCAGTCCTTTGTGTGAGAGCAGGCCCTCCACCCTCCCAGCCCAGGAAGACCCATTCAAAATGCAGATGTATGCAAGTGAGGCTGAGTACCCTGTGTTTGGGGTGTGTCTGAGTGAATGCACAAGGAGCTGTCAACCAAGCCCAGCCAGACGTGGATTGTAAGGCACAGAAGGATTTAAGTGCAAAGAAATGCTCACTTTCTAAAAGTGGCATTTCTAGAATAGTAATATTAAATCCGACTTCACCAGTCAGTAGGACTTTGTATTACCATTCTGGCCATACTAAATATGACCTCCCTGCTCCTTTCAGATCAGCAGCTGCCACTTCAACAGTGTATGAGGGCAGCCCTAATGTTAGCCTATGAAGGGAGCAGGCCTCTCAGTAGTGTGAAAACGAATTTAGGAGTTTTACACTACCAGGACATATAACTACACAGGTACATGTCCTGCCTTTTACCTACACAGCACCCTGCCCTAGGGGTTACCTAGGGCACACCTTAAGGGTGACTTATATGTAGAAAAAGGGGAGTTCTAGGCTTGGCAAGTACTTTTAAATGCCAAGTCGAGGTGGCAGTGAAACTGCACACACAGGCCTTGCAATGGCAGGCCTGAGACAAGGAAAAAGGGGCTACTTAAGTGGGTGGCACAACCAGTGCTGCAGGCCCACTAGTAGCATTTAATTTACCAGCCCTATGCACATAAAGTGCACCTTACTAGGGACTTATAAGTAAATTAATAGTCCAATCAGGTATGATTCCAGGTTACCATGTTTTAAGGGAGAGAGCATATGCACTTTAGCACTGGTTAGCAGTGGTAAAGTGCGCAGAGTCTATAAACCAGCAAAAACAGTGTCCAAAAAAATGGAGGGAGGCAGGCAAAAAGTTAGGGGTGACTACCCTAAGGCTGTCAGGTCTAACATGTGTCCCCCCCAGCTGAAAGTGGGGAGAGCTACCCGACCTCCTGGGAGCTCTCATCGCTAAGGCGGAAGTACCTGGAGAGACCATCAGCATTGGCGTGGTCAACCCCTGGGCGATGTTCCACCGTAAAGTCCATCCCCTGTAGGGAAATGGACCACCTCAAGAGTTTTGGATTCTCACCCCTCATCTGCATGAGCCATCTGAGGGGCCTGTGGTCTGTCTGAACCCGGAAGTGAGTCCCAAACAGGTAGGGTCTTAGCTTCTTCAGTGCCCAGACCACAGCAAAAGCTTCTTGTTCAATAGCACTCCACCTCTGTTCCCGTGGTAATAGCCTTCTGCTAATAAAGACTACCGGTTGATCTCTGCCCTCCTCATTCAGCTGTGCTAGGACTGCCCCTATGCCATGCTCTGAAGCGTCTGTCTGCACGATAAATTCCTGGGAGTAGTCAGGGGCCATGAGTACGGGGGCCGTGCACATGGCTTCCTTCAGGGCGTCAAAGGCTTTCTGACAAGCCTCTGTCCAATTCACCAACCTAGGTTGCTTCTTGGAAGTGAGTTCTGTCAAGGGTGTTACAATGGTACCATAGCCCTTGACAAATCGGCGGTAGTATCCTGTGAGGCCTAGAAAGGCTCTCACCTCCGTCTGTGTTCAGGGCGGTTGCCAGGCCTTGATAGTTTCAATCTTGGCCTGGAGTGGCTGCACCTTGCCACCACCCACTAGGTGTCCTAAGTACACCACGGAACCCTGCCCAATCTGGCACTTACTGGCCTTGATGGTCAGGCCTGCCTGTTGCAGGGCCTGAAGCACCTCCTTGAGGTGAAGCAGGTGTTCCTCCCAGCTGGAACTGTAGACAGCTATGTCATCCAGGTAGGCTGCACAGAAGGCATCCTTGCCAGCTAGGACCCCGTTAACCAACCGTTGGAAGGTAGCGGGGCATTTTTCAACCCAAACGGCATCACCCGGAACTGGTAATGGCCATCCGGGGTTGAAAATGCGGATCTTTCCTTGGCCCCCTCAGTTAGGCCGATCTGCCAGTACCCTGAAGTAAGATCAAACGTACTCAGGAACTTGGCAGCGCCTAGCCTGTCCACGAGCTCATCAGCTCGGGGGATGGGGTGAGCATCAGTCCGTGTGACTGAGTTGAGACCCCGGTAGTCCACACAGAACCGGAGTTCTGGCTTCGCACCTGGGGCAGTAGCCTTAGGGACCAATACCACTGGGCTGGCCCAGGGACTACTGGATTTCTCAATGACCCCTAGAGTCAACATCTTGGAGACCTCCTCCTTGATGCTGGCCTTCACCTTATCCGACAACCTGTAAATTTTGTTTTTCACAGGGAGACTGTCACCGGTGTCAATATCATGAACACAGAGGTGGGTCAGCCCAGGAGTAAGGGAGAACAGGGGGGAGAACTGCTCCAACAGCTCATAACAGTCTCCTTTCTGATTTAGAGTCAGGGAGTCAGACAGAATGACCCCGCTTACTGACCCATCACCTTCTTGGGCAGAGAGGAGGTCAGGGAGAGGTTCACTCTCCTCTTCCGTTCCTTCATCTGTGACCAGAAGCATGTTGATCTCCGACCTCTCAAAATGAGCTTTTAGTCGGTTCACATGGAGCACCCTTAGGGGATTCCTAGGGGTTTTGAAGTCCACTAGGTAAGTGGCCTCCCCTTTCCGCTCCTTTATTTCAAATGGGCCAGACCAGCGGTCCTGGAGAGCTCTGGGCTCTACTGGCTCCATTACCCACACTTTGTCTCCAGGTTGAAACTCTACCAGGGTGGCCTTCTGGTCATACCATTGTTTCATCACCTCTTGACTGGCCTCAAGGTTATCTTGGGCTTCTTTCCAGAAGCGGGTCATCTGGTTGCGGAGGGCCAACATATAGCTGACCACATCCTGAGGGGGTGTCTTTGGAGCTTTCTCCAATCCCTCCTGGACAATGCTTAAGGGTCCCCTGACAGGGTACCCATAGAGAAGTTCAAAGGGACTGAACCCTACCCCTCTCTGGGGGACCTCTCTGTAAGCAAAGAGAAGGCATGGTAAGAGGACGTCCCACTTACGCCTCATGGCCTCAGGGAGGCCACCAATCATGCCTTTCAGGGTCTTGTTGAATCTCTCCACAAGACCATTCGACTGGGGGTGATAGGGCGTGGTGAACTTGTAAGTTACACCACACGCATCCCACAGAGACTTCATGTATGCAGACATGAAGTTAGTGCCTCTGTCAGACACTATTTCCTTGGGGAATCCCACACGGGTAAATATCCCCATCAGGGTTCTGGCCACCACCGGTGCAGTTACTGTCCTCAGAGGGATTGCCTCTGGGTAACGGGTGGCATGGTCCACCAAAACCAGGATGAACCTGTTGCCTAAGGCAGTTTTGGGGTCCAAGGGACCAACAATGTCGATGCCCACCCTTTCAAAGGGGGTGCCAACGACAGGAAGTGGAATCAGGGGGGTTTTAACCCTTTTTCCTGCTTTACCACTGGCCTGGCAGGTAGGACAGGATCTGCAGAACTTGTCTGAGTGTGTCCTCATTTTGGGCCAATAAAAGTGGGTGACAAGCCTGTTAAAGGTCTTGCCCTGCCCCAAATGTCCTGCCAGGGGAATGTCGTGAGCCAGACCCAGTAGGAAGGTTCGGTAACATTGGGGGACCACCAGCATACGTGCTGCCCCAAAGCCCGGAACCTTAGGCTCACTGTAGAGGAGATCATTCTCCCAATATAGGTGGTGATCGCCAGAGGCGTCGCCGGCTGCCTGGTTTGAGGCTTGTTTCCTCAAACCTTCTAGAGTGGGACATTCTTTCTGCGCCTTGCAGAATTCCTCCCTGGTGGGTCCACCCTCAACTTGCCAGCCAGCAAGCTCAGGTAAGTCACCGAGGGCGGCAATGTCTTCCCCAGTTGGCTCGGAAGCCTCCTCCTCAGGAGCCCCGTCAGCCACTGTGGGAACAGCTGGGGCCGGTTTCCCGCACCCCTGGTCCCTCCTCCTGGCAGCTCTCTGGGCCATCGTTCCAGGCTCCAGATGCCCTTGACTTCCCTCTCGGTCAGCCATGGACCGTGTGGTCATGCAGACCCACTCAGGTAACCCTAACATCTCCAGGTGAGACCTGAGCTCCACTTCTTTCCAAGCAGTGTGCTCACGGTCATTGCCTAACAGACAATCTACAGGCATGGCAGGACTCACAGCTACTTTCAGAGTACCAGAGACCCCCCCCACACTCAAAGGGAACCAGAGCCACCGGTAGGTGACTCTCGCGATTGTCAGCGACTCTGACCTGGTGGAATGTATTAGGTACTATCTGCTCTGCTGACACCAGCTGACTCTTGATAGTAGTCATACTGGCTCCTGTGTCACGCAGAGCCTCCACCCTCTGCCCATCAATGGTGACCCACTGCCGGTACTTGGAAGTATTTCTGGGCATGTGGGCCTTGGGCACCATTTCTCCTTCTCCCAGGGACACTAGGGAAATCTCTACCTGCTCCCCAAAGCTAGTTGGGTCCATCTCCCCCCCGAGTGCTACACTAGTCAACCCAGGTGCCTGTCCGGTAGTGGACGGTGCCCTCTTGGGGCACTGTGGATCGCCTTTGTAGTGACCATATTGGTAACACTCCATGCATTTGGGGCTAGATTTTCCTGACTTGTCAAATGTCCCTGGCTTTTTCCCAAATTTGGAAAAGGAAGGGTTGCCACCCCCTCCCTGGGAATTCTTTTGGGGGCCTTTAGAGAGTTCCTTATCTGTAAGTTTATCTCCCCCCTCTTTCTTCTGTTGGGAACCCTGACCACCTTTGTGGGAGTCCCCCCCAGGTACCTTTTTGGACACTCTGGTGCTAACCCAGATGTCCGCCTCCTCAGCAAGCTTCCTGGGATCAGTCAGCTTACTATCCACTAGGTGCTGGCGCAAATCTGTATAAGTAACATTAAGCATATGCTCTCTCAGGATCAAGTCATATAAACCTTTATAATCTGCTACTTTGTTGCCCCGCACCCATCCATTCAGTGCCTTACTAGAGAAATCAAAGAAATCTACCCATGTTTGTGTGGTTTGTTTGGTGCTGTCCCTGAACCTCTGACGGTATCCCTCAGGGGTCAGCCCAAACTTGGCAAGTAAAATGGCTTTCTGGAGTGGGTATGTGTTTTGATCCGGTGGATCCAATGTGAGAAGTGTGTCCCTCCCCAATGGCGGCACATAACCCCACATAGCTACCCCCCATTGCCCTTCAGGAACCTCATGAGCCCTTAGTGCAACTTCATAAGCAGCTAACCATTTATCTATGTCATCTCCCACCACAAAACTGGGCACCACATTTTTGGGTATACGAACCTTCTTTTCTCCAGCAGGTCCTGTCTGTATGCTGCCACCATTATTGCTGGATTCAGACTGTCTTGCCTTGATCTCCAGCTCCTTGAGACTCAGTTCATGAGCCAACAATAGTTTCTTTTCAGCCAAAGCTCTTTCAGCTTCCACTTGTTTGGCTGCTCTTTCAGCTTCTGCTTGTTTGGCTGCCCTTTCAGCTTCTGCTTGAATCTGTTTGGCTGTCCTTTCAGCTTCAATCTGTTTGGCTGCTCTTTCAGCCTCAGCTTGTTTGGCTTCTCTTTCTGCCCTCCTCTCCTCCTGTTGCGCCCAATTTTCAGTTTTGCCATTTGCAATTGGAACTCCCTTTCCTCTCTCCTTTCCTCTGCGGTCAGGCTTTGCATGGAGACACTGCTCCCTGGTCTGGAAGGGTGCACAATTGCAGTGGTAACACCATCCATAGATAGTGAAAATCCTTCTGAGGGGCCATTTTCTGGCTCCCCTTCCTCATCATCCTCTAAATGGGCTTCTGCCCAGGCCCTCAGCGCCACTTGAAAGTTCTCCTTTCTGGAGGCCCCTTGGGTGGGTACCCTTAATGCCCTGCAGAATCCTCTTAGTTGTTTGACCGTGTATGTATCCAACTGGACTAGGTCAAAGTCCCCTGTCTGAGACCCAGTCAGAGACATGTTGAGTGAGGATTTAGTTTTTTGAAAATTGTCAGGAAAAAACGGATTTTCAAAAAGAGATAAAAACCAAGCTGACCTTCAACTGTGGGTAGGTAGTGAAATACTTAGCTACTGTATGTCACTGCACAAATACAAGTCCTATCCTCACCGCTGATCACCAATGTTAGAAATGGGCTTTTTGGTTGGCAGTCGGGTTACCCTCTGTCCAAGCAAAAGCCCTCACTCTAGTCAGGGTAAGTCACACACTATCCAAGATTATCCTGTGCCCACCCTCTGGTAGCTTGGCACGAGCAGTCAGGCTTAACTTAGAAGGCAATGTGTAAAGTATTTGTGCAATAAATCATACAATACCACCATATAGCACCACAAAAATACACCACACAGTGTTTAGAAAAATATATAATATTTATCAGGATAATTGTAGGTCAAAAAGAATAAAGTTGCAATGGAAAATTGTAGAAATATCACAGGGAAGTGATATAAAGTGTCTTAAGTCTTTAGAATGTAACAAAAGTCTCTTTCAAGCACAAGTACCTGGTTAGGAGTGGAAAAATCTGCTCGGAGGGCCACAAGAGAAGAGGTGCGTGGAAAAAGGGTGTGTGCGTCGATTTCTCCCCAGCACACACGGACTTGCGTCGTTATTTTCCACGCGGGGAAGTCGGGCGTCGTTTTCCGGCGCGTGGACAGTCTCTTTCTGTGGATTGCGGGGATTACCAGATGTCCCGGGTCTGTGCGTGGATTCTCCTGCTTGTTCTCCGGCTGTGCGTCGATCTGCGGGGCTGCGCGTCGAATTTACGAACTCACGGCAGGCGTTGCGTCGATTTCTCCTCTAGACTTCGATCTGCGGGGCTGCGCGTTGAAATTACGATCTCACGGCAGGCGTCGCGTCGATTTCTCCTCTAGAGGTCGGGCGGCGTTGTCCTTGCGAGGCCGTGCGTCGGATCTTCGATCGTCCCAAGAGCGTTGCGTCGATCAGCGTCGGTGACGATCTCACGGCAGGCGTTGCGTAGATTTCTCCTCTAGAGGTCGGGCGGCGTTGTCCTTGCGAGGCCGTGCGTCGGATCTTCGATCGTCCCAAGAGCGTCGCGTCGATCAGCGCCGGTGTGCAGCGTTTTTCTCGCCGCGAAACAAGCTGTGCGTCGAAATTTTCGGCGCACGGAGCGTCCAAGTAAAAGAGAGAAGTCTTTTTGGTCCTGAGACTTCAGGGAACAGGAGGCAAGCTCTATCCAAGCCCTTGGAGAGCACTTTCACAGCCAGTCAAGAGTTCAGCAAGGCAGCAGGGCAACAGCAAGGCAGCAGTCCTTTGTAGAAAGCAGACAGGTGAGTCCTTTGAGCAGCCAGGCAGTTCTTCTTGGCAGGATGTAGTTTCTGGTTCAGGGTTCTTCTCCAGCAAGTGTCTGATGAGGTAGGGCAGAGGCCCTGTTTTATACCCAATTGTGCCTTTGAAGTGGGGGAGACTTCAAAGAGTGGCTAAGAAGTGCACCAGGTCCCCTTTCAGTTTACTCCTGTCTGCCAGGGTCCCAGTAGGGGGTGTGGCAGTCCTTTGTGTGAGAGCAGGCCCTCCACCCTCCCAGCCCAGGAAGACCCATTCAAAATGCAGATGTATGCAAGTGAGGCTGAGTACCCTGTGTTTGGGGTGTGTCTGAGTGAATGCACAAGGAGCTGTCAACCAAGCCCAGCCAGACGTGGATTGTAAGGCACAGAAGGATTTAAGTGCAAAGAAATGCTCACTTTCTAAAAGTGGCATTTCTAGAATAGTAATATTAAATCCGACTTCACCAGTCAGTAGGACTTTGTATTACCATTCTGGCCATACTAAATATGACCTCCCTGCTCCTTTCAGATCAGCAGCTGCCACTTCAACAGTGTATGAGGGCAGCCCTAATGTTAGCCTATGAAGGGAGCAGGCCTCTCAGTAGTGTGAAAACGAATTTAGGAGTTTTACACTACCAGGACATATAACTACACAGGTACATGTCCTGCCTTTTACCTACACAGCACCCTGCCCTAGGGGTTACCTAGGGCACACCTTAAGGGTGACTTATATGTAGAAAAAGGGGAGTTCTAGGCTTGGCAAGTACTTTTAAATGCCAAGTCGAGGTGGCAGTGAAACTGCACACACAGGCCTTGCAATGGCAGGCCTGAGACAAGGAAAAAGGGGCTACTTAAGTGGGTGGCACAACCAGTGCTGCAGGCCCACTAGTAGCATTTAATTTACCAGCCCTATGCACATAAAGTGCACCTTACTAGGGACTTATAAGTAAATTAATAGTCCAATCAGGTATGATTCCAGGTTACCATGTTTTAAGGGAGAGAGCATATGCACTTTAGCACTGGTTAGCAGTGGTAAAGTGCGCAGAGTCTATAAACCAGCAAAAACAGTGTCCAAAAAAAATGGAGGGAGGCAGGCAAAAAGTTAGGGGTGACTACCCTAAGGCTGTCAGGTCTAACACAGGTACTTTGTGTAAAATCAACGTTTCTATTGTTTTCTATGGAGTAAGACTCTTACTCATTAAAAAATTCATATCTTGACTTGTGTATGTTGGATTTTTGTCATTCTGGTCTTGTTTGATTTAGATAAATATTTTCTATTTTTCTGAACTGGTGTGGTGTCCATTTTGTAGTGTTTTCACTGTATTTCTGTGTGTATTGGTCCAAATACTGTACACGTTGCTTCTGGGTTAAGCCTTTCTGCTCGTGCCAAGCTACCAAGGGAGTGAGTGGGGGTTAACCTGGTGTGTTTCTCCTTTGCCCTGGCTAGACTGAGGATCCTTGCTTGGACAGGGTGTAACCTGACTGCTAACCAGACTCCATTCATAACACCTACATTTAAGTACTACAAACAGGGTGTGGTTGTGGCGTCTCGGAGTACGCATCAGTGTGTTTTGTTATACTCTTTCATTAAGTGAATCTGGCCCACCAAAGTAAATATCCCTGTGCATGCAACAAGCCATCTTATAATGAACCCGCTCCTTGATCAGGCACCAGTGCTGTGCCTTCCTTTCCTTAGTCTTGTGAAAGATACACAAAGTCACATTTGTTTAGACAAAATGCATTGATAGCAAACAAAGAAAAGAAAGGAAGGAAGCCGTCAAAGATAGGGAACTGTTGATATGGGAGTCTGTGTGAGCTGAAGATGAGGAATCAATAAGATGCGCCTTTCTATTTGAAGGAATTGGAGACAAATATTTTAATTTTCCATCTAATAGAAATCATGGGTGTTTCCTCTGTGACATTAAGTCCTCAACAACAGGCCAGTGTGTTTTTACCAAGCTAGTAACTTAATTGTTAAAACTACCAGGGGCGGCTCCTCCGCTAGGATGGAGAAGCATCGCTCCTCCCGCCAGCAGCAGCAGCTGGAAACCCTTTAATATAAAACAATAATAAACTATGTTTATTATCATTTTGTATTAAAAGGGATGGGGCCACGGACTGTGACGAGGATGAGAGGAGTGAAATGTGCACTCCCCTCAGAGCTCTTGTGTGTTTGGCCGACAGTCTCGGCCAGCCAAACAGACGTGCGCAATAGGGTCTCTCCAGACCAGCACTGTGTTGCAGGGATGGAGAGAGGCAGCATAGGCTTCCAGTCTGCCTGGGAGCACCCTGACAGGGTACTCCCAGCCAATCCTGACACTGCTTTGAGCAGTGTCAGGATTGGCTGTAGGGCAGGCTGAGAGCCTGTGCCTGCACTCGGGGACAGAGGAGCGGAGCAGTGCGCCATTAGGGTAAGTTTTTTAAAAAAATATTATTTTATTTTATTTCACCCCCGCCACACCTCATGCCGCCCCTTTTCCCTCCCAGAAGCCACCACTGAAAACTACTGAGAGCTTTCACAACTTATTTTAGATCAAAGACATGTTGCACCTGATATCTGGGAAATTCCAAGGATGAGTGCTGTTTGATTGTGAAACTGAAGGAAAACCCTAAATCCTGGAAGTACCAAAATCAACAAGTGCATAAGCCCTAAAATCTTTGCATCTATTGAGACGTGATATATAACTGAGTCAATTGTTTGATATGTCAGACTAGCACCAATTCACCCATGTTATTGTATTTCATGCTAAATATGGCACAAAGTAGAAACTGAAGCCATTAGACCCTTTTTTGAAGTAAATTTTGCTCATCAAGATGGGTAATGTCATTCTTTTTAATTGGAGAAATAATATACATTTTATTTGCAAATACAATACAGCATTCATACATTCAAAAAGAAGATTTACAAATTCATAAATATACAGTAGAATTGCAAAAAAGTGCCAATTTGTTTCTTCCGCTTTTATATATTGATATTGATGAATGTATAGAGTGCACAAATGCCCAAGGGCTTTTTGGCGCTAAAGTCTGTAAGAACTGTGATGTGGTTAAAAGAAAGTGAAGTGAGCTACATAGTGGTGGAATAAAGTCCGATTTTAAGGAATTTCTTGAAGATACTCAAATTTGGCTGACCTCTCTTATCTTTCTCTCCAGCCAACTCCACAGTAGGCAGGAGGAGTAGACAAAACTCCTTCCGCCCCAAGAAACGTTTTCAGTTTTGGGAACAATCACCCTTTTAGCACTTTTGGAATGCAGATGTCTATTTGAGTTATACCACAAAAATGTATACTTTAAGTATTCTAAGCCAGCGTCATGGAGAGCTTTATCCCACTATACACAGTATAGTACAGTATACATTAAAAGCTGCTCTCCTTTTTACTGGGAACCAATGAAGGCCCCCCAATGCCTTGGAGACTGAGTGGAATTTCAGAATTTTCTTGAGAAGCCTTGCCACTGCATCTTGCAGCCTCAGCAATTTATTTAAGGGACTTTGTTGGATGCCCAAATAGAGGGCATTACAGTAGCATTACCTCTCCAATCTTCTCAAGACTTGACTTTCTACTGCACCTCAAATGGTATGAAAGGTAAAGGTATCTTAAGGTCTCTTAACACGAAAAAGCAGGATGAGGTAAGATTGCTAATCTGACCTGTTAAAAAGAGAAGTGAATCAAAGATTACCCTGAGATTCCTTACTTTGAGCATAGGCATAGGAATAGAGCTTACCACTGGTGGCCACTAAATTGTGTTCTAGAAGGAGGTGTCCTTTCCTAAAACAAGTATCTCCACTTTCTCAGAATAAAGCTTCAGGCAGTGACTGCTCATTGTACTCACTACTGATTTCATGCAGTTGTTAAAATGATGTGCCACCTATTCCTCATTACTTGTGATTGTTCTGTGTGTCGTCAGCTTAAGAGAAGGTTGGCTACGGGAGCCACATAAATATTGAAAAGTGTGGGGTTCAGCAATGAGCCTCGAGGGATGCCGCAGGGCATGAAGAAGGAACAGGAAGTGAACTCCCCAAACATGACCGATTGTTGCCCATCCATTACAAATAAGAAGAGGAGATCGTAGGCAGAACTGCCAATCTCCATAAGGCGTTCATTCAGGACCGCATAGCTCACAGTGTGGAAGGCTGTGAATGGGTCCAAAAGGACCGGCGTTCCCTACCCTTTGGTGCCCATGATGTGGCGGATTTCCTCAGTGGCCACTACCGATGCCCTTTCTAAAGCCAAACTGAACTCCATCTAAAATCCCATTTTGAAGTACATACTCTGAGAGAACAGTATTCAAATGGCTCTCGAGGATCTTTGCTGGCATAGCGAGACGCAAGATGGGACTGTTGTTTTTTAACTCACAAGTATTGAGAGAGGGTTTTTTTGAGCAAGGGGAGAATGGAGGCTTCTTTCCAATTTGTCGGAAAAATACCCACCGCAATGACAATATTCAGTAGAGTGGTGAGCGGAATGACTGCTATTCCTGCTATCTCTTAGAGAACGTTTGGTGGGCAAAGATCGGATGGGGCTCATAATTAAGTGCACCTGATAATATTAAATCACTCGAGCCCTACTTAAGGACTGAAACTTGCAGAGCTCCGAATTACATTGTCCAGGGTTCCTGTGACCGGATGTCAGAGGGCTGAAGGTCTGACTTGCATCAAAAAACCACATGGACGCTCTCTACTTTAGTCTGGAACAATTCTGCTCGCTTATTGCAAAGCTGTTGGCTAGGGATCATGATGTTAGCAGAATGCGTTCAAGAAACCACTCGGACCCTTTTGTGAAAATCTCTTTGGAGGAGTTTTTTGCCAAGTTAATTTTTTCAGTTAAATATTTGGTTTTCTCTCCTAGAATCATAATTGTATAATCCCATCACACTAGTTTATACCTGGCTCTTTCCTCTGAACAATAATTGCTCCTCCAAACTTTCCTGTCGTCAACACTTCTGTTTCATCACTCTGAGTTTGTAAGAAAATCAGGGTACAGTAGGTCGACTTCTATACGTTTTGAAAGGTCTAGTTGGAGCCAATATATCAACTGCCTCCTTCATCCAGTCAGAGTAGTTTGCTGTGGCTACATTGTGATCACCAAGACGGGGATTCAGTGTCCTCTAGCCTTTCGGGGAGTTCTGACTTAATTATCTTTTTCCAGGCTCTACCCATTTTCCCTGATCTATTTTATTTTCTGGATACATAGTCGCTGGAATGCATATGCTAAAACTGACTGCCAGGTGATCTGATCAGTTATTTAGAAGAACAGCTTCCAGCTGAATATCAGGAAGATTAGAAAAAATCCCATCAATGGTATGACCTGCAGAGTGTGTAGCTGAGTCCACAAGTTATAAGTAAATGCAACTCATATTGTCGAAGAATGAAGCTGCTTCTTTATTTTTTAACAGCCAGATGAAAACTGATATCACCTATTATGGTATAGTTAGCATATTGCATGCTTTAACTCCTGTCATTTCGCTCCTTTACACAAAAGCCTCCCACAGTTAAACAACATTTCTCATTGGCCCAGACCTAGGCGTACAGCTTCTTGCAGTCTTTTACCTTTACCATCTTAGCTTTCCATTGCTGAACCAAGAGTACATTTGAAGTTCGCCAATTTTGCAGAACTAATGACTGCGCAACCAATGTTATTATTTTTTTTCTTTTGCAGTTTGTTGAACTAAGTTCCATATTTGGAGAATAACCCAGCAATATGAATTGGGAATCTTCAGGGAGAATCAAACCTACATTAGTCTGGCAATAATGAGATATACAATACTATGAAAATTCACTGCTTTTAAAATAGAAAAATGAAAGATGCTTATTTAGTCTGTTTTTTCAGTAGCAAACCAATCTAACTACTGGCATTTTCAATAAGATCACCATCTAGCTCTGAGCACTCCTTTATTTCTTTAGGCTTAAGTTCTGTTAAAAACTTCAGTACTCAATTGTACGATCAGATGATGGAGGGCTTGGAGTATTTAATATGGGACTCAATATTAGCCGAAGTTAGCTAAGTATCTTGGCTCACAAAATCTACCAGTATAGTATAACTGTTAGAAATTGGGTCTTTGGTTGGCAGTCAGGTTACCCCCGTCCATGCAAGGACCCTCTCTCTAGTCAGGGTAAGACACACACAACCCAAATTATCCTGTGCCCACCCTCTCGTAGCTTGGAACTGAGCAGTTAGGCTTAACTTAGAATGCAATGTGTAAAGTATTAGTGCAATAAATCATGCAATAACACAGTGCAAACACCACAAACATACACCACACAGGTTTAGAACAATACAGAATATTTATCTGAGTAGATTAAGGTCAAAATGATCAAGATTTGATAAATACAAGTTGAAATATAACTTTTGTAATGATAAATAGAGTATTTAGGGCCAGATGTAGGTAGCTAAAAAATTGAGAGTCAGAAATTGCGAGTCTTTGCGACTCGCAATTTCCGACTCGCAAACAGGTATCCAACAAGAAAAAGTGACTTCATTTTGCGACTTGCAAATGAAGTTGCACCGCAGATTGCGAGTCCGCTGTTCGCGAGGTCGCTATTTGCGACCTCGCTAAAAACGAACACGCAATTTGCGAGTGGGTGTCGCAAATTGCGACTGTGCCGCAAATTGCATGCAGGTGCAGCAGAACACTCTGGAAAACACTTCCTGGCTCCTGCTGATGACATCACAGCCAGGAAGTTTACAAATACACCTGGGAGGAGGGAGGACCACACCCATTTCCAACTGCTGAAGAAACACCAGGAGGAACAGCAGCAACAATGGAGGACTCAGGCAGGAAGAGGAAACTCAAATTTTCAGAGAAGGAACTGGAGGTGCTGACAGATGAATGCTGCCAGCACCATGATCAACTATTTGGAAGGGCTGCCCTCAGTGTGCCTGAGTCTGACAAAAGGAGGATTTGGACGGACATCCAGGAGAAGGTGAATGCAATTGGGGTGAGCCACAGGAGCATAGACGAACTGAAAAAGAGATGGTACGACCTGCGCTCCAGGACCAAGGAGAGGGTGGCAGAGCGCCTCCGGGAGATGAGGGGCACAGGAGGAGGCCCATCTACCGTCCCACCACCCACACCCATGGAGGAACGAGTGCAAGAGACCCTGGAGCCAGAGGCAGTGGCTGGAATAGGAGAGCTGGACACGTCAGCGCCAGGACCATCAACCAGTGAGTACCATGAAACATGCATGTACACCCATATCTGCCATACCCCCACCCACCCAGTACACAGCAGCATGCACAACAAAATTATCTCCATTTCAGAGTAGCAACCACCAGAATGGTGCATTATGGGCAATGTAGTCCAGTAGGCAGCTGATAGGCAACAGTTTATTAGGAAGCACACAACAGATGTTAGATACTGACAGTGTGTTCCCTATGTCCCACAGGTCTCCCACAAAACACCCCCACCAGCCACACCGTCCAGGGTGCAGAGGTCAGCCAACAGGCAGCACAGGACCCAGGAGCAGCCACCACAGGGCCCTGCACCACCCGACCACAGTCCCCTCCAGATGCACCAGTGGACATAGTGGAGATTGACCCAGCACCCGGTCCCAGCCACAGTGCCAGCCAACAGGACCCTGATGCTCCACCGCGTCGCAGACGACGTGTCCATGTCCCTGCAGTGTCCCAGGGAGATGTAGGGGACTCCTCCATGTCTGCCGCCGAGGCAGCTCTCATCAGAGGTCAGCGCCTGCAAACAAGGCAAATGAGAGTGATATCAGGGGCCATGCGGCGAATGGAGAGAAATTACACAACAGGGCTGGCACAGGTCCACACAGACTTTCAAAACCTGAACAGTCATGTAGGTGACCTTGCACTCTACATCAGGCAACTAGTGACTGAACTTGTTACAGAGAGAGAGAGTGCAAGGCGCCGTGAACGCCAACTTTTCCACCGTTTAGACCGCATGGCTGCCTCAATCGTCCGCCTGCCTGTGAACACTACAGGGCTGTCACGCCGGACAGTCAGTTTACAAGTCGACATGGGCCACTTTGCAGGCGATGTGGCTCGCGCCTGGGACGGATAAGCCACGCTGTGTACATGATGGAGGCAAGACAGGTGGCGAGGGGCGCAGCAGACACGCCTCAAGATAGTGAGGAGGGTTCCACTATCAGTAGTGCATCTGCCACAGACACCAGGGTCTTGAGGAGTGGCAATGCACGGCAGGGATCTGCAGACACTCCAGGCACTAGCCATGCTGGGCGTCCCAGGCGTAGGATTTGAGCTACGCACTTATGAACAATTGAGGCACATGAGGTTAATGTGTCCTCATAGCAGGTGGACATTTACAGCCCCTGCCCAATAGTTCAGTTCTATAGTATTTTGGTTCACTTAATTAAAGTTCTTGTTTGTTCCACTTCACACCTGGGCTCTTTGTGTGTGACATTCGTGTGTGTGGTGACAGGCAGCACATACCTTCCAAAGTATTGGTTTGCAATGTGGTCCCGTCTCTGTCTGCCTTGATTTGCAATGCTTCTATCCCCATGATGGCGATGTGGTAGCTCTTGCTCGTCATCCTCCGAATCTGGGTCTTCAAGGGTGAGATGTAGCCCACGTCTGGTGGCAATGTTGTGCAGTATAGCGCATGTGGCAACGATCTTGAATGCTGTTATTGGGGCTTACTGGAGGGCACCTCCACTTCTGTGGAGGCATCTGAATCTTGCCTTCAACAGTCCAAAGGTCCTCTCTATAACATTTCGGGTCCTCCAATGTGCACTGTTGTATCGCCTCCAGTCTCATTGCTGGGTGTTAAGTACGGGGTAAGTATCCATGGTCGTAGCGCATATGCACTGTCACCTGTTTGGCAAAAATGAACAATGTTAGCAGGGCACGAATGGGTTCCACATTGACCTGTGTGTATGTCTTCAAGGTGTATTCAGCTATACCTAGGAGATATCCGTCTCCAAACTCCCCACGTTCTAGGCGTTGGTGTATCCCACTGTGCCTGAAAATGTAAGAGTCATGTGTACTCCCTGGAAATTTGGCTACCATGTCAGTGATAACATAATGGGCGTCACATACCACCTGGATGTTCAGTGAGTGGGTACACTTCCGGTTGCGGAACAGATATTCCAGATTTGCAGGAGGGCATATTTGTATATGTGTCCCGTCTACACACCCTATTACATGTGGGAAGTTGGGAATCCTGTAGAATTCCAACTTGGTGCTGTTGATTTCTGCCTCATTCCTGGGTAGGTATATGTATCTGGACATGTGTGTGAGTATGGCATCTAGGAATGATCTGAAGAACCGTGAGAGTGCACTTTGGGATACCCCACCTGCCACAGCAATGACCCCCTGATAGCTACCCGAGGCCAAGAGGTGCAGTGAGCATAGCACTTGCACATGTGTGGGGATGGCGCTGCCGCGCACAGTCTGGCGTTGAAGCTGCGGATTGAGCAGATCTATTAATTCTAATATTGCTGCACTGCTGAGTCTGTATTTATCATGTATCTCCTCCTCAGTTTGTTGGAAAAGTGTCTGCCTGGTTCTGTATATCCTCTCCTGTCTCTGGCTCCTCCTCCTCATCTGCTGTGCGGCGTGGGCTTTCCTCCTCCTTGCTATCACATATATCTCCGCCATCTTGAGTAACCCAGGTGCCTTCGGGGTCTCCTTTTATACTTTGGTTCTGGTTACCACCTGCTCTGAGTTAGTAGTAAATTGGGTGTGCAAAATGGGCTTTTTGCGACTAGTCGCAGTTTGCGAGTGGCTTTTTCATATGGTTTGCGACTCGCAAATTGCGACTTCCTATTTGCGGGTCGCACTATGGGGTCGCAATTTTTGCGAGTCGGTAATGGCTTGTGTCGCAATTTGCGATTCGGAAATGGTTTTTTTGCATCCCATTTCCGGTTTTGCGGGCTCGCAAATTGCGATTCGGGCCATTTGCGACTCGCAAAATTTTTCTACATCTGGCCCTTAGTTCTTAAAAACAACAATAGTCCAGTACCTGGTTTGCGTCTAGATTATCCGCACAGGACAGCAGAGGAAGAGGTGCGTGGAAAATGGGGAGGTGTGCGTCGGTTTCTCCGGGCACACATAGACAATGCGTTGATGCTTTTCCATGCAGCAAGGGCTTTGCATCGATTTCCGGTGCGCAGACTTGGATCCTCTTCGAGTTGCAGGGTATTTGGACGCCCCGAGGACGATGCAGAGAAATCCTGGGCATACAGGACGAAGTGACAAGGGCTGCGTCGATCCGGTGGGCCATGCAGGGAAATTTCTGTCGTACGGTAGGTGCTGCGTCAATTCCTGTCACAGGAAGTCAGGCTGCGTCATTCCAGCTTGGTGATGCGCCAATCCGGTGGGCCATGCGTCGAAGTTCCGGTTGCAACGCTGGCACTGCATCGATCTCCACTCGGGGAGCTGGGCTGAGTCGTTCTGGTTCGGCGATGCAGTGATTTTCTCACCACAGGACAGGCTGTGCAACGATTCTGGCAGGCTGTGCGTCAATTTTTGCTGCACAAGGAGTTCTTTGCAGAGATGAAGTCTTTTTGGCCCTGAGACTTCAGGAAACAGGAGGCAAGCTCAGGCCAAGCCCTTAGAGAGCACTTCTCAGCAGAGCCAGACGGCAGCAAGGGAGCAGGACAACAGCAAGGCAGCAGTCCTTTACAGCAAAGCAGTCAGGTGAGTCCTTTGGGCAGCCAGGCAGCTTCTCTTAGCAGGTTGCAGATTCTAGTTCAGAGTTTCTTTCCCAGGAGGTATCTTGTCAAGAAGTGTCTCAGTTGGTAGGGTCAGGGACCCAGTTTATATACCCAAATGTGCCTGTGAAGTGGGGGAGACTTCTAGGAGTGGCTTAGAAGTGCACAAGGTCCCTTTCCAGTTCCATCCTGTCTGCCAGGGTCCGAGTAGGGGGTTTGGCAGTCCATTGTGTGAGGGCGGGCCACTGTCCTTTGACATGTAAGTGTCAGGCCCTCCACCCTCCCAGCCCAGGAAGTCCCATTCAGTATGCAGATGTGTGCAGGTGTGACTGAGAATCCTGTGTTTGGGGTTGTCTGAGTGAAATGCACAAGGGAGCTGTCAACTAACCCAGCCAGACGTGGATTGTAAGGCACAGAAGGATTTAAGTGCAGAGAAATGCTCACTTGCTAAAAGTGGCATTTCTAAAATAGTAATATTAAATTCAACTTCACCAGTCAGCAGGATTTTGTATTACCATTCTGGCCATACTAAATATGACTCTGTTACTCCTTTCAGATCAGAATCTACCACTCAAACAGTATATGAGGGTAGCCCTAATGTTAGCCTATGAACGGAGCAGGCCTCACAGCAGTGAAAAACAAATGTATCTACATAGCCCAGGACATATAAACTACACAGGTAAATGTCCTGCCTTTTATCTACATAGCACCATGCCCTATGGGTTACCTAGGGCCTACCTTAGGGATGACTTATATGTAGGAAAAGGGGAGTTTAAGGCTTGGCAAGTACTTTTAAATGGCAAGTCGAATTGGCAGTGAAACTGCACACACAGGCCTTGCAATGGCAGGCCAGAGACATGGTTAAAGGGCTATTAATGTGGGTTGCACAATCAGTGCTGCAGGCCCACTAGTATAATTTAATCTACAGGCCCTGGGCACATGTGGTGCACTTTACTAGGGACTTAGAAGTAAATTAAATAAACCAATTGGGTATGAGATAATGTCACCATGTTTTAAGGGAGAGAGCATATGAACTTTAGCACTGGTTAGCAGTGGTAACGTGCGGAGAGTCCTAAAACCAGCAAAAACATCATCAAAAAGTGGGGGGAGGCAGGCAAAAAGTTGAGGGTGACCACCCTAAGGCTGTCAGGTCAAACAATAACTATTTATTCTACATCTTTGGACTATATTTCCATCCAAACATTGCTGATCTAACAACCTGATATCTTCCAACCAGGCGGAAATATTCAAACATGAAATGGAGCATGATCTTACAACTGAGCCTTTCTCTTCTGAGCCCAGAATGTTCGATATCTAACCTTCTTTGGTGAGTTGGTCAGATCTGTGAAATGTAAAATATTGTATACAGTCAGCATTTGACATATAAAACCATTTTCAAATATATTACATAATGAGTTCAGATTTAAAAAAGGGTGAAGAAATGCGCAAAATTAGCAAAATAATACTGCTTTAAATCCAGAAGCCCGAGTCCTCAATCCTTTAGCAATATATACAGTATATGGAGAGCCAGACGTGGTGATTTATTAGTCCAAATGTAAGCTGAGATCAGACTCTCAATTTTCTTAAAGAATTTGCTATGTAAGAAACAGGGAAGTGAAGAAAATAAATAGTTGAACAGTAGTAGTATTGTCATTCGTATTAGTGCTACTCTTCCTATATTTGAAGGTAGTAAAGGATTCTATTTAGAGAATAAAGATCTTATCCTCCCAATTAAAAGTTTATAGTTCAAATCATATAAATCGTCAACATTAGCTGTTGTAACTAGCCCTAAATACTATTTTGGATTTGAATTGACTAATGGTTGTAGATCTAAGGTTAAAGTATTTAAAATGCAGTTTCATAATAAAATCTCAAGTTACATTTTATTGATCTTATCTTAGCCACCTAACTCCTAAAACTCTGAAAAAACATCAAAAACTTTATGCTGGATATCCAACCCCGGACCTAGAGCCTACATGATGTCATCAGCGTAGAGCTTGATTTTAGACATTTCGTTAATTGGGGCCTTGATTTGATTGTCCTTTCTAATTGCAATCACAAATGGTTCAATAAAAAAACTAATAAAATAGGGGACAATAGGCAGCCCTGTCTGGTCCCACAATAGACTATATAGAGCTCTGCTTCAGTGAAATTTGCAATCAGTCTTGCACATGCATCTGCGTAGAAATGTTTAGGTACAGTGATGAAATGTGTTGAGAATCAAAAAGCTTTTAAAATAACAAAAAGGCTTTCCCAATTAACCAAAAAGAAAGCCTTTTCAGCGTCTAAAAAAATATATGAGGCAGGATCTGCTTTGTATTAAAATTCCACTAAATAACGTGCATTGGTAGATAATTGCCTTCCGGCTATAACGCTATTTTGATCTCCACTTATCAACAGACTCGCTAGTGGATTCAATCTATTCGCCAACAGTTTTGTAATGATTTTGAACTCAGGGTTATGCAAACTGATTGGTCTGTATAAATTCAAATGTTCAGGAGACTTATTCCTTTTTTTTTTTTTTTACTTATAACAATAGATGGAGGAATGCTTCTTCCCTGTAGGATATGATTTGCAAGCTGTACGATATATGGGTTTAATATTTTTGCAAACATTTTAAAAAACTCATTTGGGAGGCCATGTTCTCTGCATGCTTTTGAGTTTGATAAGGATTTGATTACATTATGCACTTCTTCCAGTGTGACTGTATTCAATAGAGCTGTCCTAGCTTGTTAACCTAATGCTGGAATTTTAGTTTTTTTAAATCTTGCATTTTAGCATGATCCATGATTAGCTGATTATCATATATATTTCTATAATGTTGAAACACTCTATCTTGAATACTCGTAATGTTAGTCAGCCGCATATTGGTATCCTTATCAAAAAGTGATTCAGTTACATTTTTGGATGCTTTTTTACAGGCTTGCCATGCTAAACAACAGCCTGAACATTGACTCACTTCATACACCTGCTCCATGTATGCTCTATTACCTTAGCTAACCACCTCACAGTAATAGTCAAGCATGACCTTCTTTGCCTGCTCAAGTTGTTGATGGTTACAGCTTTTTTTAAGATGCAGATATTTTTCCTGTGCCTGTTTTAATTGATCCACCAGTCGTTTCCTCTCTATTTTGAACTTTTCTTCTCCTTGAAATGTCTTTAGATGTGATAATTGCCCTTATGATGGCCTGAAATGCATCCCACACAATATCTAAACTTGTGGAATGCACAAGAAAACACTGGGAAATTGTATTCGCAATTTCTGAATTCCAAAGCTCTTCCACCAGAAATGATCTATTGAAGATCCACCTATAAGAGGTGGTGGGTTATTCAAGATCAATATTATGCATTTTTAGCATTGAATGATCCAAAAAGCCATTTGGGTGCAGCATGTACTGTTTAAGTATCAAATTCTCAGAAACCAAAAAGAAATCCAGCCTAGCAGTTGTCTTAAATGTGGGTGAATAGCGTGTATATTCACAATGTTTAGGGAAATTTGCTCTCGAGGGTCAAGCAAGTTCAAATTCTTCAGATATTGTGTCAGTATCTGGCCTGTTCTACTTTCGTTTTGTCCACATTCACTGCAGATGAGTCTAAGCTCAGATTCTGGAGAAAATTTAAATCCCCACCTAAAATCACTGCCCCAGTGAAGACCATGAACAAACGAAGCAAGATGGTCTTCTATTGGGCCATAGAATGTAGCAAATTTAAAGCGAGAACCAGCTATTGAGCCATTAACCCAGGCCCATCTCTATCCACCTGGGAGGCTATGATCTCCATTTGCAAACACTTATTATTATAAATACGGACCCCTCTATCGATTGCAGAGGAGAAAGAAATACATGGGTCTCTTGTATAAAGATTATGCATGGAACATGTTCTAATATCCATTTTTCTACAGCTTGCTTCTAACGTTTATTGTTCAACCCATTAGCATTGAATGAAAAGACCTTTAAATCACCCTTCTCTATTTTCATCCTACTTCTGGAATGTCTGTTCATTCAGGAAGCCTAGTGGCTACATGATCTCCAAAAAACTCAATGAAGGAAAGTAGCCTCTTTCTAGCATGGTTACCCCCACTTTTGGCCTGTTTGTGAGTGTGTGTCAATGTGTTTTTACTGTGTCACTGGGATCATGCTAGCCAGGACCCCAGTGCTCATAGATAAGAACCTATATGTCAGTATGTTTTGCCTGTCTCACTGGGATCCTGCTAGCCAGGACCCCAAAACTCATAGTTTGTGGTCTAATGTGTATGCCTGTGTGGTGCCTAACTGTGACACGGAGGCTCTGCTAATAAGAACCTCAGTGCTTATGCTCCCTCTGCTTTTAAATTTGTCACTGTAGGCCAGTGACTTCATTTATCAATTTCTATTGGCATACCGGACCCCCCGTATAAGTCCCTAGTATATGGTACCTAGGTACCCAGGGCATTGGGGTTCCAGGAGATCCATATGGGCTGCAGCATTTCTTTTGCCACCCATAGGGAGCTCAGACAAACCCTTACACAGGACTGCCATTGCATCCTGCGTGAAATAATGCACACACTATTTCACAGCCATTTTCACTGCACTTAAGTAACTTATAAGTCACCTATATGTCTAACCTTCACTTGCTGAAGGTTAGGTGCAAAGTTACTAAGTGTGAGGGCACCCTTGCACTAGAAAAGGTGCCCCCACATAGTTCAGGGCCATTTCCCCGGACATTGTGAGTGCGGGGACACCATTACACGCGTGCACTATATATCTGTCAATACCTATATGTAGCTTCACAATGGTAACTCTGAATATGGCCATGTAACCTGTCTAAGATCATGGAATTGTCCCCCCATTCCAAATCTGGTATTGGGGAGCCAATTCCATGCATCCTGGGGGCTTCACAATGGACCCCCAGTACTGCCAAACCAGCTCTCTGAGGCTTGCACTGCAGCTACAGCTGCTGGCACCTCACAGACAGGGTTCTGCCCTCCTGGGGTCTGAGCAGCCCAGTCCCAGGACGGCAGAAGTAAGCATTTCATCTGAGAGCAGGATGTTACACCCTCTCCCTTTGGAAATAGGTGTTGCGGGTTGGGGAGCGGTAGCCTCCCCCTGCCTCTGGAAATGCTTTGAAGGGCACAGATGGTGCCCTCCTTGCATAAACAAGTCTACACCGGTTCAGGGACCCCTTTCCCTTCTCTGGGGGGAAACTGGACAAGGGAAAGTGGAGTGACCACTCCCTTGTCCATCACCACCCCAGGGGTGGTGCCCAGAGCTCCTCCAGTGTGTCCCAGACTTCAGCCATCTTGCTTTCAAGGTGTGGGGGCACTCTGAAGGCCTCTGAGTGGCCAGTGCCAGCAGGTGACGTCAGAGACCCCTCCTGATAGGTCCACTCTCAGGGCTATTTAGGGTCTCTCTTTTGGTTTCTCTTCAGATTCTGCTTGCAAGTTTCCGTCAGGAATCCTCTGCAACAATTGCAGACTCTTCTGACCTCGGATCATCCTTTGCCTGCTCCAAGAAATGCTGTAACTGCACCAAAGTGTCTACAAGAGACACTTTTCTTCAGCAACCTCAGCTCCAAGTCAGCAACTGCAACAGTTTCCATGGTGTGCACGCTCTGGTGACTCCCTGTCTTCATCCTGCACCAGAAGAACCAAAGAAATCTCCCGTGGAGTGACAGAGTCACTCCCCTGTTCCAAGCAGGCACCTTACAAGACAACGACCGGTACCCTGGGACTCCTCTCACAACGACGAGCATGCTCCTAAGGACACAGAGGAAGGACATCATCGACATAGAATGTCCTGAGGTCCTGCTGATGCAATTTGAATGAGGTAAGGCCTTACCTTCCCCGAGGCGATGGTACCCCTGTGTACTGTGTCTTCTTCACCTCCTGAGGCCTCTGTGCACTCTTTGCATAATTCCTTCCTGCACAGCCTGGCTCAGGTCCCCAGCACTCCACCCTGTGCCGCTCAACTCGCTGAGTTGTTCTCCGGCGGCGTGGGACCTTCTTTTGTTGTGCTTCATCAACCGCATTTTGCACCTACTTTGAACCCGGATCCTGCAGCTTCTGGGGGTGCTGGCTGGCATCCTGAGGGCTCTCTAAAGTGCTGAGAGCCCCCTCTTCCTCCTCACACAGAGTTGAGGCCCCCAGGTCCCTCCTGGGTCCATCCAGCGCCATTTTGACTAACAACACACTTTTGTCGTAGCCAAGGCTTGTTGCGCCTTACAACATGAAATCTCGTCTGCAACAATCTTCACACCGTGGGACATCTTTTGCATCATGCAGGAACCCGCTGGCATCTTTCTAGGGTGCATTTCTGCAGTCTTTGACTAACTGGGGACTCTTCTTTTGCACCCTCTTCTGGGCTGGCAGGGGCTCCTGTCCTTCCTGGAACTTCTTTCGACTTCTGGACTTGGTCCCCTTCCATTGCAGGTCTTCAGGTCCAATAATCCAGCAGTTGTTCTTTGCAGACTTGGTTGGCTGCTGCAAAATCCCAAAAACAAGGTGTAGTGTGTCCTAAGGAAACTTGCAGTACTTTACTCCTGTTTTTCTGGGCTCGGGGGTGGGGTAATTTACTTACCTTTACTGTATTCTTACTCTCCCAGAGATTCTGCACACACTACACTTGTCTAGGGGGGAATTCGTGATTCACATTCCACTTTCTTAGTATATGGTTTGTGTTGCCCCTAGACCTATTTTATCCCATGGCATTCTATAGGATTTCCTACTGTTTGCATTGTTCTATGACTATTTACTTGTCTAATTTTGGTGTCTAGTGTATATATTGTGTATAATACTCACCTCCAGAAGGAGTATTGTTTCTAAGATATTTTTGGTACTGTGTCACCCAAATAAATACCTTTATTTTAAGGAGCTGAAGGCACCAAAGCACTGCTGACTTTGTCTTCATCACTAACATACATGAAAACATTGAAAAACTATTTGGAACCCTGTTTCGACAAGAAAGTGTCAGAGTGCGAAAGTGCATCATGGTTGAACTACCAACTAGACATCTTCCTCCAATACAAGAGAGAGAATCAACTCGCCATGATTATGCCAAACCTTGCAAACTTCTCTTCGAACTATGATTTCTCCACTTATTTCAGCTGCAGTTACCCAACCACCCTGCCCTCCTTGCCCCTCCCATCCCTTCCTCACCCTCGCTGTCCCCAAAGCCCCTTGAGGGATTATGCTTGCTTCATTCCCAGAGAGTAGGGGCCACTACCTCCTGCAACGGGGGCCATGGAACTTCACAAACATGTATATAATCTACGGAAAGCGTTCTTCTTTCTCCTCCAGTAACATAATCAAAGACGTCTCATGACATCAGCCAAGCAGGACATGGCATAGCAACAGAAGAGCTGTGTAATGACTTCAGGGACACTTGGGTTTGGTAAACGGAAGTGTAAACCTGAAAACGACCCTTCTACAGAACTTTCAGCTTGGACGGCCTTCTCCTACAGGTTTGAAACGGTCCAACGAGTACCGAAAGTCTTTATACCTCTTAGCTGTCACCACGATCATGTCTGAGAAGACTTGAAAAGACTCCTCCTCTGGTGAGCCAAAAGACTACTCCTGTATTGCCTTGATCAATATCTGATCTTTGATCCAGTGCAGAATGAAATGAAAGTTGGTGTGTTGTATTTCTATAGAAAGATTGTAAATCCTTGAAAATCCCACGTTGCCAATGTAATTTCAAACAGTAATTTTCAAAAATTATATTAAAGTAATTTTATGACAAGACCGGAGGCTCTATTATACGTTCTTTTCTTACTTTAATTTGAACAGCAGCAGTCAAGAAGCTACAGCTCCCAAAAGGATTAGCAATCGGCTAACCAATGGGAGTAAAACAGGAACTAGAACTGAACCAATCAGAAGAGGCCATAAACCATAGAGAGTACCCTTGACTGCAAGCAGCCCTCTTTTCTTGCTGCTCGCAGTCAAGATAAGTACTCTCCTTTGGTCTTCTGTGCATTTAAATGCTTATTCAGATGTTTTTCTAGGTGCTAATTCTCCTTTTGGTGTAATTTATCGTTTATAAGTTTGGGGGTATAATCCTTTTGCTATTTTTGCCGCTTTGCAATAATTATTATCCCTTTTCCCTCCCTTCCCCCCACCTTCAGTCAACCGTCGTTTCCAACGCACGCTCCGCCGAGCGTTCTATCGCGCCTTCTCTTCCCGAAGCCCTTTCCTGACCTTCGTGCCTGCCGCAGCTTTTCTCCAAGCGGCTTTGTGGGTCTCCGGCTGCACGTGGAGGACAGCATTTCTATCGCTGTCTTCTCCTACATGCCTCTTCGTTCTCCCGACTGGTTTTTTCTTCGGTCTCCGCCTCGGGGAGGAGCCGTTTAGTACTACAGGGAGCGTGCCGCTCCCATTTAACCCCTGACTCACCGTGAATCGTTTGTTGCTTAAAGCACACTTCCTACTCCTTGTGCTTATTTATACTGGTGTTTCTGCCCACAAAAATATTTATTATGGAGCTTGGGATTTCTCCTTCAAGGTCTGCCTCTGAAGAGGATGAGGAATCCTTCAGACAGGATTTAAACAAGTTTATCCAGTCCTCGGTGAAACATGCTATGAAAGCATCTATGGACAAAATGTCTAAAAATATTGAGAACTCAGTCATGTCCATGGTGTCCAAGTCTATAGCCCATTCTGCGGGGGAAAGCAGAAAACAGAAATTAACCTCTTTTAAGTCAGGTAAAGGCGCACAGACAGAGAGTGAGCTTGCCTCACACCAGACTGAGGACTTGATTCCTCCCAGGCCTCCTACTAAGGAGGGGAATTTCGCCAAAAATCCGGCGTCTCTATCGAAATGTAAATCAAAAACAAAACATATCAATGCGCCAAAAAAGATTGTGATTTCTAAAATATTGGACACGGACGATGAGGACATGGACGTTTTATCTCAGTCCGATAATCCTGATGATACGTTTTCCCTAAACTTCTCCTTCCCCCAAACGTATCAAACTTTCGACAGGTGGCCCCTTTACCAGTGTGGTCGACTCAGAGGGTGTTCCCATGTTTGATCCGTCCCTCATCCACCATCCTAATTCAACAGAGTGGCTCCCGTTGGACCACGTAGGTGAATATATTGCTTCCCGCTTACGTCTTCCTTTAGATAAACACACGAGATCCAAATTAAAATCAGAATGTCCCAGACCGTCGTTGGACTCCAATATTACGGTAACACCAGCTATTGATGACTCTCTCATCACTTTCTTTACCAAATTTGGTAAGGATCCCCGTAAAGGAGTAGACAAGGCCTGGACCACGTGCCAGGACAAACTGCTGGATGTGGTAGGTCCTCTGGCAAGAATTTTTGATCTAGCCGAATCAGCCAGATTAGAGGAATCGCCAATTGATCCCTTGGATCTTTCCCTTTGGACTCAGAGAGCCTTTTGCCTCTTGGGCAATGCGAACTCCGCTATTATTCATGAGAGACGCAAGGGCCTTCTGCTCAGAATGGACCCTAAGTTGGCTAATTTGGCTACTCGGGACCCCGGCATCCAGGCCGACGGTAAACTCTTTGGCGACAATTTCATTAAGGATCTTAGCCGATTTGTTTCGACCTTTTCATCTTTGGACAAAGCCCAACAAAATCTAAAGAAAGTTTTTAACCAACGTGTTTTTTCCCGGGCCGGTAGAGGTAGGAGCCCCTTTACCGGCCGCACATACAGAAATCAAGGCTCAAGAGGATATGCCAATTCCTTCAATACTTATTCCCAGGAATTCAAACCCCGCTTTTACCAACAAAGATCAAGGGGTTTCCGCAACCGTGGTCAACGCTTCTCCAGATCGTCCAATAATCAAGGTAAGCCAACTTTCTGGCCCTCCCGTGGGAGGTCGCCTTCGTTTCTTTCTTCAAAAATGGAAGTCAATCTCAGCAGACCCTTGGGTCCTTTCCACTATTCAGGGATATCATATCGAACTGCTTTCCTCTCCCCACCAATACTATCTTCCTCCTCTTCCAAAGTTTTCTCTCGAAATGTCCTCTCTAATCTCTTTAGAGATTCAATCCCTCTTAGAAAAAGACGCCATCCATCATTGCACTCCAGATCCTTCCGGATTCATCAACTCTATCTTCCTCGTCCACAAAAAGAACAAAAAGCTGAGACCAGTAATCAACCTGAAATCTTTCAACCAATTTGTCGTCTATCGACACTTCAAGATGGAAACCATCATCCATCTCAGGGATATTTTGCTCCAATTCGATTGGCTAGTCAGACTAGATTTGCAGGACGCATACCTGACCGTTCCTATTCATCCTTCTCACAGAAAGTTCTTGCAATTTCATTGGAATTCAAAAACTTATCACTTTTCATCTCTTCCTTTCGGCCTATCTTCCGCACCTTGGTGCTTCACAAAACTATTGAAACCGGTCGTGACCTACCTTCGATCCCTGGGCATCAGACTTATTATCTATCTCGACAATATTCTGATCATGCACCAGAGCAAATCTTCTCTGCTGACCCATCTACAGGTAACATCCACCCTCCTCTCAGAACTCGGTTTCCTGATAAATCACGAAAAATCCGTGCTGTTGCCCTCTCAACAAATAGAATTTCTGGGCTTCCAAATAGATTCTGTTTCGGCCGCTTTGTTCCTTCCCCGTTCCAAGGTTTCTGCAATCAAAAAAGAGTTGATCCTAACTCTTCAAAAAAACACTATTTAACTCAGAGCTCTCGCAAGGGTCGTCGGCCTTCTCTCCTCCTCTATCCAGGCCATCTTCCGAGGACCCCTTCACTATCGCGCCCTCCAGCGCCTCAAAATCCTTCATCTTCGTCGAGGGTTGGCTTTTTCCGACCTCGTTTCTCTAGACCAAGAATCCCAAATGGAAATTCAATGGTGGATATCCCATTTAGAGGCTTGGAACGGCAGATCCATCTTCCCCTCTGTGCCCGATCTTGTGTTAGAATCAGATGCAAGTCTCACGGGTTAGGGCGCCCGCTGTGGTTCGATATCGACTGGCGGTATATGGTCCGCAAAGGAGTCCAGATTGCACATAAATTGTTTAGAGCTTCTTGCAGGCTCCTTTGCGATCAGAAGCTTTACAAAAAACAGAGCATGATGCTCTATTCTGCTCCGTATGGACAATATATCAGCGGTGCGTTACCTCAACCATTTAGGAGGCACCAGATCCAGACCTCTGGCTCTGCTGGCCAAGAGCCTCTGGGATTTTTGTCTGTCCCACAATTCTTCCCTCATAGCCGAATATCTACCAGGTTCATTAAATTCCAATGCACACTGGCATTCACGCCACCTCTCGGACTCCAGCGATTGGAAATTACACCATTCAGTCTTTCGTCAAATAGAAAGGAAATGGGGTCCTTTTCAGGTAGACCTTATTGCGTCCAGACTCAACACCCAGCTTCCCCACTTCTTCAGCTGGCGTCCGGACCCGCTGGCCATAGCTACAGACGCTTTCCTACAAGATTGGTCCAGATCCCTCAATTATGCCTTCCCTCCCTTTATTCTAATCAACAGAGTCCTAAACCAGGTCAGACGTCAGAAGGCGTCCCTCGTCCTGTTGGCCCCCTTTTGGCAATCTCAGGTTTGGTTTCCACCCCTCCTCGAACTGGCAGTGGATTTTCCAATCTTACTCCTGACGTTTCCGTCCCTCATTCTAGATCCTTTTGGTTGCCCTCACAATCTGATTCTCAACCAATCTTTAACCCTTTCAGCCTGGCTCATTTCCGGTCTGCCCAACAGCCCTTCGCTATTTCGTCAGAAGCTTCAGAGTTCATTAATAACGCATTGGCACCTGGCAAAAGGCGAGCCTACAAATCGGCTTGGGCTCTTTGGTCAAGCTGGTGTCTGGGAAAATGTGCCAATCCCTTTTCAGCAGATCTAAATTTAATTATTAATTTCCTAGCCGCCCAGGCGGGTTTAGGTAAGTCATATCGGACAATAAATCTTTACAGATCCGCTATATCCATGAACCACTCAAATATGGATGGCAACCCTATTGGGACCCATCCTTTGATTTGTCGTCTCCTGAAAGGCGTCAAGCTCTCCAGACCCCCTACTGCCAAATATTCACATGTCTGGGACGTTTCTCTTGTTTTGAATCTAGTTCTTTCCTGGCCAGATAATCCAAGTCTTTCCCTCAAAATGCTCTCCGCCAAGCTTACTATGTTGTTATGCTTAATTTCTATTAAAAGGACTTAGGATGTTAAGTCCTTAGACGTCTCTGCCCGTCAGTTCTTACCTTCAGGTGTCCTATTTCACATTTCCAAACGCACCAAAACTAATTTACATTCCATTTTCTACCCTTTCTTTCCTGATAAGCCAAAGTTATGTGTGGGTCTTTGTTTAAAAGAATATGAAAAAAGAACTGGTAACCTGAGAACGTCCTCTTCCAATCAATTGTTGATCTCTTTTCGCAAACCCCACAATCCAGTGACTTTGGCAACTTTGGCCCGCTGGATTAAATGGATTATGTCTCTAGCGGGAATCGATATCTCCGTTTTTGGAGCACATTCTTCCAGGGGGGCCATGGCCTCCAAAGCTTTTGCCCTTGGGTCCAGTTTAGAGGACATTCTCAGGTCAGCAGATTGGTCAAACGATAATGTTTTTAAAACCTTCTATTGTAAACCTGTTAGAACTGCTTCTGCCTTAGTTATTGACAAGCTTTAAACTCGCATAATAGAGCCTCCGGTCTTGTCATAAAATGTAGATTTTCCTAGTAATTTATGACGGATAGTCTTAATTTTATTAAAGACACAGAGGCGAATATTAGCCCACCACAGTACTTCTATTAATATGTACTTTCTCTCTCCCTCCCAGCGACTCCAGCATTGCCTCCAGCTTCCGGATAACGCCGCTGGCTCCATCCGCTCCTTCTTCAAGAAGAGACCTCTGGAAGTGTCATCGCAACCTATTCGGGATCATCTTCCTCCTCCATCGCCCTCTCGGCTCATCGCTGTGGTTCAAGACTTGTGTTCCGTTTCTTTGGCTCTGGCAATTGTCGGACTTATTTACCCTTGACTCTATCTGACTTGCTCATTCAAGAAAAGAAGGCTGCTTGCAGTCAAGGGTACTCTCTATCGTTTATGGCCTCTTCTGATTGGTTCAGTTCTGGTTCCTGTTTTACTCCTATTGGTTAGCCGATTGCTAATCCTTTTGGGAGCTGTAGTTTCTTGACTGCTGCTGTTCAAATTAAAGTAAGAAAAGAACGCATAATATTCGCCTCCGTGTCATTAATAAAATTAAGACTTTCCGTCATAAATTACTAGGAAAATCTACATTTGATTTCAAAATAGCAATATATTGCAAAGCATTATACAGTGAAAGGAGGATTTGAAAGAACCGAGGTACATTACACTGTGAATCTGAAAAGTAACTGGACCAGTAAAGTGTATCAGCATTCTATAGGGATCTATCACGCACGTTAAATTAGACGTTTATTTTTCATAGAAGTGCGCATTTGATGAAATCATTAGCTCATGCTTCTCTGAGACACAAAGCCCAGGCGTGCTAGAAGAACTCTCTGGTGCAAAGTGGAAATATATACTGCGACCGTTTAAATGAGTCATGATTTATTGAAGCATTTGTTAGAAAGAATCGTTTATGCGATTTATGCCAAGTAGATTTTAAATGAGGTTTGAGTAGTATTACCAATTAAATTAGATCTGAGCATAATTTTGAATTAATTAGCACATACCTCAAACTCACCTATAAAAATGACTAGTGTCTCTGACTTGCCATTGTTTTAAGCTGATTATAATCTTTTGCTGATGTGCTTAACTGGATGACAGAACCTGGGTAGAGTCAACAATCACTGGTAAATTAGCTTTACCCAGGACCGTCGAGCGAGAACAAATTGAAACAAGCATTGGCAAAGCTAATGGATCTTGCCAATGGAGAGTTACAGACTTTGTCAATGTCTTTTAGCCATGTTGGGCAGCATCGCGGCTGCTGAGCAGCATGGCTGAAAGGTAGGGGAAAAAGTTATGATACGTCATAACACTTTTTTTTTCTGGCGGGACGGCAAGAGATGGGGCAAGCAACAGCGAGGAAGATTGTTAATAAAAAAAAAGGAAATGCCATTCGAGTTAGAAATTAGGATTAGCATTTCTGAAACCATCATTTACGTATCATAAAGGGGCAGTTTAGGCCTGCACACGTTTAGGCACGCGCACCTTTTGAACTTCTCCTGATGCATACATGCAGAATATAGTTTTTATCTGTATCAATCCTATCGAAGGAAATGACTCCACGTTTACACCCATCTGTTAAACAAATGTGTGGTGTACACTACGCTTGCCGAGTTCTATAAACAGCTTACTAATATCCGAAAAATGCCCTTTATTTAATGACGACTAAAGCCTATGCTATGTTTGACATATGGGAGTGAGACGGTGTTACGCAACCACACAAGAAAATCCCGACACAAACCAAAGGATTCTCATTTAAATAGTTTGCATGTCGTCCTTTTAAATACAAGTATGTAGGACACAAAATGAACTGCAGGAAACGAGTCTAGTCCAAGTTTAGCCTGCAATCTCGTAAACAATCATACTGTATGAAACAGAAACACATACATTTTATTCTGAGCACCATTAACTTGGGAAGTCAAAATACACAGAGGTCCTCACAGATTTAGAAGCCACCTCTCAAACACGTCGTGCAAAATGAGGGAATACACGCGTCTTAGAAGTGTAAACAAGTACGCATATACCCAGGGAGGACGGTGAAGAAGGCTCCACGGATCCATAGCCTCCGTGGTGTCTGCCATCTGTGGTGCGTAAGTGAAACCGCTGACCACAGACCACGAGGTAGCGGTCAGTTCTGAAAACAATACGCGCAGGACGTGTCTCTGTGGAAGAGGCCCCACCTCTGTAAACAGTACGTGCATGACGGTACCACCATGCTTTAAGTTGTATTTGTGTTGTATGTTAAAAACAAACTCCTAGATGATGGCAGGCAGTCAATCTGGGAAGCTTTCTGACCAGGAATTTATGTTTGACTGTGCCCTAAAGAATCTTTGGCTAAGGTTATCCTGGCCAGGTCACTAAGATTGGGGGGAAGGGGAGTAGGGCTTCAAATTTCCCAACAATTATATTGGGACAGCTTATAAAAACACATTATATGAGAAGCAGAACATAAGGGGGGCTTCAGGGGCAGTGGAAAGAGGGAGGAGTGCGGCTTGTTAGGGGCACTTAATCAACATTTTTAATGCCTCCAAAACAGAGACAATAGAGATTGTGTGTGTGTTTTTGTCTTTTTGTCAGTGTGGGCATGTACAAATCCCAGGTGAATTCCGACACACAGACCCTTCATTATCCCCGACTGAAAGCACTTGTACCCAACTCTTTACTACAGAGTTTATTTTTAGGGGGGCGTATCACCCCGAACACCAACCCTAAAGATTCACCCCTGATGCTGGCTTTTCTATTTGCTACAATAAACACAGAGGCAGAAGAAAAGCACATGGGAAAGAGAGAGAGCAATATGGGTGCCAGTTGGAGCTACAGAAGCACATGGGTGAAAACAGGCAATGCGTAGTGGTGAGGGGTGCATAGGAGTACACACATCTAGAGAGGATAAGGAGCACAGGGAAGGGAGAAGCATATAATGGAGACTACTGCAAAACCTGTGCATTCTCATGAAGTGCTTCCCAAAAAAAGAGTTCCAGATTAGCAAGCACGTGTAGAAGACTAGAAGGAACCAATCAAAGAGGTAATAAAAAGGCTATCCTCCATGGGAGAGGAAAATACATGCTTGAAGGGCTAATACAGATAAAGTCTGTGACTAGTAAACAAAGACAATAGTAAGCAATGGGTAGAATACATTCTAAGGTCCACTTTCAGCATGTCCCCAATATGTCTCTGCAACCAGACAGCTATGCTATCTGGTAGGTGTCAATCTAAAAAGGAGGGAATACTACTTCTCAATAGAGAGAGACTGCATAATTGGATATGTCCATGCATGTTGCCACTAAACATAGAACGTGTCCTGGGTGAAAAGGAGCTGTTTATTTGCATCTGTCTTTGCACTGATCTTGGTCATAACATTTTGTCTGTGCCTGGTAGCCACTGTGACAGTAAGCACACTCTTCTTGATAACAAGGATTGATCTTTCTCTACATTGAGAACACCAGAGGTATATATGCATATGGCATTTCCATAGCATGAAACTAGCCAAAAGGCAGTGGAAACAGAGATAAAGAGAGACAGAAGGTATGAGTGCAGGGGAGAACTAAAAGAGAAGGGACGAGAGAGGAAGAGAATAATGAGGGTGACAGTAAGTGGAAATAGTAAGCTGGGGTAGAGGAAGAGATTGAAATTGAGAGGTGCTAGACTTTTCATCCTTGGCGTGGTCTCCCTTAAGTTTTTGCCTCTGTTCCCCAGGTTGTTGATGTATGTTGGGCTCTATTTTTGCTGTTTTTTGTTACTCTGGGCACTTTACCACTGCTAACCAGTGCTAAAGTGCAAGTGCTCCTGTACAAAATGTGTATGTAATTGGTTCATCCATGACTGGCATATTTGGTTTACTAATAAGTCCTCAGTACAGTGCCCTAGAGGTGACCAGGTCCTGTAAATCAAATACTACTAGTGGGCCTGCAGCACTGGTTGTGCCACCCACATTAGTAGTTCTGTAAACATGACTCAGGCCTGCCACTGCAGTGTCTGTGTGTGCAGTTTTAAACTGTAAATTCGACATGGCCAGTGTAGTCACTTGCCAGGCCTAAACCTTCCTTTTTCTTACATGTAAGACACCCCTAAGGTAGGCCCTAGGTAGCCCCAAGGGCAGGTTGCAGTGTATGGTTAAGGGAGGACATATAGTAATGTGTTTTATATGTTCTGACAGTGAACTACTGTTAAACTCGTTTTTCACTGTTGCAAGGCCTGTCCCTCTCATAGGTTAACATGGGAACTACCTTTAAGTATGATTAAAGTGTAGATTCCCTTTGAGAGCGGATAGACATGGAGTTTGGGGTCCCTGAGCTCACAATTTTAAAATACATCTGTTAGTGAAGTTGATTTTAAGATTGTGTGTTTGAAAATGCCACTTTTAGAAAGTGAGCATTTTCTGGCTTAAACCATTTCTGCGACTCTTCCTGTTTGTGGATTCCCTGTATGGGTCAGTTTGACAGTTGGGCTTGTTGTGCCTCTCACTAGATAGTGACACAAAGGGAGCTGGGGTGTAGTCTGCATTTCCTGATGAGTCATCTGTGCTAGGAGGGAGGGGAGGAGTGGTCACTCACCCCTGAAAGGGCTGTGCCTGCCCTCACACAATGCAGTCTCCAACCCCCTGGTGTGTGTCTGGGGCCTGGCCTGAGCAGGGCAGGATTTCACAAACAAGAGAGACTTTTCTTTGAAGTAGGCCTACTTCAACAAGCAAAATGGGTATAAGAAGGGCACCCAAAACCACAGACTTTAGAACACTTCTGGAAACCAAGAGGAACCTCCGCCTGGAGAAGAGCTGAAGAGCTGAGGAAGAAGAGCTGCCCTGCCTGTGACTGTGCTTTGTGGAGCTATCCTGCAATTGCTGCTTCTGCCAGTGTAAGAGGATAAAGACTGGACTTTGTGTGCCTTCCTTCTTGTGAAGAACTCTCCAAGGGCTTGGTTTAGAGCTTGCCTCCTGTTGTTTGAAGTCTCAGGGACAGCAAAGACTTCTCTCTGCCAGCACCTGGCGCCTTTGCCGAGTGGTGCCCATCCAGTTCCTGGGACCCTGAAAGGAGAAGCTGACAGGACAAGAGTGAGAAATCCACGCACAGATAGCCAGGCGGGGAAAAGATTGACGCAACTCTGAGACGCGACTGAAAAATCGATGCACCGCCGGCTTCACAGCTGAAATTGACGCTCGCCTGTTGTGCAGCTGGAAGATCGACGCACGCAGCTGGAGAAACGACGCGCAGCTTCGCTGACGGAGGCTGGTGAGATCGCAACCCGTGCTGCGTAGTTTTCGGATCATCATGCAGCAGGATTTCTGATGCAAACATCGTTGGGCGTGTAAGAACGATGCAAGGCCTGCCCGGACCCGAGAGTGCTGTTCGGATCGACGCATCACTCTCATGTGGAGAGAAGAAACGACGCATGCCGAAACGATGCAAGGTCTCGTGAGTGAGTGATATCGACGCATCGCAAGCCCTTTTTGATGCACACTCACCCGTGCAGGGTTATTTTTGTCGCGCCCAGGTACATTTTCACGCTAACAGCGTTAGAATTGTGTTTAAAATTACATTAAGACTCTTTTTTCATTTTTATTGATAACTTGACTTGTGTATTGTGGATTTTTGTTGTTTTGGTCTTTTTTTGTTTAGATAAATATTCTCTATTTTTCTAAACCGGTGTTGTGTCTTTTTGTAGTGTTTTCATTAAGTTACTGTGTGCATTGGTACAAATACTTTACACCTAGCACTCTGAAGTTAAGCCTGTCTGCTTGTGCCAAGCTAACAAGGGGGTGAGCAGGGGTTAGCTGAGGGTGATTCTCTTTTACCTTGACTAGAGTGAGGGTCCTTGCTTGTACAGGGGGTAACCTGACTGTCAACCAAAGACCCCATTTCTAACAAGAGAAAAATTAGTAAATGGGAAGAGAGACAGAGGGAGGGAGAGAGATAAAGTGAAAAGGGGGAGATACAGAGATAGTGTGTGGGTTGGTTGAGACACAGAGAAAAGTGAAGAGAAGGGATGAAAAAGGAAGAACCAGAAACTGTAGGAAAGCACTAGCGGAAGTTAAGGGAGAAAGCACCAGAGGCAGTAGGGGATATGTAAGAGAAAATAGTAAGGGAAGGAAAGAGAAACAATGCATAATGTCAAATGGAGAGAGGGACTGAGAGGGAAATTGTGAGATGATAAATACAACAGAGAAGTTAGAGCAAGAGGTCAGAGAGGGAGAATTAAAAGAAGCGTATTTAATTGTTGCCAATATTACCGGCCCAACATGCTTTCACATCCCCACGCTAGCACTATTTGTCCGATGCTTCCAAAACTATCAGGTTTTGTCCGATAGTAGAGGTCCAAAGAGTTTACAGTGCAGCTTCCCTACAACTGATTAAGGGAGAATTAACAAATTCCTTATACACTGGCACTTACACCCTATGAAATTTCTACCAAAGCCCACCAAAGTGGGTAACTATTAGAAATGTGTCTTTGGAAACTATATGTATCCTGTGTTGAAAAGAAATTAACTTTTTGCCTTTTTTTATTGGCTTAGAACCTCAATATCTGTCTCAGTGCTATAAGCAGTTAAATGTTGCCATCACATTATTCACTAACTTGACCTACCACTACATTGATTGCCATTGCTTTAACTAGGTAAATATATAATTTAACTTACCACTGTTTGCCCCTCCCACTTCAAACCGACAACTATATCGACCCTTACACTAAATCTAACATGGATACTTGCACTAAATGCAATTAAATTAAATGAACGAAAATTAAGATTGCATTATTTTCATGTAAGGTAACCCCAATGATAAGCAAAACTAAACCCTTAATGACATGAAATTAAACTGAGTTAATAACTTAAATGAAAAGCAATGCTAGCCCCATCACTAAATTCAATTACCATACATTCACTTAAATATTATTACATGTATTTTAACTAGTTGTTATGTACGAAAAACATTTAAATTCCAGTAAATTACATTATATTAAGATGAAATACATTCTGTGTAACACCACAGTTAGATTTAACCTTACAAAATAATTTGAATGTATTATCTTGGCCTAGCCCTAAAGAAAACCTTGATCCCAAACTAAAGTAAAATCTCTCATTAGCAAATTTAAGTTATTTACATTGCAAGCCCAAACACTAACCAGATTTGTAAATTAAATAAAAATTAAATTATCTGCAATGAAATTAAGCAGATCGCCATATCGTGACACTAAATGTAACCAAGCTCCAGACTAGACATTTAAAATAATGTAAATCTATTTAACATCACATTATTTAGGCATTCTTGACTCCATGAGTGTTTTCACTTTAACCTTCCAAATGTGACGTGATGACTTTCTCAGTAGTAGGGACGATGAAGGAGTGCCTCCGATGCAGTGGCATCATGATGTACAGCATCTGAGATAGCGGGATGCACCCTGTAAACTACTGCAAGTGATGTTACAAACATGCTGATTCAACAGTGAACTGAGAGCTCAGAGAAGAAGCACAAACACTGAATAGGAGCCTGGTACATTACATATACAAATATGTAATGGCGACAGTTCCCGGAGGAAAAATACTTTGCAGATCACATCATCTGCTTCCAATATTTTAAGAACTTTTACAGTCATTGATGAAATACCCACTGCGACAACTAAAAGAAGCCGTGCTATTTCTTCTCTGGGCGTGAAAGTTTGTCCAACTACCCACGTAATACAGAAACCAGAATATGGCCAATGTTGAGGCTGTGACATTCTCTGTTTCCTGACAGATGCCAGGTTGGATCTTGTGGGAGTCACTCTTTGTCATTTTGAGCCTCTAACCCGAGCAGCCATCAGTTACCTTCGGGACACACTTACAGTGACACCAATCATTAGTGCAAAAGTTCATGTATTTAGGACAGGATTTAACCAGATTACATCATTTAACTTTCAACGTATACCCCAACATTAAAAGAACCCCAACCCTTCAAGATTTCCTCGCTCATCTTTCTCTCTTCCAAACCCGCATTTCGCTTCCCCTCTCCTAGACACTCCCCTATTCCTTTCCTGCCCTACTTGCTTCGTGCATCCCCCCCACTCTGGTCCTTCACCTCCTTGTTTTTCTCCTTGGAAGGGTGGCCAAGCCCGCATCTGGCTCTCCACCCTCCCCCATCTACTGCATCACCTTGTATCACCACCTGCCTTAACTGACGCTCAGCAACCCCTCCTAGCCCCCTCTCGTAGCACCCTGCATCGCCAGCTCCCCTCCTACTTATTCCAAATGCCGGGTGGGTGGGTATCCAAATTCTGCCCCCCTCAAAGGTCGGCGCGGAGAGAGGCCAATCCCTCCCCCCACAACCCTTTTAACCACTAAACCTTAAACCCTCCCCCACTTACCTGGAGCTTATCCCGTTCTTTTGCGCCACTTCCTGTCCTCCCAAACACGCCCCCGGAGAGACTAGAGCGAGACTCTCTCTCTCCGTGGGCCCCTCCATTCTGAACTCATTATTTTCACTAGCAACTGGCCACATCCTTTCCATAGGTACAGAAGCAGTGTTCACCTTGTTTCGTAAGAAATCAACTATGGATGACTTTGGTCCCTCTACTTTTCAACCTGCTTCCGGAATGTGCAATTACTGCACAATATTACCTTTCTGCTGAAGAGTATAACATCCTGGGACATTCCAGACTGGATTTGATTTAGGTCAGCCATGATGACCACTGATGCATTGTCTTCTCAGCGCTGGACAACTTTACAACAGGAGCATTCTTAGGGCTCTGAATCGTTTAGATCCCTCGGCAGTCTGGGGCAGTCATGGCTGAAGGACTAGGGAAGTGCAGGTGTGGATGAATGTGTGAGTATGTGGATGCATAAAACTATAAAAGAAGGAACGGATGAGTGAGTGCATGGATAAATGAATGGGTAAGATAATAAATGAGTGCATGGATCCCAAAGGCAGGGCTTTGGCTGTGATCGCATTGGTGAAAAGAGGCTACTCTCCTCTCTTGCTGCTACGTATTCATTTATGCAGTCACTCATTCATTCATGTGCCTACTCAGTCACCCAATCACCCACCCATTTACTTATTCTGCCATCACCTATCACATATTAACGAAATTACACGCATAAACTTGCAAAATAATCCAAAAGCACACTCAAATATTAAAAAAATCAGTCCTATTGGCTATTGATGGCATAGGCTGCACTTCTAGTCAGACCTAAAACGCAGGTAGCATCTGACACTTTCTATGACTTAAAATAGCTTTTCATTTATGTATAATTTCCGCTGTTTCTCATTACAGTTAATAACAGGAGATACAACTACCCAATTCCGTACCATTTATGGGCGTGTGCATGGTAATGGCATGCTTTACTGAAGACTGAGCAACCTCTGAAGGGAATCGTCTGTGAGAGTGTTATACATATACACATGGAAGAGCATGCCCTTTGGTGTTCTATTAATGCTCATGACGTAGCTTGGGCATGGCCTTTGGTGTTATATTAATGCAGGCGACGTAGTTTGTGCATGCCCTTTGGTGTTATATTAATGCCCATGACGTAGCTTGGTCATGCCCTCCGGTGTTATATCAATGCACATGATGTAGCTTGAGCATGCTCTTTGGTGTTATATTAATGCCCATGATGAAGCTTGGGCATGCCCTTTGGTGTTATATTAATGCCCATGATGTAGCTTGAACATGTCCTTTGGTGTTATATTAATGCATGTGATGTAGCTTGGGCATGCCCTTTGGCGTTATATTAATGCTCATGACATAGCTTGGGCATGGCCTTTGGTGTTATATTAATGCACGTGATGTAGCCTGAACATGTCCTTTGGTGTTATATTAATGCAGGTGTCGTAGCTAGGGCATGCCCTTTGGTGTTATATTAATGCACGCAATGTAGCTTGGGCATGCCCTTTGGTGTTATAGTAATGCATGTGATATAGCTTGGGCATGCTCTTCGGTGTTATATAAATGCACATTTGCGGAGTTATAATAATGCCCACAACGACGTGGCTGAAACTCTATTTATTGAGAAGCATTTTCTCTGGGAATACCAGTCCCTGAGATCATTTAGTGACCCACTGTGGCTTTCTGGAAACTGATACCTTCAGATCCTGCAAGTCCTTTGCGACTTTCCCTGCCTATGGGTTACTTTTTGACTGATCACAGCCAGGGTTCCTTGGTGGCTAACCCCTCAGGAGAGAGACTGGGTTTTGACTGGGTAGGAATAGTTTGTCCTGTCCTTGAGTGGGCGTGAGTGGGTTCTTGCAAAGACAGTTCTCTGTGATCTGAGCATCCAAGAGCTCCTCACACACTGCAGACTGAACAAGGGATGGTAAAATAAATATTGCCACGGGGACTGTGCACACTGGAGAGCATCAGAGACGATTCTCATTATCCTGTGTGTGGAAGAAGAGCTGTCTCCATCGTGTGCCTCACCTCCTGTATCAGTCTCACACAGCAGCTCCAAGTAGTGACAGTGTACAGGGGCTAAGGTTCGGGCTCGTTAGATGTACCACTTTGCCTCTTGATGCTCGTTCTCCTTATTTTAACTCCTTCCATAAATAGAAAAAAATTCTTAAATCATAACTGACAGATACAACACCGAATGGCTGTAATGTTGGCTTATCCAAAATATGCAAAACATTTGTAAATCCAGGAGTAAAAGCAAACGTGTACTGAACTATATATACTCACCTTGTCGATATTATAGCAACAATATTTTGGTAGCATGATATTCTGGAGTTGATAATAAGATGGAAATCCAATCTGCCTCTGCCAGACCTAACATGGTCGGACTGCCTAGTCTGTTTGTGACACACTTGAGACTTTAACCTCATGCCATAATACTAGCCTAATGACTACACCTTTACTGGCAGATTATGATGGTTGCATGTCTGTGGACAGTGTGGCTTTAGTTTCCTAGCTGTATCATTGTGTCTAAATATATCTGATTTGTTAGACGTGTTAGGTGTATTACTCCTATACAAATTTGAAAGATATGATTTGTTTGCACACATATCATATACCAATACAAAATTTTGCATTGAAAAGACCCAATGTTATGTTAATTTGGTGCCGCCCATTACTTTCAACAAAATCACAAAGCATGTGTTCAGTATAAATGCATTTTATGTTTTTATTATAGAAGTTTCACCGAAATGGGAAAGTAATGGCTAATAAATATTATGAAAAACATACCTAACAATGACTTGATTGAGAACTTCCTTTAGACATGAATATGGAGCGGCTTCATAGTTTCTAGTCTCTTGGCCTGATTTAGAGTTTGGCAGATGGAATACTCCATCACAAACGAAACAGATATCATACCCACCTTATTACAAGTGCTATAGGATATTATGCACATGTAAAATGGCGGACAGGATATCCATCACATTTGTGATAGAATATCCCATCCACCAAACTCCAATTCAGGCCCTCTGTCAGTTAGAACATATTTGAATAACCGTTTGAAATTGGTAGTCCATGACATGCTTATTTTGCACCTAGACTTCAGCAACACAGTTCTATTGGAATATGTCAATATTACAGTGCTCTTCTCAAAGTTGGTCATTTATTCCAATATGAAATATGGTCATATCTACCCAATACTTACTAAACTACATTAGCTGCCCATGAAGAGGCGTATAAAGTTAAAATATAATGGCTTGCATATGGAGTGATTGGTGGATTTACCTCTAAAGCGTAGCATTTACCACCTAAGTGGCTTCTTGATGTTAAAACAAAAAAAACAGAGCTGACAAAAAAAAGTGAGCGATTGAAAATTTCAAAAAATTATTTAATTGTTTTCCTGAAGGACTAATAGAGATTTGACTCAAGGCCATGGGAAGGTCATTCTACAGTCTGGTAGCTGGGTAGTGGAAAGATTGACTCCCAATGCAAACTTCTTGGGATGTGCAGCAAGCACAATCCATGATAATCTTAATAATCTCTTGGGGCAATGGTCCATCAGCTATTCAGGGCCGTTAGAGATACCTCTCTAGAGAACGCTATTTCATGCACCAGGCACAGTACATGATTCTTTGGTCATTGTGCAACCGATGCAGATTTATTTTTGCCACTGATACATTGTCAAATTTCTTAAAGTTACTGACCATCTTCACTGAGTGATACTGAATATGTAGACTCACTGCTTGAGCCTGAAGTAAGATGAGGTAAAGAGCATTGCAGTAGTTCAGTCTGGATATAATACAGGATGATATCATCATTTCTACCTGATCCTTAGGGAGTAAAAGATACATTTTTTTGATGACTTTTAGTATCCGAAGCTGGAGCTCACTGTTGAGGACATAAATTGGTTAAGAGCCAAGTTGTCAATGAGGATAATCCCCAGGGATTTCCCCTTAACCTGGGGCTTGAGAGCTAACTCATGAAGCTGCATCATAAACAGTTATATATGGTACATAAATCAGTGAAGACCAACATATCACTCCTACTTGTCAATTATCTCAGGCTGCAAAGGCAGATCAGTAGCACAACCTCTTTCCAGTGGAAACAGCAAGATTGTGAAGTGTGAACCTAATCATTGACAGGTGCAGCACCAAACATGTGGATCTCTATTCCAGACAACACACAATTCTTAATATACCTCTATTCTTTCAAAAAGTAATTGAAGCATGAAATTATAAAAGAGTATCTGTGAGTAATCAGGATGTTTTTTCACCAAGGGATTGTGACTGATTTTAAATAAACAATGAGATTAAATTTCGAGTTGTCCGTTATGTTACTTAGAATTCTGAGGAGAAAAAAAACTTTATTCACACATACCTGACATGCCAACCATCCACACCACCCTCTGTACATTTCCTCCATTTCTGGCGACGTCTAGCAACACAAGGGAACACAGGAGGAAGGAGTGCCTTCCCTTATGGCATAGCATCAGCTAGCAGTGGCGGCTGCTGGCAACAGAAAGTGGTGGGCAGATAGGGGGGAACAACAATAAAAAAAAATCATTTACCTGCCACTGCCACTCCCGGTCCTACTGCCGGCCACCTCAGTGCTCCACTGCTCCCGGCGGCCACACAGTACAGGCTCCCAGACTCCCCCACCCAATCCAGACGCTGCTGTCATGCTATTACCCAGCATGTGAGCAGTGCCGATATTGGCCCGAGTGGGCTAGTTTAATACTTGCTCAGGGACAGGGAGCCATTGCTTTTTCTCTTCCTGGCTGTACAACACAGCTGGGTTGGAGAAATGTAAATGTGCATGTAGATTTGGCCGTCCAAACCAACATGCGCACTTACAGTGCCCACCACTGCTCCTCCCTGCCATGTCCCAGCCCCACCCCTCCCTACACTAGCATGGCTCAGTCAGGGAGTGAAAAATAAAATGATAATACAATTGTTTCATTATCATTTTGTTTTTCATTTGCTGGCACTAAGCAGTGGGACGACGCTCCTCCGCCATCATGTAGGAGCTGCCACTGAGTATCAGTGGAAAAACAACTTTTGTTTTGCAGATTTTGCTGTGTCATAGCAGTGAACAAGTAGATTCAGAATTGGTACTCACCCAACTGGCTGTCTATGAGAGCTATATAGAACATATGTTAAGTTATGATAGTCTGTTAAAATTAATATATTTATGCACCCTATAATTCTATTAACTCATGTCCTTTGCAAAACACCCTATTACTTATTCTATTTTCACATCCAATTCATCCAACTGCATAAATCTCCTACTTTATTCTATACTTTCATGGGTGCAGGCTAAACCATAGGCCCTATTAAATAAAATAAAAATTAGATATATGATTTCTGTTTTTCGGCCTTGAAGTCAAGCAAGCCACATCCAAATAGCTATTGCAAACAGGGAAACTCAAACCTCCAGCATAACGAATTTACCTAATGTCCAAAACAATCATAGCAGTTTGTCTGTGCTAAGGTTTGACAGAGGTAGCGCCTTATCTACTGTAGATATTTTATTCCTGTTTTTGCTTGAACTGATTCTCTACTCACTATCTGCTACTTAATAATAGATGAATGAAAAACATAAACTATAAGTCAGGCTAATGGTAAGAAATCAATCATGCTGCCTCCCTTGCAGTGACAATGATGCACGGTTTATTCACTAGTTGGAACACAGCAGAAAAAATCAATGAAAATAAGGGGACAAATCAAAGCCGCTACACTAAGGATTTGATTTTACCATTACACGGAAACACTGGAGAAAAAATATACCCTGGTGTGTATTGTACTGCACAATTTTATTTGTATATCATGTTTGTCCCAGAATGTTCAGAGTAAATCTTTGTGTGTGGAATCCAATTACAAACGGCTTAACAACCTACTGGTTTTCGTTCGTAAAATCACACAAAAATTACATTTTGCAGTCATTGTGTACTGGGATATGGCATATGTATTATGTGTAATATATGTCCCATTGCATCCTGCAAAGTGTGTGAGTATATTCTACTTTGAATGCACAACTGAAACAACAGAAGTTGACCCTGAACTACTTTTGTTCAAAATAAACATGCTCTGGTTAAAACAAAAACACCAACATTGCATAGAACATGTCACTATGTGTTAAGCAAATACAGATTGAAACTGCGAAGGTTGTTTGGTTGGTTCAGAGACATTCATTTCGCAGATATCCTTACCGTTGTCATGCTCACAGTTTGACTGCATTTTTAGAACACTGATTAAACACTGTTTAAATAATTGCTATGTCATCAAAAAGCAGTTAATTTATCGGTGGAGTATTTGGCCCTATTCACAAAAAAGTAGTAAATCTGCAATCATAGTAATACTCCTACAAACAGGTTCAACTTTTATACTTTTTTTGTGTACTCACAAGCATTAATGAAACCTGGAGTTGCTCTTTGCAGCCAACTATCTGCCTTTCACTGAATCAATAATTCACTACCTCAAGTGGAAGACTGCTTTTAAAAAAGGTGTTTGGCAGCCCACAACTGCGAATTCAGTTGGAAGCCTTGGTGCTAATGAGCTTGCACTTAGTAACTGTTTTTGTGTCTCTGGCAATTTGGCAATTTGTGATGTATTTTTAGTCCAATGTTTTGTAGATACTTGTTTGAGTGGTGTGTATTTTAGTATATGGTTTGTGATTTTTGTATAAGAGTGAGACAAATGGAGACAAATGTTGATTTATTAAAATTATAAGCATTAGTAATAATACAGTATTTCCAGTGAATAATTAGGGGTTTCACTGTGATGTTTAAACTATATGCATTTTTCCCTACTATATATCAGTTTTGCCTACGTAGTGTTGTCTAGCCCAGATATGGTGGGGCTACTTTGGCTTTCCCCCATTTTTTGGATCACTGCACCAGCAGCAACCTGGCCTGCAATTTAAAGGGGCATGATACCCTTGTAGGTAGGCCCAGTGAGTGACTGCGCCTGCTTGCAAGGGGGTGAATGGTCCCTGGCTCTCCTCTCCCCCCTTTCAAGAGAATCCCTTGGAGGGGAGGGGCTGGTAAGCACACATTCCCTGCACCTCTGAAGGTATCTTTGCCTCTGAGACTGTGGGCCTCATTACGACTTTGGCAGTCTTTTGGCAAGCGTCCACGGTGGTGGCTGGCAAAAGACTGCATGTTGGCGACATTTCTGTGACTCTGCCTGTTTGTGGATTCCCTGTCTGGGTCAGTTTGACAGTTGGGCTGGTTGCACCTCTCACTAGACAGTGACACAAAGGGAGCTGGGGTATAGTCTGCATTTCCTGATGAGCCATCTGTGCTAAGAGGGAGAGGAGGAGTGGTCACTCACACCTGGAAGGGCTGTGCCTGCCCTCACACAATGCGGTCTCCAACCCCCTGGTGTGTGTTTGGGGCCTGGCCTGGGAAAGGCAGGATTTCACAAACAAGAGATACTTTCTTTGAAGTAGGCCTACTTCAAAGGGCAAAAAACCACAGACTTTAGAAAACTTCTGGAAACCAAGAGGAACCTCTGCCTGGAGAAGAGCTGAGGAAGAAGAGCTGCCCTACCTGTGACTGTGCTTTGTGGAGCTATCCTGCAGTTGCTGCGTCTGCCAGTGTAAGAGGACAAAGACCGGACTTTGTGTGCCTTCCTTCTTGTGAAGAACACTCCAAGGGCTTGATTTAGAGCTTGCCTCCTGTTGTTTGAAGTCTCAGGGACAGCAAAGACTTCTCTCCGCCAGCACCTGGAGCCTCTGCAGAGACTCCTACTCTTCCAAGTGGCGCCCATTCAGTTCCTGGGACCCTGAAAGGAGAAGCTGGCAGCCCAAGAGTGAGAAATCCACACACCGACCGCAGTGCGGGAAAAAGAATGCAACTCCAATCTGCAGCTGAAAAATCGACGCGTCACTGGCTTCGCGGCTGAAAATCGATGCTCGCCTGCAATGCGACCGGAAGATCGACGCCTGCGGTTGGAGAAACGAAGAGCAGCATCGCTGACGTAGGCTGGTGAGATCGCAAACCGCGCTGGGCGTGTAAAAACGATATAAGGACCTGAGAGTGCGGTTCGAATTGATGCATCGCTCTCCTGCGGAGAGAAGAAACGACGCACGCTGACTCGAATGAAGGAGAAACGACGCACGGTCTCGCTCGTGAGTGATATAGATGCATCGCAAGCCCTTTTTGACGCACACTCGCACGTGCGGGGTTATTTGTGAAGCACCTAGGTACATTTTCACACTAACAGCGTTAGTGTTGTGTTTAAAACTACATGAAGACTCTTTTTTGTTTTTTAATTGATAACTTGACTTGTGTAATGTGGATTTTTGTTGTTTTGGTCTTGTTTTGTTTAGATAAATATTTTCTATTGTTCTAAACTGGTGTTGTGTCATTTTATAGTGTTTTCATTAAGTTACTGTGTGTGTTGGTACAAATACTTTTTACCTAGGACTCTAAAGTTAAGCCTTCCTGCTCGTGCCAAGCTACCAAGGGGGTAAGCAGGGGTTAGCTGAGGGTGATTCTCTTTTACCCTGACTAGAGTGAGGGTCCTTGCTTGGACAGGGGGTAACCTGACTGCCAACCAAAGACCCCATTTCTAACACACAATCAATACTATACACACATTATAACTGCACACAAACACCACAACCGACCAGCACACACAACCTAACACCCCCACCCCACCAAGCACCCTAAACTACACCCTTACACACAAAACACCCACCCATACCCACAACACTACCACCATGTCCCGTCAAAAGCACCCACATTTCACAGACGATGAGTTGAGGGTCATGGTCGATGAAATCGTCAGGGTAGAGCCACAACTGTTTGGAGCACAGGTAAAGCAAACCTCCGTTGCCAGGAAAATTGAGTTTTGGCAGGAAATTGTCAACAGGGTCAACTCAGAGGCCAACCATCCATGCATAAGGGAGGGTATCAGGAAGAGGTGGAACAACCTTGGGGGGAGGTGCGTTCCATGGCAACCGGGCACCAGATAGCCGTACAGAAGACTGGTGGTGGGCTCCCACCTCCTCCCCCAGAGTTCATATTGTGGGAGGAGAAGATCGTGGACATACTGCATCCATAGGGCCTGACTGGAATACCCAGAGGACTGGACTCTGGTAAGTAACTAACACTCCCATGGCACAAATGGGTCAGGCTCAGCATGCTTTCTCACCACCCAATCACTCCCCAATTCACCCTATCTTCCACTACACCTCCCACCCAGCTCCTCTCCTGCATGCCACACCATCACCCAGCCCCAATGCCCACACAGTCCCTGTGAAGTGCACGGATAGCACTGCCAATCACAATCACTACAGCTCCCAAAATTAACCTGCCCATCTCCATCAAAACCTGTAATGTGCACATCACATCACAACTCTTGCATGTATCACAATTGCACCAGGTACAGTGGCAATGACAGCAATGCTACGGCACAACACAATCCAAACAACACCTAACACAGGCACAGCACTGTCACCAAACCTAAGGGCCACTTATCCAAATCAATAACCATGATATGGACTGATCATGGGCATGAAGAAGAAGTTTCTTACCTATGGTAACGCTTTTTCTGGTGGATACAATAGCTACCTGTGGATTCCTCACCTTACGAATTCACCCATGCGCCAGCATCCGACCGAAAATCTTCTTCCCAGCTCTCCACGTTGACGAGGATGTCATAATTGCACGGCTCCACACGACTCCGTGTGACGTCACCGTGCCAATAAGAAGTCCTCGCTGACGTGCTGACGTCAGTTTCACCCATTTTTTACGTGCCTTTGAGGTGAACAAGTGAGAACCGACCCCACAATAACTCCAAGAAATACATATATACATAAAACTACCATGATGCAATATAATCAAAACCATCAATTATATATACAGGAAAAGAGATAAATATATACATACCCCTATACAACCACATATGTTAATGTAACCAGACAGGCAATGGGGAGGCGGGTGGAACTGTGAGGAATCCACAGGTAGCTATTGTATCCACCAGAAAAAGCATTACCGAAGGTAAGTAACTTGTTCTTCTGATGGATACAACTACCTGTGGATGCCTCACCTTATGAATAGAGTCCCAAAGCAGTACCGCACTTGGAGGTGGGAACCTACCTGGTTATACCAAGAAGTCCTGCAATACAGATCACGCAAAATGGCCGCCCTTCCTAACCTCCGAATCCAAGCAGTAATGCTTTGCGAAGGTGTGGCGGGACGCCCAAGTTGCTGCCTTGCAATTGTCTACCACTGGAACCCCTCTTGCCAAGGCCTAAGTAGCGGACTTAGCCCTGGTGGAAAGGGCTCTGATACCCTCAGGGGGAACTTTCTTTGCCAACGAGTAGCAAATCTTGATACAAAGAATGGCCCACCTAGAGACTGTTCTTTTATGAACTGCTGTGCCCTTCCTCTGTCCAATATACCCCACGAACAGCTGGTCCTCCAGGCGAAAGTCTTTCGTCCTTTCAATATAAAAACTAAGCGCCCTTTTAGGGTCCAAACGGTGGGGCCTCTCTTCTTCCTTCGAGGGGTGAGGAAGAGAGTAGAAAGATGGAAAGGTAATGGTCTGCCCTGTATGAAAAGGAGTGACAACTTTTGGCAGGAAAGCCGCCCTGGTTTTCAACACCACTTTATCTGGAAAAAACAAGGTAAAGTGGAGTTTAACTGAAAGAGTTTGAAGCTCACTAACCCACCTAGCTGAGATTATAGCAACAAGAAAAACTGTTTTAAGCACTAAAAACCTTAACGGGCAAGAGTGCATGGGCTCAAAAGGTGATCCCATTAAAAAGGTCAAAACGAGATTTAGGTCCCACTGAGGCACATGAAAAGTAGTGGGAGGAAACCTATTAAGTAGACCCTTCAGAAACCTAACCACGATAGGTGATTTAAATAATGAGGGCTGATCCGGGAAGCAAAGAAAGGCTGACAGAGCAGTCAAATAACCCTTAATTGTAGCCACTGCACAACCCTTCTTTGCTAAATCTAAAGCAAATAATAGAATATCGGAGTGGTGGGCCTTCAAGGGATCAATTTGTCTTCCTCCACACCAAGCCACGAATTTTGCCCACCTGCCGGCATAAACAGTCTTAGTGGAGTGTCGCCTGGCCGATAAAATAGCATCCACTACATCTGGTGGGAGAGAAAAGGAACTCAGGTTGCCCCATTCAATCCCCAGGCATGAAGGTGCAGGCTCTGGAGGTGGGGGTGTAGAACCTGCCCCTGGGACTGCGAGAGGAGGTCTGCCCTGAGAGGGAGATGCAGCAGAGGGCACAGCGAGAGTTGGAGAAGGTCCGTGTATCACACCCTTCTTGGCCAATCCGGGGATAATAAAATGACCTGAGCCCGATCTTGGTGAATCTTCCTCAGAACCTGAGGAATGAAGGGTATGGGGGGGAATGGGTAAAGCAACTGGTTGCACCAAGAGATCTGAAACGCATCCCCCAAAGCTTCTTGCACCAGATACTGGAGGCTGAAGAATGACGGACAGTGCGTGTTCTCCCGAGTGGCAAACAGATCTATCACCGGGGAACCCCACATCCGAAAGATGTGCAGGACCAGATCCGGTTGGAGACACCACTCGTGATCGGCCAGAAAATGTCGACTGAGAGAGTCCGCACGTACGTTGAGCACCCTGGCCAGATGATTCGCTATCAAGCAAATCCAATGGTCCTGAAGCCAGGACCAGAGACACAGAGCTTCTCTGCAGAGAAGATACGACCCTACTCCTCCATGCTTGTTTATATACCACATCACTGTAGTGTTGTCCGTCAGGACTTGAACTGACTGACCGCGAAGGGACGGGAGGAAGGCCTTGAGACCCAAACGTATCGCCTGCAATTCTAACAGATTGATATGAAAAGTCTGTTCTACTGGAGACCAACCACCCTTGATCTCCAGGTCCCCCAGATGAGCTCCCCACCCTAGAGTGGAAGCATCCGTCATGACCGTGGCCACCGGAGGCAGCAGTGAAACCGGCCTTCCTTGAGAAAGGTTGCCGTCCACAGCCCACCATCTTAGATCCACTGCAGCCTCTCTGGAGATCGTTATCGACTCCTTGAGATCCTCTTTGTGATGAAACCACTGCCTGCGGAGGCACCATTGGAGTGCCCTCATGTGCCAACGTGCATGATTGACCAACAGAATGCAAGAAACGAACAGACCGAGCAGATGCAAGACCTTGAGGACTGGAACAACCTCTCCATTTTGAAACATTGGAATCAATGCCTGAATGTCCTTAATCCGCTGAGGTGGAGGATAGGCCCGATTCAATGTAGTATCCAGTACTGCCCTTATGAACAGGAGGCGTTGAGAGGGCTCCAGGTGAGACTTGGGTACATTTATTGAAAAACCCAAAGTGAACAACAACTGAGTTATCATCTGCAAGTGATTCAGCACAACCTCTGGAGACTTGGCTTTGATCAACCAATCGTCCAGGTAAGGGAATACCAATATCCCCTTCCTTCTGAGACTTGCTGCTACCACTGCCATCACCTTTCATCAAGACTCGAGGTCCTGAAGTAAGACCAAACGGAAGGACCGCAAACTGGTAGTGTTGCGACCCTACCACAAACCGGAGATACTTCCTGTGCGACTTGAGTATAGGGATATGAAAATAAGCATCCTGAAAGTCAACAGATACCATCCAATCCTCTCTGTTCAACGCCAGAAGTACCTGTGCCAGAGTCAGCATCTTGAATTTGTCCTGTTTAAGGAACAAATTTAGAATCCTCAGGTCTAGAATTGGTCTCAACCGACCGTCCTTCTTGGGGATCAGGAAGTATCTTGAATAACAACCCTGACCCCTTTCCTGCTCTGGAACCAACTCCACCGCACCTTTTGACAATAGGATCTGAACCTCCTGCTGCAACAACAGGAGATGGTCTTCTGAGCGAAATGAGGGACGGGGAGGGATAGGATGAGGAAACTCCTGAAAAGGAAGAACATATCCTTTTCTCACAATGTTTAGTACCCATGAGTTTGATGTAATTAACTCCCACTTGTGGAGAAAAAGACGTAATCTTCCCCCTACAGGAGAAGTGTGATCGATAAAGGGGAAAAAACTAGGGCTGCTTCCCTTGCTGTTGTCCTCCAGAGGAAGAGGATGATGCAGGGTGCTGCTGGGTGGCCCCTCTTGTCAGAACCATCCCCCGCCCTCTAAAAGATCGATATGGGAGGCTGGTAGGCTGCTGGACTGTGGACTGGGGCCTTCCCCGGTAAACGGCTCAACGCCCAAACCCTCTGAACCTCTGAAAGGACATAAAAGGGATAGCAGAGGAGGCTTGCAGACCCAAAGACTTCACAGTGGCCCGACTATCTTTAAAGCGCTCTAGGGCTTTAGGGAGTCCTCTTTATCACCAAACAACTTATCTCCATCAAAAGGCAAATCCAATAAAGTAGTCTGTATATCCGAAGAAAACCCAGAGGACCTCAACCAAGCGTGCCTCCTGGTAGCAATAGAAGTACCCATTGCCCTGGCTACTGAGTCCATGGAATCCAGATCAGACTGGATTATTTGTTTTGCCGCAGCCTGAGCATCAGACAGAAGTTCACCAAATGGTCTCTGTACATCCTGCGGCAGGTCAGGAACCATAGCCTTCGCGGAGACCATCAGGGCGTGGACGTATCTACCAAGAACACACGTAGCATTCGCAGCTTTGAGATCCATGCTGCAAGAAGAGAAAGTTTTCTTTGCGGATTGCTCCATCCTTTTGGATTCCCTGTCCGATGGAATCACAGGGAATGAGCCTGGAGCAGACAGAGTAGAGCAAGAGGCCTGAACAACCAGGCTCTCCGGGGTAGGATGTTTCGATAAAAACCACAGATCTTCAGGCGTCACTCTGTATCTTCGTGCCACAGACCTATTCACAGCAGGAGACGACACATGCTTCCTCCAAAGCTCTAATATGGGCTCCGTAAGAGCATCATTGAACAGCGGCAAAGGATCCGCAGAGTTCGAAGAAGGGTGTAGGACATGAACTTCCCTGGTGAAGACAAATCCCATTCCGGGGAAGTGTCAAGCCCACTGGCTGAATCCAGCCCTTGATTTTCCCCCAAGGGCACCGCAATCTCCCCCTCCTCCAACAGCTGCCTTTGGTACTCTTCCTCTTCTAAGAGTCTCAAGGCCTTTCTGCGAGACCTCAGCCAGGCCTCTAACCTCGGCGTTGACATAGAATTGGTCGACATCGATGACACTGGCTTCAACACCTGATGTGGAACAGGAGAGGAAGGTTGACTTCAGAGGAATCCATCACTCGGATCCGGCGCCGGAGCGGATCCCAAAGGCGCAGAGGACACTGGCGGCTCCACCATCGGCGTCGACTGACGAGGCAATGAAATCGACACCATAGGCCTGGAAGGCGACGTCATGGGAACGACAGGGCCTCCAGGCGGCGTCATCGGCGCTGGTCCCGCACCCTCGCACAATAAACACTGTGGATCTCAGCAACTGCATATGTGTCTTTATTTGTGCATATACAAATGTTTGGTCAGCAAAATGGGTATGGCCCTCTAAACCCACAGGCAGTGTAATGGACAGCAGAGGGAGGCATCCTCTGCAGGAGACACAGTACAACAGACATGTCCCAGGGCAGATGTAAGGGAGTCACTAGTCCAGCCACACACCAGAGTATATCCACTTGTCTAACCTGCAAAAAAAACATGACAGAGAGTTCCATCAGGAGAGCAGGCGTGGTGGGACACAAAGCACATATGCAGATCATAGTTGTCATGCCCAGTGTAGATTGCCAAGTAGACAGGGCACAACAGATGTCACTTCTACATCACCAGTCTCAGGAAATACATCACAAAGCACAATAGCTGGCATCTGTCATGGGAAAAACTCTACTCTGTAAACAGTTGCCAAAGGCTAATGAACATGAATGCATCAAGCAATAGGTAGGAGAAGCAAGGATACACAGTACACAGTTACTCGCTGGAATGACATGAGAACAGGAGAATGCAGGACACAGCACAATACAGGACTGTCCATAGGAGATGGGATTCTTGCAGCCTGCATAGAGTACACATGTTAGAGAGCAGACATTTTAACTATGCAGCTTACCTGCAATCAGTCACCTCCCACAACACACACATAGGGATAGGAACACATTACACCACCACTGAAGATCCAAATCAGGATGACCATTGACAACAATCATTGTGGAAATACAACACTTGCAAATACACACACAACATACCTGTATGTTACCGGGAGTACTGATTGATGAGCTCAGTCCTAAAGTCAGCTGCACGTTTCTCATCTGCCTCCTCATCACTTTCCATGTCTGTATCACCAACCACTGGTCCAGCTGCCTCATCATCATCAGCTACTAATGGTATCTGACGTCTCAGGGCTAAATTGTGGAACATGCAGCAGGAAATTATGATCTGGCATACCTTTTGGGGAGCGTAGAGAAGGGCACCTCCAGAGACATCCAGGCATCTAAATATGGCCTTCAGTAGGCCAAATGTCCTTTCAATTACACATCTCGTCCTGACGTGGGCCTCACTGAAACAAAGTTCCCCTTCCGTGGCAGGGTACCTCACTTGTGTCAACAGCCAGGGAAGGTTAGGATAGCCAGAGTCACCTGTGTGCACAGAGGTGGGACCTGTTACACTACAGGTACAGACACAGGGAAGAATGTGATGACAGGTGCCATAACAGAAACACACATCCAAATGCATACATACCAATGAGCCAAGCCCTCCCTCTGTGTAGTCATGCCATCATGTGGGGGACATTGCTGTTCCTCAGAATGTAGGAGTCAAGCACAGATCCTGGAAACTTGTCTGTCACTTGGGAGATGTACAAGTCTGCCACACACACCACCTAAACATTGATGGAGTGGAAGTTTGTCCTATTCCTATACACCTGTTCATTGGCACTAGGAGGGACCCTAGCTGTATGGGTGCCATCTATGGCCCCTATCACATGAGGAATGTGTCCCACATCATAGAAGTCTGCTTTCACATAGGCCAAATCTGCATGTTGGGGGAACCTGACGTAGCTGTCCAGGTGTTCCTAGAAAACACATAGTACATCCTTTAACACAAGACTGAACATGGGCTGTGACATCCCTGCTACCAAGCCCACTGCATTCTGAAAGGAGCCTGTGGAAAGAAAGTGTAGGACTTGTACTGTGGGAGGGATGGCATAGGGATTACGCATGGGAGGCAATAGATCTGGCTCCAAATGGGTACAAAGATTCATGATAGTCTGACGATTCAGACAATAGTTCAGGATGATATGCCTGTCCTCCAGGGTTGCAAGGTCGACTAGCAGACAGTACACTCGTGCCTGTCTCAATCTATCTAGGATAGAGGGGAGAGAATGTAGGAAGTGATAAGCACTCCACACATGTTAGCAGAACATTTCCTTATCGCACACACCTAACACTGTAGACATGCTCACACTGCTGAAACAAACTAGATTGGGCATGCTGAAGCGGCATGAGCACCATCCTTGCTGCACATTGCTGCCCATGATCAATAGTTTGTGACACACATCACATGTGTCAGATTCTATATATGGTACACTAAGCTGTCCTGCACTGAGCATGTATGTAGTCATGCTATATAGCCACATGGTTACACCGCCTATGAGGCTGTGAGTAACTGGACATGCATGTCATCTGATATCCGCCCATGTAACATCACAGTGTCTTGCATGTCACATGTATAAGCCTAACCATGATGTCACAACATAGGCCTGCTCCGCATTCTGGTAAAAAAAACATGTATGGTGCAGTTATATTGCTGCAGCAAGGAATGATGTGTGCATAACATGGCAGCCGCCTCTCCTGCAGCACTGAACAGATGGAAGTGACCTAAGTCCGTCGGCATATGTCGTCATGGAGGTAGGTGGACGCAACCGCTGTGCAACTTCTCATTGGTATACATTGCTGCATATAGGAGACTGGGGCCAGTGGCGGTCACCACCAGCAGTGACAGTCCTGTACGCAATGGCTGTGACCGCCATTTTCTGCAGCCTTGCTCACTTGACTCCTGACACTCTTGCAAGCAAGACCTCCACGCGTGAGCTGCTGTGTACTTCCTCTAGGAGCCATCATGCCAAGTCCTACAGGGCCCCATGAAGAGCTGGAAAAGCTGGTGGAAGGGGTCCTACCATGGCAAGAACAGCTAAATGGGGCACCAGAGGAGCAGGTGAGCCCAATTCCATAGTCATGTGTGATAGGGGTGTGTGAGGGTGAATGGTATAAGTGGGCCAGTCAGGCGTGTGAACCGTGACAATGGGTATGTGGTGAGTCTGATGTTTATAGTCCACTGCTGTTGTTATGGTGCCAGTCTACATGACTTTTTCCTTCTGTCTGTGCCACCCATGCAGGTAAACGCCCATCAGAAGAAGGGGATATGGTGTGCCATCGCCAAGCAAGTGCAGACCTTTGGGGTCCATAACTGGCAGGGCACCCATTGTCACAAGCGGTGGGAGGACCTGAGATGCAGGGCCTGGAAGACTGCGGAGGAACAGCTGGGGATGTCCTCCCAATGAGGAAGGGGTGCCCGTCGGACCCTAACCTCCCAAATGGCCTGCATTTTGGCAGTGACCTACCATGAGGTGGCTGGGCGTTTGAGGGCAGCACAGCAGCCACAACGGGAAGAGTACTGACTGTATCCTGGGACTTGGCTGGTCTTTAATGGGATTCGGTGCCTCACTGCAGGCAAAGTGACATTGTCATTTATGCAACATGTTTATCGACAATTGGAAAAGGGTATTAGGAACCCTGGCAGAGTAACCTTTGTAGATGTGTTTCCATGCTTTACTGTCAGTGGATGTATATCTCACATTTCCATACCTTTCCATGTCTGTAATGTAGAGATGCACTAATGACATAGGCACATGTGTGACTCCATCATGACCAGGAAACGGATGTGAGTGTTTGGATCAACCTAAGCATTGTGTATGACCAGCTCCATCCATATGCATTAGTGGCTCTGAGATGTCAGTCCACTCCCATCTGTGTGTGACTCTCCTTTTATCACAGGGACTAAATACATCATGTACTGTATCTGGTATTGACAAATTGTGCGTGCTGGCATTACAGTTCCACCACAGAAATGGCCTTCATGGGACAGGAGTGTTGGCCTGATAGCTGACTAAGCATATATAGGTGATCTGCTGACTGTAGGGTATGTGTAGGTAGCCAACCTGGGATACTGAAACATGTAGAATTGATGAGGCCTGATTGCACAGATCACAAATTCCTACAAGCTATACTTGGGGTTATGTGGCATTTAAACCTATGGGATGGTACTAGAGGTGGTAAGTGCCCTGGGAGATCCCCTATTTGTCACCATGGTGTGTATATGGCATGTATGACAGAGCCCTAGCAATTATATGCTGTAATGTTGGGTAACTCCCCACATCATGTCATCATGGATATTTGGGGGCACATCTGATGGCCTGTGACTATTACAGCTTGACTCGGGTGACAGTTAGTGGCAGATTAGGAGTGGTTTGGGTATTGCATGACCCATGGCATGTTGATTTGATTCAGTCTCCTCGGGCTGCCTTCTGTGGTAGTGGGATATGTAATTGGTGTACAGACAGTTTTGTTTGTCCATGTGTGTCACATTAATTCAAATATTTGCCCCCTGAGATGTGTGTTGTCTGGGTTCTGTGACAGGTTTTGCCAGTTGTGGAATGGTGAATGTGAGGCTGGACTTGTCATTGTGTGTAGTCCAACTGATGTCCCTGCATGTGTGGTGGCATTGGAAGTGGTCCATGATGTGATATTTGTGTTCCAGTGGTACATCTGTTGTGACACTGCACTCAGTGGTTGTATTTGGATGTGTTATATGTGATACATGGAAAATTGTAGATGCACTTAGCAGTATGCGGAGCAGTGATAAATCTGTTGGGTGTCAGCTGCTCTGGCTCTGTGATATGGTCTGACTGATCACAAGGCTACACCATAGATACACATAGTACACATCTGATGTGAAAGTTTGGGGGTCTGACTTGTATTGGCTAAATCAGAGTTGCTCTCCATAATGGCATTACTGTACTGAGTGGCCAGCCATGATATATGACACCTAGGTACTGTGTGGTCTGTGAGTGGAGTTGTCTTAATTGTAATTGTCATGTTACAGAGGACATGGACTAATCAGGTGTTGTTACTGTAGAAGCCAGAAGTGTTGTGGTCAGTCAGCTGCAAATACAGTGGGTGAAAGGGGTATGGAGGGGTAGAATGTGTATCAAGGCATACTCTTGATACTGCATCCAGGGCATGCTGTGAATGCTAGTGTGGTTTTGTATTTTGTTGGTCTTTATTTGTGTTTTTCTTGATTCTTGATTATTGTCTTGTACTTATATATGTTGACTTTTTTTTCTTTTCTATTTTAGTTAGCTTTCCAGTTAGCTTAGAGAATTTAGCATTTTTTGCTTGGGAACTGTACAAGGAAGTATGTATATGTTTGAATAAAATAAGAATTTTTCTTTAAAAATACATATATAGCTACTATTGATGGTATATTTTGTGAATACAGTAGGAGAGATTTATGTGTCGCATTCGGAGTGTCTCTCCCTGGGTTTCTCTCCTTATCTAGTCAGGGACCCTTTTTGTTTTCTATTCCAGGGCATACTGTGCAAGCTAAAAGGGCTTAGGTTGGCATCACAGAGATGACTCTAGTATTGCAGTCCTATTTAGGTATTGATGTAGGTATGGGTGTTGGCATTCAGGTGTGGGTAGTGGTGACATATAATGACATGATGTAGCTAATGTGTGTTGGCAAATGCAATTACCTAGCCATGATATGTATTGTCACAGATTAAAATGTTTGGCTATGTCTATGGGAGTTATACGTTGACACTTTCCCACCTATCTGTCTCTCTCTCCCCCCCCTCTCTCTCTATGTGTGCATCAGCATTGTCTGGTGAAGGAGAAGGGGCAAAGACGAGTGGGGAAGCAGCAGCCCACGGGACCCAGGAAGCTGGCACCAGTGAAGGCGAGGGACCCAGTGGGACGGAGGGCAAGGGGAGTGCCACGGGGATACCAGATCTATCACATCTTCTTCGGAATCCTCCTCCAGTAGACACTCCCTGGTGGTGGCGGACCCATCTGGGACCACCCCAGCACAATATTTGTCCACCACCCTCCTTACTAGCACCGCCCTCCCTGTAACTCCCCACCCAGTTGCCCGTGCCCATTTACCCAGGAGGATGGCCATCACCTAAGCCGCAGGCACCTCTGACCCTGCCCAAGTCAGCCCTGCTGCCCTCAGTGAGGAGGCTATTGACCTCCTGAGGTCCATCTCTATGGGTCAGTCCAACAGAGCAATGTGTTCCTGGAGGGCATTCACAATTCCATGGCTGGCCTACAGAGATCCTTTCAGGCTCTGACCTCCACTCTGACCACTCTGACTCCACTCAGGCTCAGTCTCCCTTTGTCTCCCGTTCCCTCTCCACCTACCTTTTCCCTATCCCAAACCCCTCTCCCGATACCCATCCAAAGCACACATACACACAGGCATGCATCCACCTCAACAGACAAGGGTAGCTCAGACAAACACAAGCGCCACAAGACCCACCACCAGCACTCACACAAGCAACACCCACCTGCAGACACACCAACATCCACTCCCTGTGCTGACTCCCCCGCCACTCTCTCCTACACAGACACTACACCAGACACACCTGCAGCCACCACACCATAATTAACAGATACAGTTACCAGTTCTATCTTGGCCGCAGTCAGCACAATAACAGACCCACACACATCCACCCCAGTCACATCCGCAGCCACCACAACCACCGACACACCACATGCAGCACATGTACCATACCTGCAGACACCACGTCAACACACAGTCACCCATCCACCACGGCATCTCCAAGCACCTCCCCCTCCAAAGACATCAACCCGCACCCACCTACCCAACAGACACCAGGCACCCACAAGCATTCCACGTACGCACTTGCACGCAAGACATCCACCAAACACATCTCACAACTACTTCCTCGCTCTCCACTCCCAAACCCTTTTGCCATGACTTCCACGTGTGTCTAAGAAGCATTTCCACGTGGAGTTTTCACTGTTCCCTCTCGGCTCCCACCCGTGATACCTCAAGTGCTCTGTGTCTCTCCCCAAGTTCAGCCCTTACACCTCCAAGTCCTCCCCTGCCCTCTGGGTAGTGCCCATGCCCCCCCTGCCAAGAAGTCTACCCCTCCCAAGTCCAGACCCCCCTTCTACCCTATCCCTGAAGTGCCTGCCTGCCCCCTTGATGGTCCTATCCTGTGGAGGTTATTTTGCAGTCAGGCGTCAAGTAGGGGCACAATGAAGTGCCATTTGTACAATTTGAACTTTGGACTGGCCAATGGTCTAATCATTGTACATAGTTGTTTTCTTATTGATTTTGTTACCTTTTTAATACATCTGGGCCAACCTGGTGTTGGATTTGATGGTAACAAACTGTCCTGCCTTTCTTTCTACATGGCTGTTTGGTGTTTTGGTGTTTGTGAGATTTGGTTTGTATGTCTGATATGTGTGTGTGTGTGAGGGTTGTGCTAGCTGTTGAGCCTGGCCTGCATGTGTGTGTGTGTGTGTGTGTGTGTGTGGCTCTGCCAATTGTCCCCCTGTCATTGCTGTGTATTGTGTGTGGATGTTTGTGTTTGTTACATGCATGTATCTATATGAATTGTGTATTGTTTGTGTTGCCATGTGTAATGGTGGTGTTGTGTGCCCTTATGTGATTGTTGTGAGTACATCTGTGTGTGTAGTGGTGGCTATGTTATATGCTATGTGTGGATGTAGTGTGACATTTGCTTCGTTGTATGGCAGTGTGATTGTGTTGATTGGTTGTGTGGTGTTGTTTTGTGTTGTTGTTAGTATGTGTTGTCATGTGGACGTGTGCAGTGAGATTGCTTGGACTAGCGTTTGCGTAGTTGCAGTTGTGAGGTCGCTGTGTTACTCGGTGGTGTTGTGTATGATTGTGTTGGACACTGTTGTGTGTGTGCGTGTTGGTGTGTGTATGGCACGTGTGTTGGCTGTGGTGTGTGTAGTACATGTGTGTGTTTGTGTGTGGTATATGTGTGCGTATGTGTATGTAGGTGTGCGTGTGTTTGAATGGGTGCGTGGTTACTTGTGTATGTGGCCGTTGCAAGTCATCATAGCTGTTTATGTTGTGTGTGCGTGGGTACTGATGTCTTTCCCTCCAGTGTCCAGTAGTTTGTATACTTACGGTTGTGGTCTTCGTCACCGTTGCTGGCTCCAGAGTCATTGTGCGAGCAGAAGCAGTGGGAGGACTTCCAGTTCAGGTTCCATGGCCTCTACGGGAAGGCATGTGTACCTGAAGGTGAGTGTTCATTTTAAACAGTTGGTTTCCGCTAGGGTTTTGGCGGTGGTGAGACCGCGCTGGAAACCTTGGCGGTGTGTAGCCTTGTAATGCGTCCGGCAGAAACATGGTCCCCGCCGATCTGAAGGTGCCTACTGCCATCCGAGGCGGCCTGACCACACTGGCGGTACTTTGGATGTGTCCTGTTGGGAACACCACCAAACTCGCAAAGACCCCCTGTGCCTGTAATATGGCACAGGAACAGAGGCAACGTCTTTCCTCATTTTCATGGGGGGGGTGTCTTATTGCAAATAAGGAAACACCACCATGTGAAAGCGCACCCTTGTGATCGCACCAGTACAAAATGCATGTCAATGCGATCCTTATCAGAGAAAGGATGGAAAAAACATTTGCAAAGCTTTGAGTAATACAAAAGTGCCAAAGCGGTGCAAGAAGGGGGAGCAAATGCCTATTGCACCCCCAGGCACTTGATGTAATAACACGGCAGGAAAACTGTGCTAGGGTCATGTTTCCAGCATACTACTGGGAATGCCATCTAACATGTTCCATAGGCTTTAATGTCCCCAGTGAATAATGTTACATAGTTTATATCTTGGCCCTAGGGAACTGCAGCTGGACACGCAATTGCACGTTTTTTGTTTCCTTTTTTATACTTATACTTTTTGAGAAACTCCTTTCCCTATACCTATTACATCTTTGGTGGTGACCTGTTACCCTTCCCAACCGGAAAGGGTAGTTTCTGCAGCCACTGGCTGGGGGAAACACCAACTATTTTCAGCATAGGAGTAAGTCGATTGGTATCTATGAATGCCAACAATGCATGAGTTTCACAAAATTTCTAGAGAGGCCACTTCTTGATCTGCCCACTCTCATTCAATCGTGGAGTTCACTCTCACATGCTCTTGGTAGAAAAATCAACAGTAATAAAACAATTTACACATGTGAGACACCCTTCTTTGAATTCCTGACAAGTATAAATGGAGTGTGTAAATGACATTGTGAATCGAGCCCTGTATCTTTTAGCATTTTTTCAAAATGCCATTGACTTTTACATCCATTTGACTTATTTTCAATTTTGTGTAGTCATGATTAAAAAACTTAAAATGAGCAAAGAATATAATCACAAATGTCAGTATTCAGACTTAGAATATTTCTCAACATTTTCGATACCACAACAGCCAAGCTGTAACCACAAGCAGGTCTCTATTTCAGCTGTATTTTAGTACCTGTATTATGTATATATAGTCAAACAACTATTAATTGAGCAGTGGTCAATGATGCTGGCTAGACATGATAATATATATATATATATATATTCAATATCGAAAGGGGGTCAAGATGATCAATACCGTGCCTTCATCTTGAGTTATATATACATAGTTTATGACACTATTGGTGCACGGGTCTTGAGGACCAACCCCCTAGACCTCAGATAACCAGATACTGGTTCATAACATTGAAAAGAGGACCCAGCACATCCAAGTATCTATTAATATCCAGAGAATTATTGTCCCATATCTTCACAAATCACATTGTTCAAGAATTCCGCTGCCCAAATGAATCCTCCATGGCGGCGCAGCAAGCTGCGCCGCCATGGAGGATTCTGACACCCCATACCGCCATCCTGTTCCTGGCGGTTCTCCCGCCAGGAACAGGATGGCGGTATGGGGTGTCGCGGGGCCCCCGTAAGAGGGCCCCAAAAAGAATTTCAGTGTCTGCTTTGCAGACACTGAAATTCGCGACGGGTGCAACTGCACCCGTCACACCTTCCCACTCCGCCGGCTCAATTCTGAGCCGGCGTCCTCGTGGGAAGGTAGTTTTACACTGGGCTGGCGGGCGGCCTTTTGGCGGTCGCCCGCCAGCCCAGTGTAAAACACAGAATAGTCGCAGCGGTCTTCCGACCGCGGTGCGGTATTCTGGAGGGGGGAAGTCTGGCGGGCGGCCTCCGCCGCCCGCCAGACTTAGAATCACTCCCTATATGTTAAAACAAAACATAGAAATTCACTGAAAAAAAACAGGGTACAGGGACGTTATAGTTAGGTTCTGAGGCCCATATTTATACTTTTTGACGCAAAACTGCGCTAACGCAGTTTTGCGCCAAAAAAATTAGCGCCGGCTAACGCCATTCTGAAGCGCCATGCGGGCGCCGTATTTATTGAATGGCGTTAGCCGCCGTTAGCCGGCCGGCGTTAGCCGACCGGCGCAGCCTGGTGTGCGTGAAAAAAAAACACGTACACCAGGCAGCGCCGGCGTAGGGAAAAATGGCGTTTGGGCGTCCACAAATGGGGCAAGTCAGGCTGAGGCAAAAAAATCGTCTTAACCCGATTTGCGCCATTTATTTACGACGCCCATCCCCCATAGAAATGACTCCTGTCTTAGCAAAGACAGGAGTCATGCCCCCTTGCCCAATGGCCATGCCCAGGGGACTTCTGTCCCCTGGGCATGGTCATTGGGCATAGTGGCATGTAGGGGGGCACAAATCAGGCCCCTCTATGCCACAAAAAAAAAAAAAAATACTTACCTGGACTTACCTTAATGTCCCTGGGGTGGGTCCCTCCATCCTTGGGTGTCCTCCTGGGGTGGGCAAGGGTGGCAGGGGGTGTCCCTGGGGGCGGGGGAGGGCACCTCTGGGCTCATTCTGAGCCCACAGGTCCCTTAACGCCTGCCCTGACCCAGGCGCTAAAATCCGGCGCAAATGTGGGTTTTTTAGACCCGCCCACTCCCGGGCGTCATTTTTGCCCGGGAGTATAAATACGACGCAATAGCATCGCAGTCATTTTTTAAGACGGGAACGCCTACCTTGCATATCATTAACGCAAGGAAGGTGTTCACGCTAAAAAATGACGCTAACTCCATGGAGTTTGGTGCTAGACGCGTCTAACGCCAAAGTATAAATATGGAGTTAGTTTTGCGTCGAAATTGCGTAAAAAAAAACGACGCAATTTCGGCGCAAACGGAGTATAAATATGCCCCTGAATTTACTTGTACAAAACCATAGAACTTCAACAGTTATAGTTAGAGGGGAGAGAGTACCAGGACTCACGGGCCAAGTTGCTGGAAGCTTCAGTAAGTTTAGAGGGACAAGCGTAGTCAACGTGGGGGCAATAGTCGGCTAAAAGGAATGTGCAAGAAAATTTGAAAAGGCAAGACTGGCATGCAAATCAAAGATCAACAATGCAAACCACTCATAGCCTTGTAAACAGCATAAAAGCAGTGAAACAGCTGACACTCAGAGACTCAGACAAGCTACAGAGATACAGTGGCGCAGCCCCTACCTTTTATATGTACTAAAGATAGGTCCAGAACCCTTTGTAACTTGTTGTTACTTACTTGATGTTATTGTTTGCTATAGTTTTGCCCCGAACTACCTGCCACTCACTGTCACAGGTTAATATTGTATTTACAGCTTTAAGAAGCACTTTATTCTACATTTAGCACATTGTACACCGTGTATTATATATTTTTGCATATTTGCATATGTGCTTTTTTGCAAAACGAACCGAGTACTAACTATTTCACGTTTCAAAACTGGGCTGAATTGATTGCCCTCGACATGGATTGATTTCCTGTGACTAGTCGGTTTGCTTGCATTTGGATTGATGGCCTGAATTATGACAGACAGACTTTAGGGACAAACGTGGCTGCCTACAAGCCACCCTAAACAAATGTTAAGTCAGCTGGCTATTTCTATAAAAGACTGCTCACTGACCTCTGCTACTCTAAAATATTATATTATGTCTTATCATCGGACAGCTAGAAAAAGCAGTGGTACACCGTAGTAAAAATAAATTCATTATAGGCTTCTTCAGAAGAGGCTTACAAACAATGTCACATACATCAGACATTACATTGTCACGCCACAATTTCCCTAGATCACATGAGCTCACTTTACTGGATGTCCACTTGCACAGCGGCCAACAAATGAGCAGACTGCCAGCCAAGTGGCTATTATTAGAAACGTCTCAACCACGTGGCGCTTCCATTAGACTGCTCTCTTTTTTAACAAGAAGTTCCTCTAACTCCTTATCAATTAGAGAAATGGTCAGGTGGAAGGATGGACAAACTTGTTGTGTACTTTAGGATGCGCGCGGCCTGTGGTGTGCAGGATAAAAGGACACACTGAAACACCGTAAGTAAGGTAATCTAAACTTTGGCGCCGAACGCCGCACACTTTATTGCCTCTGCTCCTTACGTCAGGAGCAAACCAAGTTTGCCCAAATACAAGGGGGTTTGCACCGTATGTTTGTGCGGTACAAAAATACACCCCTGCGGAAATGAAACACATAGTGAAAACATAACATTCCTCCTCAACCTTAAATAAAAATAAAATAAAATTCAGACACACCAAATTTAGATATGAAAACAGCATCATCACCCCATGAGAAATACATGGCAAAACATTGCTAAAATAACTCATCAAAAAGTTGTCTACGTGCGCACATAGGGGGTCATTATGACCCTGGCGGAAGGCGGAGAACCGGCGGTAAGACCGCCAACAGGCTGGCGGTCTTACTTTGTGGAATTATGACCATGGCGGTTACCGCCATGGTCATCTGCCGGTTCTCCGTTCCGCCCACCAGGGCGGAGACGACCGCTGGGCTGGAGACCTGGGTCTCCAGCCCGGCGGCCGTCACTAGACCGCCGGCGGTATTTGGACCCGGCTTACCGCCATGGATTTCCAGCGATTTGAACTGCCATGAAATCCATGGCGGTAAGCACTATCAGTGCCAGGGAATTCCTTCCCTGGCACTGATAGGGGTCTCCCCCATCCCCCACCCCCACCCCGACTTACCTGGTCCGACGATCCTCCGGGAGGGGACGGGATCCATGGGGGCAGCTCAGCCGACACCACACCGCCAACAGAACACCGCCACAGCGAATCACAGGACGTGATTCGCTGGGCGGTGTTCTGTTGGCATGGCGGTGGAGGTGGAGCAACCTCCACTTCCCCGCCTCCCGCCAGTATGGCTGTTGGCGGCTCTCCATCCGTAAAAGGACGGAGAGCTACCAACGGTCTTAATAGGCAGAGCGGCAAACCTCCACCACTGGCCGTCTTCCGCACGGCGGTCCCTCAGCGGTCTTCAAAAAAGACCGCCGAGGTCAAAATTACCCCCATAGTCTTTCAGCTTCAGAGTGGCAGCGGGTCGAGGACGGAGATTGTATAGATCCAAACCTCTCCTCGTCACAGTGTCAGTTATGGGACTACTTGAGGGGTGATTGTGAGTCGCCAGCTCCTCATCACCCGCCCCCTCCATTCTAAAAGGTGTTCCTGATGGCACCTGTGAGTCACCTGGAGACCTCAGTGACTCTGAGAGTAGATCTCCATTTACAGAGGGTACCCTCTCAAACTCTTCCTCCTCAGTTAACTGGGGCATGGGCACTGCGGACAAATCTGACTCAGTTGCAGGCAGGTTGTAATGCTTAAAGAAAGACACATTCCTAGTCAATATCTCAGCACCTCTTTTGGCAGTCACCAACGTGCCCTTTACCTTGATGATTGTCCACGGAGTAGACTCAAAAGGGAGTTTGAACTTTCCCCCTGGATGCCGGTTCTTCACCAACACCAAATCTCCCACTCGTAGATCTCGGAAGCGGGCTCGCCTCTTCTGGGACATTCGGTCATTCTGCACGTGGCGGTGACGTAGTCGGGTAGCTACTTGATCATGGAGCCAAGTGGATGCATTCACCTGGGGAATTGTGTCTCTCACACCCCGTAGCATACACACAGCTCTGGGAGCAACACCGGTAGTGACATGAGGAGTTAGATGATATTCTCTCAAAATTTCAAACAGGGCACAGTCCAGGTCCTTGTTCAGAGATACCGCGATTCGCAGCACTTTATTTAAAGTCCTCAGAAAACGTTAGGCTTCCCCGTTGGCTTGAGGCCAGCGAGGAGTGATTTTTCGATGATGGATGGGATGAGAAGCCAGATAAGAGGTAAAATCGTGACTCGAAAAAGGGGGACCACTGTCTGTTCTTAGTTCTTGAATGATCCCATGGGTGGCCATAATTTTCCCTATGCAAGGTATGATCTGCTCAGTGGTGGTAGAATCCAGAACCTCCACCTCTGGGTACTTGGAAAAATCATCAATGACAACCAGCATATGTCGACCATCAGGTAAACTACCTAAATCCGCACTAGCTCGATGCCAAGGAGTCGAAGGAATGGTCTCCGTGATGAAGGGCGCTCGAGGATCGGCTGGACTGAGTGTTTGGCAAATTTGACAGTGTTGTATGGTCTGTTCAACACGGACATCCAGACCTGGGAACCATACTTTGCTTCGCAATCTTGCCTTAGTTTTCACTACACCTTGATGAGAGATGTGAGCCAAATCAATTGTCCTCTGTCGCAGTGCCTCAGGTATGACCAAACGATTGCCCCGCAGCAGACATTCCTCTGATGATACAGCCAGCTCTTGTCGAACACAGTACAACGAGGACAACGTTGCACTCGCCTCCGCAGTTCTGCGAGATAGATTTTATTTTAACAAATGTCACTTCCCATTACGGACACATGATATCGCCAACTGTAGAGCCTCATCGGCTTGGGTAGCTTCTTGAATTTCTTTGATGGATATAGGAAGTGGTCTCAACCTCTCCACCACTAGCCTCACGGACTCCTCGACATCATCCGACTCATCTTCTTCCTGGGCCGTGATAGTTCTGGCATGCCTCGAGAGGTAGTCTGCTGGATTTTGTGCGCCAAGTCTGTACACCACCGAGAACTGGTATTCCTGCAATTTTTAGAATCCACTTCTCTATCCGGGGTGGTGTTTGAGAAGCGGACTTGTTGAAGAGTGGTATAAGTGGGTTATGATCCGTGTGTACGATAAACGGATGACCATATATGTATAGGTGGAAATGACGGCAGCCCCAGTGTACGGCTATCGCCTCTTTTTCAATGTGTGAATAGTGCTTCTCCGTTGCTGTTAAAGCCCGGCTGGCATAAGCCACCGGGGCCCACTCGCCATCATCTTTCTTTTGGGATAAAACAGCTCTGAGTCCTACGGGGCTGGCATCTACAGATATCTCAGTGTCTTTGGATGAGTCGAAGTATAAAAGGGTGGTATCAGCTGACAATGCTTGTTTTGTTGCATGGAAAGCAGCGTCATGAGTTCAATTACACTCCCACGTGGTGTGGGCCTTCGTGAGTTCCCTCAAAGGAGCCGTGAGGGATGTCAGATTGGGAATTAACCTTCTGCAGCAGGTAACCATCCATAAAAAACTGCGGACACCTGTAACTGACGTGGGAGCGGGTGCTGATCGAATGTCTGCCACCTTTTCAGCATCATGCTAAACTCCATTCTCAGAAAAATGATGTCTAAAAAAACGCAAGGTCTTGTTTCAGAAATTCATATATCTCCTGATGTAGTGTCAGCCCATTTTGGTGCAGCCTGTGGAAAGTGGCTCGGAGTCTCTTGAGGTGCCCTTCAACCGTGGGATCGTGCACCAGTATTTCATCGCTCATGCTGATGACACCATCAAGTCCAGCCAACACCCCCCGTATAGTGTCCTGGAATACCTCAGCAGCACTGGCAATACCGAAACTAAGACGCTTATATTGTCTCAGCACCACATGTGTGGAAAAAGTTGTTATCGCTCTGGATTCCGGTGCCAGCATCAGTTGGTGATATCCTGCACGAAAATCCATCTTGGAAAACTACCACGATCCGCTGACTTCCGCTACAATATCATCCACTGTGGGGGTGAGATGACGCTCCCTCCGGATGCCCACATTTGGTAACCGCATGTCAACACAAATGACCACCACCCCCGGTTGCTTTGGCTTGCGAGTGACGACAATAGGTGAAACCCAGGGGGTTGGCCCTTCGACCCGCTCAATGATGTCTGCCTCTTCCAACTTTGTTAGTTCAACTTCCACTTGAGGGCGTAGGTGAAATGCTATGCTTCTGTGTTTCAGTGCCACTGGTTCAATGGACTTGTCAATGTGTAACTACACCTGGTGTTCCTTTAGGCAGCCAATGCCCTTGAAGAGGTCCGAGTATTCCTCTTCCAAGTTCTCCACAGCCCCCAGGTGTATGCTGAAGGCAAACACAACCAGTTTAAGTTCTTCTGCTGTGCGTCATCTTAGTAGCATTCCTGTTCCTACTTTCATGACATATATCTTGGCACGGGTTCTTGCATCTTCATGCACAATGGTGGTCATTACAACCCTGGCGGTCGGTGTTAAAGCGGCGGTAAAACCGCCAACAGGCCGGCGGTAAAAAAAATGGAATCACGACCGTGATGGAAACCGCCAACATAGCCAGCCGCTTTAACACTCCGATCGCCACGGAGGTACGAACAAACACCGCGGCGGTAACCGCCACAGACAGGCGGGGGACAATGTACCGCCCACAGTATTACAACAGTCCAATCCGCCACATTTTCCGGGGCCAATTCACAGCGAACAAAAACACGGCGGAAACAGGACTTGGAAGGGAAAACGCTCACCTCTACACACCCCACAAGGAACCAGGACGCCATGGAACTGGAACTCCACATACTCCCTGCCTTTGTCTTCCTGCTCCTCTACCAGGAGCACGAATGCCGGCGGCGAAGACCACAGTGAGTACTGCACCTATGACACAGGGGAGGGAGGAGGGAAAAGAGAGTGACACACACACGCAACACCCCCACCTCCACCCTCACCCACGACAACACACAAACTAATACATCATGATACATTACAGTTACACCCCCCAACCGCCCAGAAGAATGCAAAGACAAAAGGAAATGAGGTGAACGATTGTAATCTATTAAAATTCAGTACTCAAAAAATATATATACATTATTAACAAATATATACACCAAGAATACAAGTCCAAGGTATTCCACCATTAAAGTCCGTGGACCACTGGGCCCAAAATTCATGGGCGAGGCCCACACAAGATACCCGATCAAAACGGAGAGAACACTGCTGGGGCATCAGTTCGAAATACAACAGGCACCTCGGGGGGAAGGGTAGGGGGGGCACCTCAGCCGGATGAGTGCACAACGCCAGATCCACGAGGGGGCTCCATGCCCATTGATGTATCCTGGGGAGTGCAAAGCCACAGTCTCACAAGTCTCTCAAGTGGGTGGTTTGCCCACTGCTTTATCCTGGGGAGTGCAAAGCCACAGTCTCACAAGGTTCTCAAGTGGGTGGTTTGCCCACTGCTTTATCCTGGGGAGTGCAAAGCCACAGTCTCACAAGTCTCTGAAGTGGGTGGTTTGCCCACTGCTTTATCCTGGGGAGTGCAAAGCCACAGTCTCACAAGTCTGTCAAGTGGGTGGTTTGCCCACTGCTTTATCCTGGGGAGTGCAAAGCCACAGTCTCACAAGTCTGTCCAGTGGGTGGTTTGCCCACTGCTTTATCCTGGGGAGTGCAAAGCCACAGTCCCACAAGTCTCTCAAGTGGGTGGTTTGTCCACTGCTTTATCCTGGGGAGTGCAAAGCCACAGTCTCTCAAGTGGATTACAGTTTCCACTGGTTCTGGAGGGGGCTTTGTGCCCAGAGTGCTTCATCCTGCCAAGGACTGAGGTAGTGGATGGGATACTCCCCTGGTTCTGGAAGGGGCTTGGTGCTCAGAGTGCTTGCTCCTGCCAAGTACTGAGGTAGTGGATGGGATACTCCACTGGTTCTGGAGGGGGCTTTGTGCCCCGAGTGCTTCATCCTGCCAAGGACTGAGGTAGTGGATGGGATACTCCACTGGTTCTGGAGGGGGCTTTGTGCCCAGAGTGCTTCATCCTGCTCGTGGCGGCCCCAGTAGCGTCTGAGCTTTTGGTGCTCATTGGCCTGCGGTGCTGGTGGCGGCGGTGTCCTGTGAAGTGGTGCTGGTGGTGGCGGTGTCCTTGGCAGCGGTGCTTGTGGCGGCGGTGTCCTGTAAAGTGGTGCTGGTGGCAGCGGTGTCCTTGGCAGCGGTGCTTGTGGCGGCGGTGTCCTGCGAAGCGGTGCTTGTGGTGGCGGTGTCCTTGGCAGCGGTGCTTGTGGTGGCAGTGTCCATGGCAGCGGTGCTGGTGGCGGTCTTGTCCGCCGTGCAGGTTTTCAGTGACTTGCCTGTCTTTCTGTGCCCCTTCCCCACCTTGGATGGTGGCGCAGCTGTCTTCCCACTCCCAACTGTACTCCTGGGAGAGGCTTTGATGGTAGATGTTTTGCCTTTCTCCCACCGGGCACTGGCCAGCTTTTTATGCTTTTGAGGTGGGGGACTGTTCGTGGTCTGGCTCCTTGGCACACTGGCTGCCCTGCTGCTTGGCGCACTCCAGAAGCCAGTTACTGCTGGCACCACTGTGCCCGGTGATGTGGTGGCTGAGGTGCTGGGTTGGGACCTGGAAAGGTGGGCCCTAGGGGACCGAAGGGGTGGGGGAGGTGAGGGGAAGAGGTCAAGATTGGACAGGAAAAGTTTTTGGGACACACTGGGACGGGTAGATGGAGGGGGTTTGGGAGTGGAGGAAGAGGTAGTGGTTGTAGGAGGTGTACGTTTGCTGACTTTGGGTGAGGGTGCATGGGCTAGAGGTGTCGTGAGGTGGATGGCTGTTGGGTGGGTGTGTGGCTGCGTTTGTGTACCTTGGGAGGTGGGCTCACAGAAACACTGGGAGAGGACACAGGGGATGTGTGAATGGTAGTGGGGGTGGTGAGTGCAAGTGAGCGGGGTGTGGTGATGGGTGTGCTGGTGATGGACGTAGTGGTTGAAGATGTAGTGCATGCAGGTGTGAGTGGAGACGAGACAGGGAGGGAGGAGGGAGACGTGGAGGAGGGGGACACAGTGGAGGCAGTGGATGTTGGTCTGTGTGCATGTGTATGATGCTTGAGTGAGTGCCTGTGGGATGTGTGGTGCTTATGTTTGCCAGAGCTTCCCTTGTGTGTTGAGGTGTGTGCATGCTGGTCTGATGGTGTGCTTGGGATAGGCTGAGGTACAGGGGTTTGGGTCTGGGTAGAGGAAGTTGGAGGGGGGAGGCTGGACACAGGGACAATGGCTGCCATCAGTGCTGAGGCCAGAGTCTGAAAAGCTCACTGTTGGGCTGCTTGACCAGAATGAATGCCCTCCAGGTATGCATTGGTCTGTTGCAACTGCCTCTCCACACCCTGGATGGCATTCAAAATGGTAGATTGCCCAACAGTGAGGGACCTTAGGAGGTCAATGGCCTCCTCACTGAGGGCAGCAGGGCTGACTGGGGCAGGGGCTGAGGTGCCTGGGTCGAAGGAGATGCCCACCCTCCTGGATGAGCGGCCACGTGGCACACGCTGAGGGGCTGCTGGGAGGGCGGTGCCGGTAGGGGGGGCGGCGGCTGTACCTGTAGATGCGGTGGGCAAAGAGGGGCCCGCCACCACATGGGAGCTCCCATCAGAGGAGGAGTCCATGTCGCTGGTCTCAGCTCCTGTCCCCGCCGTGGAGCTCCCCTCGCCCTCCGTCCCACTGGTGGCTTCAGACTCCGTTGTTTCGCCCTCCAGGGCCATGTGAGATGCAGCTCCCTCCTGCTCCGGTGCCACTCCTCCTCCGCCTGATGATGCTAATACACACAAGAACAGGGAGACCACAAAAAGGGGGGGGAAGACAGAAGAAAGACATGTTGAGTGCATGTAATACCGCTACCGTTGGCGGACACTACAGACACAGAAGTCCCCTGCACTACGCCGTGCACTTTGAGTTCCCTAATTAATCACAGGGACATGGGTTACAAGGCCTATGCCCGATTGCTGCACACATGGAAGTCACAGGAGCCTGACTAGGTGTAGTTGGCTCTGAACACAGGAGGGGTGAGGTGCCACATGGCCTGCCTTACGACGGGACCTTGCCTACTAAACTCGCCCTGGCCTAGGGGAACTTACAGCCCACCTCCCCCACCCAGGCACCTCCACTGCACGCGAATCAGCTGAATGAGAGTGTACTCACCCCCTTGTGGCTGCTGTGATGCCCTCAAGCGCCCATCCAACTCCGGATACGCCACCGCCAGGATACGGAACATCAGGGGGTCATGGTGCGACGGGCACCCCTCCCACGTCGGGAGGCCATCCCCAGCTGGGCCTCCGCCGTCTTCTTGCTCCAGCGGCGAATGTCCTCCCATCTTTCACGGCAGTGGGTGCTTCCAGGGCCCTGGACTTCCTTGCCGATGGCATGCCAAATATCCTTCTTCTGGTGGGCGCTGACCTACAGGAATAGTACAGGGGAAAAGGAGAAGATATAACAGTCCGCACCGTCACAGTCAGTGGCCCGCATCCCTACCCTTGTCATGACGCACATGCTCTCAATGTCGTTTCGTGCACACCTCATTCTCCCCCCCCATCTTCCATCCACACCACTCCACACAGGCATTGCCCATTCGGCATGCTCACAGTGTACTTACCTGTTTGTCTGGAGGACCGTAGAGTAGCATGTACTGGGGGAGGACCCCATCCACTAGTTTCTCCAACTCCTCCATGCTGAAGGCAGGGGCCCTTTCCCTAGACACATGAGCCATTGTCTCTTCCAGACTGAGGCCATAGCAGCACTTTCAGTGTAGGTCCTCTCCTGTCGAAGATCAGGTATCAAGTGATTGAACAGTGAAAAAATGGCGGTTACGTCCACGGCGGTGCGTACTGTTACCGCCGGCGTACATTGTCATTGGCTCCTCGGACCAATAGGATCCAATGTTAACCAATGCAGGATTGCGCCGCGGTCTTCGACTGCATACCGCAACGATGTACAACGCCAGCGCAGTTACCTCATTACCCTTGTCCCACATTACAGTTCAGGCAGCCACATGGCATTAATTTTAAATGCGTCACAAATATCTAGGCCTTGCATACACACTAATATAGGCACATGGTGGTTTAAAAAAATTGAGGAATAAAGTTGTGTTAACGTACCTCAGTGTTGGTTGACTCTCTGCTCGCTGTTCTCCTCCATAGAGCACGTCCGCTGGGGCAGATGAGGAGGTGGCGGCATCCTCCGGTGTACAGACCGCTGGTGGGCCTGTCGAGAATGGAGGAGTGACATGTAATTGTCACCTACAGACTTCATCGTGCCACAATCCTGGAACTGTGTGCCCAGTTGGAGCCAGACCTGATGTCAGCAATCCGCCATCCCACAGCAATCCCCCCTCTAGTGCAGGTGCTGTCAGTTCTTCATTTCCTGGAAAGTGGGTCTTTTCAAACAACAGTGGCCATAGCATCAGGCATGTCCCAGCCTATGTTTTCCAACGTGTTGTCCAGAGTGTTGTCTGCCCTGCTGAAACACATGCGCAGCTACATCGTTTTCCCTCAGGTGGAGGATTTGCCTACAGTGAAAGGTGACTTCTATGCCCTGGGACATATCCCCAACATCATAGGTGCCATTGATGGGACCCATGTGGCCTTGGTCCCCCCCGCAGGAGTGAACAGGTGTACAGAAACCGGAAGAGTTACCATTCAATGATTGTGCAGATGGTGTGTTTGGCCGACCAGTACATCTCCCATGTGAATGCCAAGTCTCCTGGCTCAGTGCATGACGCTTACATTTTGAGGAATAGCAGCATCCCTTATCTGATGGGGAAACTCCAGAGGCACCGTGTGTGGCTATTAGGTGAGGACATGGAGCCTATACAGTGTGACTAGGTGTCTGGGTCTGGGGATGTCCCTAAGAGTTAGTGTGTGTCTAACAGATTTCCTTTGACATTTACAGGTGACTCTGGCTACCCCAACCTGTCATGGCTACTGACCCCAGTGAGGAATCCCAGGACAAGGGCAGAGGAACGCTACAATGAGGCCCATGGGCGAACTAGGAGGGTTATAGAGAGGACCTTCGGCCTCCTGAAGGCCAGGTTCAGGTGCCTCCATCTGACAGGTGGTTCCCTATTCTACTCACCAAAGAAGGTGTGCCAGATCATCGTGGCCTGCTGTATGCTTCACAACTTGGCTTTGCTACGACAGGTGCCTTTTCTGCAGGAGGATGGTCCAGATGGAGGTGTTGTGGCAGCTGTGGAGCCTGTGGACAGCGAAGGAGAGGAAGCAGAAGAAGAGGACATCGACAACAGAAACACAGTGATTCATCAATATTTCCAGTGAGACACAGGTAAGAAGACATCACTGCCTGCTACATCTGATATAATTGTTCTACCTCTCATCTGTCTATCACTTTCACCCAGTGTATGGACCCTGAGTTGTCACTTTCCCTTTCAATTTCACAGATGTGGGTCCCACTGTGTGACATCTGCTTTGTTTCCTCATGGACTAGAGCTGTGTGACATAGGTATATTGACAATACAATGGATATAGCATTTTTACACAGTTATTGCAAATACACATTTTCGAAAGCACAGACTGACTCCAGATTATTTTGTGCTTTAAGGGTGTTTATTTAAGTGCTCAATATTGGAGGGGGTTGTAAAATGGTCAGGGGTGATGGTGGAGGAATGTCCATGGCAGAGTCCAGTCTATTAGCCTCACAGGTGCATTGTCCAAAGGGGCATAGGAAGTGGAGCTATGGCAGTTTAAGGATGGACAGGGTGACAAAGTGGGACAGAAGGATGACAATCAGGGTGGTCTCATTTCTTGGCGGGGGTCTTGGTATTGTTCTCTGTCTTTGTCCTGGATCTCAGGGACCGCTTGTGGGGTGGTTCTCCATCTGCAGGGGGTGGGTGCTGGTGTCATGGTCCTGTGGCGGTGCTTCCTGTCCACTAGCGCAGGCGGAGGTGGTGGGCAGTTCATCATCGAGGCTAGTGTCAGGGGCCACTTGTTGTGCCACAGTGCCCCTCCTGGTGTTCACAAGGTCCTTCAGCACCCCTACAATGGTGCCCAGGATGGTGTTGATGGATTTGAGTTCATCCCTGAACCCCAAATACTGTTCCTCCTGCAGCCGCTGGGTCTCCTGAAACTTGGCCAGTACCGTTGCCATCGTCTCCTGGGAATGATGGTATGCTCCCATGATGTTGGAGAGGGCCTCGTGGAGGGTGGGTTGCCTGGGCCTGTCCTTCCTCTGTCGCACAGCAGCCCTCCCAGTTCCCCTGTGTTCCTGGGCCTCTGTCCCCTGAACCGTGTGCCCACTACCACTGCCCCCAGGTCCCTGGTGTTGTTGGGGTGGTGGATTAGCCTGGGTTCCCTGTAGTGGTGGACACACTGCTGCTTGACGTGTCCAGGGGACAGAGGTATGGGCCCGCTGGGTGGGTGCTGTGCTGGTGTTTCCAGAGAGGGGAGGCTCTGTTGTAGCTTGTGCCAGTGTGAGGGGAACCGACTGTCCAGAGGTCCCAGATGGGCCGGGCTGGTCATTAGATACAGTTGGACAGAGCTTCTGTCATCACTGTGGGCCTCTTCTGTGGGTGGAGTGGACATGTCTGGACCCTCCTGCCCGGTGACGTTGGGTAGGGGTCCTGCAGGGGTGTAAAGGCATGATTATTGCATCTGTGTGTGGCATGGTGTGCAATGGGTGGATGACCCTGTACCCCAGTGCTTGCATTCTTGTGTGGGACCTTGTGTGATAATTGTTTAGGGGTGTGTGTGGGCATGTGCAGTGGCCATGCATTGGTGATGGGTGTCCATGCTTTGGTGTTGCATGCAGGGCTTGGTGTTGGGATGTGTGGGTTGTGATAGTGGGACATATGTGAGGAGTTGGAGTGATGGGGTGAGGGCGAGGGTGGGGGTATGTGATAGCATGCAGGTAGGGTAAGGGATGAAGTAGTTAAAGATTTTACTTACCAGAGTCCATTCCTCCAGCTACTCCTGCAAGCCCCTCAGGATGCAGTATAGCCAAGAGCTGCTCCTCCCATGTTGTTAGTTGTGGGGGAGGAGGTGGGGGTACGCCGCCAGTCCTCTGAACCGCAATGTGGTGTCTTGAGACCACGGAACACACCTTCCCCCGTAGGTCGTTCCACCTCTTCCTGATGTCATCCTGTGTTCTTGGGTGCTGTCCCACTGCGTTGACCCTGTCCATGATTCTGCGCCACAGCTCCATCTTCCTAGCTATGGTGGTGTGCTGCACCTGTGATCCGAATAGCTGTGGCTCTACCCGGATGATTTCCTCCACTATGACCCTGAGCTCCTCCTCAGAGAACCTGGGGTGTCTTTGCGGTTCCATGGGGTGGTGTGGGTGATGTGTGGGGTTGTGTGTTTTGTGATGTGTGGTGTGATGTTTAGGGGTGTGTGGTGTTTTGTGCGTGGATGTTGTGTGAGTGAGGGTGTTTAGTGCCTGTGAATGCTAGTTTGTAGATGGTGGTGTCTCTCTCTGGCCTTCAGTCGCAATTGTGGCCGTAAGGGTTTGTGGGTGATGTGGGTGTGTGTTTAATATTGTATTCGATGTGTGGGAGTGGTGTGTGTATGTGTATCAGGTGTGTGTATTTCGATTTGTCCAATGTGGTAGTGTTTTGTAAATGAGTGTGTATTTTGAGCGCGGCGGTGTGTACCGCCAATGGAATACAGCGGTTGAAAGACCGCCGCGTGGATTCGTGGGTCGTGATAGTGTGGGCGTATTCCAGTTGGCGTGACAGTGGAGGTTTTGTTATCGCCAGTTTATCACTGACCTTTGGTGTGGCGGACTTGTGTGGGTGTCTAAATTGTGGCAGATTCCGAGCTATGGGTCATAATAGCTGTGGCGTAATTCCGCGGCCGCGGCGGTGTGTGGGCGGTCTTCTGCATGGCAGTAAGCGGCATTTACCGCCAATGTTGTAATGACCCCCAATGTCTGTTGTGAACACCCCTGCTAGCGGAATCGCGGTCGCCAACCCGAATGCAAACACTTGTACTGTGGTTGGGCAAAGAGGGGGGCGGGCCGGCAACTGCGTGAACACGGACCGAGCTAAAATATTTATTGATGCTTCGGTGTCAATGAGGGCTGGTACCTGGTGACCTGCGACCTTTTCTCTGCACTTTGGAATTCTCTTCCTGAATAGATTGCCTGGTTGGGTGGTATGAATGATGTAAGGAAATGCCTCCTTGGCATGGTTATCCCCTGACTTTTTGCCTTTGCTGATGCCAAGTTATGATTTGAAAGTGTGCTGAGGCCTGCTAACCAGGCCCCAGCATCAGTGTTCTTTCCCTAAAACTGTACCTTTGTCTCCACAATTGGCACACCCTGGCATCCAGGTAAGTCCCTTGTAATTGATACCCCTGGTACCAAGGGCCCTGATGCCAGGGAAGGTCTCTAAGGGCTGCAGCATGTCTTATGCCACCCTGGGGACCCCTCACTCACCACAGACACACTGCTTGCCAGCTTGTGTGTGCTGGTGGGGAGAAAATTACTAATTCGACATGGCACTCCCCTCAGGGTGCCATGCCAACCTCACACTGCCCATGGCATAGATAAGTCACCCCTCTAGCAGGCCTTCCAGCCCTTAGGCAGGGTGCACTATACCATAGGTGAAGGCATAGGTGCATGAGCACTATGCCCCTACAGTCTCTAAGCAAAACCTTAGACATTGTAAGTGCAGGGTAGCCATAAGAGTATATGGTCTGGGAGTCTGTCATACACGAACTCCACAGCACCATAATGGCTACACTGAAAACTGGGAAGTTTGGTATTAAACTTCTCAGCACAATAAATGCACACTGATGCCAGTGTTTATTTTATTGTGCAATACACCCAGAGGGCATCTTAGAGATGCCCCCTGAAAACATACCCGACTTCCAGTGTGGGCTGACTAGTTTTACCAGCCTGCCACACACCAGACATGTTGCTGGCCACATGGGGAGAGTGCCTTTGTCACTCTGTGGCTAGTAACAAAGACTGTACTGGGTGGAGGTGCTTCTCACCTCCCCCTGCAGGAGCTGTAACACCTGGCGGTGAGCCTCAAAGGCTCACCCCCTTTGTTACAGCGCCATAGGGCATCCCAGCTAGTGGCGTTGCCTGCCACGGCCCTACTTTTGGCAGCAAGGCCGGAGGAGATAATGAGAAAAACAAGGAGGAGTCACTGGCCAGTCAGGACAACCCCTAAGGTGTCCTGAGCTGAGGTGACTCTGACTTTTAGAAATCCTCCATCTTGCAGATGGAGGTTTCCCCCAATAGGATAAGGGATGTGCCCCCATCCCCTTTGGGAGGAGGCACAAAGAGGGTGTAGCCACCCTCAGGGCTAGTGGCCACTGGCTACTAACCCCCCAGACCTAAACACACCGCTAAATTGAGTATTGAGGGGCCCCCAGAACTGAGGAAGATAGATTCTTGCAACCTGAAGATAAAGAAGGACTGCTGACCTGAAGCCCTGCAGAGAAGACGGAGACACCAACTGCTTTGGCCCCAGCCCTACCGGCCTGTCTCCCCTGCATCTAAAAGGACCAAGAACTCCTGAGGACAGCGGCCCTGTTCCACAAAGACTGAAACTTGCAACAAAGAAACAACTTTTAAAGAACTCCAAGTTTCCCGCCGGAAGCGTGAGACTTTCCACTCTGTGCCCGATGCCCACGGCTCGACCTGCGGAGAAACAACACTACAGGGAGGACTCCCCTGCGACTGCGAGCCCATGAATAGCCAGAGTTGACCTCCCTGAGCCCCCACAGCCACTCCTGCAGAGGGAATCCAGAGGCTCCCCCTGACCACGACTGCCTGCTTCAAAGAACCCGACGCCTGGTAAAGACACTGCACCCGCAGCCCCCAGGACCTGAAGGATCCTACCTCCAGTGCAGAAGCAACCCCCAGGTGGCCCTCTCCCTTGCCCAGGTGGTGGCTACCCCGAGGAGCCCCCCCCTTGCCTGCCTGCTTCGCTGAAGAGACACCTGGGTCTCCCATTGAAACCAATTGCAAACCCGACGCCTGTTTGCACTCTGCACCCGGCTGCCCCTGTGCCGCTGAGGGTGTAATTTTTGTGCTGACTTGTGTCCCCCCCAGTGCCCTACAAAACCCCCCTGGTCTGCTCTCCGAAGTCGCGGGTACTTACCTGCTGCCAGACTGGAACCGGGGCACCCCCTTCTCCATTGAAGCCTTTGTGTTTTGGGCACCACTTTGACCTCTGCACCTGACCGGCCCTGAGCTGCTGGTGTGGTAACTTTGGGGTTGCCCTGAACCCCCAATGGTGGTCTACCTTGGACCCAACTTTGAACCCTGTAGGTGTTTTACTTACCTGCAAAACTAACCAATACTTACTTCCCCCAGGAAGTGTTGAAAATTGCAGTCTAGTTTTAAAATAGCTTATTGCCATTTTTGATAAAACTGTACATGATATTGTGTTGATTCAAAGTTCCTAAGATACCTGAGTGAAATACCTTTCATTTGAAGTATTACTTGTAAATCTTGAACCTGTGGTTCTTAAAATAAACTAAGAAAATATATGTTTCTATATAAAAACCTATTGGCCTGGAATTGTCTTTGAGTGTGTGTGTTCCTCGTTTATTGCCTGTGTGTGTACAACAAATGCTTAACACTACCCTCTGATAAGCCTACTGCTCGACCACACTACCACAAAATAGAGCATTAGAATTAACTCTTTTTGCCACTATCTTACCTCTAAGGGGAACCCTTGGACTCTGTGCATGTTATTTCTTACTTTGAAATAGTACATACAGAGCCAACTTCCTACATTGGTGGATCAGCGGTGGGGTACAAGACTTTGCATTTGCTGGACTACTCAGCCAATACCTGATCACACGACTAAATTCTAAAATTTGTCATTAGAAACTGAGTTTTGAAATTTTAGCTATTTTTCTAAAATTTTAAAAGTCCTGCTAGGGCCTTGTGTTAGTCCCTGTTAGCACTGCTTTTAGAGTTTAAAAGTTTTGTAAAATGCCAAATGGTTCACAGCTTTTGAGAGGGCTTGTGCAACCAGAAAAGTAAACAAATCTCATTGGGGTGCTCTCCTTTGGGAAATGTTCACTGGAAAGTGTAGGGATAGACTCCTCACACTCTCTGGAAAAGATGCAGAATCCTATGACCTCATGAAGGCTACCCTGATTGAGGGCTTTGGATTCTCCACTGAGGAGTACAGGATTAGGTTCAGGGGGGCTCAAAAATCCTCGAGCCAGACCTGGGTTGATTTTGTTGACTTCTCAGTCAAAACACTGGATGGTTGGATTAATGGCAGTGGTGTAAGTGATTATGATGGGCTGTACAATCTGTTCATGAAAGAACACCTGTTAAGTTATTGTTTCAATGATAAACTGCATCAGCATCTGGTAGACCTAGGACCAATTTCTCCCCAAGAATTGGGAAAGAAGGCGGACCATTGGGTCAAGACTAGGGTGACCAAGAATTCCACAGGGGGTGACCAAAAGAAAGGGGTCACAAAGACTCCCCAGGGGAAGAGTGTTCAGACATCCAAGGGTAAAAGTAAAGAGTCTTCTACAGGGCCCCAAAAACCTGCTCAGGAGGAAGGGTCCAAAGCCTCTTCACAATCCAATTTTGGGTACAAGGGTAAAAACTTTGATCCCAAAAAGGCCTGGTGTCGTAGCTGTAATCAGCAGGGACACCAAACTGGAGCAAGGCCTGTCCCAAGAAAAGTTCCACTTCAAACTCCACTCCAGTTAGCACTGGAATAGCCAGTCTCCAGGTGGGATCAACAGTGTGCCCAGAGCAAATCAGTGTTCACACTGAAGCTACATTAGTTTCTGAGGGTGGGGTGGACTTAGCCACACTGGCTGCCTGGCCACTTAATATGCAAAAATACAGGCAGCAACTCTTAATTAATGGAACTAGTGTAAAAGGCCTGAGGGATACAGGTGCTAGTGTCACCATGGTGACAGAGAAACTGGTTTCCCCTGGTCAATACCTGGCTGGACAAACTTATCCAGTCACCAACACTGACAATCAGACTAAAGTACATCCCATGGCTATGGTAACTTTAGAGTGGGGAGGGGTCAATGGCCTGAAACAGGTAGTGGTCTCCTCAAATATCCCTGTAGACTGTTTGCTTGGAAATGACCTGGAGTCCTCAGCATGGGCTGAGGTAGAACTCAAAACCCATGCAGCCATGCTGGGTATCCCTGAACTGGTATGTGTCAAGAAAAGGGCACAGTGCAAAGCTCAGGGTGAAAAAGTGGTGTTGGAGCCTGGAATGATGGCCCAACCTTCCAAGAAAAAAGGAAAGAAGACTGGGGAACCAGCTTGAACACAACAAGAGAAAGGGAACCTCTCTTCCCAGGAAGAAGTTCTGCCCTCTGAGGGAACTGGAGTTAGAACTTTATCAGGTTGAGCTCCTAGGCCCAGGGAGACCCACAAGGGAACAGTTGTGTAAGGGGCCTGAAACCTGTCCCTCTCTTGAAGGCCTTAGGCAGCAAGCTGCTGAAGAGACCAAAGGAAAAATCACCGGAACACATAGAGGGGGTCATTCTAAGTCTGGCGGGCGGCAGAGGCCGCCCGCCAGACTTCCCCCACCAAAATACCGCTCCGCGGTCAAAAGACCGCTGAGGGTATTTTGGGATTTGCCCTGGGCTGGTGGGGGCGACCGCCAAAAGGCCGCCCGCCAGCCCAGGGCAAATCATCCTTCCCACGAGGACGCCGGCTCAGAATTGAGCCGGCGGAGTGGGAAGGTGCGACGGGTGCAGTGGCACCCGTCGCGTATTTCAGTGTCTGCATAGCAGACACTGAAATACAAACTGGGGCCCTCTTACGGGGGCCCCTGCAGTGCCCATGCCATTGGCATGGGGCCTGCAGGGGCCCCCAGGGGCGCCCCGCGGCACCCCCTACCGCCATCCTGTTCCTGGCGGGAGACCCGCCAGGAACAGGATGGCGGTAGGGGGTGTCAGAATCCCCATGGCGGCGGAGCGCGCTCCGCCGCCATGGAGGATTCACAAGGGCAGCGGAAAACCGGCGGGAGACCACCGGTTTTCCGCATCTGACCGCGGCCGAACCGCCGCGGTCAGAATGCCCTGCGGGGCACCGCCGGCCTGTCGGCGGTGCTCCCGCCGACCCTGGCCCCGGCAGTCTCTGACTGCCGGGGTCAGAATCACCCCCAGAGTCTATTGGGAAGATGGACTCCTCTACACTGAGGCAAGAGATCCCAAACCTGGTGCCACTAGGAGAGTGGTAGTGCCTCAGGAGTTTAGGAAGTTCATTCTGACCTTAGCTCATGATATTCCACATGCTGGACATTTGGGACAAACCAAGACTTGGGAAAGGTTAGTTAACCATTTCTATTGTCCCAACATGTCCCAGAAAGTAAAGGAGTTGTGTGTTTCCTGTGCCACCTGTCAAGCCAGTGGAAAGACAGGTAGACACCCAAAGGCCCCCCTCATTCCACTTCCAGTGGTGGGGGTCCCCTTTGAAAGAGTGGGTGTGGACATAGTGGGTCCACTTGAACCTCCCACAGCCACAGGGAACCAATACATACTAGTAGTAGTGGATCATGCTACTAGATACCCTGAAGCAATTCCCCTTAGGTCAACTACTGCCCCTGCAGTAGCTAAAGCACTCATTGGTATCTTTACCAGAGTGGGATTTCCTAAGGAGGTGGTGTCTGACAGGGGTACCAACTTCATGTCAGCATACCTGAAGCATATGTGGAATGAGTGTGGGGTGACTTACAAATTCACCACACCATACTATCCACAAACCAATGGTCTTGTAGAAAGATTTAACAAGACATTGAAAGGCATGATCATGGGGCTCCCTGAAAAGCTCAAAAGGAGATGGGATGTCCTCTTGCAATGTCTGCTTTTCGCATACAGAGAGGTGCCTCAGAAGGGAGTAGGGTTTTCCCCCTTTGAACTTCTGTTTGGCCATCCTGTAAGGGGACCACTAGCTCTTGTAAAAGAAGGCTGGGAGAGACCTCTTCATGAGCCTAAACAAGATATAGTGGACTATGTACTAGGCCTATGTTCCATGATGGCAGAGTACATGGAAAAGGCAAGCAAAAACCTTGAGGCCAGCCAACAACTCCAGAAGATGTGGTATGACCAAAAGGCTGCTATGGTTGAGTTTCAGCCAAGGCAGAAAGTCTGGGTTCTGGAGCCTGTGGCTCCCAGGGCACCTCAGGACAGATGGAGTAGCCCTTACCCAGTGCTAGAGAGAAAGAGTCAGGTCACCTACCTGGTAGACCTAGGCACTAGCAGGACCCCCAAAAGGGTGATACATGTGAACCGCCTCAAACTCTTTCATGATAGGGCAGATGTGAATCTGTTGATGGCACCAGGAGCAAAAGAAAAGACAGCATTCTCCACACCTGATGGGCATTATCAGTTTACTGTTATGCCCTTTGGCTTAAAGAATGCCCCTGCCACCTTCCAAAGGTTGGTGAATCAAGTCCACGCTGGCTTGGAGTCCTTTAGTGCAGCATATCTTGACGATATTGCTGTCTTTAGCTCCAGCTGGCAGGATCACCTGGTCCACCTGAAGAAGGTTTTGAAGGCTCTGCAAGCAGCAGGCCTCTCTATCAAGGCATCCAAATGTCAGATAGGGCAGGGAACTGTGGTTTACTTGGGACACCTGGTAGGTGGAAGCCAAGTTCAGCCACTCCAACCCAAGATCCAGACTATTCTGGACTGGGTAGCTCCAAAAACCCAGACTCAAGTCAGGGCATTCCTTGGCTTGACTGGCTACTACAGGAGGTTTGTGAAGGGATATGGATCAATAGTGACACCCCTCACAGAACTTACCTCCAAGAAAATGCCTAAGAAGGTAAACTGGACTATAGAATGCCAACAGTCCTTTGACACCCTGAAACAAGCTATGTGCACAGCACCAGTTCTAAAAGCTCCAGATTACTCCAAGCAGTTCATTGTGCAGACTGATGCCTCTGAACATGGGATAGGGGCAGTTTTGTCCCAAACAAATGATGATGGCCTTGACCAGCCTGTTGCTTTCATTAGGAGGAGGTTACTCCCCAGGGAGCAGTGTTGGAGGGCCAGTGAGAGGGAGGCCTTTGCTGTGGTTTGGTCCCTGAAGAAGCTGAGACCATACATCTTTGGTACTCACTTTGTAGTTCAAACTGACCACAAACCTCTCAGATGGCTAATGCAAATGAAAGGTGAAAATACAAAACTGTTGAGGTGGTCCATCTCCCTACAGGGAATGGACTTTATAGTGGAACACAGACCTGGGACTGCCCATTCCAATGCAGATGGCCTTTCCCGGTTCTTCCACTTAGAAAATGAAGACTCTCTTGGGAAAGGTTAGCCTCATCCTCTTTTGTTTGGGGGGGGTGGGGTTGTGTAAGGAAATGCCTCCTTGGGATGGTTCCCCCTGACTTTTTGCCTTTGCTGATGCCAAGTTATGATCTGAAAGTGTGCTGAGGCCTGCTAACCAGGCCCCAGCACTAGTGTTCTTTCCCTAAAACTGTACCTTTGTCTCCACAATTGGCACACCCTGGCATCCAGGTAAGTCCCTTGTGACTGGTACCCCTGGTACCAAGGGCCATGATGCCAGGGAAGGTCTCTAAGGGCTGCAGCATGTCTTATGCCACCCTGGGGACCCCTCGCTCACCAGTATATGTCTGGGAGTCTGTCATACACGAACTCCACAGCACCATAATGGTTACACTGAAAACTGGGAAGTTTGGAATCAAACTTCTCAGCACAATAAATGCACACTGGTGCCAGTGTACATTTTATTGTGAAATACACCCAGAGGGCATCTTAGAGATGCCCCCTGAAAACATACCCGACATCCAGTGTGGGCTGACTAGTTTTACCAGCCTGCCACACACCAGACATGTTGCTGGCCACATGGGGAGAGTGCCTTTGTCACTCTGTGGCTAGTAACAAAGCCTGTACAGGGTGGAGGTGCTTCTCACCTCCCCCTTCAGGAGCTGTAACACCTGGCGGTGAGCCTCAAAGGCTCACCCCCTTTGTTACAGCGCCACAGGGCATCCCAGTTAGTGGAGATGCCCGCCCCCTCCGGCCACTGCCCCACTTTTGGCGGCAAGGCCGGAGGAGATAGTGAGAAACACAAGGAGGAGTCACTGGCCAGTCAGGACAAACCCTAAGGTGTCCTGAGCTGAGGTGACTCTGACTTTTAGAAATCTTCCATCTTGCAGATGGAGTATTACCCCAATAGGATTAGGGATGTGCCCACCTCCCCTCAGGGAGGAGGCACAAAGAGGGTGTAGCCACCCTCAGGGCTAGTAGCCATTGACTACTAACCCCCCAGACCTAAACACACTGCTAAATTGAGTATTTAGGGGCCCCCAGAACCAGGGAAGATAGAATCCTGCAACCTGAAGACGAAGAAGGACTGCTGGCCTGAAGCCCTGCAGAGAAGACAGAGACACCAACTGCTTTGGCCCCAGCCCTACCGGCCTGTCTCCCCACTTCGAGAAAAACTGAAACAGTGACGCATCCCCCAGGGTCCAGTGACCTCTGAAGCCTCAGAGGACTACCCTGCATCTAAAAGGACCAAGAACTCCAGAGGACAGCGGCCCTGTTCCACAAAGACTGAAACTTGCAACAAAGAAACAACTTTTAAAGGACTCTACGTTTCCCGCCGGAAGCGTGAGACTTTCCACTCTGCACCCGACGCCCCCGGCTCGTCTTGCGGAGAAACAACACTACAGGGAGGACTCCCCGGCGACTGCGAGCCCGTGAGTAGCCAGAGCTGACCCCCCTGAGCCCCCACAGCGACGCCTGCAGAGGGAATCCAGAGGCTCCCCCTGACCACGACTGCCTGCTTCAAAGAACCAGACGCCTGGTAAAGACACTGCACCCGCAGCCCCCAGGACCTGAAGGATCCGACCTCCAGTGCAGAAGCGACCCCCAGGTGTCCCTCTCCCTTACCCAGGTGGTGGCTACCCCGAGGAGCCCCCCCCTTGCCTGCCTGCTTCACTGAAGAGACCCCTGGGTCTCCCATTGAAACCAATCGCAAACCCGACACCTGTTTGCACTCTGCACCTGGCCGCCCCTGTGCCGCTGAGGGTGTACTTTTTGTGCTGACTTGTGTCCCCCCTGGTGCCCTACAAAACCCCCTTGGTCTGCCCTCTGAAGTCACGGGTACTTACCTGCTGGCAGATTGGAACCGGGTCACCCCCTTCCTCATTGAAGCCTATGTGTTTTGGGCACCACTTTGACCTCTGCACCTGACCGGCCCTGAGCTGCTGGTGTGGTAACTTTGGGGTTGCCCTGAACCCCCAATGGTGGGCTACCTTGGACCCAACTTTGAACCCTGTAGGTGTTTTACTTACCTGCAAAACTAACCAATACTTACTTCCCCCAGAACTGTTGAAAATTGCACTGTCTAGTTTTAAAATAGCTTATTGCCATTTTTGCTAAAACTATACATGATATTGTGTTGATTCAAAGTTCCTAAGTATTACTTGTAAATCTTGAACCTGTGGTTCTTAAAATAAACTAAGAAAATATATTTTTCTATATAAAAACCTATTGGCCTGGAATTGACTTTGAGTGTGTGTGTTCCTCATTTATTGCCTGTGTGTGTACAACAAATGCTTAACACTACCCTGTGAAAAGCCTACTGCTCGACCACACTACCACAAAATAGAGCATTAGAATTATCTCTTTTTGCCACTATCTTACCTCTAAGGGGAACCCTTGGACCCTGTGCATGCTATTTCTTACTTTGAAATAGTACATACAGAGCCAACTTCCTACAAATGACATACAGCGTCCCCTCTGGTTCGTCATCATCATCCATATCTTGTGTATCTTCCTGGTGATGTATTGCTTGCTTGGCATGTGCCGTCTTTGGTCCATCTGAATTTGGAATAGGGGTCGAACGGCAAACAGTTAGTGCATTGTTTCCCTACCACTGGATGTTTGCCTTGCTGTGGGTACGCCTCTCCACACATATAACAGGTATGACTAGCGCTTGCTGACTTATTTTTGTCTCTCCGTTTTGCTGTTGCCCCCACCGTGATAGCATTGACAGGTTCTGCCTTTATTGATTTTGTGAGCGCCGATTCCATGTGCGCCTCCTGCACACAGGACAGTTCCTTGGATCGGCCCATTGTTAACATGTCTGCCATTGACATGCCCAGGACTTGCAAAATGTGTTCTCACAGTTTTGTAGAGTGACACCCTTGAATAAACTTCGCACGTATCTCATCCCCTGGGTCTGGCAGTGTGCACGTGCTGGCCAGGTCCCTAAGTCTAGCATAGAAAACATCCACTGACACCTCGGGGAGTTGCCTGGCTTGCCTGAGAAGAAAACGTTCATAGTCCGGATTTGCCAGTGGTTCAAAGTAGGCTGTGATTGCGTATTTCAGAGTCTGGTATGAAAAAGGAGGGCCCTCCTTGACCACTGACTTGCTGATTTTATGGATTTTTGCCCCACCCAAATGTAGAAGCATTGGTCGTTTCCTGTCTGGGTCTAGTGCCATTGCTGCGAAATAGTTTTCAAGACACTCCAACCACATTTTCCATTTAGCCACTTGTGCTGACGGGGCCCATCCACCAGGAAAGGTTCCAGCGCGGGGAAGGAAGCCATGGTGCTGCAGTGAGAGTGTATGCTAGTGACAGATGGCCAAATACAGATGGAGCTTTACACTTCGATACCTGATGAAATGGCAAGTTATAGATCTTCATTAGCATTGTGTTCCATTTGTATTGTAGAGATCATGTCTTGTTTGATGTTGTTTTTTTGTCTTTTTTTTGTTTTGTTGGAGTTAACCTCAATGGTGTGTCCATGCGGTGTTCCTGCAGACCTCCAGTGATTCTGCCACCCACTGCACTGTTGAAATGTTCAGGACCCTCATGTGGCGTCTTGACGAATGTATTTGCCTTCCAATGCTGACCTCGGACTCCCCGTGTTTCCTGAAGCTTTAGTTGCCTGCAGCAGTCATCTGCGCTCCACGTGCTGTGAAGAATGATAGGGGTGTGGCTACAGCTGAGCAAAACAGACTCCACTCTCTGAGTGCTTGGAGTGCCGATGCATCTCCAGAGACCAGGCAGCCATCAGTCTCCAGCCACACAAGGGGGGGTTGGGAGGGGTGTAGCGGTAGATTTCCCTCAGTGCCACGAGCACCGTGCACCACCGTCCAGAGTCCCCTCCGCTCCAACAGCTGACCTAGCTGCTCGTCGGACGCAGCGGTGTCACGCTGGTTTCAACAGCAGCCTGCTCTGACACCACAGCAGCAAAGAAGGTGCAAGAGTCATCTCCTCGGCCTCGTCGCCAGTTTTGTTGTGTCCTTTAGGATGCAGGAGGCCTGTGGTGTGCAGGATGAAAGGACACACTCAGACACCATAAGTAAGGTAATCTAAACTTTGACGCCAAACGTCGAACACTTTATTGCCTCTGCTCCTTACATCGGGAGCAAACCAAGATCGCCCAAATACAAGGGGGTTTGCACCATATGTTTGTGCGGAACAAAAATACACCCCTGCGGAAATTAAACAAATAGTGAAAACATAACAAAACCCTCCACCTCCAAAGAAGAGTGTACATATTCATAGTGGTATATGCCCAGCACGAATGATGCGTTACTATCTATATTCACACTCTTACTAACAATTTAGAGAGCCTAGCGGGGTAGGGGGTCTCCAACAATTGAAATAGTAGTAATCCAAATGGATTTACAGATTGCAATACCCTAGCCGGCACATATAGATTCGTACACACAAATGAGCTAACTATTCCAAGAGGATATGGGAGATTTACTGATACAAATTGACAACGGGGCCACAATGTATATTATGAATTAGAGAGCTATGCCTGAAATCGCAGAGGATGCTCTGGCCCCCTGTTTATCAAAAATCCAGATCTTCCGGATTCCAGACTCCAGATTCCAAAAACAGGAAAATGAAAAAAGAGGACAAAAAAATGAAGACTTGAAAAAGAACAAAACTAAATGAGGTACATTGTTTACACAATTGAGCAAACATTGTCAATGTGAATGAGCCTGGCACTGGCTGCAAGCCTTTTGGCTTTGTCAATGCTTGTTTTGTCATGATTTTTATAAAAATTGTTCTGGGAGCTGCAAAGCTCTTGCCAGTTTTAAAAACAAAATTGGAAAAAAATCCTTTTTTTAATCTTAAAAAAGTATGCGTTGCCATATTAGTTCCTGGAAGTAATGGGAACTACTTTGTGTGTGGATGAGTTCCCTGTGAAAAAGACGTCACTCACACTTAATATATCCAATGGTCGAAGTGGGCTGACCCATTGCCCCATGCTGTATGTTGTAGTGGGCGGAAGTAAAATGTGACTGACACAACAAAAGACCAAAGGATGATTAGTGTTAGCTGAAAGCCTCTGTACCTAAGTTTATTATAAGCATATATTTTTTATTACAGTCAGATGGTCTTGACCAGCGCCAGACCTAAAATGGGGACAAACCAAAAATGTCAATGATCATCTTAAAGGAATTCTGTAAAGTGAAGTTTCCAGAACAGGAAGCATTGGCTTGCCAAGACCTGTCAAATGCTCCTCTCATTAGGTTCATAAATTAATCTGCCCAACCTCTGCATTCTACCAGTTGTGCATATTGAACTGTGACTCAAGTCCAGCATGACTGTCAGGGGATGGGTGCCATCTCAATATACTCAGACCACAGTAAACTGAAATTTGAGATTGAGTGAGCTTTTGCATGTGCACTTTTCTTCATAACTTGCCCAAAGATTTGGAGCACGTTCTTGTGAACAATTCCACAGTATTGGACAGTAATAATGCCCAACCAAAAGTTCATGGTCTCGGAGGATACACGCCTGGTAAGTTTAAAAAGAAGTCCCATATACAGGGTTGCATATTCAGGTGAGGTCATTACTATCTGATGCCGAGCTGTAGAACTTAGGACTATGGAGTCCAATTGTGTGTATTTAAAAAAATGTCTACATGATAATGTGCCATTGACACATTTTCCAACACTTTGGACTTCATTAAAAAATGTAAACTACCCTCTTGCCTATGCTGAAGCACTAGAAGAAGACAGTTAATACTCTGGAATTCAGAACTCTACTGTCAGGCAGCTTCTCAAACTGGTGATAAAAACAGCTAAGAGACTATCAGACAACTTATTACTTCAAATAAAAATGAGTGAGAACAACCTTAAAACCTTAGTTAATTTCGGTTTTAAAAAAGAAACTTGAGGAGAATAACAAGATAATGAATCTCTGACGAAATCAAAAATCCACAAATTTAAAAAAGCATTGAAGTATTTCTCTTTAGAGAAAAGTTACCCCATATATAAGGGATGATTATGACGGTAAGGAAGACAGAAGCTTAAATTCATCATCAAGGAGTAATTCCTTCACAGATTCTGAAAGTTCAGAGAGTACCCAATAAGAGGCAGGAATAGGCGAGGAAGACAGTGGGCCATGGGGTACATGGCCTGATGGGCGCCAATTCCATATTATGAACAAAGCTGGGGTTGGCCACCAGCTTATGGTTTCCTTCATCCAATGGGACCATGGAAGCCACCATACCAACAACCTTTAGTAGGTAGAAGACCAGGAAGAGTGAAAGGGAGGTGGAAAGAACAAGAAGTGACATGGGGAAAGGTTTAGAGAGGCCCCGAGCACTAGCAGAGAGTAACACCACAGGACAACATTGTAATTAATTTGAGCAATAAACAACTAACAGAAACACAACTATCTTTATTAAACAAATGTTTGGGTTTTGCCCAACACCAAAAACAAATATTTTCAAACTGAAAGGTGAAGTATCCCATTTCCTGAGGACAATCTGCCTGAAGGTATTTTTCAAGCATAGGATTAATGAACAAGAAACAACAGAAACTAACACAGGACTCCTTATGCCAGCAGGAGTTGTAGCCTTTGAAGTAGCAGTGAACAAGGTCATTGATTACTTGGGAAACACAACCTGTTCATATTATCAGAACATGACAAAGGCTGAAAGGATGACGATCACAGAACTCTCTAATTCCCAAGACATCATTATAAAACTAGTGGACAAGGACGGGGAATTGTGATTCTACCAATAGAGATGTAAAGACAAGAAAACCTCAATTATTGAATCAGAAGAGGAACTATAAAGGACTGTCATGGGATCCCACTCTAGAAAGGACTTGATGGGATCCCACTGTAGGAATAATAGAAGAGACTGATTACCTAGTCACTACAGGTTTAGGTTTGGACTACCACCAAAGAAGCACAGTTTCTTAAGAGTTTGGATCCAAAGGTACCATACTCTTATTATCTACCAAAAGTCCATAAAGATATAGGCCCACCTCCTGGATGTCCCATTGTTTCATCAATAGGCTCAGTAGTTGAGCCTTTATCAAAGTTTTGTGATTGCTTTCTGAGACCCCTGGTACAAAGAACTCCAACTTACTTGAAGGACACAAAGGACATACTGAACCTATTGAAAGACATGGATTTTGCTCCTGAGTCTGAGCTTCAGATTGGATTGCATGTGGATGCATTATACACCAGCATCCCCCAGGAACTCCTTGCAGACTCCATTTACCATGTGTCCAATTGAGTTTAGAACATAATTAAATACACGTTTTACTTGCACGCAAATCATTTGACTAAATATGTTACATTAATGATCGTTAAAGGTACCACAAGGAGAACTGCACATCAAACTATGTTTCAATGTGCAGCTGCATAGCCTTGGTCGTGGAAATCTTAGGGGGTCATTACAACATTGGCGGTAAATGCCACTTACCGCTTTGCAGAAGACCGCCCACACACCGCCGCAGCCGCGGAATTCCGCCACAGCTATTATGACCCATAGCTCGGAATCTGCCAAAATTTAGACACCCACACAAGTCCGCCACACCAAAGGTCAGTGATAAACTGGCGATAACAAAACGTCCACCGTCACGCCAACAGAAATACGCCCACACTATCATGACCCACGAATCCACGCGGCGGTCTTTCAACCGCGGTATTTCATTGGTGGTACACACTGCTGCGCTCAAAATACACACACATTTACAAAACACTGCCACATTGGACAAATCGAAATACACACACCTGATACACATACACACACCACTCCCACACATCCAATACAATATAAAACACCCACCCACATCACCCACAAACCCTTACGACCACAATTGCGACTGAAGGCCAGAGAGAGACACCACCATCTACAAACTAGCATCCACAGGCACTAAACACCATCACTCACACAACATCCACGCACAAAACACCACACACCCCTAAACATCACCCCACACATCACAACACACACCACCCCACACATCACCCACACCACCCCATGGCACCGCAAAGACACCCCAGGTTCTCTGAGTAGGAGCTCAGGGTCATAGTGGAGGAAATCATCCGGGTAGAGCCACAGCTATTCGGATCACAGGTGCAGCACACCACCATAGCTAGGAAGATGGAGCTCTGGCGCAGAATCGTGGACAGGGTCAACGCAGTGGGACAGCACCCAAGAACACAGGATGACATCAGGAAGAGGTGGAACGACCGACGGGGAAGGTGCGTTCCGTGGTCTCAAAACACCACATTGCGGTTCAGAGGACTGGCGGCGGACCCCCACCTCCTCCCCCACAACTAACAACATGGGAGGAGCAGGTGCTGGCTAAACTGCATCCTGAGGGGCTCGCAGGAGTAGCTGAAGGAATGGACTCTGGTAAGTTAAATCTTTAACTACTTCATCCCCCACCCTACCTGCATGCTATCACATACCCCCACCCTCGCCCTCACTCCTATCACTCCAACTCCTCACATATGTCCCACTATCACAACCCACACATCCCAACACCAAGCCCTGCATGCAACACCAAAGCATGGACACCCATCACCAATGCATGACCACTGCACATACCCACACACACCCCTAAACAATTATCACACAAGGTCCCACACAAGAATGCAAGCACTGGGGTACAGGGTCACCCACCCTTTGCACACCATGCCACACACAGATGCAATAATCATGCCTTTACACACCTGCAGGACCCCTACCCAACGTCACCGGACAGGAGGGTCCAGACATGTCCACTCCACCCACAGAAGAGGCCCACAGTGATGACAGCAGCTCTGTCCAACTGGATCTAGATGACCAGCCCGGCCCATCTGGGACCTCTGGACAGTCGGTTCCCCTCACACTGGCACAAGCCACAACAGAGCCTCCCCCCTCTGGAAACATCAGCACAGCACCCACCCAGCGGGCCCATACCTCTGTCCCCAGGACACGTCAAGCAGCAGTGTGTCCACCACTACAGGGAACCCAGGCTAACCCACCAACCCAACAACACCAGGGACCTGGGGGCAGTGGTAGTGGGCACACGGTTCAGGGGACAGAGGCCCAGGAACACAGGGGAACTGGGAGGGCTGCTGTGCGACCGGGGGAGGACAGGCCCAGGGAACCCACTCTCCACGAGGCCCTCTTCAACATCATGGGAGCATACCATAATTTCCAGGAGACGATGGCAACGGTACTGGCCAAGTTTCAGGAGACCCAGCGGCTGCAGGAGGAACAGTATTTGGGGTTCAGGGATGAACTCAAATCCATCAACACCACCCTGGGCACCATTGTAGGGGTGCTGAAGGAACTGGTCAACACCAGGAGGGGCACTGTGGCACAACAAGGGGCCTCTGACACTAGCCTCAATGATGAACTACCCACCACCTCCGCCGGCGCTAGTGGACAGGAGGCACCGCCACAGGACCATGACACCAGCACCCCACCCCCTGCAGATGGAGAACCACCCCGCAAGTGGTCCCTGAGATCCAGGACAAAGACTGAGAACAATGCCAAGACCCCCGCCAAGAAATTAGACCACCCTGATTGTCATCCTTCTGTGCCACTTTGTCACTCTGTCCATCCTTAAACTGCCGAAGCTCCACTTCCTATGCCCCTTTGGACAATGCACCTCTGAGGCTAATAGACTGGACTCTGCCATGGACATTCCTCCACCATCACGCCTGACCATTTTACAACCCCCTCCAATATTTAGCACTTAAATAAACACCCTTAAAGCACAAAACAATCTGGAATCAGTCTGTGCTTTCGAAAATGTGTATTTGCAATAACTGTGTAAAAATGCTACATCCATTGTATTGTCAACATACCTATGTCACCCAGCTCTAGTCCATGAGGAAACAAAGCAGTTGTCACACAGTGGGACCCACATCTGTGAAATTGAAAGGGAAAGTGACAACTCAGGGTCCATACACTGGGTGAAAGTGATAGACAGATGAGAGGTAGAACAATTATATCAGATGTAGCAGGCAGTGATGTCTTCTTACCTGTGTCTCACTGGAAATATTGATAAATCACAGTGTTTCTGTTGTCAATGTCCTCTTCTTCTGCTTCCTCTCCTTCACTGTCCACAGGCTCCACAGCTGCCACAACACCTCCATCTGGACCATCCTCCTGCAGAAAAGGCACCTGTCATCGCAAAGCCAAGTTGTGAAGCATACAGCAGGCCACGATGATCTGGCACACCTTCTTTGGTGAGTAGAGTAGGGAACCACCTGTCAGATGGAGGCACCTGAACCTGGCCTTCAGGAGGCCAAATGTCCTCTCGATAACACTCCTAGTTCGCCCATGGGCCTCATTGTAGCATTCCTTTGCCCTTGTCCTGGGATTCCTCACTGGGGTCAGTAGCCATGACAGGTTGGGGTAGTCAGAGTCACCTGCAAATGTCGAGGGAAATCTGTTAGACACACACTAACTCTTAGGGACATCCCCAGACCCAGACACCTAGTCACACTCTATAGGCTCCATGTCCTCACCTAATAGCCACACACGGTGCCTCTGGAGTTGCCCCATCAAAAAAGGGATGCTGCTATTCCTCAAAATGTAAACGTTATGCACTGAGCCAGGAAACTTGGCATTCACATGGGAGATGTACTGGTCGGCCAAACACACCATCTGCACATTCATTGAATGGTAACACTTCCGGTTTCTGTAGACCTGCTCACTCCTGCGGGGGGGCAAGGCCACATGTGTCCCATCAATGGCACCTATGATGTTGGGGATATGTCCCAGGGCATAGAAGTCACCTTTCACTGTAGGCAAATCCTCCACCTGAGGGAAAACGATGTGGCTGCACATGTGTTTCAGCAGGGCAGACAACACTCTGGACAACACGTTGGAAAACATAGGCTGGGACATGCCTGATGCTATGGCCACTGTTGTTTGAAAAGACCCACTTGCCAGGAAATGGAGTACTGACAGCACCTGCACTAAAGGGGGGATTCCTGTGGGATGGCGGATTGCTAACTGGCTCCAACTGGGCACACAGTTCCAGGATTGTGGCACGATCAAGTCTGTAGGTGACAATTACATGTCGCTCCTCCATTGTCGACAGGTCCACCAGTGGTCTGTACACCGGAGGATGCCGCCACCTCCTCATCTGCCCCAGCGGATGTGTTCTATGGAGTAGAACAGCGAGCAGAGAGTCAACCAACACTGAGGTACGTTAACACAACTTTATTCCTCAATTTTTTTAAACCGCTATGTGCCTGTATTAGTGTGTATGCAAGGCCTAGATATGTGTGACGCATTTAAAATGAATGCCATGTGGCCCCCTGATATGGTGTCTGCCTGACCTGTAGTGTGGGACAAGGGGATATGAGGTAACTGCGCTGGCGTTGTACACCGTCGCAGTAGGCGGTCGAACACCGCAGCGCAATCCTGCCTTGGTTAACATTGGACCCTATGGGTCCGAGGAGCTAATGACGAAGTACGCCAGCGGTGACGGTACGCACCACCACGGACGTGACCACCATTTTCTCACTGTTCAATCACTTGATACCTGATCTTCGACAGGAGAGGACCTACACCGCAAGTGCTGCTGTGACCTCAGTCTGGAAGAGACAATGGCTCATGTGTCTGGAGAAAGGGCCCCTGCCTTGAGCACGGAGGAGTTGGAGAAACTAGTGGATGGGGTCCTCCCCCAGTACACGCTACTCTACGGTCCTCCAGACAAACAGGTAAGTACACTGTGAGCACGCCGAATGGGCAATGCCTTTGTGGAGTGGTGTGGATGGAAGATAGGGGTGGGAGAATGAGGTGTGCATGAAACGACGGTGAGTGCATGTGCGTCATGGCAAGGGTAGGGATGCAGGCCAATGACTGTGACGGTGCGGACTGTTATATCTTCTCCTTTTCCCCTGTACTATTCCTGTAGGTCAGCGCCCACCAGAAGACGGATATTTGGCGTGCCATCGCCAAGGAAGTCCGGGCCCTGGGGGGTCCACCACAGACGGAGCACCCACTGCCGTAAAAGATGGGAGAACATTCGCCACTGGAGCAAGAAGACGGCGGAGGCCCAGCTGGGGATGGCCTCCCAACGTGGGAGGGGTGCCCGTCGCACCATGACCCCCCTGATGTTCCGGATCCTGGCGGTGGCGTATCCGGAGTTGGATGGTCGCTTGAGGGCATCACAGCAACCACAAGGGGGTGAGTACACTCTCATTCAGCTGATTCTGCGCGCAGTGGAGGTGTCTGGGTGGGGGAGGTGGGCTGTGAGTTCCCCTAGGCCAGGGCGAGTTTAGTAGGCTAGGTCCCGTCGTAAGGCAGGCCCTGTGGCACCCCACCCCACCTGTGTTCAGAGCCAACTACACCTAGTCAGGCTCCTGTGTCTTCCATGTGTGCAGCAATCGGGCATAGGCCTTGTAACCCATGTCTCTGTGATTAATTAGGGAACTCAAAGTGCACAGCGTAGTGCAGGGGGCTTCTGTGTCTGTAGTGTCCGCCAATGGTAGCGGTATTGCATGCACTCAACATGTCTTTCTTCTGTCTTCCCCCCTTTTTGTGGTCTCCCCGTTCTTTTGTGCATTAGCATCATCAGGCGAAGGAGCAGTGGCACCGGAGAAGGAGGGAACTGCATCCCACATGGCCCTGGAGGGGGAGACAACGGAGTCTGAAGCCACCAGTGGGACGGAGGGCGAGGTGAGCTCCATGGTGGGGACAGGAGCTGAGACCAGCGGCACGGACTCCTCCTCTGATGGGAGCTCCCTTGCCCCCTCTACCAGCACCGCCCTCCCGGCAGCCCCTCAGCATGTGCCCCGTGGCCGCTCACCCAGGAAGGTGGGCATCTCCTTCGCCCCAGGCACCTCAGCCCCTGCCCCAGTCAGCCCTGATGCCCTCAGTGAGGAGGCCATTGACCTCCTCAGGTCCCTCACTGTTGGGCAGTCTACCATTTTGAATGCCATCCAGGGTGTAGAAAGGCAGTTGCAACAGACCAATGCATACCTGGAGGGCATTAATTCTGGTCAGGCAGCCCAACAGCAAGCTTTTCAGACTCTGGCCTCAGCACTGATGGCTGACATTGTCCCTGTGTCCAGCCTCCCCCCTCCAACTTCCTCTACTCAGACCCAAACCCCTGTACCTCAGCCTATCCCAAGCACACCATCAGACCAGCATGCACACACCTCAACACACAAGGGAAGCTCTGGCAAAATTAAGAACCTCACACCCTACAGGCACTCACACAAGCATCATACACATGCACACATACCAACATCCACTGCCTCCACTGTGTCCCCCTCCTCCACGTCTCCCTCCTCCCTCCCTGTCTCGTCGCCACTCACACCTACATTCACTACATCTTCATCCACTACGTCCATCACCAGCACACCCATCACCACACCCCGCTCACTTGCACTCACCACCCCCACTACCATTTACACATCCCCTGTGTCCTCTCCCAGTGTGTCTGTGAGCCCACCTCCCAAGGTACACAAACGCAGCCACACACCCACCCAACAGCCATCCACCTCACGACAGCCTCCAGCCCATGCACCTTCACCCAAAGTCAGCAAACGTACACCTCCTACAACCACTACCTCTTCCTCCACTCCCAAACCTCCTCCATCTACCCGTCCCAGTGTGTCCAAAAAACTTTTCCTGTCCAACCTTGACCTCTTACCCTCACCTCCCCCACCCCTTCAGTCCCCTAGGGCCTGCCTTTCCTGGTCCCAACCCAGCACCTCAGCCACCACATCACCGGGCACAGTGGTGCCAGCAGTAACCGGCTTCTGGAGTGCGCCAAGCAGCAGGGCCACCAGTGTGCCAAGGAGCCAGACCACGGACAGTCCCCCACCTCAAAAGCATAAAAAGTTGGCCAGTGCCCGGCGGGAGAAAGGCAAAACATCTACCATCAAAGCCTCTCCCAGGAGTACAGTTGGGAGTGGGAAGACAGCTGCGCCATCATCGAAGGTGGGGAAGTGGCACAGAAAAACAGGCAAGTTGCTGAAAACCTGCACGGCGGACAAGACTGCCACCAGCACCGCTGCCAAGGACACCGCCGCCACAAGCACCGCTGCCAAGGACACCGCTGCCACCAGCACCGCTGCCAAGGACACCGCCGCCACCAGCATTGCTGCCAAGGACACCGCCGCCACAAGCACCACTGCCAAGGACACCGCCGCCACCAGTACCACTTCACAGGACACCGCCGCCACAAGCACCGCTGCCAAGGACACTGCCGCCACCAGCACCACTTCACAGGACACCGCCGCCACCAGCACCGCAGGCCAATGAGCACCAAAAGTTCTGACGCCACTGGGGCCGCCACGAGCAGGATGAAGCACTCTGGGCACAAAGCCCCCTCCAGAACCAGTGACCCCCTCCAGAACCAGTGGAGTATCCGATCCACTACCTCAGTCCTTGGCAGGATAAAGCACTCTGGGCACAAAGCTCCCACCAGAACCAGTGGAGACAGTTATCCACTTGAGAGACTGTGGCTTTGCACTCCCCAGGATAAAGCAGTGGGCAAGCCACCCACTTGAGAGACTTGTGAGACTGTGGCTTTGCACTCCCCAGGATAAAGCAGTGGGCAAACCACCCACTTTAGAGACTTGAGAGACTGTGGCTTTGAACTCCCCAGGTTAAAGCAGTGAGCAAACCACCCACTTGAGAGACTTGTGAGACTGTGGCTTTGCACTCCCCAGGATACATCAATGGGCATGGAGCCCCCTCGTGGATCTGGCGTCGTGCACTCATCCGGCTGAGGTGCCCCTCTTCCCTTCCCCCTGAGGTGCCTGTTGTATTTCGAACTGATGCCCCAGCAGTGTTCTCTCCGTTTTGATCGGGTATCTTGTGTGGGCCTCGCCCATGCATTTTGGGTTCAGTGGTCCACTGACTTTAATGGTGGAATACCTTGGACTTGTATTCTTGGTGTATATATTTGTTAATAATGTATATATATTTTTTGAGTACTGAATTTTAATAGATTAGAATTGTTCACCTAATTTCCTTTTGTCTTGGGGTGTAACTGTAATGTATCATGATGGATTAGTGTGTGTGTTGTCGTGGGTGAGGGTGGGGATGTTGCGTGTTGCATGTGTGTCACTCTCTTTTCCCTTTCCCCTCCCCCCTCTCCTGTGTCATAAGTGCAGTACTCACCGTGGTCTTCGCCGCCGGCATTCGTGCTCCTGGTAGAGGAGCAGGAAGACAAAGGCAGGGAGTATGAGGAGTTCTGGTTCCATGGCGTCCTGGTTCCTAGTGGGGTGTGTAGAGGTGAGAGTTTTCCCTTCCAAGTCCTGTTTCCGCCATGTTTTTGTTTGCGGTGAATCCGCCCCGGAAAAGGTGGCGGATTGGACTGTTGTAATACTGTGGGCGGTACATTGTCCTCCGCCTGTCTGTTGGCGGTTACCGCCGCAGTGTTTGTTTGTACTGCCGTGGCGGTCAGAGTGTTAAAGTGGCTGTCTATGTTGGCGGTTTCCGCCATGGTCGTGATTCCATTTTTTTTACCGCCGGCCTGTTGGCGGTTTTGCCGCCGCTTTAACACCGACCGCCAGGGTTGTAATGACCACCTAGATGTTGTAAAAGTACCCTAAACAGAGAGGGTTTGGCCGCAAACATTAAGGGGGTCATTCAGACCGCCCGCCTGGAGGGAACCGCCATATGGCCGCTCCGCGGAGGCCATTCTGGCTTTCCAGCTGAGCTGGCGGGCGACCGCCAGAAGGCCGCCCGCCCGCCCAGCGGGAAACCCCTTCCCACGAGGAAGCCGGCTCTGAATGGAGCCGGCGGAGTGGGAAGGTGCGACGGGTGCAGTTGCACCCGTCGCGAATTTCAGTGTCTGCTGAGCAGACACTGAAATTCTTTGTGGGGCCCTCTTACAGGGGCCCCTGCAGTGCCCATGCCATTGGCATGGGCACTGCAGGGGCCCCCAGGGGCCCCACGACACCCCATACCGCCATCCTGTTCCTGGCGGGCGAACCGCCAGGAACAGGATGGCGGTATGGGGTGTCGGAATCCCCATGGCGGCGCAGCAAGCTGCGCCGCCATGGAGGATTCCTTAGGGCAGCGGAAAACCGGCGGGAGATCGCCGGTTTTCCTGTTCTGACCGCGGCCAAACCGCTGCGGTCAGAATGCCCTGTGGGGCACTGCCAGCCTGTTGGCGGTGCTCCCGCATCCCCGACCCCCAAAATCTCTATCTATGTTACACCTACAGCATGTGCTGCAAAAGCAAAAGTAAATATATTTGAGTAATTAGGTCTGTGAAAAATGACTTCAGGAAATTACTATACCCATTTACCTTTTACCGGTTGCCTATTTTCAATACATAGACCTGGATGTGAGCTTTCCCTACACAATATATATGAAATATGCCTAACACCTTTAATGCTGGTTCATGTCTGCTTGATAAATAAATATTAGTTTTGCCGTTAACCAATTTCTAGAAGACTACTGTCACACTGCAGCATTAGCAATAAGAGTTAGAGCTATTAGTGTTGTAAACTCCTAACCGGACTTTTCTTGCCACATAAACTGAAAATGAAAAGTAAAACATTTTCACGTAAGCGAGCCGACGGTCGCCATGAGCGTGAAGCAGGCTCTCGTAGTGAAACGTATCGGCAAAAGTGCAATTATCCATGTTACCAGCAAAAGTGCAATTATCCATGTTAGTGCAATTATCCATGTAACCGACAAAAGTGCAACTATCTATGTAACAGGGTTGATGGCCTGCAAAGCGCTCGATTAGATCTCGCTGCCTGCAAAATAAAGAGAAAAATAGTCCAGAAGCCATGCTAAAAACATGAGCCTCATATGTTTTCAGTAGATGGCCAGTGCTCTCGAGGAGGGCTAAACACCAGAAAAGGCATGACATATGCATGCCTTCCATCAGTGAAATCAAAGGAATTTTAAAAGGCAAGCCCATGAACCAACCAAACTGATGGGCGTGACATGGGTGTGGTTACAAGCCTATGCAGAGATTACAACAGGGACAGAGCACTTTGCGCACTCAATCCTAAAACACCTTCCATCTTCTTTAGCAATTATTTACTGCTTTCAGTCTTTCTGCCAGGACCCTTTTGTCAAAGATAGGTAGCTTGTCAAAATCAGTTTAGCAGCTTGTCAAATCATGTTATCAAAGTATTTTCCGGTTACTTTCAATAGTCTCTCACTAGCACTTTTCTCAGGTTTACCGTTTTCCAAGTTCAGTTCATTAATCTTCTTCACATGCCAACATATTGACCTAGAATGTCTCGATCAAAACAAAAAGACACAAATTCAATCTGCCACTCACTTTTCATGGCATACGCCCATTCAGGACCTGCATACCTTCGATTTGCAATTCTCTTTCTTTTCAATCTTTGATCTCCATTTAACTCTCCATCACTCAAATCTTCTCTTCTTGTTATGTTAACTTCTTCTTCAATTGTTGTCACTGTAATTGCTTCTTTCCTCTTCACTTGTGATTTCGGCCACTTACCTCCTTTTAGTGGACCTTTTATCAATGCTCTTTTCGGTTTTGGACTTGCAGTTTCTCTCTGTGCTGCAGGATTTTCTCTTGACGTACCTGCTTCTGGGAGACCCCTCCTCTGACTAGACTCTCCTGCTACATCAATTGAGGTTGGTTCACTGTCACTCTCCTGAATGTCTTTCACTTCATTTCTCACAAGAGTGTTTGTACTGGCTTCAGTTTGCTCAGATTCAGTCTTTGATTCTCCTGTTTCCTTCTCTGAGCCTGGGTTTTGTCTGGAAGTTGTTGGTATTCTCAACAACTCTTCTTCACCGTCCAACGGACAGGGTACTTTCAGAGTATGGCTGGCATGAATCCAGTTCGGACTCCAGCACACTTCACAGCTGTAGTAGTAATCAGTAGTACTTGGTAAGGGCCTTTCCACCGAGGCTCCAAACACGTCTTCCTCACGTGCTTTCTGATTACAACCCAATCCCCCGCTCTTGTGGCTTTGATCTTGAGACGGTTGCAGTATAGTGGGTTTCTCATAGTCATCAGAACTAATGGCAGTCCGTTGGGCCATTTCAGATTCGTGGACGCACACATTTTCGCCATTCTTGATTTCAAGGTACCATTCATCTGCTCCACAAGTCCTGAGGCTTCAGGGCGGTAACTACAATGCAACTTCTGCTCAATGTTTAAAGCTGAACATAGTCATTTAATTACTTTATTGTTGAAGTGACATCCTCTATCTGATTCTAAAGAGATAGGAAACCCAAAACGTGGTATCAGTTCCCTAAGCAGTAACTTCGCTACTGTAAGGCTGTCATTTCTTCGTGTAGGGTAAGCTTCAATCCAGTGACTAAAGATACAAATAATCACCAACACATATCTCAATCCTCCACACACAGGCATCTCAATAAAATCCATCTGCATTCTGCTAAATTGACCTCCTGCTCTTCCACTGTGGCTCAAATTGACCACTGCCCCTTTACCCACGTTCATTTGTTGATAGATGATGCAACAATGGCAAAGTGCTTCGGCAACCTGTCTAAACTGTGGATTGAACCAAGATTGCTTGAATGTTCGAACCGTAGCATCCCTCCCAACCTGTGCGTGACCATGATAGTATCTAGCCATTTGAGTCAACAGGCTATTGGGCAGAACCACTTGTCCTTCCCCAGACACCATCTTCACGTTGAACATATTTTACCTTTACCCAATTCCTTTCCTCATCTTTGTCAACATTATCCTGCTATGCTTTCAATTCTTCCAAGGTATCTATAACATGCAGTGCATAACTTAGGCCCATTTCATCATCCGGTAACAATTCCCATTTATCTTTGAATGATATACAGTTCAATGCGCAAAACCTTGCGACTTGATCTGCATATCCATTTCCCATTGACACCAAATCTTGTGAGTTCAGGTGTGCCCTGCATTTCACTATATTTTCAGGCATTTGAATTGCTTGTAACCACTCTTGGATTCTCTCACCATTTCTAACTGGTGAACCAGAAGAGGTCATGAAACCTCTCTGTGGCCACAGCTGGCCTAAGTCATGGACTATTCCAAATCCATAAAGGCTGCCAGTATATATGGTAACTTTAAGCTGTGCAGAAACATGACATGCTCTAGTAAGAGCTACCAGTCCTGCCCTTGCGCAGAATACACTCCTCGAAGCCAGGACGCTTTGAGTATACCAGAAATAGTGCACACAGCATATCCTGCTCTCAGTGTTCCCATGTTGTCTCTTAAACAGGAACCATCAACAAAAATAATTTAGTCATTTTCTTCCAATCGAGTATCACGAATACCAGGTCTCGGTTTTGTGCACAAATCAGTTACTTAGAGACAGTCATGTTCAACTTCTTTCAATTTGTCAACTTCAATATTCTCTTTTGGAAGTAAAGTTGCTGAGTTAAGCACTATACACTTTTTGAGTGACAAATCAGGGGAACCCAGGATGACCGTTTTGTAATGCATCAGCTTGGCATTCGTTAAATGCTGTGTCTTGGTTCTGGTGAGTAAAACTTTAATTGAGTGGGGACCATGACAGTTAAAGGATGTCCCATCACAATGCTTTCACTCTGAGTGAGGTTCAGTCTAACGGCAGCAATGGTTCACAGACAACCTGGTAAAGCTACTACAACTGGGTCCAAAGAAGCTGAAAAACATGCTACTAGGCGGTTTACACCACCATGGACCTGAGTCAAGACAGACAATGAACATGCATCACGCTCATGACAGAACAACATGAAGGTTTTATGTAATCAGGCATTCCCAAAGCTGAGGCTTTGCACAGACTTTCTCTCAATTCAGTAAAGGCTTTCATACAGGTTTGGTCTAACACCAGGGGATCAGTAACTTATTTGTATGTCAGTTTCTGCAATGGCTTTGAAATGACTTAAAATTTGGGAATTCACTGGTGACAATAGCTCACCATTCCAAAAAACATCCTGACATATCTCTGTGTTGCTGGAGGATTCATCTGCAATATGGCTGTGACCCTTTATCTGGAGATTTTCCTAATTACCTTCTCAATCAGGTGTCCCAAATATTTCACTTCTTTCTGACAATACTGTAATTTCGCTGGGGACACTTTATGCCCATTCTGCCCTAAGTGATTCAGTAAGTCAATAGTATCATACTTGCATGCTTCCTTTGTCTTTGAAGCAATCAACAAATCATCAATGTACTGTTCCAATGTTGATTGGAAAGACATTTCCAATGGCTCCAGGCTCTTCTCCAGGATCTGGTTGAAAATGGAGGGTGACTCTGAAAACACTTGTGGAATTCTATACCAACAGTAGACTCTATCCAAAAATTAAAAACAGAAAAGAAATTGACTATCCTTATGAAGAGGTACAGAAAAGAATGCTTGTGACAGGTCCACTACGGTGAAACATTCAGCATCACAAGGGATCTGAAACAATATCACTGTTGGATTTGGCAGCAAGGGACAACACCTAATCATAATATCATTTATTTTCCTCAGATCTTGAACAACTCAAAATTTCCCACAGGGCTTTCACAATCCCATTATTGGTGAATTACATAGGCTGCTCAACACTTCTTTCAAAACACC